>NC_053392.1:194798914-195998914 GCF_905171765.1 Bufo bufo | reverse complement strand
TGCCTGCCAGTGTGTGTCAGGTCGACTTCAACTGACTGTAGTGTGCCCACTGCCAGTGCCCACCCCTGTCATCCCGAGTGGCACAGGACTTTGCTTAAAAAAGGCATTTAATTTTTACACTTTAGTGTAATTTCAGCTG
This sequence comes from Bufo bufo, assembly GCF_905171765.1. Lineage (NCBI taxonomy): Eukaryota > Metazoa > Chordata > Amphibia > Anura > Bufonidae > Bufo > Bufo bufo. The sequence goes on along the minus strand of NC_053392.1, from coordinate 195,998,775 downwards.
CTTGCCTGCTGCTAGTGTGTGTCAGGCCGACTTCAACTGACTGTAGTGTGCCCACTGCCAGTGCCAACCACTGATACCGGGTGGCACAGTAGCTTGCCGATAAATAAGGCATTTAATTTTTAGACAGTAGTCTAAATTCAGTTGCTTGCCTGCTGCCAGTGTGTGTCAGGCCCGCTTCCACTGACTGTAGTGTGCCCACTGCCAGTGCCAACCACTGATACCGGGTGGCACAGTAGCTTGCCGATAAATAAGGCATTTAATTTTTAGACAGTAGTCTAAATTCAGTTGCTTGCCTGCTGCCAGTGTGTGTCAGGCCCTCTTCCACTGACTGTAGTGTGCCCACTGCCAGTGCCAACCACTCATACCGGGTGGCACAGTAGCTTGCCGATAAATAAGGCATTTAATTTTTACACTTTAGTGTAATTTCAGTTGCTTGCCTGCTGCCAGTGTGTGTCAGGCCCGCTTCTACTGACTGTAGTGTGCCCACTGCCAGTGCCAACCACTGATACCATCTCCCCGTTCGAAAAATCTATTCAATAAATGGCACCCAGATTGGGGACGTTAGAGGGATTAAACTGATGAGAATAGTACTACAGAAAATACCACTCATATCGGGTGTGACAGTAAATTGCACGGCGCAGACGCAGTCACCGTGGATTAAAACAGAGTGGAGGGAGCCAGCGTTTTTTTAACCATCTCCCCGTCCGAAAAATCTGTTTAATAAATGGCCCCCAGATTGGGGAGTCGGGGACGTTAGAGGGATTAAACTGATGAGAATAGTACTACAGAAAATACCACTCATATCGGGTGTGACAGTAAATTGCACGGCGCAGACGCAGTCACCGTGGATAAAAACAAAGGGGAGGGAGCCAGCGTTTTTTTAACCATCTCCCCGTTCGAAAAATCAATTCAATTGACCTTTCGGGGACCCTTGGTGTTGTACGTGGCTGGGTGGAGGAAGAAACCTTCAATGACATCACCGGGACGTGGCTAGCTTGGTATCCAACCTTGTGCAAATGGGGAGTTTGCGGTTGTGCAAATGAACTGTTTGCGGTGCATTAAAAGGGGAGTTTGGTCTGTCAATGTCTGTGATGCGGGCGTAACCCTTACACTACCTGATCGATACAACATCATACCTGATCGTATACACACACTGGATGTTTTAAAGCACGTTATTCCAAACAATTTAGGAATGTTAGTTGATTTATGCCCTTTATGGATTAAAACCCGACTCTGCGTCCACTACGTAATTTTCCATGGGAGTTTTGCCATAGATCCCCCTCCGGCATGCCACAGTCCAGGTGTTAGACCCCTTGAAACAACTTTCTCATCACTATTGTGGCCAGAAAGAGTCCCTGTGGGTTTTAAAATTCGCCTGTCTATTGAAGTCTATGGCGGTTCGCCCGGTTCGCCAGTTCGCGAACATTTGCGGAAGTTCTCGTTCGCTGTTCGCGAACTGAAAATTTTATGTTCGCGACATCACTAAAAATATATGTTTTGTGTATACATATGAAACTCCTTGAGTGATTTGTGTGAATGTATGAGGGTTAAATAAATAAAACCTTGAATGGATAAAGGAGTTCAATTAGGTGTGGAATGAGGTCATTGTTTGGACTGAAGACAAAATTATAGGAAGAAAACTGTAAAAAATAAAATAAATAAAAACACAGGCACATTTACCAAATACTAACACCCATCCTATGTCAAAGTGTCTACCATCGTGTAATGTTTGTGGTGAAAAGTGTATTTTTACTATAACCTTGATTAAGAAGCCTTCAAGTCAAATATATCTCAAATCTGTGAGTGACCAAATTCTCCATAAACCCTTAATTTATTGGAGAAATCGGGTTACAATTACCTTATGTTGTCATAAGGGAATTTCCTTATTATTAGGACAAATTAGATCCTGATTATTAATGAATATAACTGAGCCCTGCCCCACTGTACTGAAGAAACCGTTCTAATAACCATAGGACTACTGGTATTCACTATATATTTGAACCTTCTTGTTATCAGAAATATAAAGAAAAATCTGCCACCCACTGCATTGATTTAAATAACCTGGGTAGAGTGCAAATTTGGGTTAATACGAGGCATTTCTTTAGAAGAGTGGAGGATTGTGTAAATTATAGACAAAGGGTACAATGAAATATATCCTGGATACAGAACTTTTTCTACCCAAATACCGAATTTTATAGTGTATAGGTTGAATAGACGTGTTTCTAAAGTATGTTGATAAGTGGCGTAAGAAGTTTGAGTTAAAAGAGAAGCTGAGTGTGGTTGGATGTGACAAATTAGTGAACGAAATTGAAAAGAAAGTATGGGATTGATTGGGCAAGAAAATGGTTGAGTCTTTCAAAAAAGAGGAATACTGCGAGACAAATAGTGACAGAGTGAGCAGGAAAGAGAAGGTAGAGATGCAGTGAAAGGGTGTAGCAATTTGTTGATAAAGGCTGAAATGTTGAAGAAAATGGATGACACATTTAAAAGGATACCTTGCATTCAGATTACCCTGAATTAAAAATTTCCTTGCGAGTGCTATGTGCCTGGGTAGACCTAGGTCAGACTCAATAAATTAGACTTCAGCAGTTAAAGAGTTGGGCAGACATGGTGTATCCAGTTTTGTCCCAGCATGTAAGTTAGTTAAGAGCGTGGGAATGGTGAATATATAGTGATCAAGTAAGTGATTAACCCCTTAAGGACATATACGGCGCAGATGTCTGTGACTTAAGGACATCTCCTGCACACGCACGATCCGTGGCAGGGGTGCAGCAGTCACTGATTGCCGGATCCCTGTTGCATGCGTCGGCATCAGTGAAATCACCAATGCCGGCACATTAACCCTTGATCACAGCACATGCGATGTGTGGAGGGAGGGAGCAGCCATCGGGTCCTCGCGCTGCTGTGACGGGGACCCAATGGCAGGAAATGCAGCCCAATGCCTTCCTTAGGCATCGTGGCTGCCTTCCGGGAGAGCCTGTGAGATCCAGCCCCCTGGATCTCACAGGAAGCAGGCTGTAAGTGTATTACTCTGGTAATACACTTACAGCCAATGCATCACAATACAGAAGTATTGTGATGCAATGTAAAGGGGATCAGACTCCCAAACGCTGAAGTCCCAGAGTGACAAAAAAAGAAATTGTAAAAAAAAGTTTACCTAATTTTTTTTTACAAAAAATTTAACAGTTTCAAGAAAAAAAAAGCGTTCTTTTCCCAAAATTAAGAAACATTTTTTGTAAAAAAATCTGGAAAAAAAGAAAAGTAGACATATCAGGTATTGCCGCATCCATATTGACTGGCTCTATAAAAATATCACATGACCTAACCCCTCAAATGAACACTGTCAAAAATAATTAAATAAAAACTGTGCTAAAAAAACATTTTTTTTCACCTTACATCACTAAAAGTGCAACACCAAGCGATCAAAAAGGCGTATGCCCCCCAAAATAGTACCAATCTAACCGTGACCTCATCCCGAAAAAATTAAAAAAACTATGGCTCTCAGACTATGGAGACACTAAAACATATTTTTTTTTGTTTTCAAAAATGCTGTTATTGTGTAAAACTGAAGTAAATAAAAAAAAAGTATACATATTAGGCATCGCCACGTCCGTAACGACCGGCTCTATAAAAATATCACATGACCTAAGTCAGTGTAATAGCAAGGGATCAAAGAGCCATATGCACCCCAAAATAGTGCCAGTCTAACACTTACCTCATCCCGCAAAAAATGTTACCTATCTAAGACAATCGCCCAAAACATTAAAAAAATATGGCTCTCAGACTATGGAGACACTAAAACATGATTTTTTTTTGTTTCAAAAATGATATAATTGTGTAAAACGTACATACAGTCAGGTCCATAAATATTGGGACATCGACACAATTGTAACATTTTTTGGCTCTATACACCACCACAATGGATTTGAAATGAAACGAACAAGATGAGCTTTAACTGCAGACTGTCAGCTTTAATTTGAGGGTATTTACATCCAAATCAGGTGAACGGTGTAGGAATTACAACTGTTTGCATATGTGCCTCACACTTGTTAAGGAACCAAAAGTAATGGGACAATTGGCTTCTCAGCTGTTCCATGGCCAGGTGTGTGTCATTCCCTCATTATCACAATTACAATGAGCAGATAAAAGGTCCAGAGTTCATTTCAAGTGTGCTATTTGCATTTGGAATCTGTTGCTGTCAACTCTCAAGATGAGATCGAAAGAGCTGTCACTATCAGTAAAGCAAGGCATCATTAGGCTGAAAAAACAAAACAAACCCATCAGAGAGATAGCAAAAACATTAGGCATGGCCAAAACAACTGTTTGGAACATTCTTAAAAAGAAGGAACGCACCGGTGAGCTCAGCAACACCAAAAGACCCGGAAGCACACGGAAAACAACTGTGGTGGATGACCGAAGAATTCTTTCCCTGGTGAAGAAAACACCCTTCACAACAGTTGGCCAGATCAAGAACCCTCTCCAGGAGGTAGGTGTATGTGTGTCAAAGTCAACAATCAAGAGAAGACTTCACCAGAGTGAATACAGAGGGTTCACCACAAGATGTAAACCATTGGTGAGCCTCAAAAACAGGAAGGCCAGATTAGAGTTTGCCAAACGACATCTAAAAAAGCCTTCACAGTTCTGGAACAACATCCTATGGACAGATGAGACCAAGATCAACTTGTACCAGAGTGATGGGAAGAGAAGAGTATGGAAAAGGAAAGGAACTGCTCATGATCCTAAGCATACCATCTCATCAGTGAAGCATGGTGGTGGTAGTGTCATGGCGTGGGCATGTATGGCTGCCAATGGAACTGGTTCTGTCACGGGGTTCCGAAGGTGCACTCGGTCCCCCATTGCCCGCAGACCTGTTGCTTAGCTTTGGGAATGAGGATCTGTGTTTGACCTCATTCCCAGGGCGGCTTTACTAGCTGGGTGGCTCCCTGCTCCTAGTCTGCCTTGAGCGCCGAGCTGATCACTCGGTGCTCGACTGGTTGGTCTGCCGGTCATGTGACGCTGGCCACGTCACATGACCCTCACTCCCCACTATAAATACAGGCAGCCTGCTGGCTACAGGGTGCCTGTTAATTTCTAGGTTCCTGGCTATTTGTTGGACTGCTGAATACTTACCTGATCCTGTTCCCTGACCATCCTTTTGCCTGCTCCTCCTGTACTGCGCATCCGTCCTGGTATTGTGACCTCGGCTCCCACCTGACTACTCTCTTAGGACTCCTCTTGTACTTCTCTGCTCTCCTGGTATTTGACCCCGGCTTCTCCTGACCATTCTTTGCTTAATCCTTTGTACTGCGCAGCTCTCTTGGTTCTGACCCGGTCCGTTCATGTTCCGTATTTTGTCTTGTCTGTCTTCCCTGCACATATCTTAAGTTAGGGACTGTCGTCCAGTTGTCCCCTGTCATCAGGACTCGTGAGGCAAGTAGGCAGGGCCAGGGGTGAGGGTGGAGCGCAGTGGTCACTATCCTTCCCCCTGTGTGTGTGTGGACGTGACCGTTACAAGCAGCAGGATGAATTCTGAAGTGTTTCGGGCAATATTATCTTCTCATATTCAGCCAAATGAACTCATTGGATGGCGCTTCACAGTGCAGATGAACAATGACCTAAAGCATACTGCAAAAGCAACCAAAGAGTTTTTTAAGGGAAAGAAGTTGAATTTTATGCAATGGCCAAGTCAATCACCAAACCTTAATCCAATTGAGCATGCATTTCACTTGCTGAAGACATAACTGAAGGGAAAATGCCCCAAGAACAAGCAGGAACTGAAGACAGTTGCAGTAGAGGCCTGGCAGAGCTTCACCAGGGATGAAACCCAGCGTCTGGTGATGTCTATGCGTTCCAGACTTCAGGCTGTAATTGACTGCAAAGGATTTGCAACCAAGTATTAAAAAGTGAAAGTTTGATTTATGGTTATTATTCCGTCCCATTACTTAACAAGTGGGAGGCACATATCCAAGCTGTTGTAATTCCTACACTGTTCACCTGATTTGGATGTAAATACCCTCAAATTAAAGCTGACTGCAGTTAAAGAGGACCTTTCACTAGTTTAAAAACTAAAAACTAACTATATCAGTGGGCAGAGCGGCGCCCAGGGGTCCCCCTGCACTTACTAGTATGTCTGGGAGTCCCAGGCTATGAGCTGTGCGCTACGATTGGCCAGCGCTGCAGCAAGGGACAACCCTAATACAAAAACTCCGCCCAGTACAACAGAGGGAGCTGTAGACACCGGAGCCTATACTGGGCGAACGGAGCGGCGCCCAGACATACTAGTAAGTGCAGGGGGACCCCTGGGTGCCGCTCTGCCCACTGATATAGTTGGTTTTTAGTTTTTAAACTAGTGAAAGGTCCTCTTTAAAGCCCATCTTGTTCGTTTCATTTCAAGTCCATTGACGTGGTGTATAGAGCCAAAAATGTTAGAATTGTGTCGATGTCCCAATATTTATGGACCTGGCTGTAAATAAAAAAAGTAGACATATTAGGTATTGTAAAACAAAACATGCAATGCAACAGCTCTCTGCAAACCAAATAAAGTACAAAAATGCATAATAATTGCTAGTGCTATACTTATAAATTAGAGATGCTTGGCAAATCATTTTGTACTAAATTATTTGAGCCCGTCTGCCGCACGTCAAGGCGATCTCTGTAAGACGGGTTCCTAACACTAAATTCTACCTGTTATGTGCCATGCCGGCTACCATACAATTCAGGGAGTGTAGGTTCCACATGCATGCTGGGCCTACTTTGATTTCTGTCATTTTTAGTGCCAAAATGGCCTCCATTATATCCAAGGAATGCAGGTACCAACATGCATGCCGGGCCCACTCCACACCACTCCTGGTGCCAAATGGCCACCAAAGAATGCAATGAGAGTCCACAACTATATCTCTCCTGGTGCCAAATGGCTTCCAGTGAATGAGGGAGAGCAGGCCAAGCTATATACTCGCACTAAGGCCTCATGCACACGACCGTTTTTTTCTTGCAGTCCGCAAAACGGATTCCCGTTGTTCCGTGATCTGTGACCATTTTTTCAAGTTTGCATTGAAAATGATAGGAAAAACGGACATGAATCACGGACGCGGATGACTATCTTGTGTGCATCCGTGATTTTTCACGGACCCATTGACTTGAATGGGTCCGTGAACCGTTGTCCGTGAAAAAAATAGGACAGGTCATATTTTTTTCACGGACTGGAAAAACGGATCACGGACGCGGAAGCCAAACGGTGCATTTTTTTCAGATTTTTCCACGGACCCATTGAAAGTCAATGGCTCCGCGAAAAAAGACGGAAAACGGAACAACGGCCGCGGATGCACACAACGGTCGTGTGCATGAGGCCTTAATAAAATCAGCCTATGGGGCAGATGAGCTGGTCAGGAGTGCACGACTGAGGTGTCTGAAAGTGTATTTTCCTTCTCAATGCACCTTGATTCCTTCCTTTGTCCACGAAGACAGGCGCCTGGAGAACTTATTTCTCAATGACACATGCAGTACCCGAACTGAAAGTGTATTTTCCTTCTCAATGCACCTTGATTCCTTCCTTTGTCCCCGAAGACAGGCACCTGGAGAACTTATTTCTCAATGACACATGCAGTATGATGTCAGAAACAGTTCTATTTATTCCTTGCCATACAGGCAATACAGAATGCATAGTAAAATAGGGCTGGAGGGGTTAAAAAAAAAAAAAATAAATTTAACTCACCTTAATCCACTTGTTCGCGCAGCCGGCATCTCTTCTGTCTTTATCTGTGAGCAATAGGACCTTTGATGACGTCACTACGCTCAAGACAGAAGAGATGACGGCTGCGCGAACAAGTGGATTAAGGTGAGTTAAATAATTTTTTTATTTTTTTTAACCCCTCCAGCCCTATTTTACTATGCATTCTGTATTCAGAATGCTATTATTTTCCCTTATAACCATGTTATAAGGGGAAAGAATAATGATCGGGTCCACATCCCGATCATCACCTAGCAACCGTGCGTGAAAATCGCACCGCATACGCACTTGCTTGCGGATGCTTGCGATTTTCACGCAACCCCATTCATTTCTATGGGGCCTGCGTTACGTGAAAAACGCACAAAAAGGAGCATGCTGTGATTTTCACGCAACGCACAAGTGATGCGTGAAAATCACCGCTCATGTGCACAGCCCCATAGTTATGAATGGGTCAGGATTCAGTGCGGGTACAATGCGTTCAACTCACGTATCGCATCTGCGCGGAATACTCGCCCGTGTAAAAGGGGCCTAAGCGATCTAAAAGGCATATGCCCCCAAAATAGTACCAATCTAACCGTTACATCATCCCGCAAAGAATTAGCCCCTACCTAAGACAATCGACCTAAAAATTAAAAAAATATGGTTCTCAGACTACTGAGACACTAAAATGATAATTTTTTGTTTCAAAAATGATATTATTGTGTAAAACTTAAATAAAAAAAGTAGACATATTAGGTATCGCCGCGTCCGTAAGAACCTGCTGTATAAAAATATCACATGACCTAACCCCTCAGATGAACACCATAAAAAAGTTTAAATAAAAAGTGTCAAAAAAGCCTTTTTTTGGTCACCTTACATCACAAAAAGTGTAATACTAAGCGATCAAAAAGTCATACACACCCCACAATAGTATCAATCAAACCGTCATCTCATACCGAAAAAAATGAGCCCCTACATAAGACAGCCACCCAAAAAATCAAAAAAAATACGGCTTTCAGAATGTGGAGACACAAAATTTAATTTATTTTTCAAAAATGCTTTATTATGTAAAACTAAAACAAACAACTAAAAAAGTAGCCATATTTGGTATTGTTGCGTCCGTAACAACCTACTCTATAAAAATACCACATGATCTAACCTGTCAGATGAACATTGTAAATAACAAATAATAAAAACCGTGCCAAAACAGCTATTTTTTTGTTACCTTGCCTCACAAAAAGTGTAATATAGAGCAACCAAAAATCATATGTACCCTAATGTAGTACCAACAAAAATGCCACCTTATCCCGTAGGTTTCTACTCTAGGGGTGTATCTGGGGGGCTTCAAATGGCACATGGTGTCAAAAAACCAGTCCAGCAAAAACTGCCTTGCAAAAACCATATGACATTCCTCACCTTCTGCGCCCTGCCGTGTGCCTGTACAGCAGTTTACGATCACAAATGGGGTGTTTCACTAAACTACAGAATCAGGGCAATAAATATTGAGTTTTGTTTGGCTGTTAACCCTTGCTTTGTTACTGGAAACAATGGATTAAAATGGAAAATTTGCCAAAAAATGAAATTCTGAAATTTCATCTCCATTTTCAATTAATTCTTGTGGAAAACCTAAAGGGTTAACAAAGTTTGTAAAATCAGTTTTGAATACCTTGAGGGATGTAGTTTCTAAAATGAGGTCACTTTTTTGGAGTTTCTACTCTAGGGGTGCATCAGGGGATCTTCAAATGTGACATGGCAGCTTAAAATTATCCCAATGAAATCTGCCCTCCAAAAACAATATGGCAATCCTTTCCTTCTGCGCCCTGCCGTGTGCCCATACAGCAGTTTACCACCATATATGGGTTGTTTCTGTAAACTACAGAATCAGGGCAATAAATATTGAGTTTTGTTTGACTATTAACCCTTGCTTTGTTAGCGGAAATTTTTTTATTAAAATGGAAAATCTGCCCAAAAATTAAATTTATAAAAATTTCATCTCCATTTTCCATTAATTCTTGTGGAACACCTAAAGGGTTAAAAAAGTTTGTAAAATCTGTTTTGAATACCTTGAGGGTTGTAGTTTCTAAAATTGGGTCTTTTTGGGTGGTTTCTATTATGTAAGCCTCACAAAGTGACTTGAGACCTGAACTGGTCCTTAACCACTTCCCATCTGGGCCCTTTGCCCCCTTCCTGACCAGGCCAAATTTTGCAAAACTGACATATCTCACTTTATGTGGTAATAACTTTGGAACGCCTTTATTTATCCAAGTCATTCAGAGATTGTTTTCTCGTGACACATTGTACTTCATGATAGTCATAAATTTGAGTCAAAATATTTCACCTTTATTTATGAAAAAATCCCAAATTTACCCAAAAATTTGAAAAATTCGCAATTTTCTAAATTTCAATTTCTCTGCTTTTAAAACAGAAAGTGATACCTCATAAAATATTTATTATTTAACATTCCCCATATGTCTACTTTATGTTGGAATCATTTTGGAAATGTCATTTTATTTTTTTAGGACGTTAGAAGGCTTAGAAGTTTAGAAGCAATTCTTCAAATTTTTAAGAAAATTGCCCAAACCCACTTTTTAAAGGACCAGTTCAGGTATGAAGTCACTTTGTGGGGCCTACATAGTGGATACCCCCATAAATGACCCCATTGTAGAAACTACACCCCTCAAGGTATTCAAAACCGATTTTACAAACTTTGTTAACCCTTTAGGCGTTCCACAAGAATTAAAGGAAAATGGAGATCAAATTTTTAAATTTCACTTTTTTGGCAGATTTTCCATTTTAATCAATTTTTTTCTTTAACACATCGATGGTTAACAGCCAAACAAAACTCAATATTTATTACCCAGATTCTGCGGTTTACAGAAACACCCCACATGTGGTCATAAACTGCTGTATGGGCACACGGCAGGGCGCAGAAGAAAAGGAACTCCACATGGTTTTTAGATGCCATGTCCCATTTGAAGCCCCCTGATGCACCCTTACAGTAGAAACTCCCAAGAAGTGACCCCATTTTGGAAACTAGGGGATAAGGTGCCAGTTTTATTAGTACTATTATTGGGTACATATGATTTTTTGATCATTCATTATAACACTTTATGGGGCAAGGTGACCAAAAAATTGGTTGTTTTAGCACAGTTTCTATTTATTTATTTTTACAGCGTTCACCTGAGGGGTTCAGTCAAGTGACATTTTTATAGAGCAGATTGTTACGGACGTGGCGATACCTAATATGTATACTTTTTCTCATTTATTAAAGTTTTACACAATAATAGCATTTTTGAAACCAAAAAATGATGTTTTAGTGTCTCCATGTTCTGAGAGCTATAGTTTTTTTTATTTTTTGAGAGATTTTCTTATGTAGGGGCTCATTTTTTGCGGGATGAGGTGACGGTTTTATTGGTACCATTTTGTGGGACATACGCATTTTTGATCACTTGGTGTTGCACCTTTTGTGATGCAAGGTGACAAAAATTGCTTGTTTTGACACAGTTTTTTTTTTTTTTTTTACGGTGTTCACCCGAGGGGTTAGGTCATGTGATATTTTTATAGAGCTGGTTTTTACGGACGCGGCAATACTAAATATGTCTATTTTATTTTATTTTTTCTATTTTTAATTTTTTTTTTTATTCCTTACTTGGGATTTTTTTTTTTTTTTACATGTGAAACTTTTTTTTATTTTATTTTTTCAACCCTTTATTTTATTTTTATTTTATTTTACACTTTTCGTCCCCCATAAGGTCATACAAGACCTCTGGGGGACATTTACTTCACTTTTTTTTTTTTTTTTTACACTGTTGATTTCTCCTGTAACTGGGGCTGACATAGTAGCCCCAGTTACAGGACAAATGCACCCCTATAGAGGCTGTACAGCAGCAATCCAGCGCTGTACAGCCTCACAGCAGGGCTGATCGAGGTCTCTGAGAGACCTCACACAGCTCCTGCACACTCCGGTCCCGGCGGTCACATGACCGCCGGGCCGGAACAGGAAGCGCACAGCGCTTCCTGCTCTGCAGACACAGCGCTCGGTGAGCGCTGTGTCTGCAGCGATCGTGAAGGCAGGGACACCTGGGCACTGTCCCTGCCTTGTCTTAGGGTTGCCCTGCTGTCACTGACAGCGGGCAACCCGATCAGCAGCTGCACGATTAGCGTGCAGCTGCTATTTCTGACAGGACGTTTTAAAACGTGCTGTCAGAAATAGACGTCCACCCATAGGACGTTTATATCCTATGGGCGGACGTGAGGCGGTTAAGAAGTAGGTTTTGGAAATTTTCAGAAAAATTTCAAGATTTGCTTCTACTTCTAAGCTTTCTAACGTCCCCCAAAAAATTTCATGGAATTTACAAAATGATGAAAACATGAAGTAGACATATGGGGAATGTAAAGTAATAACTATTTTTGGAGGTATTACTATCTATTATAAAAGTAGAGAAATTGAAATTTGGAAATTTTTCAAGATTTTTGGTAAATTTGCTAATTTCTCATAAATAAAAATGAAATTTCTTGACTCAATTTTACCACTATCATGAAGTACAATTTGTGACGAGAAAACAATCTCAGAATGGCTTGGATAAGTAAAAGCATTTTAAAGTTATCACCACATAAAGTGACACATGTCAGATTTGCAAAAAATGGCCTGGTCCTTAAGGTGAAATATGGCAGGGTCCTTAAGGGGTTAAACTAAGGCTTGAAGTGTTGGTCATGAATTGTGTTGTTTACTACAGATTGTAAACAAGAAGAATCAGAGGGGAGAATAATTATTCCTTTCCCAGACAATTTGTTATCTTTTTTTTAGGGGGAATGTGCGGCTTGTGGAAAAAAAAAAAGAGAAAACTGTACTTTGATATGTATACCTAGATAATAAGTAATTTGAATGATTATTGTATATAGTTTAGGATAATATATATATATATATATATACAGTACAGACCAAAAGTTTGAACACACCTTCTCATTCAAAGAGTTTTCTTTATTTTCATGACTATGAAAATTGTAGATTCACACTGAAGGCATCAAAACTATGAATTAACACATGTGGAATTATATACATAACGAACAAGTGTGAAACAACTGAAAATATGTCATATTCTAGGTTCTTCAAAGTAGCCACACTTGTTTGTTATGTATATAATTCCACATGTGTTAATTCATAGTTTTGATGCCTTTATAGTCATGAAAATAAAGAAAACTCTTTGAATGAGAAGGTGTCCAAACTTTTGGTCTGTACTGTACATAGCAAACAAGTGTGAAACAACTGAAAATATGTCATATACTAGGTTCTTCAAAGTAGCCACCTTTTGCTTTGATTACTGCTTTGCACACTCTTGGCATTCTCTTGATGAGCTTCAAGAGGTAGCCCCTGAAATGGTCTTCCAACAGTCTTGAAGGAGTTCCCAGAGATGCTTAGCACTTGTTGGCCCTTTTGCCTTCACTCTGCGGTCCAGCTCACCCCAAACCATCTCGATTGGGTTCAGGTCCGGTGACTGTGGAAGCCAGGTCATCTGGCGCAGCACCCCATCACTCTCCTTCATGATCAAATAGCCCTTAATTTCAAAGTTTTCCCAATTTTTCAGCTGACTGACTGACCTTCATTTCTTAAAGTAACGATGGCCACTCGTTTTTCTTTACTTAGCTGCTTTTTTTTGCCATAATACCAATTCTAACAGTCTATTTAGTAGGACTATCAGCTATGTATCCACCTGACTTCTCCTCAACGCAACTGATGGTCCCAACCCCATTTATAAGGCAAGAAATCCCACTTATTAAACCTGACAGGGCATACCTGTGAAGTGAAAACCATTTCAGGGGACTACCTCTTGAAGCTCATCAAGAGAATGCCAAGAGTGTGCAAAGCAGTAATCAAAGCAAAAGGTGGCTACTTTGAAGAACCTAGAATATGACATATTTTCAGTTGTTTCACACTTGTTTGTTATGTATATAATTCCACATGTGTTAATTCATAGTTTTGATGCCTTCAGTGTGAATCTACAATTTTCATAGTCATGAAAATAAAGAAAACTCTTTGAATGAGAAGGTGTGTCCAAACTTTTGGTCTGTACTGTATATATATCAGTAAGTCCACGTGGCATTGTATTAATTTTGTTTATCCTGTTATATGCATTTTTAAGGTTCTGTCTTAAATAATTTGATTTGTATGTGTTATAACTTTCTGTTTGTAGAAGAAAAGATAAGAAGAATGTCCATTATTGGCCAGAAATGGTGTTTGTAATGTCTTTATCTCCCTGAATATCTGTGTGTGAATGGATTGTTGAGTTACAGGAAAGCTGGGTACTTGCAAGAAGGGAGACAGCGGGGGCCGCAGGTATGAGTGGAGTGACCTCATGACCCTGAAATGGGATAACGGAATGTGTAGCTGAAGTGTTGCAGTCATAAATCATTAATTGACTGAGTGTGTGAAGTTTGTAGCCAAAGCAGAATGGGAATGGTTGATAGCGAGATACTATGTGTGTGGACAGAGTTTATAATCAAGCATGTTTTGTGTGTTTTTATAAAATGTGTATGGCGCTCCAGGAAAATCAATTGTTTGTTAATGTATTGGAAACGTTTCTTTGTCTATCCCCAGATCATGTTTCTATGTCTTTTCTACATTAAATGTTGTGTATGTTCCTTGTTTTGTCTGTGTGAAACTGAGTTCTGACCTCGTGTGTTGCCAATTAGATTTGGGGGTGTGAGAGATAGGATTTATATCTCTCTATATACACTGCCTGTCCAAAAAAAAAAGTCGCCACCTGGATTTAACTAAGCAAATAGTTATGAGCCTCCTATTGGATAATTACTGCATGGGCGATTATCTTTCAGCAGGCAACAAGTTATTTAACCCCAACTGGTGCAATGAGTTGCTTCTCATTTCTTAAACAACCATGTCGAAAGACACATCTCGTGGTCGTGGAAAATATGTTAGTCTGTTTAAGAAGGGTCAATTCATTGGCATGCATCAAGCAGAGAAAACATCTAAGGAGATTGCAGAAACTACTAAAATTGGGTTAAGAATTGGGGTAAGAACTGTCCAACGCATTATTAAAAACTAAAAGGATAGTGGGGACCCATTCGAGGAAGAAATGTGGCGGGAAAAAAATCCTGAATGATCATGATCGCCGATCATTTAAACGTTTGGTGAAATCAAATCGAAGAAAAACAACAGTAGATCTCAGGGCTATGTTTAATAGTGAAAGTAAGAGCATTTCCACATGCACAATGTGAAGGGAACTAAAGGGATTTGGACTGAACAGCTGGGTAGCCGTAAGAAAACCACTAATCAGTGAGGCAAACCAGGAAAAAAGGCTTCAATTTGCTAGGGGGCATAAAGATTGGACTCTGGAGCAATGGAAGAAGGTCATGTGGTCTTATGAGTCCAGATTTACCCTGTTCCAGAGTGATGGGCGCATCAGGGTAAGAAGAGAGGCAGATGAAGTGATGCACCCATCATGTCTAGTGCCTACTGTACAAGCCTATGGGGGCAGTGCTATGATCTGGGGTTGCTGCAGTTGGTCAGGTCTAGGTTACGCAACAATATGTGCTCCAAGAAGCTGACTACCTGAACATACTGAATGACCAGGTTATTCCATCAATGGATTTTTTTCTTCCCTGATGGCACGGGCATATTCCAAGATGACAATGCTATGATTCATCGGGCTCAAATTGTGAAAGAGTGGTTCAGGGAACCTGAGACATCATTTTCACACATGGATTGGCCACCACAGAGTCCAGACCTTAACCCCATTGAGAATCTTTGGGATGTGCTGGAGAAGGCTTTGCACAGCAGTCAGATTCCACCATCATGAATGCAAGATCTTTGTGAAAAATGAATGCAACACTGGATGGAAATAAATCTTGTGACATTGCAGAAACTTATCGAAACAATGACATGGCAAATGTGTGCCGTAATCAAATCTAAAGGCGGTCCAACGAAATATTAGAGTGTGTGACCTTTTCTTTGGGTGGCAACTTTTTTTATGGACAGGCAGTGTATAATGTGAACATTCTGTAGTACACATTTTGCAAACCAGTTGTATGAGCCACGTATGCATTATGGTCAATAGGGGAGGGGGAAGGGAGAATTGGGTTGGAGTTTTCAATACCTATGAACTCAGAGTTGAAGTTGTTGAAACCACTCCTATCAGGTTAAGGAGCCAATAGTCTCATTTTAAGGAACACCCCTTTTGTGATGTCATGTCTGCTATTTAAGTCAATGTAACTTGAATAAAGCTCTCTTCTACCATGGCTCGGGAAGGAAAGGATGAGAAGATGCTTTCATGAAACCAACTGTGTGTCTGGTCTCCAGATACTTATACTTCTAATTGATTTGGCACCACACAAAGAAGATGAGAATCGCAAGAATTATTATGACAATTTGGCGTCCCTGGGTGGGCAGACAGCTTGCATAATTTCCGATTCAAACGCACGAGAGGACTTGCGCAAAACCATCAGACGAGGTCACAAGCTGCAGCAAAAGCTTTATTTCTTACAAAACCTTCTCTGAGCCTTTTGCCCAAGTATATTCTCAAGAGTTGAATTGGTGTCTCGATAGAAGGGTTAAAATTATAGCTGATCTGTCCTTTAGAATGAAATAACCCATTTGAGTATTCCTTCTTTGTGTGGCTTTTCATGTGGTAGGACATGCTGGAACTAAGCGGAAACTGGTAGATAGCTGAGTCGGATATCCGTGACATAGAATTGGATCTCAGCCAAGCTCTGATGAGAGAGGCTTGGGCCAAGCTCTGACGAGAGTTTGAAGACTCATGAGTAGTGACCAGGGGTCCTCATGAGTATGTAGGATTAACAATTATCATAGGCGATTGGATGCTATTAAGATTTTGTATCCCAGTGAATGGACCAGGGTTCTTCACCAAAGGAATTGTGGGCTCGGTGGTGATTAGATATCGTTTGATCTTTGTGCAACTGCTCTTAGCTAGCGGGTTCGATGGTGATTAGATATAGTAATCAGACATCATTTGATCCTTGTGCAACTGCTCTTAGCTGGCGGGTTCGATAGTAATCAGATACCGTTTGATCTGTGTGTAACCACAAAAAGGGGGCAATTCTAATGTTATAGGATATAATGAAGAGATGTTAACAGCGGCTCAGCAAATGCAAGAAAAAGAGGCAAAGTTTCAGTTAAAAAGTTGAAAGCATTTTGTCATACTGTGTAGCAGAAATATCCGGTATTATCCGGAAATACGTAGTATTGTGCAATAGTTCCCCCTAGAGGCTGAATATTGAAACTAAAGTTTTAGTTATTAAGTTAAAATCGTTTATGAAGTCTGTGGAAATGCCAGTAGGGGGTGGATTAAATTAAAGTTTGTGGAAAGTGTATTGAAGGAAAAGAGAAGTGTATTAAAGGGTAATAGGCTGGTGTAAGCTGAGTTATGGTGAAAATTGTCTATAAAAGTGATGGAGAGAAGTTGAATTAAGTTGGAGAAATGAAATAAGCAGTATTTCTGCTTCCAAGATGGAGTATTTGAATCCCATAGTGAACAAAGAAAGAAAATCATGTGGCATCCCATCCCCCTTTCTCAAAATCTGCTGTAACTCAAACTGGTTAATATGTGTCTTGTAGTTCCATAGTAACTTTTCCTGTTTTCTTCCCCCTTTGGAATGTGCTTCTCTAGAGGAACTCCACCCATAGTGTGTTTCTACTCCTTCCCATCCCCCTCCTGTGCTCTTACTGAAACCCCCTCCTCAGGAATTCAACCCCCCCTCCATATGGGGCTTGGGGGTGGGGGGCTGGTAATTGGCAATGCATCTGCAAGAGCCGATTCAGGTTATAGGCTCCAGAATTGAATTAGATCCAATGATGTCTGAAAATAACCTTTCCCAATTGTATGTTTCACTAGTTAAGAAATTGTCCTAGTGATTGTCCTATGATGCCAACTGGAAGTATCTCTGACCAATCCAGTTAATCTAAGGTTACACCCATTCTGAGTCCTTATTCAGATATGAGTGAAAATGTGAGACTTCTAGCATCATTTTATGATGAATGAAATCTGCTGCACCCAGTATCCCCAGTAATAACATCAATTTTGCCATCATGAGTAGAATACCTAATCCAGAGGATTTACTTATGTTGCTTTGTAAGAAAATTTGTTAAAATATGGAGAGTTTTCTCATGTTATTGGTGAGATTTGGAAAATTTAGTCCAATGTAGAGCTCGGGATTTAATGCATAGTGAAGATCCTTGAGTCTGGGAGGAAGCATTTAGATGATTAGCCTGTCACATTGTCTGAATATGCATCAGGACAGAACAGAGAGTGTCGAAAAAGTTTTCACTAGACTCCGGGAAAGTTGGGTGGATTTGGGTTTTTTGAGCTTACCTTAGATATGC
Organism: Bufo bufo; assembly: GCF_905171765.1. NCBI lineage: Eukaryota > Metazoa > Chordata > Amphibia > Anura > Bufonidae > Bufo > Bufo bufo. The sequence continues at coordinate 195,980,716 of NC_053392.1, read as the reverse complement.
ATGAGAAAATCCTAAGTGCTGCCTTTGTGGATGGTTTTAAGGATTATCTGGAAAGGTCTAGTGTTGGCTAAGCCTGAGTGAAGTTCATTTTTCCCTCCATGTTGTTAAAGTTGAATTGAACAAAGGCCTAAGGCGGGCATGGCTGCCTATCAGTCCTCCCCACTAGAGGAGGGAAGGAAGACTTTGTATGTACTTGCCCACTTCCTCGCCCGTGGTAGGAGCTACAAATGTTTAGCCCTTCAAGTGCAACGCCCATAGGGAATTAACAATCCTGAATCAAATGCTGGATCCCTATTATCTATACCAGTGTTTCCCAACCAGTGTGCCTCCAGCTGTTGCAAAACTACAACTCCCAGCATGCCTGGACAGCCTTTGGCTGTGCGGGCATGCTGGGAGGTGTAGTTTTGCAACAGCTGGAGGCACACTGGTTGGGAAACACTGATCTATACAATCCTTAGGATCTAATTCCATTGCCTCATAGCAAACATGTTCCATGATCTCTCATGGCTAAGGGTAGCATCACATTTGTAGTAGCAGATAGTAATGCAATTCCTACTCCTCTCACCAATTAATCACCGTCTTAAGGGTGTACAAAATTAGATCTGACTTCTCTGCTGTGTCTGGAGGGGGAGGGAGAAGTAGTAGTAGCAGTGTCTTCTGGGAGTAGTTGTGCTTTCTGGGAGTAGAAGTGCTTTCCCACCTCTATAAATAAAAATTCAAATTCACATGACTGTCTCCAATTAATAACCACATTTTTTTGTTTCTCGTAGATAATTTCAGGTTCTTGGAAGATGGATCATCTCGGACAGGATATGCTGTTCCTACTTAATCTGATGTTGTCAAGAAAGAACCACTTCCTCCAGCAATGTTAATGCAGGAGACAGAGCTGAATACACTCACTGAGGTTTATAAGATGGCTGAGGGTAAGACTGCTAACATCAATATTAATCCAGGTATGCCTTCGGTATCGCTCATTATCATGGTCTAATCTGGTGAAGCAGAGATTTTGTTTGATCCATGGGTAAGCCCATCAATAATGAATGCTTAGTGTATGAAAGGTGCCTGAGAAGGTAGAGGCTAAACTATTACCTGAAGTCTACACTAAGTGGAAGTCTGTGTGATACAGGATGGCTTAGGGCCAGTGGACTTCCAAAAAGTTTGTCTTTTTTAGATACAGGATACAGAGGCTGAAAGGAAACATCAAATGATAAAGATAGAGGTGATGATTGAGAATGGACTCTGGAGGGTTGGTAAGAAACTCTTCCTTCAGAGGGCACTCTACCTAAAGAGTATGGATTCAGAACATGGGCAAATCAAGAGAGAGAAGGTGTGATTAGGTTCTGTGGTGGATGGCTCCTGGGTTAAACAATGCTGCCACTAGGTTAGTTGAAGGTCAATGCTGTAATAATAATGGGGGAACTATGGGAGTTCCAGGAAGGCATATGCCAAGGTCATCTTACCCATTTCAGAGACTGCGGATTGACTACATTCAGAACAAAGGTGGAACAGTGTGAATATGTCTGTGTCTGTATTGATCTCTTTCCAGGATACTCAGAGATTTGGCCTGTAGCAAAGGCTACAGCTAAAAGATACTGACTGAGGTGAGAGTACCTACCCTTGGGGCTTTTCTCCATCCAGTACACATCTAACCGAAAGATAGGCCTAAGTCCTTATGAAGTACTCTTTGGGAATGCCCCTAGATTAGGTCTCTATTTCCCCAACAGCTCCAGATGCAGCATAGTAGTTTTCCAAATTATATCGTCTGTTGCCCAAATTGATTGTCTAATGTGTATTTCCAAGTTTTAGTTGTTATCTAGAATCCAGACTGCATAGAGGCAATCATTCTTTACAATCAGGAGATTGGGTAGTGATGAAACGAGAGAGACGTGCGGAAAGTCCTAGAGCTACGGTTTGAAGATCTACATCAAGTACTCATAACCGCCCCCACTGCTGTTGAATTGAAAGAAGAGCCTGATTTGGTCTAAGTGTCATATTGCAATCAAGTGCCAGGACTATAAGAGCCATAATGTTTTATTTCATGTCGTATTGTTTGTTTCATATTGTACAAGGGGGAAATCACAGTCAAATCAAATTCCAATGGTATTATATTATCAAGATGAGTCAGGAACAACTAAGTTGACTTTTGCAGTATAGTGGACTGTAAGACAGATGACAGATAGGACACTTGGTTTTGGTCTGATAAGTACATCTGTATGAGTGGAACTAACCCAGTCTATGGTAATTGTGTTTAGATATGACCATACCAACTGTGGATATTGGAGAATAACAGAATGGAGTACTAAGTCTGAAGTGTTGGGAATATAAACCAGTGGAAACTACCTCTAGAGTCAGTAAAGGTGAAGGTTTGTCGCAAAGGATGATTGTCCTGAAGGGAACACCACCAAACAGTTGTAAACATAATGAGTGTAATGCTCTGTTCCTGGCCATTAGAAATCCTATCCAACAGCATTCGGGGATATATGTTTTAGGAGCATGTGTAAGTGACAAAGATCCTCTAGGCAAATTTAGAATGTTGGTAAGGGAAAAACTCACAGTTCAGTTGCATTCTGTGGCTCCTACATCCTTACCGATAATTGGCATTAAATATTTGGCCAATTTAAAAAATATATAAAGACAAACTGGCCTTAGAGACAGGATTTTATACAGGAAAGCCCTTTCGTGTTTTCACTCCAGGATATTGTTCTTACTTAATTCAGCTGAATAAGACAAGTAATGACTCTGATAGGTCCTGACAGTTGGTTTATCAATGCAGATATTTGGTGATTGTGTGCAGATTTGAAACTCCGACCCAGGATGCAGATAGAATGAAGTGGTCAATGTACCCTGATCAAGTACTGATGCCATTTGTTCTATTCTCACCTCCTGAGTGGGATCAAATCAGAAAACAATGTCCGGTCATGACTAAGGAGGTCACTCCTACATCCTTTGACTCACATGTATACATAGATGCCATAGGAGTCTGTAGAAGAGTTTCTGACGAATTTAAAGCTAAAAGTCAGATAGCTGCAGGATTTGAGTCAATAATTCCCACGATTAGTAGTATAAAAAAAATGTAGATTGGATTAACATCTCTATTGTCATCAACAGAGATTTATGAATTATACCTGTGATGCTGCGAAGGGAATGGTGGAACAACTGAGCTCTTTTTCAGTGATGACTGGTCCTTGACAGCAGAAAAAGTAGGGGTCTACAAAATCGATGGAAGTTCCTGCTGTATCTACATTCCTGACAACACTGCCCCTGATGGAAAGATCACCAAGGATCTGAAGAAACTGATGGACTTTATCAAATGAACTGACGGGAAAACTTCTGAAATTAAATCACATCATGGCCAGAATAATGTTTTGGGAACTAGTTCAGTGACTACAGTGTTTTTAGCATTTGGTTTTAACAGGCTGTTAAATAGTTCTCCATTTTAGGAAAATAGTTTTTAAGAATGTTTAAAGGGGTTATCCGAGTTAACTTAATTTCTCTCTATGGCTTTATTTCCCCTATACATTAGTTTTCCTAAATAACTTGCAGTACCTATCTTGTGCCGTTTCTCTGCTACACTAAAGAGTCATGTGACCGCCCACGTCATCAGCTGTGACGTTCCGTTTACATGGAGCTCTCTGCTTGTCGGAGTGACTAAGCCATGTAAACGGAACGTCATCAGCCTTGGCCACGCCCCCACCTCTCTGGATTACAGTCCGTGCGGCTGTGAGTTGATCGCGCATGCGCGATCCTCACTTGTGCCGCGGCTACCTCAAAGTTCCTCCCTTCGGCTAATAGGTCAGGCAAAACCAGCAATAGCTTGGGGCCCCGAACTGGTTGGGGCCCCGAGCTGGCCAAGCATAGTGACAGTCAGAAGATCCATCCAATGGTATAAAATATTCTAACCCCCAGGCGTTCCCATGGTGACGGGGACGCTTGCCTGGTTAGAATATACCATCGGATCTGAGTTTTTCGAGCTCAGTGAGATCGTAAAAAACTCAAATCCGATGGTATATTCTAACCCCCAAGCGTTCCCATGGTGACAGGGACGCTTGCCTGGGGATTAGAATATACAGGGAGCTGTAGTGAGCTCTTTACTTGCATTCTTGCCTCTGTACTCCGGTAATAGCAGAGCAGGCAGTTCGGGGGGCGGCGCTCACTCACTGTCACTGACGTCACGCGCCTGCTCCTCCCACTAGGCGGAGCAGGCGCGTGACGTCAGTGAATGAACGCTGCCTGCACTGCCTGCTGTTGTTACCGGAGCTCAGCAAAGTAAGAGTCAGAGACTCATAGATTTCAAAATAATAATAAAATAGCTCTGCATAGAAAAATGAAGTGAATGATTAGTACTGCTGCTGTGAGCGTCGGGGAGGGGGATCTGTGGATGGCACTGTAGGTGGATCTGTGGTCTGTGGATGGCAGGCAGTGCCATCCACAGATCCCCCTACAGTGCCATCCACAGACCACAGATCCCCCTCCCCTAAACAGTGCCATCCACACAGATCTCCCCCCTAAACAGTGCCATCCACAGATCCCCCCTCCCCTAAACAGTGCCATCATGATGATCAACCCCTCCCACAAATATTCATGAGGGAGAGATGAGTCATTGTTGTTACTGCTGCATGTAAACACAGCAATAACAGAACCTGGAAAAGGTGTAAAGATCGTTTTTTTTTTTCAAAAAACAAGCTTGACTAATGTATATGTATATCCTGATTAATTTTGTTAGGTTTTATTTTTTTTCCCATAACTCGGATAACCCCTTTAATACATCCATGCCCACACTATGTATATGTGCTGTGCCCCTGCCAAAGACAAAAATGATTTCATCCTGAAATAAATAAAAACCCTGTTGATGGTTGCGGGGTAAATAGGACAAGGTGAAGGCAAATCCGAAAGGTAGTTGAGGGGACCTGGTGAAGCAATAAGGAAAGTCCAGCTGTTGGGAGAGTACCTAACTTTGCCTGTTCACCTTTGGTCTATTTCCCGCAAAAGAAGGGATTTGTGAGATATAGGATTTATATCTCTCTATATACAGTCCTGATATACAGTTTAAGACCACTTGAAAAATGGCAAAAAATCAAATTTAGCATGGCTGGATCTTAACAAGGTTCCAAGTAGAGCTTCAACATGCAACAAGAAAAAATAGGAGTGAGACAAAATATTTTTTGAGCATTCAATTTAACCACTTGCCATCTGGGCCATTTGCCCCCTTCCTGACCAGGCCTAATTTTGCAAAACTGACATATCTTACTTTATGTGGTAATAACTTTGGAACGCCTTTACTTATCCAAGTCATTCAGAGATTGTTTTCTCGTGACACATTGTACTTCATGGAAAAATGGAAAGATATGTGGATAGCTCACCACCCTCCTCAGTAGGGTAGGGGTGCTCTAGCCGATAGCTACTGAGGAAGAGGATTGAAGTCCTCGAAACGCGTCTAGCGTTATATCCCTGTCATTAAGGAGCTTCTGGATATGATCAACGAAATTTGAAGTATTTTTTACAAGTGGAGCGCTCCACTCATATACTTATTCTACAGCTCTCACCAGATCTTCGGATTGAAATTGCCAAATCCCGCGATAACTCAGGTACATTACGTACCAAACATTGGAGAGCGGAGGACGCCGAGAGTTAGCAGCGGCGAACTAAACAGACAGCCGGAGTTCCGCTCTGCTCTCACCAGATCTTCGGATTGGAATTGCTAAATCCCGCGATAACCCAGGTACATCACGTGCCAAACAACGGAGAGCGGGGGACGCCGAGAGCAAGCGGCGGCTTGTGAAGTAGACAGCCGGAGTTTCGTCCCGGTGGGTAAGCTACATTATTACCCTGCAAAGGAATGATATATCCAAAAACTGAAACCTACATGACTTATTTAAATAACAACTGCTGAAGTGAACCATAGACAAGTAGAGACTATATCCCAGCAGTTACCAACACAGCGTGGGGACTTGGCTTTATTTCCTATTGCATTTACAACGACAGTATTCCTGTTATACTCAATTGGACATATATTGCACAAACAGACAAAGAAACATCATATCTTTTGAAGAGACTTTACTCTTGTGCGGTTTTAGATCCAATTGAACAGTATATTGTTTTTTATTTTTTTTAGGGGGATTTTTAACTATTTTGTTTTTACCGAATATGTATTTTACTGTTTAAATAGCGATACAGCTTTAATAAATTGTTGTTTGATGTGATACCACATAGTGAGTGCCAGCCGTTTTCTTCCCATTGTACTTCATGATAGTCATAAATTTGAGTCAATATATTTCACCTTTATTTATGAAAAAATCCCAAATTTACCAAAAATTTAGAAAAATTTGCAATGTTCTAAATTTCAATTCCTCAGCTTTTTAAACAGAAAGTGATACCTCATAAAATATTTATTACTTAACATTCCCCATATGTCTACTTTATGTTGGCATCATTTTGGAAATGTCATTTTATTTTTTTAGGACGTTAGAAGGCTTAGAAGTTTAGAAGCAATTCTTCACATTTTTAAGAAAATTGTCAAAACCCACTTTTTAAGGACCAGTTCAGGTCTGAAGTCACTTTGTGGGGCCTACATAGTGGATACCCCCATAAATGACCCCATTGTAGAAACTACACCCCTCAAGTTACTTAAAAACGATTTTACAAACTTTGTTATCCCTTTAGGCGTTCCACAAGAATTAAAGGAAAATGGAGATCAAATTTTTAAATTTCACTTTTTTGGAAGATTTTCCATTTTAATCCAATTTCTTCTTTAACACATCGATGGTTAACAGCCAAACAAAACTCAATATTTATTACCCAGATTCTGCGGTTTACAGAAACACCCCACATGTGGTCATAAACTGCTGTATGGGCACACGGCAGGGCGCAGAAGAAAAGGAACTCCACATGGCTTTTAGATGCCATGTCCCATTTGAAGCCCCCCTGATGCACCCTTACAGTAGAAACTCTCAAAAAAAAGTGACCCCATTTTGGAAACTAGGTAATAAGGTGCCAGTTTTATTGGTACTATTTTTGGGTACATATGATTTTTTGATCATTAATTATAACACTTTATGGGGCAAGGTGACCAAAAAATTTGTTGTTTTAGCACAGTTTTTATTTATTTATTTTTAAAGCGTTCACTTGAGGGGTTCAGTCAAGTGACATTTTTATAGAGCAGATTGTTAATGACGTGGCGATACCTAATATGTATACTTTTTCTTATTTATTAAAGTTTTACCCAATAATAGCCTTTTTGAAACAAAAAAATTATGTTTTAATGTGTCCATGTTCTGAGAGCTATAGTTTTTTTATTTTTTGAGAGATTTTCTTATGTAGGGGCTCATTTTTTGCGGGATGAGGTGACGGTTTTATTAGGACCATTTTGTGGGATATACGCCTTTTTGATCACTTGGTGTTGCACTTTTTGTGATGTAAGGTGACAAAAATTGCTTGTTTTGACACAGTTTTTATTTTTTTATTTTTACGGTGTTCACCCGAGGGTTTAGTTCATGTGATATTCTTATAGAGCTGGTTTTTACGGACGCGGCAATACCTAATATGTATACTTTTTTTTATTTATTTCACTTTAACACAATTATAGCATTTTTTAAACCAAAAAAAAAGATGTTTTAGTGTCTCCATGTTCTAAGAGCTATAGTTTTTTATTTTTTGAGAGATTTTCTTATGTAGAGGCTCATTTTTTGCGGGATGAGGTGACGGTTTTATTGGTACCATTTTGTGGGACATACGCCTTTTTGATCACTTGGTGTTGCACTTTTTGTGATGTAAGGTGACAAAAATGGCTTTTTTTGACAGTTATTTTTATTATTTTTTTATGGTGATTATTGGACTGGGTCTATTATGTGATATATTTATAGAGCCGACCGTCATGGACGCGGCAATACCAAATATGTCTATTTTATTTTATTTTTTCTATTTTTTTATTATTTTTTTTATTCCTTACTTGGGGAATTATTTATTTTACATGTGAAAACGTATTATTTTTTTTTTTTTTTAACATTTTTTTTATTTTTTTTTTATTTTACACTTTGCGTCCCCCATAAGGTCATACAAGACCTCTGGGGGACATTTAACTTCACTTTTTTTTTTCTTTTCACTGTTGATTTCTCCTATAACTGGGGCTGACATAGTAGCCCCAGTTACAGGAGAAATGCACCCCCAGAGAGGCTGTACAGCAGAATACAGAGCTGTACAGCCTCAGTGCAGGGCTGATCGAGGTCTCTGAAAGACCTCACAGCTCCAGCACTCTCCCGGCTCAGACAGTCACATGTCCTGGAGATCGTGCTGATTAGACTCCAGTGAAAACAGCTGCTGGGTGAGTGTAAATGTTAAGATCTCTCTCTCCTGCTAGCACTAATGAGAGGGAGACAGTACAAGCCTTTCTGAGCGCTGTAACTGCAGATTACAGGCTCACAACACATGCTCTGGAGACAATGCTGCTGATTTGTCTCCAGTGTAAACAGCTGCTGGGGGATCGCTGCTGGAGTGTGAATGTACCGATCTCCCTCTCCTGCCAGCGCTACAGAGAGGGAGACGGTACAAGCATTTCAGAGCGCTGTAACTGGAAATTACAGCGCTCACATGCCCCAGAGACCATGCTGATCGGTCTCCAGGGCTTACAGTTAAGAATTACAATCGCGATGCCTACTTTAAATACCGATCTCCCTCTCTGACTGGCAGTAATAAGAGGGACATGGTAGATGCATTTGTGATCGCTCTGACTGCTTGTCAGAGCGATCAAAAGCCTGGAGACCAGCAAAAAAGGTCTCAGGGTAAAGCTCCATGTTCTTGGCTGTCAGGAGGGAGCTTAGTCATGGAGTTTCTATGTACAGGGGCAGAGCACAGGAGGGAAAGCTGCAGGACGTTTTAAAACGTGCTATCAGAAATAGAGATCCACCTCCTGGACGTTTATAGTCAATGGGCAGACGGGAGGTGGTTAATGAAAACAACAAATAAACTGAAACAGGACCACACCTCCAAAAAAAAACTAAACCCCCCCAAAACAGAAATCCAACTTCCAAACATGAACTCAGTAATAAGTAGCTCCGTCGTTATTATCACTTCCAAAATTCGTTTCGGCATGCTTGAGGCAAGCGTTTCCATGAGGTGAGTGGGAACATTTCTCCAAGTGTTGAAGACGGCCGCACGAAGGCCATCTACTGTCTGGAACTGTTGTCCATTTTTGTAAACTTCCCTTGTCATCCATCCCCAAAGGTTCTCAATTGGATTTAGATCAGGGGAACACGCAGGATGGGCCAAAAGATTGATGTTATTCTCCTGGAAGAAGTCCCTTGTCCTGCGGGCATTGTGTACTGAAAAATCCAGTCGTTACCACACAGACGAGGGCCCTCAGTCATGAAGAATGCTCTCTGCAACATCTGGACATAGCCAGCGGCCGTTTGACGCCCCTGCACTTCCTGAAAATCATTTGTTCCACTGAAGGAAAAAGCACCCCAGACCATTATGGGGCCCCCTCCACTGTGGCACGTAGAAAATATCTCAGGTGGGATCTGCTTGTCATGCCAGTAACGTTGGAAACCATCAGGACCATCAAGGTAAAAAAAAATCTCATCAGTGAATAAAACTTTCTTCCACCTTTGAATGTCCCATGTTTGGTGCTCTCTTGCAAAGTCCAAAACGAGCAGTTCTGTGGCGTTCAAGGAGACGAGGTCTTTGAAGAAGTTTTTTGTTTTTGAAGCCCTTCAGTCTCAGATGCCATCTGATGGTTATGGGGCTGCAGTCAGCACCAGTAAGGGCCTTAATTTGGGTTGAGGATCACCCAGTGTCTTGACGGACAGCCAATTGGATCCTCCGGCTCAGTGCTGAGGAAATTTTTTTGGGTCTTCCACTTTACTTTTTTGTTCCATATTCCTCATGATCATTTAAGAAATTCCAAATGACTGTCTTACTGCGTCCCACCTCAGCAGCGATGGCGCGCTGTGAGAGACCCTGCTTCTGCAGTTCAACAACCCGACCACGTTCAAAAAGGGAGAGTTTTTTTGCCTTTGCCATCACAATGTGTGACTACCTGACAGAAAATGACAACGAATCCACATCTTTGCACAGATTTGGCCTTTTAAAGGCATGTGGTCCTAAATTTTGATCAGCGGAAAAACAGCCTGTTTCAGTTTATTCGTTGTTTTCATTAAATTTAATGCTCAAAAAATGTTTTGTCTCACTCTCATTTCTTCTTGTTGCATGTTGAAGCTCTACTTGGAACCTTGCTAAGATCCAGCCATGCTAAATAAGATTTTTTGCCATTTTTAAAGTGGTCTTAAACTTTTGATCAGGACTGTATAATGTGAACATTCTGTAGTACACAGTTTTGTCCACTAGATGGCCGCAAACCAGATGTATGAGCCACATGTGCATTATGGTCAACAGGGGAAGGGGAAGGGGGATTGGGTTGCAGTTTTCAAATCTACCTATGAACTCAAAGTTGAAGTTGCTGAAACCACTCCTATCAGGTTAAGGAGCCAATAGTCTCTTTTTAAGGAACACCCCTTTTGTGATGTCATGTCTGCTATTTAAGTCAATGTAACTTGAATAAAGCTCTCTTCTACCATGGCTGAGAGGGGGGATGAGAAGATGCTTTCATGAAACCAACTGTGTGCCTGGTCTCATTATGAAAGCAGTATGGTGTACACATGCAGCATACGGGTAGGTTACCCGACACTGCTAGAATGTAATGTGTGTTTCCCTTTAAGCCAGTTAGGCCTGGTGCAGGCAATCTTTATTCCAGCCAGCAGAGGGAGCCCCCCAGTTCAGTATAAATAGGCTAGGGCCTAGCCAGGAAGGGAGTTCTGAAGTTTCTAGAGCCTGAGGAAGCTGAGAGAGAGACAGAGGCAAGTCAAGAAAAGCAAGAGGTACTCAAGACAACAGAGGAGGTACTTGATAGAGATAAAACCAAGGATATACGCCAGAGCTAGGGCATTGGACCTTGGAGAAGAGTTTCTATGTTCCAGGATCAGTCAGGAATAGAGTGCAAGCTGCCTGTACTGCAAGTCCTGTGTTTAACACTCTAAAGTCACCTTGCTATATATATATATATTGCCTGCATCAACTGTATTGAAAATCAACTGTCTTCAAAGGAACTGCGCTTCCGTCAATGTCCCTAAATGATGACTACTAAAGTTTGAATTCTGTTTTAACATCACGTGGTTCCTCAGTTATTCCTGCTATCAGCAAACGGCGTGCCACCGTTTAATTGGCACTGGCGTCACGAACATTTCTCATCATCACCTGCCCTTGCAGAGAGTCAGCCGTCTTAGGTTAGTGTCTATTGCACTACAACACTCAGGAACATTTCTAAACCTAACTTGAGTACGCTGCACCTCTCTTTTGGCGTCACGAACAGGATACGCACGCTTTATAGTGCAAGAAGCGTGAACTTTGTGCCTTATACAGTTGCCCTGTGACCAAAGTGACAAATTGCCTGTTTTATTAAAGTGGACTTTGTGGACTGAAAAACATACCCAAAGTGTGCCTAAAACCTCTAAAAAGCGCTGTACAGTGTTGCGCTATCAAGAGGAAGAAAATCGCCACACCGGAGTGTGGTTTTATGGACTTTTCAACAACCCTGCTTGCTGTCAGGGAATGGGGACCAAGATGGCCACCGGCCGCCTGGAGCGCTGCTGAGGACCTTCGTGGGCGGATCCCTGCAAAGATACAGAGAATCCCGCCCCTCGTCATCATCGCACCGCCGCGGCCCTGTTTCTTCTACGTCACCGCGTACTCTGGACGTCCGGAATCTCTCGAGATTCGGCCTGCGCAAGCCCGGCGATACCGGTAAGAACTTGTAACCGGAGGGAAGGGGATTGTTCCGGCCCCTTTAGTCACCAGCGGCCACATCGCAATAAGCTAACATGTCAGAACCGGGAGTTCCCGAGCAGCCGGCCCCGGGAGAGCTTGCGGCCCCTAATCATTCTATAGCCCCCAGCATAATGCCCTTTACCATGCCTTACTATTTCGGGGCCCCATGGTTTCCCTGCTATAAAGGAGAGACCCATACCCTAAGAGACTTTAAAGAAAAGTTGCTGGCATTATTCAAACTGTACCCCATAAATGCCGATCAGCAAATGGAAATCCTGCTAGCGCAACTGGAGGGAGCTGCCCGCAGGGAGGTATTATCCTGGCCTGCTACTGAGCGGAGTACTCTAGAGCAGATATTTACCCGCCTCAGGGCCACTTTTGAAACTAGGACTGCCTCAGAGATAAAGATGCACTTCTTTGGCAAGAAACAGAAGTCCGGTGAGTCCCTCCGTGACTATGCCCTATCACTTCAGGAGGCTTTAGGGGCTGTAATTCAGATAGATCCCAAAGAGGCTGATAATCAGGACCAGACCTTGAGGGAACAATTTATCAACGGGGTGTCTAGTGAGCAAATAAGGACCCAACTAAAGATGCTGTCCGCCCAGCACCCTAACAGTACCTTTCTGGACTTTAAAGAACTGGCTATAAAAATTCTGGGGTCAGCAGTATCTCCGGAGTTGAGCACCCTACCTGAATCACCAGCCTGCAGGCCAAAACCGCTTATCACTAACCAAGCTCAGGCCGGTCAAGCTGTTCAAGCTTCAGCTACAGCTACAGATACTATCGCCATGCTGACAGAGCAAGTAAATCACCTCACTAAAAGTCTAGAGAAAGTGTGCAGAAAAATAGAGGAATGGGAAAAACCCATAATGACAGAAGAAGAATTCCTGTCACCTCCTAGGCCGTTCCCACCTCCTTACCAAGAGACTCACCCCAGGGATCCTGGGAGGCGTAATAGAGGTCGCAAGAGGCCCGTGTGTACATACTGCAAAAAGCTGGGACACACAGAATCCACGTGCTGGCAGTTAAACGGGCAACCCCTGAGGCTGAGGACCACCCCTCGGGAGGTAGAACACTAGGTCCAAAGGATCCAAATTGGATGCCACGGTATGTAGGATCCCATCCTAAAATCAACATAGAGATCAACGGGGTCTCCTTTGAAGCCCTATTAGACACTGGGTCTCAGGTCACTACTATTCAGCTGCCCGCCTTTGAAAGATTCTGGGACACCAACCAATTGACCCAGCCGCCTGAATCCTGGGTGAAGATTATCGCCAGCAATGGCAAACCAGTAAAGATTCATGGATACTGGGAACCCACCCTGCAGGTGGGAGAAGTAACCTTACCGCAACAGGGGGTGATAGTAGTACAGGCCGGCGACAGAGGAGGACATCCTGTCATTCTAGGCACCAATGTCTTCAAAAACTGTTATTCAGAAATACTTGCCGTATTACACCAGACTTTGCCCACTGCTTCCTCTGCATCCAAGAGGGTGATTCAAAAGACTATTACGGTGTTAAGTGCCCAGCAGAGGTTTGCTAATGGGAAAGGAGAAATTTGTATTGCCAGGATTAGTGATATTAAGCCTGTGACTTTGCCTCCTAATTCTCAAACTCTTTTATGGTGTCGTGCTGTCCTGGGAGTCCAAGGCCGAGATTATCCAGCCCTGGTGGAACCAATCCAGATGGAGGATTACCCTTATGTGAGAGCTGCCAAGTGCCTGGTGAACGTCTCCCAAGGTAAAGTACCTGTCCGTCTGATTAACCTGAGTGATCATCCTGTTGCGCTTACTAAGCATTGCCGTGTTGCCCAGCTGTCCCAGGTGTCCTTCCAAGACATCATTCGTCTTCCAGTGACAGAAAAGCCGCCAGCTGCAGTCAGCGGATGTTCGCCGGTGACCCAGCCACAAGTGCCCTGGTGGGAAGAGCTCCATGTAGGGGACGAGACTACCCCCCAACATCAACAAGAAGGGATTCTACAGCTTGTCAAGGAGCACCACCAGGCCTTCAGTAAGCATGCTACTGATTATGGAGAGGTGAGTGCCATACAACACACCATACCTACTGGCTCTCATCCTCCTATCAAGGAGAGATACAGACCTTTACCACCTACTTCATATCAGACTGTAAAAGAAATGATCCAAGAGATGAAAGACTCTAATGTAATCCGGGACAGCCGTAGTCCGTGGGCTGCACCCCTGGTCCTTGTAAAGAAGAAGGACGGTGGTATCCGTTTCTGTGTGGATTATAGGAAAATTAATCAAATAACCCACAAAGATGCATACCCACTGCCCCGCATTGAGGAGTCACTAACTGCTCTGGGCTCCTCTGCCTATTTCTCCACATTGGACTTGACCAGTGGCTACTGGCAAGTACCCATGGCCCCTGCAGATAGGGAAAAGACTGCTTTCACTACTCCCATGGGCCTGTTCGAATTCAATTGTATGCCGTTCGGGCTATGTAATGCCCCAGGAACTTTCCAGAGACTAATGGAACGGTGTTTGGGTCACAAAAACTTCGAAACAGTGCTGCTGTATCTAGATGACGTCATTGTGTACTCAAAAACATATAAAGACCATCTGAAACATTTGGCAGAAGTATTTGAAATCCTTATTAAATATGGCTTGAAGGTAAAGCCATCCAAGTGTCACCTGCTCAAACCTGCAGTAAGATACCTGGGGCATGTGGTCAGCGGAGAGGGCGTGCAACCTGACCCTGATAAGCTAGCGGCTGTCCGTAATTGGCCGGTCCCCACTACCGTCAAAGAGGTGAGGGGTTTCCTTGGTTTTGCCGGCTACTATAGACGTTTTATCCCCCATTTTGCTCAAATAGCTGATCCTATCCAGGAGCTCTTGAGGGGGCAACCCAAGAAAAGTCCTAGAACTCCTGTGCCCATTGAGTGGAATGAGGAAAGAGAGATAGCGTTCCAATTGTTAAAAAAGAAACTGACCGAGCCTCCTGTGTTAGGTTATCCAGACTACAGCAAGCCCTTCCATCTGTATACTGATGCTAGCAAGCGAGGCCTGGGAGCTGTGTTAGCCCAGATCCAAGAGGGAAAAGAAAGAGTGATAGCTTATGCAAGCCGCTCCCTGAAAGGAGCTGAGAAAAATGACCAGAATAATAGTTCCTTCAAACTAGAGTTCCTGGCCTTAGTGTGGGCAGTGACGGAAAAATTCAAAGATTATCTAGCCGCCACCCCGTTCATTGCATTCACTGACAATAACCCTCTGGCACATCTAAATACAGCTAAATTAGGGGCCTTGGAGCAGAGATGGGCCTCTCGCCTCGCCAACTATGATTTCTCTGTAAAATATCGTGCTGGACGTACTAATGATAATGCTGATGCTTTATTTAGGCTTCCCACAGAGACAGCTCCTGATGATGTGCGAGATGCTTGGGAAGATGTAGAGATGCCGGCTTTCTATAACAAATTTGCTCAACAGGATCAGGCTCGAGCTACCAATGACAGAGCTGCAGTTCCTTCACCCTCCAGTAGGCCTGATCCTAAAGAAGAAAGGTGGGTGAAACTACAGTCTGAAAGTAGAGTGCTGGGTGAGTTGTTGGACTTCATTACTAGTGGCAGAGCCCCTGAGAGGATTCGGCGTAAGAGTGCAGATCCTGAGCTCATCAAACTGTGGAGACAGCGCCATCAACTCTTCATACAAAAGGGCCTATTGCTACGGAGAAGCCTAGACCCAGTGTCCAACGAGAGAGTGCACCAGATTCTCATACCCCGACGAGATGCAGGTATGGTGTTGGAGATGTACCACAATCAATCCGGTCACTTTGGGGTCCAAAAGACTGAGGCTACTATCCGCCAGCAGTTTTACTGGGTGGGCATGAGAGAAGACATGGAGAAGTGGTGTCAGGAGTGTGTAGCCTGTGCCTTAAAACGAAGTGAGCACCATGATCAGAGGGCACCACTGAGACCCATTGTAAGTACTCGTCCTCTTGAACTTGTCGCCATCGACCATGTGAAACTGGAGCCTAGTCGCTCAGGGTATGCTTATGCCATGACTATTATTGACCATTTCACTAAGTTTGTTGTAGCGGTGCCTGTGAGAGACCAGACAGCCAAGACTACAGCCGAACTGTTCTGGAAGCACTTCCTCCTGCCCTACGGATGTCCAGAAAAGATCCTCACTGATCAAGGACCTGCTTTTGAGTCCCATCTGTTCCATGAACTGTGCCGCTTACACAACTGTAAGAAGATCCGGACAACGGCCTACCATCCTCAAGGTAATGGATTATGTGAAAAAATGAATCAGACCTTGATAGAGATGCTGAGGGCCGTGCCTCCTGAAACCAGAGGAGATTGGCCTAATCTGTTGCCACAGCTCATGTTCACATACAATCATACCATACATTGTTCCACCGGGTATACCCCTTTTTACTTGATGTTTGGGCGCCAAGGGACATTGCCTGCTGATCATTCATTGGACATACACGTACCTGATTGCATTAATCCATTACCTAACACCGACTGGGTTGCTGAACATCAAAGGCGATTGAATACAGCCAAAGCCATTGTTCAGGAACGTATGGACTATACTAGGGACCGACAGCAGAGAGACTATGATCAAGCAGCCCATGCAGAACCCTTGACAATAGGGGCCGTGGTATGGTTAAAGAATAACCGCCGTACCAGTAAACTGGACAGTAAATGGGAGCGAAGTCCCTATGTTGTCACTGCAATCCCAAATGTTGGAACTCACACTTATGAGATCACCCAGGAAGGCAAGGGATCCCAAATTGTACACCGAAACCGGTTAAAGCTCTGCCTGACACCAGAACCCAGTGCCGAGAGTTCTGGATCTGAATATCCTGTGTCAGAGTCAGCAATACAGCCCGAGGATCCTATGCAGGCTGTCAGTAATCTAAGATATGACGCTGATCCCATGCATTGGCTTCTGACACCGTGGCTGAACTTGTTGGTGCCCGCTCCAGCACCTACTGTATCTTCACCTCCAGAAGAGCCGGTTCGAGATGCCCCGGATCCAGTTCCCCCTGTAGTGGATATTGTTGTTCCTGTTGTTCCTGTAATCACAGGGAACGACCTGTTTAAAACGTAGCCTTTAATCTAATTTAGATATAAAATAACAAAAACTCCCACAAAACATACATAGAAAAGAACAAAAAAGGGATATATCCTTGATGACATCGAAGATGATACTTGCGATCGTCCAGAATAAAACGGGTCAAAGATGGACGGTATGGACAGAGGTGGAATCTAGTCTGACCCTATTCCTGGCCCTGGGCTAAATGGCCCTGCCTACAAACGGAATAGCCGCCCTGATAAGAGCGATCCCGTATTCTGGAACCTCCTTGTAACACCTGAGTAGACCCTGTGATCCTGAGGGTTCCCTAGTGTGGGGTCTGCTCTAGGTACACAAAACAAAAAAGAAACAAGTATAGATAACCAGTAGAGAGAGCGGCAAACCAGCCACATTCATAGATACTCAATGGTGTGGGTGGAAGGCCGCCATCAATAAATATGTCATTAAGGATGCACGGGTAGCCCAAGATATGGCTATCTGTAACTGTGCATCATCCAATGGACGAAATCACTGTGCAGACCCCACACACCACAGTCGATGTGCGACGTCAAAGCCCAGTGAGTCGCCGTTCACATTTGTACATATCAGTGTACACTAAGGTATGTATACACATACGGCACCAGAAACACTACATATATCAGTATGCAATCAGGTGCCAGTGTCCCAACGCGTTTCACCCTGATTGATATTCGGGTTCCTCAGGGGACATATATCAAAGTACAAAGCTGTTGTTTGGTATCAGAGAGAGGTAACCAAACCAGTGGTAAGGTCCTCACTTATGATAGCACCTTTTGACCAGATCATTCACTGGTCGCCTTACGTTCAATCACCTCATAGCTTTACGTGATCAAACACAAGGACCAAAAAACAGGGGGCATATGGAATGAGTCCGCCAGTGTGGATATATTTCCACATAGATATCCAGGCGTAAGTGATTATCACGGAAATACTGATCAAAGTGACAAAACACCTATAAACAGTCACAAATGTGTGATGCCAAATATGATGTCATGGCCAACAGGTAACAAGATACTACTTGCGTGCCCAAATGCAGTCACAGATGGCCCAGGCTGTCTGTAGAGATGATCGTATATCCGCTGTCATTCTAGCCATAGCCCGCATATACACTGTTTGAGACACAATTGGTAGTAAAGATTAAATGCCAGATAGGGCCAAAAACCAACCTTATATAAGTAGGAGGAATCAGCCCCCAGTTAACCAAGAAACTCACAGATGGTGGTGCCTCACTGGTCCTGTGTGTGAGGTCTCCAAGCAGGGAAGCCTGCTCGGTTTAAATAGCCCGCCCTTGAAAAGTGGAGAGGGGGCCGAACATCGTCCCGCCCCTCCTATTCCATGCTAGGGTTAGACATGGACGTATGGCCAGACCACGCCTCAAATGGGCGTGCCCGTGATGCAAGGTGTGTATGGCCAATCCCCCTATCCCCTGATGCTAGGCATAGTGTACCGCCCCCGTCCCGTCACGCCCATAAGGGGTGTGGCCCATCAGTGAGACGGAGCCTGAGATAGATGATCCAAGCACATCAGCCGGCGTCCGCTGACGTCACCGGCCGCGCCCGATCACGTGGCATGACTGGGCTAGCGTCCTCGTGCCGGAGTGCCGCCTGCTGATGACGTCATTCTCCGCCGATCACATGACAGAAAAATGACACTGCGGGATACCTCTGATGCAAGGTTCCCAGGTGATCAAAGTCAGGTTGTTTGTGTAGAAGCACAATTGAAAAGGACCCAGTGTGGATACATTGATCCTAGTTAAAAACCTACCAGGCAAATAGTGCAGTATAGATGTGCGGACCATAAACCAGTTTGGTATGGATTATTAGAATGGGGATAGTACAGATATAAATCCATAGGGATACGGTACCTACACTGGACGCACCAGTGGGCGGGGATATAGATCATACAGGCTAAACAGGCTAAACAAAGCTACTAGTGAATACTCTATTATATCTAAATAAGTAGAGTTGATGGTGTGTATATATATATATATATAAACTGATGTTCTACATGGGACGAATCGAAACGGCACTGTAGTGGGGGTGGCCACATATCCTCCCTTTAGAGTTATTACAGTGCTCAAGATATATATGTCGACCCCATGTCAAAAATAGTATATGGCTGGCTAGAGAAAGCAGGAGTAATCAATGTTTTCGTTCAGTCCTGCAGGTGACATGGTGTTGAGCATATGTATCCATTTTGACTCTTTCTGTCTTAGGATCGTGTCAATATCTCCTCCCCTGATGGAGTGTTTCACTGTTTCCACCATGGAAAAGCTTATCACTTTCGGGTCTCCTCCGTGTTTTAAAACCACATGCCTAGACAGAGGCTTGTCCCGCTTATGGCGAATATCGCCAATATGTTCCAAAATCCGCTTCTTAAAGGCTCTACATGTTTTGCCAATGTATATAAGGCTGCATATACATTGGGCCATGTAGACCACGCCAACTGTATTGCAGTTCGCAAAACTACGGGTCATGTACGTATGGGTCTGTTCGGTGTTCATGAAGGATTGGCCTACTGTTATAAAGGAACAAGCTTTGCACTTTCCACATCTGTAGGTTCCATTTCTCCTATCCACTAGCCACGTGCCAGTGGGGGAGACTGGTTCAAAATGGCTGTGTACCAGTTGATCTCCTATACTGCGGCCTCGCCTGAAGGTAATTGAAGGATGCTCCGGGAGAAGATCAGTCAGGTCAGGGTCAGACTTGATCAGTGACCAATACCGTCCGATGATCTGACGGACTTGGTTAGCTTCAGTGTCATATGTCCCTATGATTCTAATCACTTCATCTGATACTTTCTTTTTCCCCACAGAGTGGATTAATGTTGATCTATCACGGGATCCTGCATAATTCCAAGCCTCATAGAGACAGTCCTCTGAGTACCCCCTCTGTTTAAACCGATGGAATAGGGTACTAGCTTGCTTGTCAAACTCGGTTGGATCGGAGCAGTTCCTGCGGATCCGCAGAAACTGTCCCTTAGGGATCCCCTTTTTGAGCGGTTTCGGGTGAAAACTCTCCCACCTCAACAGACTGTTTGTTGAGGTGGATTTGCGGAACAGGGTGGTAGTTAGTGTATTATTGATGTTTTTACTGATCTGTAGATCGAGGAAATTGATTGTTTTGGATTGTAGTTCATGGGTAAAAAATAGACCGATGTGGTTAACATTCAAGTCCTTCTTGAACCCATCAAAATCTTCCGCGGTACCCGACCAAAATAACAGGATGTCATCGATGAACCTCGACCAAGATATTATATGGCGGGTCCATCTCTGCATCCCCTCTGTAAAGACAATGGTGTCCTCCCACCAGCCCAGGAGCAGGTTGGCGTAGGTGGGCGCACAGGGGCTCCCCATCGCCGTGCCCCTGAGCTGGTGGTAGAACCGACCATTGAATACAAAGTAATTATGCTTTAGAGCGAAGTCCAAGAGTCTAATGACAAGATGGTTATGCTCCCTGAGATCGATTGATCTGGTATCCAGGAAGTATTTGATTGCTGCCAAGCCCTTATTGTGTGGAATGGAGGTGTAGAGAGCCTCCACGTCGATGGAGGCCAACCACACACCTGGATCCAGTGAGATGCCATCTATCCGTTTCAACAGATCATTTGTGTCGCGTAGATATGAGGGTAGAGACATCACAAATGGGCGCAGGATCTTATCAATATAGGTGCCTATATGTTCTGTAAGGCCCCCTATCCCAGATACAATTGGGCGACCCTTGAGGGGGACCGTACCCTTGTGAATCTTGGGGAGACAATAGAAGGTGGCCACCCGGGGGTTAGATATTTCAAGGTAATCACATTCATGTCGGTCAATGAGTCTCCCCTCAAGGGCTTCCTGTAGGATCTGTGATAGTTCCCTCGCATACAGCTGAGTTGGGTCCAGCTTGAGCAACTCATAGCTGGATCCATCAGATAGGAGCGACATGCACATGTCACAGTATTGTTTACTGGACATAACAACAATGTTCCCCCCTTTATCCGAAGGCTTAAATATAAGTTGTTTATTGGTGCTAAGATCCCTGTTGTTCCTGACCAAGATCTCACTGATGGAGACCCTCCTGTTGTTTCTCTCTCTTCTACCTCGTTGCTAAGGGAAGAAGAGACCCCTATATTGAGAAGGTCTACCCGGATGACCAGGGGACGCCCGCCAGTCCGTTTAGGAGACTTTGACTATTCTGGTGGTGTCTCCTCCCAAACAGTTGCTACTGGTAATGCCTTGCTGGACATTTGTGCGCAAGAATGGACTCCCCCACGTGAGCCCTTGCCTGTGATACACCCACAAGAAACTCCTGGGTAGTTCTGTTATTATACTGTCACCAAAGACAATGGACTAACCTGGTTCACCCTAAGTCCGCTGTGCCAGGTCAGCGGCCGTGCCTAAGAAGCAAGAAGACGCCCCTTTCCCTTGTGTCATTTGTTCATTGAGTTACAAATGTTAAATAATTATTTATTGTATTTATAATGGAATGCATATGTTATGTACCATGTTATGCCGGTTCAGGAAGGTGTGTGAGTACGAGGCCTTACTCACGTTAAAGTCTGGGGGTGTGCAGCATACGGGTAGGTTACCCGACACTGCTAGAATGTAATGTGTGTTTCCCTTTAAGCCAGTTAGGCCTGGTGCAGGCAATCTTTATTCCAGCCAGCAGAGGGAGCCCCCCAGTTCAGTATAAATAGGCTAGGGCCTAGCCAGGAAGGGAGTTCTGAAGTTTCTAGAGCCTGAGGAAGCTGAGAGAGAGACAGAGGCAAGTCAAGAAAAGCAAGAGGTACTCAAGACAACAGAGGAGGTACTTGATAGAGATAAAACCAAGGATATACGCCAGAGCTAGGGCATTGGACCTTGTAGAAGAGTTTCTATGTTCCAGGATCAGTCAGGAATAGAGTGCAAGCTGCCTGTACTGCAAGTCCTGTGTTTAACACTCTAAAGTCACCTTGCTATATATATATATATTGCCTGCATCAACTGTATTGAAAATCAACTGTCTTCAAAGGAACTGCGCTTCCGTCAATGTCCCTAAATGATGACTACTAAAGTTTGAATTCTGTTTTAACATCACGTGGTTCCTCAGTTATTCCTGCTATCAGCAAACGGCGTGCCACCGTTTAATTGGCACTGGCGTCACGAACATTTCTCATCATCACCTGCCCTTGCAGAGAGTCAGCCGTCTCAGGTTAGTGTCTATTGCACTACAACACTCAGGAACATTTCTAAACCTAACTTGAGTACGCTGCACACATACTTATACTTCTAATTGATTTGGCACCACACAAAGAAGATGACAATCGCATGAATTGCAATGTCAGGGGGTACGCTGATGCACTATTTGGATGTTTAAGTTGGGGACCCTCCAACCTCAGGGATTGAATATAGAATGCGAGATCAAGCCATGTATTGTTTGAAATAAATTAGCGATAAGCAAAATATCGGTAAACCCTGTTTACATATGACTGGTGGTTTGAGGACCTTGGGCAGATGTAATTGGGCTAGTGATTGGTAGTAAACCCTGAAGAAATCACCTGACTTATGATGTAGGGTAAGAGTTTTATGAATGATAATGGGGAGTATCTTTGAAGTGATTGTAGGGGGGATATTATTAAAAAAAATTCTTAATTTAATATTGGTGGAATGGATCCTGTTTTAATAATAAATGTTTAGGTTGTTTTATGTGGTTTTAATGCCGTGTTGTCTGTATTTTTGTTGATGTATGGGTGGGACTTGGGGAGGATGGGATTGATTTGTGGATTAAAGGCAGCCTCGTAGAAGGCAGGACAGACGTCCCTGACAAAGCGCGTGAGCGAAACCCGGGTCGGGCAACGGGAGGATTTGTATTTGTGATATGCCTTTTACAAGTCATTGTTTGTGAGTACAATCAATTTTTTTTTTTTTAAGACAAAGGAAATAGTGCTTCACTATCAGCGCGACCCTTTGATATACTGCAGGTTTCTGTTGGAGGAGGGGAGGTTACCTGAGGAAATCGTGTGTTTCCATGTCCGGACAGATTGAGGAGAGCCTTGGGTGGAGCAAAGGATTCCAAGAAAACTTGCAGCGCGGTCCTATATATAAACGCATTGAAATATAGTGTGAATTGACCCACATCACTTCTGGGACCTGCAGCGCCGAAAGTCCAGGCAACGTATCAGAGTTTTTACATTTAGTTATTGACTTACAGGATAGTTGTCTTACATCTGGTGGCATTAGAGGCAGAGCTTGTTAAGAGCTCATTTGGATCCCTTTCTTGCTAAATAGAAAACTGACTAGTAGAGGAAGGTCCCAAAGCTCGAAGAAGAGGGATGGACTTAGATAATATAGAGGGAATGGGGCAGCTAACCTCCCCCTCCCTGTTCACTGGTAAGGCTGCTGGACACTGCAGTTATTTTCTTGAGGTGGAAAAAAACAACAACACAAAAACAATTATTGTCACCTCCGGATCCATAATGCTTCTAGTACAAGGGCCCATTGTTTGCATGTCTCAAGTTGGACCAACATAATTGCAGAGGCAATAGATGCCTTTTATAACATGAATTGTGCATTGAATGTTTCCCTTTGCACAGGGCACTCCTGACTCCAAGACTTTTGTATTATTTTGCCATAAACAAGCAGGGCAAGTTAGTAGAGTCCTCAGTAGGGATCGACCGATTATCGGATTTACCGATATCGGCCGATATTCAGGATTTTGACCGTTATCGGTATCGGCATCTATTTTGCCGATATTCCGATAACGTATGGGGAACACAGATCGCGCTGCTCAGCGCTCTCTGTGTTCCCTCAGCAGCACAGGGGAGAAGGAAGCAGTGTCTCCCTCCCCCTGTGCTGCCGCTGCCGCCAATGAGAGGAGAGAAGACAAGAGGAGGGGAGGGGCTGTGACCACTGCGCCACCAATGATGTTGACTTACTCATTCATTCAAATTGAACAGGAGGCGGGAGCTTGCTCTGGCTGCAGAATCACATAGCCGGCTCCCGACCTCTATGAGCGGTAGCTGCGATCTGCGGTAGTTAACCCCTTAGGTGCCGCGGATCGCAGCTACCGCTCATAGAGGTCGGGAGCCAGCTATGTGATTCTGCAGCCAGCTCCCGTCTCCTGTATATGAATAAATGAGAGATTTATGTTCATTGGTGGCGCAGTGCGCCCCCCACCCCCACCCCCGTATTAAAAACATTGGTGGCGCAGTGCGCCCCCCACCGGAGCCCCAGCAGTGTAAGCCCGGGGCTCCGATCAGTTACCATGGCAGCCAGGACGCTATTGAAGCCCTGGCTGCCATGGTAAGCTTCATGCTGCTGTGTGCACAGAGCACAGAGCAGCATGGACAGTGTGAGATCCTTTTCACCCTGATAGAGATCTATCAGGGTGAATAGGACAAGGGTTCTAGTCCCTAATGGGGTTAAAAGTTAGTAAAAAATAAACACCAAAATATTAAGTATAAATAAAAAGAAAGATTTACAAAAAAAAAAAATAAACTACACATTAACAATAAAAATATTCATTTTCAGCAGATGTGTGTAGGAATTTATTTTTTTTCAAAAATGAAATTTCACAGAATATCGGTATAAATTATTGGCTATCGGCCTGAAAGTTCACAAATTATCGGTATCGGCCCTAAAAAATCTATATCGTTCTATCCCTAGTCCTCACCCAAGACCATGGAGACAAGCAGAGACTGTTGAGCTATTACTCAGTGTTTCTGCACCCTGTAATCATAGGATCTATGTACATTTGTGTATGAACAGTAGTGGCTGCAGCTGAGCTCGTTAAAAAGCTGCAAATTTTACCAAACCAGACACCTGTCTATAGCTAGATCAGACACTTTTCCAAGGTTACATTCACCAAACATGAGGTTTTGCTTCTCTTACCCTTCAATCTAGTGAAATATTGCAATGTTCTGAATCCAACCAACTTGCTGCTGGTGGATTTGGAAAAGGGGGAAG
The DNA here is from genome assembly GCF_905171765.1 of Bufo bufo. Taxonomy (NCBI): domain Eukaryota; kingdom Metazoa; phylum Chordata; class Amphibia; order Anura; family Bufonidae; genus Bufo; species Bufo bufo. Next base: position 195,955,901 of record NC_053392.1, on the reverse strand, counting down.
GGTATGGAGAAAGCGGAGAACAAGGTGGTCTAGCCCCTAATTTTTCAATTAGTCAGCAAAGAATGCTTATTTAAAATGACACAAATATTGTCAAAGCATTCATAGGTATGGAAACAAGTGGGTTGGCAAATATTCCTTGTGTACCACTCAATAACCCTTCTGCTTAGTATTTTGTAGATGGCTTGATATCATAGGACAAGGACCAAGGAAAATTCGTAGCCGGGTATGCCGTAGTCCAAAATTGTGAGGCAAAAAATACAGAAACCACGCCATTCTAGTTGATTGACACAAGATGTGGAGCTGAAGGCACTCACTGCAGCGTGAAATCTGGGTAAGGGAAAAGAGGGGAACATCCATAAGGACTCAAAGTATGCGTTCGGTTTAGCACATGACTTTGGAGCCATTTGGCAAAGCTGCAGTTTCTTGAGCTCTGTAGGTAAGCCTATAAAGGATGCTGGGGCTGTACAACAGCTATCGGACTGATATTACATAAAAAGGTGTCCATGGTGAAGGTGTCAGCACACACCAAAGAACAGACCACTGAAACTCTGATGAATACAGTGTCAGATCAGGCAAAAAGAAAGGCAGCATTACTCCCCTTGATGGTGGGTGCCCTATCGGCCATGCCTGCAGTAAATGTAGAACTGCTATAGACCCTCCAGAACCGGACATGCCCTCACAAGGAAAAAAGTGTGGATGGAGGGAGGTGCAATACAAGGAGAACCAGGGTATAGCGTATCGACACTAAGGTCTGTCTACCCTGTTGTTTGTTTTCCATGATGACCAACCTGTCTCAGTCAGTGGTCCATAACTTCAAGGGCCATAGTTTTACAGAACTCGGTTGCCCCAGGGTTAAAGAATGCGGCTGAGAAAACAAATGTACAGAGAGTCCTTACATGTGCAAGGCATAACCCTGGTAAGCCTACCCGAGTACCCAGGAAGAGCACCACAAGACCAGATTACCCATTCCAGAAATTGCAGGTGAACTACATACAGCTACCTAAGATGACCCTACACATGAGAGCGAGACTATGAAGCCAGGAAGTTGGGTGCTGATCGGAGTAATAAAGAGGAAACACTGGCATCATCCTCATTGGGAGGGACCATATCAGGTTTTACTCACCTACTGCAGTAAAAATAGCTGAGTGTACCCCTTGGATACACTTATCACACTGAAAGATAGTTGGGGAACTGCCAATATCCTCCTAGGCTACAAAAGTTTGATTTGGTCATTTGTTAGAAGTGACTAGTCTCAAAGTTCAGTGAAGAAATCATCCAAAGCCTGGGAGGGAGAAAGGGCAGCATGAAGCAAGTTATAATAATTGTAGCACTGTATCTGGGGATCATAGAAAACACTTAAATAATAGTCAGGAACAGCTACAGTGGACTGATAAATGTATCTAGCTAATAGGGCCACAAAAGTCATTTTAAGGACTAGTATAGGTGTGCTATCTATATGTGTGATACACAGAGGAGTGCGATATACTTATACTTTTATAATGAGTCAAAAACACATAGATCTATATAGTGATCTCTCTCTCCTGTGTGCCTGTAGAGTGAAAAAGATGGGGTTAAAAAAAACAAAATCCTCTCTTAATACTAAAAAATGTGTGAGTTGTCTGACAAAACTGTCAGAAGGGTCCAAAAAACTCTGTAAAGCTTGCACGGCTAACATGGCCAAAGATTTAGTTCCATCCATTAGAGATGAACTAAAGGATGTGATTAGAGAGAAGATGCGGTCAGTTTTTGCGGAACAGTCCACATCTAACCCTGACCCGACAATACATAAAACTAAGTCGCGGGGTAAAAGTTACGAATCCTTTTCCTCAAACCCAGAGCAGGATTCAGACTCAGACAGTGATGATTCCATTGATTCTTCAGGCTCAGACACAGAATTTAGAAGCTTTCTATTTTCTACAGAAGATACAAACGAGTTAATAAAAGCATTTAGGACGACTATGGATCTGTCCGATGAAAAAAATTCATCGGTCGGTTCAAGATGAAATGTACGGGGGTCTCGAGCACAGGAAAAAACGGGTCTTCCCAGTACATAAAAATATGTTAGAAATTATTAAGAGAATGGAAATCTCCTGATAGGAAAATTTTTATTTCCAGAACCATGAGGCGTAGATTTCCCTTTAATGATGAGGATGAAACTCTGTTAACCTCTTGCCCTAAGGTCGATGTTTCCCTTTCAAAATTAGTTAAGGGATCCAATTCTCTTCCCTTTGAAGATATGGGATCATTAAAAGATCCTATGGACAAGAAAGTAGATTCTACGCTAAAAAAAAGTCTGGGAAGCTGCTACGGCCATATTTAAACCGAATTTAGCTGCAACTTCAGTTTCACAGTCTCTAAAAAAGTGGTTACAGCAGTTAGAAGCCCTGCTTAAGGAAGGGAGACCTTACAATACCCTAGAAGATTCCTTTCCCCTTTTATTAAAAGCGGTAGACTTCTTATCTGATGTGACAGCGGAGTCGGTTAGGATAGCCGCCAGAACCTCTAGTCTATCAGTAGTAGCAAGGAGGGCCCTATGGTTAAAATCCTGGACGGGGGATGTTGCATCAAAAATAAAATTGTGTAATTTGCCCTTTCATGGCAGCTTGATGTTCGGGCAGGATTTGGAAACTATATTAGAACTATATTAGAAAAAGTCCTTTCCAAAAGAAACAAACAAAAGAAAATTTCCGTTTTCTAAGACAAAGAAAAGGGGTCCATTTCAGTCTAAAAGAACAGATAGAGGAGGACAGTGGTCAAAAGGGAAAAATCAAAATATGGGAAGGAACAGAGGTTTCATGTTCACCCCCAAAAACACGGAAGCTTCTAAACAATGACGCCAAGATTCAAGGCTACAATTTTTTCAAAAAAACTGGGAAAATATCACCCAAAATGCATGGGTGCTAAACATCATAGCAGAAGGTCTAGATATTTCCTTCCGTCTTCTTCCCCCAGAAAACTTTTTCAGGGTAACACCCATCCAAAAGACATCCCTCCTTCAGGAATCTCTCGAGGAGGGTATCCGGAATCTTCTGTCTCAAAGAGCCATTATTCCAGTACCATCTTCTCAACAAGAAAAAGGATACTACTCAACAGTGTTTTTGGTGAGAAAACCCAGTGGGAAGTTCCGGTTGATCCTAAATCTAAAAGTTTTTTACTAATTCATAAAATACGAAAGGTTCAAGATGGAAACCCTAAGGTCAACCATAAACGTATTGAAAAAAGGCGATTTCTTAGCATCCATAGATCTAAGAGACGCATATTACCATGTACCAATATGCAAAGAAGCTCAGAGATATCTGCGGTTTGCGGTATTTCTAGGGAGAAGGTTGTATCACTTTCAATTTCAGGTTCTTCCCTTCGGGATCACCCCGCGCCAAGAGTGTTCACGAAGGTGATGACAAAGGTCATGGCACATTTAAGAAGACGAAATATCTTAATAATTCCCTACTTAGACGACCTTCTTGTGGTAGGGAACTCAGAGGAAGATCTAGAGATAAATACACTGATCAAAAAAATAAAGGGAACTAACTAACACATCCTAGATCTGAGTTAATTAAATATTCTTCTGAAATACTTTGTTCTTTACATAGTTGAATGTGCTGACAACAAAATCACACAAAAATTAAAAAATGGAAATCAAATTTTTCAACCCATGGAGGTCTGGATTTGGAGTCACACTCAAAATTAAAGTGGAAAAACACACTACAGGCTGATCCAACTTTGATGTAATGTCTTTAAAACAAGTCAAAATGAGGCTCAGTAGTGTGTGTGTGGCCTCCACGTGCCTGTATGACCTCCCTACAACGCCTGTGCATGCTCCTGATGAGGTGGCGGACGGTCTCCTGAGGGATCTCCTCCCAAACCTGGACTAAAGCATCTGCCAACTCCTGGACAGTTTGTGGTACAACGTGACGTTGGTGGATAGAGCGAGACATGATGTCCCAGATGTGCTCAATTGGATTCAGGTCTGGGGAACGGGCGGGCCAGTCCATAGCATCAATGCCTTCGTCTTGCAGGAACTGCTGACACACTCCAGCCACATGAGGTCTAGCATTGTCTTGCATTAGGAGGAACTCAGGGCCAACCGCACCAGCATATGGTCTCACAAGGGGTCTGAGGATCTCATCTCGGTACCTAATGGCAGTCAGGCTACCTCTGGCGAGCACATGGAGGGCTGTGCGGCCCTCCAAAGAAATGCCACCCCACACCATTACTGACCCAATGCCAAACCGGTCATGCTGGAGGATGTTGCAGGCAGCAGAACGTTTTCCACAGCGTCTCAAGACTGTCACGTCTATCACATGTGCTCAGTGTGAACCTGCTTTCATCTGTGAAGAACACAAGGCGCCAGTGGCAAATTTGACACTCTTGGTGTTCTCTGGCAAATGCCAAACGTCCTGCACGGTGTTGGGCTGCAAGCACAACCCCACCTGTGGACGTCGGGCCCTCATATCACCCTCATGGAGTCTGTTTCTGACCGTTTGAGCAGACACATGCACATTTGTGGCCTGCTGGAGGTCATTTTGCAGGGCTCTAGCAGTGCTCCTCCTGTTCCTCCTTGCACAAAGGCGGAGGTAGCGGTCTTGCTGCTGGGTTGTTGCCCTCCTACGGCCTCCTCCACGTCTCCTGATGTACTGGCCTGTCTCCTGGTAGCGGCTCCATGCTCTGGACACTACGCTGACAGACACAGCAAACCTTCTTGCCACAGCTCGCATTGATGTGCCATCCTGGATAAGCTGCACTACCTGAGCCACTTGTGTGGGTTGTAGACTCCGTCTCATGCTACCACTAGAGTGAAAGCACCGCCAGCATTCAAAAGTGACCAAAACATCAGCCAGGAAGCATAGGAACTGAGAAGTGGTCTGTGATCACCACCTGCAGAACCACTCCTTTATTGGGGGTGTCTTGCTAATTGCCTATAATTTCCACCAGTTGTCTATTCCATTTGCACAACAGCATGTGAAATTGATTGTCACTCAGTGTTGCTTCCTAAGTGGACAGTTTGATTTCACAGAAGTGTGATTGACTTGGAGTTACATTGTGTTGTTTAAGTGTTCCCTTTATTTTTTTGAGCAGTGTATATCAAAAACATGTCAGATTCTGTCCCAATTAGGGTGGATCGTAAACTGGGAAAAGTCAAAACTCTCCCCTTCACAGAGACAAAATCTTTTTAGGCGTATGTCTAGACTCCATACTTCAAAAGACGTTTCTCCCGGCCGAGAAAGTATCAGAAACAATAAAAAAAGAGTATCAAGATTCACAGAAATGGCAAGTTGTTCAGTCAGGGAAAGCATGAGACTGTTAGGCTCCCTAACATCGTGCATCCCTGCAGTAAAATGGGCCCAATTCCACACTCGCACTCTGCAACAGTGGTTACTCGGATGTTGGAACAGAAAGCAAGAGGCCTTAGATCAAACAATTCCTATTCCTCCTTGGGTAAAAAACTCCCTCCAGTGGTGGTTAACACCGGACCACCTAAGAGAAGGAGTAGATTGGTTTCCTGATCAGATTCAAACAATCACCACCGACGCAAGTCTGTGGGGGTGGGGAGCTTACTGCTCCCTCCATACCTGCCAAGGACGATGGTCCATGGATCAGATGAGTCAATCCTCAAATCAGTACTCTGGGCAGTTTGGGAAGCATTAAAAGCTCTGTCTCAGGATATAATAGGGAAAGATATACAAATAAGATCCGACAATACAACGGTAGTAGCCTACCTAAATCATCAGGGAGGAACAAGGAGCGAGAGTCTGGGCCAATTGGCGGATTTTTTTTTCTCGTGGGCAGAAAATCACGTAAATTCCCTATCAGCAGTACATCTCAAGAGATCTTTAAACGTAAAAGCGGACTTCTTAAGTCGGGTTCCTCTAAAGTCCACAGAATGGAGTCTGGAGAAGCAGGTCTTTACACAAATAACCTCAATGTGGGGGATTCCGCAAGTAGACCTTTTTGCCACAGCACAAAATACAAAACTCGAGAAGTTCTTTTCTTTAAATCTGTTCGACGGAAACATAGGGGTGGATGCGCTAGCACAAAAGTGGGATTTCCGCCTAGCATATGCGTTTCCTCCCCTAGCATTAATTCCCAGAGTATTGAGGAAGATCAGACAAGAAAGGGCTCATGTAATACTGGTAGCCCCACTATGGCCAAAAAAAATCATGGTTCCCTCTGTTGAAAATTCTGTCATTAGAGAGTCTGTGAATTCTTCCCTGGACAAAGAACCTACTAGTCCAAGGTCCAATCTGTCACCCCCGAATAGAGAAACTACACCTGGCTGCCTGGAATCTGAAAGGTTAACTTTAAAAGCCAAGGATGACATAATAAATACAATGGCGGCTAGCAGGAAGGTGGTGACCTCAAAGATTGATTCCAGAGTCTGGTCAAAATTTTGTGCTTGGTGTTCTCAATCTAAAAATTCATGCCAGATTTTTTCCATTCAGACGGTATTAGGTTTTTTACAATCTGGTTTTGATAAAGGGTTACGTCCTAATACTTTAAGGGTGCATGTATCAGCACTAAGCTCAGTTTTTGATATAAAAATCGCAGACCACCCTTGGATTGTCAGGTTTTTGAAAGGAGCGGATAGATTGAAACCCTTTACTAGACCTTATGTCTCTCCTTGGGATCTTAATCTGGTCCTTTCAGGGTTAACGATAGCACCCTTTGAACCATTGTCAGATGTGTCCTTAAAATATATCACACTAAAGGTCTTGTTTTTAGTGGCTATCACATCAGCTCGCAGGATATGTGAGATTCAGGCACTGAAGATAGTGGAGCTCTTTCTCATGATATTTCCAGACAGAATGGTGTTTTCATAGACAGGAGGAGATTGTGGTTCCTTCCTTTTGTTCCAATCCAAAAACTGAAGGTGAAGAAAAATTTCACAAACTGGATGTGTGCAGAGCCATTTCAGTTTATTTGGAGGCCACAAAGGATTTCAGAAAATCAGACTATTTGTTTGTCCAGTTCGAGGGAAAATTTAAAGGCCATAGAGCCACAAAAGACTCCTTAGCCAGGTGGATTAAGTCGGCAATACTAGAAACTTACAACTCTATGGGGGCTTCTCTGCCAAAAAATTTCAAAGCCCACTCCACAAGATCGATTTCCACTTCATGGGCAGAAAAAGCTAATGTTTCAATAGAACAGATCTGTAGGGCAGCAACATGGTCCAACCCTCACACCTTTATAAAGCATTATAGGGTAGATACGTGGTCAAAGCAGGAGCTTTCCTTCGGTAGGAGAGTTTTAGAAGCCATCGTCCCTCCCTAGGATAATATTGATCTGATATCTCATGGTATGCCGTCATGGAGGATGAAAGGGAAAACCCATATTACTTACCGGTAATTTCCTTTTCATGAATCCTCCATGACGGCAGGGATTTCCCCCCCCAAAATTTTTTTTTAACATTTTTTATAAATAAATAAATAATATATATATATATATATATATATATATATATATATATATATTACAGTAGAGACCAAAAGTTTGGACACACCTTCTCATTCAAAGAGTTTTCTTTATTTTCATGACTATGAAGGCATCAAAACTATGAATTAACACATCTGGAATTATATACATAACAAACAAGTGTGAAACAACTGAAAATATGTCATATTCTAGGTTCTTCAAAGTAGCCACCTTTTGCTTTGATTACTGCTTTGCACACTCTTGGCATTCTCTTAATGAGCTTAAAGAGGTAGTCCCCTGAAATGGTCTTACAACAGTCTTGAAGGAGTTCCCAGAGATGCTTAGCACTTGTTGGCCCTTTTGCCTTCACTCTGAGGTCCAGCTCACCCCAAACCATCTCGATTGGGTTCAGGTCCGGTGACTGTGGAGGCCAGGTCATCTGGCGCAGCACCCCATCCCTCTCCTTCATGGTCAAATAGCGCTTACTTTCAAAGTTTTCCCAATTTTTCGGCTGACTGACTGACCTTCATTTCTTAAAGTAATGATGGCCACTCGTTTTTCTTTCCTTAGCTGCTTTTTTCTTGCCATAATACCAATTCTAACAGTCTATTCAGTAGGACTATCAGCTGTGTGTCCACCTGACTTCTCCTCAACGCAACTGATGGTCCCAACCCCATTTATAAGGCAAGAAATCCCACTTATTAAACCTGACAGGGCACACCTGTGAAGTGAAAACCATTTCAGGGGACTACCTCTTGAAGCTCATCAAGAGAATGCCAAGAGTGTGCAAAGCAGTAATCAAAGCAAAAGGTGGCTACTTTGAAGAACCTAGAATATGACATATTTTCAGTTGTTTCACACTTGTTTGTTATGTATATAATTCCACATGTGTTAATTCATAGTTTAGATGCCTTCATAGTCATGAAAATAAAGAAAACTCTTCGAATGAGAAGGTGTGTCCAAACTTGGTCTGTACTGTATATATATATATATATAAAAAATGAAAAAACAAAAGACAAAAACTGTTATAAAAAGTAGGTATTAGGTATGTGTGTGTGCAAAAAAAAAAATATATATATATACACTGCGTGCAGAATTATTAGGCAAATGAGTATTTTGACCACATCATCCTCTTTATGCATGTTGTCTTACTCCAAGCTGTATAGGCTCGAAAGCCTACTACCAATTAAGCATATTAGGTGATGTGCATCTCTGTAATGAGAAGGGGTGTGGTCTAATGACATCAACACCCTATATTAGGTGTGCATAATTATTAGGCAACTTCCTTTCCTTTGGCAAAATGGGTCAAAAGAAGGACTTGACAGGCTCAGAAAAGTCAAAAATAGTGAGATATCTTGCAGAGGGATGCAGCACTCTTAAAATTGCAAAGCTTCTGAAGCGTGATCATCGAACAATCAAGCGTTTCATTCAAAATAGTCAACCAAGGCGCAAAAAGCGTGTGGAAAAACCAAGGCGCAAAATAACTGCCCATGAACTGAGAAAAGTCAAGCGTGCAGCTGCCAAGATGCCACTTGCCACCAGTTTGGCCATATTTCAGAGCTGCAACATCACTGGAGTGCCCAAAAGCACAAGGTGTGCAATACTCAGAGACATGGCCAAGGTAAGAAAGGCTGAAAGACGACCACCAATGAACAAGACACACAAGCTGAAACGTCAAGACTGGGCCAAGAAATATCTCAAGACTGATTTTTCTAAGGTTTTATGGACTGATAAAATGAGAGTGAGTCTTGATGGGCCAGATGGATGGGCCCATGGCTGGATTGGTAAAGGGCAGAGAGCTCCAGTCCGACTCAGACGCCAGCAAGGTGGAGGTGGAGTACTGGTTTGGGCTGGTATCATCAAAGATGAGCTTGTGGGGCCTTTTCGGGTTGAGGATGGAGTCAAGCTCAACTCCCAGTCCTACTGCCAGTTTCTGGAAGACACCTCCTTCAAGCAGTGGTACAGGAAGAAGTCTGCATCCTTCAAGAAAAACATGATTTTCATGCAGGACAATGCTCCATCACACGCGTCCAAGTACTCCACAGCGTGGCTGGCAAGAAAGGGTATAAATGAAGAAAATCTAATGACATGGCCTCCTTGTTCACCTGATCTGAACCCCATTGAGAACCTGTGTTCCATCATCAAATGTGAGATTTACAAGGAGGGAAAACAGTACACCTCTCTGAACAGTGTCTGGGAGGCTGTGGTTGCTGCTGCACGCAATATTGATGGTGAACAGATCAAAACACTGACAGAATCCATGGATGGCAGGCTTTTGAGTGTCCTTGCAAAGAAAGGTGGCTATATTGGTCACTGATTTGTTTTTGTTTTGTTTTTGAATGTCAGAAATGTATATTTGTGAATGTTGAGATGTTATATTGGTTTCACTGGTAAAAATAAATAATTGAAATGGGTATATATTTGTTTTTTGTTAAGTTGCCTAATAATTATGCACAGTAATAGTCACCTGCACACACAGATATCCCCCTAAAATAGCTAAAACTAAAAACAAACTAAAAACTACTTCCAAAAATATTCAGCTTTGATATTAATGAGTTTTTTGGGTTCATTGAGAACATGGTTGTTGTTCAATAATAAAATTTATCCTCAAAAATACAACTTGCCTAATAATTCTGCACTCCCTGTATATAAAATATGTATATATATATATATATATAGTTTCCAAAGATGAGGCAGCACTCCAATAGAAGTAAAAAGTGGATCCTTTATTCCCCTCTGTGCAACGTTTCAACCGTCTCAATGCGGTCTTTCTCAAGCATGCTTGAGAAAGACCGCATTGAGACGGTTGAAACGTTGCACAGAGGGGAATAAAGGATCCACTTTTTACTTCTATTGGAGTGCTGCCTCATCTTTGGAAACTATACTTGTTTATGGCCATCTGAGCCTGCGGCTGAGAGGACTTGCACCCGCTATTTTTGGTCTTGTGCTGCTGTGTTTCCTTTTTGGTATATATATATATATATATATATATACACACACACACACACACACACATTATACACTGCTCAAAAAAATAAAGGGAACACTTAAACAACACAATGTAACTCCAAGTCAATCACACTTCTGTGAAATCAAACTGTCCACTTAGGAAGCAACACTGAGTGACAATCAATTTCACATGCTGTTGTGCAAATGGGATAGACAACAGGTGGAAATTATAGGCAATTAGCAAGACACCCCCAATAAAGGAGTGGTTCTGGAGTGGTAACCACAGACCACTTCTCAGTTCCTATGCTTCCTGGCTGATGTTTTGGTCACTTTTGAATGCTGGCGGTGCTTTCACTCTAGTGGTAGCATGAGACGGAGTCTACAACCCACACAAGTGGCTCAGGTAGTGCAGCTTATCCAGGATGGCACATCAATGCGAGCTGTGGCAAGAAGGTTTGCTGTGTCTGTCAGCGTAGTGTCCAGAGCATGGAGCCGCTACCAGGAGACAGGCCAGTACATCAGGAGACGTGGAGGAGGCCGTAGGAGGGCAACAACCCGGCAGCAGGACCGCTACCTCCGCCTTTGTGCAAGGAGGAACAGGAGGAACACTGCCAGAGCCCTGCAAAATGACCTCCAGCAGGCCACAAATGTGCATGTGTCTGCTCAAACGGTCAGAAACAGACTCCATGAGGGTGATATGAGGGCCCGACGTCCACAGGTGGGGGTTGTGCTTACAGCCCAACACCGTGCAGGACGTTTGGCATTTGCCAGAGAACACCAAGATTGGCAGATTCGCCACTGGCGCCCTGTGCTCTTCACAGATGAAAGCAGGTTCACACTGAGCACATGTGACAGATGTGACAGAGTCTGGAGACGCCGTGGAGAACGTTCTGCTGCCTGAAACATCCTCCAGCATGACCGGTTTGGCATTGGGTCAGTAATGGTGTGGGGTGGCATTTCTTTGGAGGGCCGCACAGCCCTCCATGTGCTTGCCAGAGGTAGCCTGACTGCCATTAGGTACCGAGATGAGATCCTCAGACCCCTTGTGAGACCATATGCTGGTGCGGTTGGCCCTGGGTTCCTCCTAATGCAAGACAATGCTAGACCTCATGTGGCTGGAGTGTGTCAGCAGTTCCTGCAAGACGAAGGCATTGATGCTATGGACTGGCCCGCCCGTTCCCCAGACCTGAATCCAATTGAGCACATCTGGGACATCATGTCTCGCTCTATCCACTAACGTCATGTTGCACCACAGACTGTCCAGGAGTTGGCAGATGCTTTAGTCCAGGTCTGGGAGGAGATCCCTCAGGAGACCGTCCGCCACCTCATCAGGAGCATGCACAGGCGTTGTAGGGAGGTCATACAGGCACGTGGAGGCCACACACACACTACTGAGCCTCATTTTGACTTGTTTTAAGGACATTACATCAAAGTTGGATCAGCCTGTAGTGTGTTTTTCCACTTTAATTTTGAGTGTGACTCCAAATCCAGACCTCCATGGGTTAAAAATTTGATTTCCATTTTTTTATTTTTGTGTGATTTTGTTGTCAGCAATATTAAACTATGTAAAGAACAAAGTATTTCAGAAGAATTTTATATTAACTCAGATCTAGGATGTGTTATTTTTGTGTTCCCTTTATTTTTTTGATCAGTGTATATGACTTGGAAGAATAGATTCTCTAGGCTGTCGGTCCAGAAGACACTGAGGATATGCTGAAGGAGGGTCTATTTTATACTTCCTGTCCCTACCTGGTTGGAGGCGGGTCATCTCTCATGGTATGCCGTCATTGAGGATTCATGAAAAGGAAATTACCGGTAAGTAATATGGTTTTAATAGAAGGGATAGTTGGGCACAATTCCCCCTGGGATTCGAGTAAGGTCCCCTCTATAAGCACTGTAAAGCCCCCGAATACGCCGGCCGGAAATTATAAATTAAATACTGAGGCAGGCATAGACACAATGTGGGAAGAAATTAAGTGTGAAATGGAGAGGTGTTTTCAGACTACAGTCGTGGCCAAAAGTTTTGAGAATGACACAAATATTAGTTTTCACAAAGTTTGCTGCTAAACGGCTTTTAGATCTTTGTTTCAGTTGTTTCTGTGATGTAGTGAAATATAATTACATGCACTTCATACGTTTCAAAGGCTTTTATCGACAATTACATGACATTTATGCAAAGAGTCAGTATTTGCAGTGTTGGCCCTTCTTTTTCAGGACCTCTGCAATTCCACTGGGCATGCTCTCAATCAACTTCTGGGCCAATTCCTGACTGATAGCAACCCATTCTTTCATAATCACTTCTTGGAGTTTGTCAGAATTAGTGGGTTTTTGTTTGTCCACCCGCCTCTTGAGGATTGACCACAAGTTCTCAATGGGATTAAGATCTGGGGAGTTTCCAGGCCATGGACCCAAAATGTCAACGTTTTGGTCCCTGAGCCACTTAGTTATCACTTTTGCCTTATGGCACGGTGCTCCATCGTGCTGGAAAATGCATTGTTCTTCACCAAACTGTTGTTGGATTGTTGGAAGAAGTTGCTGTTGGAGGGTGTTTTGGTACCATTCTTTATTCATGGCTGTGTTTTTGGGCGAAATTGTCAGTGAGCCCACTCCCTTGGATGAGAAGCAACCCCACATATGAATGGTTTCAGGATGCTTTACTGTTGGCATGACACACCTTTTCTTCTCCAGACAAGCCTTTTCTTCTCCAGACAAGCCTTTTTCCAGATGCCCCAAACAATCGGAAAGAGGCTTCATCGGAGAATATGACTTTGCCCCAGTCCTCAGCAGTCCATTCACCATACTTTCTGCAGAAGATCAATCTGTCCCTGATGTTTTTTTTGGAGAGAAGTGGCTTCTTTGCTGCCCTTCTTGACACCAGGCCATCTTCCAAAAGTCTTTGCCTCACTGTGCGTGCAGATGCGCTCACACTTGCCTGCTGCCATTACTGAGCAAGCTCTGCACTGGTGGCACTCCGATCCCGCAGCTGAATCCTCTTTAGGAGACGATCCTGGCGCTTGCTGGACTTTCTTGGACGCCCTGAAGCCTTCTTAACAAGAATTGAACCTCTTTCCTTGAAGTTCTTGATGATTCTATAAATTGTTGATTGCGGTGCAATCTTAGTAGCCACAATAGCCTTACCTGTGAAGCCATTTTTATGCAACGCAATGATGGCTGCACACGTTTCTTTGCAGATCAATATGGTTAACAATGGAAGAACAATGATTTCAAGCATCACCCTCCTTTTAACATGTCAAGTCTGCCATTTTAACCCAACCAGCCTGACATAATGATCTCCAGCCTTGTGCTCGTCAACATTCTCACCTGAGTTAACAAGACGATTACTGAAATGATCTCAGCAGGTCCTTTAATGACAGCAATGAAATGCAGTTGAAAGGTTTTTTTGGGATTAAGTTAATTTTCTTGGCAAAGAAGGACTATGCAATTCATCTGATCACTCTTTATAACATTCTGGAGTATATGCAAATTGCTATTATAAAAACTTAAACAGCAACTTTTCCAATTTCCAATATTTATGTAATTCTCAAAACTTTTGGCCACGACTGTAGGTCCTAGTTGCCGACTGCTGTAGCCTGTAAACAAAAATCAGGAGAGTCTGTTATAGACTTTTGGAAGACGTTTAATGAAGTTTGGACTCTGGAGGTAGGAATGAGTATTCAGGATAATATGCATTCTAGGCTCATTCAGACTTTCCTTACAAATCTACAGCCACATCTCCAGCTTACTGTTAAACAAATGATCTCCGAATGGCCTAGTCTTAATAAAGGTCAATTCCAAAATAAGTTAATGGAGAAAGATGTGGCGGGTTGTTTTGAAATGGTAAGACCTAAAGAGGCCCATTACCAAACTCAGGATAGGAATTGTCCCTCGAATCAGCCCAATAGGGGAAGTGGCAGAAGAAGGGGTAGGGGGCCATGCTCTGGGAAAGGGGGGGGAATAATAGAAATCGTCCTGCAGGTTGCTTTAATTGTGGTAAGACTGACCACTGGATCAGTCGATGCCCTTACCCACTCAGGCAACATGCCCTAAATGATACCCAAGCTCAAGGCACACAACCATATCCACAAGCTCAGATCAGAGATCTTCCCCCACCACTGCCACAGCCCCAGAATAATACCCCTCGTTTTCCCGTAGCCTGGGGGCAGCAGACATCACAATGAGGATGCCCGGAGGACAGTATCCCAGCATTCACTCTCATCACAAACCACTATAAGGAATTACCACTGATTGTGTTAACCATAGAGGGACGTCCTCTTTTTTTTCTTGTGGATTCTGGTGCTACTAGTAAAAGGGACCACCAAGCAAAAGGGACCACGAGAGGACCAGATAGCAGGTATATTAGACGCTGTTAATATACCTTTCATTCGCCTGCCAGCGAATGATTACCGCTGGCAGGCTGTAGATCAGCCCGTTTACCTGCAGTTCCTGTGAACGTGCGCTCCTGTGTGCGCGCGTTCACAGGAAATATCGCGTCTCGTGAGATGACGCGCCGGCGCATCTAGGAGGAATGATTCGACCGCCTCCGGAACGCAATCCTGCGTTAGGCGGTCGGGAGGCGGTTAAAGATAGAACATGTCCAATTATTGCCCGCAAATCACGTTCCGTGGCTCCATTCAAGTCAATGGGTCCGCAAAAAAACGGAACACATACGGAAATGCATCCGTATGTCTTCCGTTTCCGTTCCGTTTTTTGCGTAACCATCTATTGAAAATGTTATGCCCAGCCCAATTTTATCTATGTAATTACTGTATACTGTATATGCCATACGGAAGAACGGAACGGAAAAACGGAACAGAAACGGAAACAAAAAACAGAACAACGGATCCGTAAAAAACAGACCGCATAACACTGAAAAAGCCATACGGTCGTGTGCAGAAGGCCTAAAACTGAAACTTCATTGACACTTGTGTGCATGGGTGCAAATGGTTGGCGTGACTTGATGCCATGGTCCAGACGCTGGTAAACTTCTAGGTCATGGAATCAATGAATGGCCTATTTAGGCAGAGAGGGGTGATTAGATGAGAAAGTAATTATTTTATCACTCCTTTTCTGGAAAAAAAACAACTTCCCAGGTAAACATTGACGCACGAGCAACCCCTTTAAACAGCTGATCAGCGGGTACTGGGAGTTGGACCACCACTGATCAGATATTAATGACCTACCGTTAGGATAGGTCATTGATATCATGAAACCAGAATACCTCTTTAGCCCCTAATATTTCAGACTGTGTAACAGCTAGAGATGTGAACCTGGTCTTGTTTGAAAGCTGACAATCTAAGCTTTTAAACAAGCACACACTGCTGAGCTATAGATTTTAGAAGTTGTGTTGGGAGTGAGCTCTGCATGTATATGCAGCTTTCACTGGGAATAATTCTAAGGGCTTCAACTCACAAAGTATCGTGGCTAGCAATATCTTGGCATAGATTGTCAGCTTTGAAGCACGAACAAAATTGTGGCTGTAGTCCAATCACACCCTAAGAAACAGTCCTCAGAAGTGGAGACCACGTTGTGAGCACTTCAATCTTGCCTTTGCTGTGGAGAGAAGCACAGCCCCAACTACTGCAGTCATGATCAGGAAAAGCATTAGTCACACCTAGGAGTCATATGAGAGACACTAACAGCTAGGCAATATGTGCAGGACATTCTGCGACCACGTGTGTGGTCTCTCATTGCAGGGCTTCAACTGGAAATTTTCAGCAGGATAATGCTTTCTCAGACAGCGAGGGTTTCCCAAGAATGTCTCTGACAGATTGCAAACTCCTCTTTGGCATGTCCGGTCACCAGATTTATCGCCAATAAAGCATTTTTGAGACTAGCTGGGACTTCAGGTTTGGCAACCTACAAGTCTGCAGGATCTACAGGCTCAACTGCAACATCTGTGGGCAAATGTACTGCAGGATACTATACAGAACCTGTATGCCTCCATATTCAACCATATCTCATATTGTATACAGGATAGAGGCAGTCCGACAGGGTCCTAGAACCTCCTTTCAAGTCTACAGTTTTCCTAAATAAGCTTAACTGTAACTCAAACTTTGTAGTCGCCTACATATATCAAAACTGCATTCACACATATTAAGTCTCATTCGATTCCAACAACTCGTTCTTGGTCCATTTTTTTATTTTTTATCAGTGACTGTAAATATCACATATCACCCTTCTGTAGCAGTCAACACAGTGACTTCGTATTTATTCTTCTATTATATACTGTATAATGTATAACTACTTATTTATAGCATGTCTGCTCACTTTTTCAGCTTGAAAAATGCTGTTCTCGTATACCTGAAATGTTGCAATTCATGGATCCATGTGTGAATGTAATCTTAAGATCTAACCTTTGGTGGACAAAAATAAAGACCACCACATTGCAGAAAAATTTGGAGTGCTGTCCAGATATATTGAATTATGATTGTCTAAAGGCCTCGTGGCAGAAGCGGCTTCTATTGGATGAGCACCAAGCTATTGTTACTAGGAGACAGATGGTGCTGTTGCCACCCACTAAGAAGAAATCTCAGGTACCTTCACCTGCACCACACCAAATGTGGTCTACATGGTTATATGTAGCAAATGTTCTAATAGGGTCTCTGTCAGTGCAATTGGTTAAAAGCTTAGAACAAGACTTAACACTTATTGCCACACAATAAAAGAAGAAAATAAACATCTGCCTAGGGATGAAACAATTCATCGATGTAATTGAGGCAAAAAAATCCTCTATGCAGTTTCCCTGCATCGAGGATTCGTTTAAATCACATTCCTACACAGCGTGAGTGAAACCTCTCACTCACCGCTCCGTTTGCCTCCTGACTCGGCACCGTGCTGCACTAGCCAGTGTAGGCTACCTCCTCATCCTCCACCGCCGCTTCCACCTACACCGCCTCCTCAACCTCCTACTCCATATGGATATCATCCTCCAAGATCAAGATTTTTTTTAACGTATTTTATGTTATTTTAAGTCATTTCCCTATCCACATTTGCCATGCTCTTAACTACATTTTGCTGCCATTTGCAGCCCTCTAGCCCTTTCCATGACTTTTGTACAGCCATTTTAGTTCTTTAAAAGTTCGGATCCCCATTGACTTCAATGGGGTTCAGGGTCAAGTTTGGGTTCCGAACTCGAACTTTTTTGTGAAGTTCGGCCGAACCGGAACATCCAGGCGTCCGCTCAACTCTATTCCTAATTTCATAGTGCATGCTAGTAGTTACGGCCACCTCATGAATCCGCCTGCCGGCACACGTGCTTATGGACACCTGTCACGGATGTAGTAGGGGAGAACACCAAAAGACAATTAAGAAGGAAGGGAAAATACACTAGGCCTCACCGCTAGGGAAGGAAAAGGGTCACCACCTATAAAACCCTGCTCCTGGCCCTAACTATCCGTATGGGCACCTCTCGATGGTAGAGATACCCATACACGGGAACCTAGAAAACCCTGGTGACCCTCAGATGCCCTAAAGATAATGACAGGGCAGAGACCACCTGTTCCTTCCCTGGTGAAGGAACTAGCGTCTCACTGAGGCCTAGTAAACAACGAGGGGGGGGGGGGGATTTAAAACACGACAAGCAGAACACTTAACTTCAGAGGATGAAGGATGAACAGGACTTCAACACGAACCACACTCCAGCTCTTCCAAGACCAAATGAAGCTATCCCAAGCAAGGAGTGATGGGAAAAGTCTGACTAAATAGGGCGAGGTAAAGGTCACATGATCCACACCTGAACAGGAGGTGTGGACATACCAGCAATACACAAAGTGAAACTCAAAAAGAGGCTGTCAGATCACTAATGAGTAGATAATCTTTCAGACCTTCTGGGACCTGTCACAGATGTGACAACACCAGAGCAGTGGGTACTCTTTTAAATCTCCATGTATGCTAAACCCCCCAACTTTCAGGCCCGTAAACTCAATGGGTCGCACCAGGGAAGCCCTCACAAGGGTCCCCAGACTCCCTGAATCCAGCAGAGCCACCACGGGAGTAACTCTCACCTCCACTTAACACAAATGTTCGTTATTGAGAGTCTCTGACGCACCGACCCTTCTGGCATACAATGACTGTCGGTACCCAAAGTTTGCGTCCATGGGCTCAATCAGGTGGGGACAGTCGGCCCATACATGGCCGGGCTCATGACACCGCCAGCAGATTAACGGGTCCCGATCCCCAAAGGTCACATCCCATGCGGTCTCTCTCAGCTCAGGCCACTGGGTCTGGGATTTTCTGGGTTTTATTATGCCCTTCCCCAGAGTTCCCCCCTGGAGTCCCTCAGTAGCCCCATACCGTTTGACCAGGTCCACCATCTCCAGGGCACTAGTAGGAGATGTCTGACCAACCCAGCGCTGGAGGGGTGGTGGCCATGCCCTCCAGAATTTGTCAGCTACAATACGGTCCAGCATGGCAGTGGGACTCAGTACGTCAGGCAGTAGCCATTTTTGCAAGATATGCAACAAATTATAATAATGTGGTCTCGCTGACTCAGCCGGGTTAAACTCCCACTGATACACCCGCTGGACCCGGACCAACACATTCACCCCCAGTCATACCAGGATCTCACCCTTGACTTTATAGTAGTTTGCCGCTTGCTTGTCCGGTAAATTAAAGTAAACCTGTTGGGGTCAGGAACGGAGTGATGACCTCAGCCCACTGGTCTCGGGGTAGACTCTCCCTCACGGCCACCTTCTCGAAAACACCGCCAAATAGGTTTCAACGCCATCCATTGATGCCATCTTGGGAATTGCCGTGCGGACTGCTTTCCGGGCATCATGGACTCCCTGAGACATCCCTGATTTCTCTAAAGCCATTACGTGTTGCAGCAGCAGCTGGTTTGTTTCTTGTTGGACACGTAAAGTTTCTTCGTGTCTCTTTTTGTCCTCTGCATACAACTTTTGCTGTTGCTCCATGGCCTGTTGTTGCCTTAGGTTGGCCTGCACCAGCTGCTTCATCATCTCCTCCAACTTGTCCCGTGATGCTGGTTGCAACTTAGCAGGCTTTATCCAGGACATACAACAGAGCCCGAAAAAATGCAACAAAAATATTTTGGCTTTTACGCCAGCCTTACTGCGATTGCGCCTATCCTCCATCAATTGTGGGGATTCACTCTTATAGACAGGATACGCGGATGCAGTATAGAGGCACAAACCAGTTCATAAATCAAAAGTGCAGTTCACAAAACAAGTCACTTTCAAGGAAAAAGTCACCTTGCAGTATTGGTGTTAGTTCAGACCAGGCGGGCTGTTCTGCCACAAAAAGTCCATTAGCAGGCTTTAGTCAGCCTGTTTCCCCTCACATGGGTCTCAGCCCTCCACCCAGCACAAGCCTCAGATCCCAACACAGATTTCCTCTGCTGATCCCAGCTGTCTTTTAAAGGCAGCTAGGTATTGCCAAAAACCCAGACGGGCACCTGAGATCCAGTCCGGTGTTTGACCGCACCTGGCCGCCAATCAGTCCAGCAGAACACACTGGGAGGAAAATACCTGCCTCCCCATACAACTCCCTTTACTATGTCACACTGTCACACTGTGTGCAACCTTTTTTTTTATCATATCCAGTACATGCGGAACAAAAAAAACTAAGATGGAGAAGTAGTGAGATATTTTGCTTTTTTTTTTTTTTTTTTTTAATAAAAGACTCAAAGACTCAAAAGAAAAAAAATCTAACCCTTGTGATAACTAAAATAAATAAAATAAATCAGGTTACTTCATTTATGTCTGGCGGCATTGCTAACCTCCAGGATTGGACTCAATTTTATGATTTGAAACTTTTTTTTCTTGGTTAAAAGAGGTTTTCCAACCTTCTTTTTAACCATTTAATTCAGATTTGCAATAAAGACAACTTTTACTCATTTTGGTGTCTTGGATTGATTTTGATTGTGGTCATAACCTTTCTCAGCCGCGCTTCCTTCTTCAAAGACAATGATGTCACGTAAATCCATCACACAATGTACTCTATGCAGAATGACTTCCCCGATGTACAGCACATAAACAGGTACTGAGCTTGCAGGACAGCTGCATCTTAGTGAGCACCATGGGATATTTATTGTACGGCATCTTTAAAACTACAAACACACCAGGTTCCAGGAAGTCAAACAGTAACACAATGGTGCAAGTTGGGAATTGGATACTGTTAGGGTACTTTCTTTTCTGTTATTGAGTTCCGTCCTAGGGGCTCAAAACCAGTGGCGTACCGCCCATAGAGGCAGACCACGCCATCGCTATGGGGCCCGGAGCGCAGAGAAAGGCACCGCCCACACTATTTGGCCCGCCCACTTATGACATGCGGCTATGCTGCTTTTCTTCTCAGCCAACTCTTCTTCCGCAATCTACGCCCCCCCCTCCCCCTGGCCAATCAGCACAAGGCAACTCTGTTGAGGCAGCTGCTGATTGGCCAGTGTGCGCAAGGGAGGCGGGAGAATCAGTTTGCCGTCGGCCGTCGCCAGTGTGGCTGTGCCTGAGGAGACGAAGAAGCACCCTGTGAGTGTGATCTGTCCCTGACCTGAACGGTTTGTCCTGAAACTGAAAGCTGCCGTGTCACTGCCTGCCTGGCTGCCTGAGACGAGTGAGACTTAGAGCAGACTCAGTCAGCACTGCAGAGACTAGGTATGATAATGTCATATTGTCAGACACTGACAGCCTGACAGGCCAGGCAGCAAGAGAGAGGAGGGGTGGGGAGGGGGACAGCCAGGACAGGGTGGGACATGCTTCAATCCCACTCCAGTGAGTCCTGTTGTCCTCTATGAGCTCTAAAATGCCCATGGGGGAGAAGTAGGAAGAAAGCACACTGTCCTGAGATTTTTGGGGGGCATTAGGGGTTGGGGGGGCTCATAGAGGACAGTGTGCTTTCCTCCTACACCTACACCTTCCTAACACCCCCCCCCCCCCCCCCCCCCCGGGCATTTTGGAGGGCATCAGGCGGGGTTGGATGGATATTAACCCCTCTAACTCTTTGCTGTTAATGCTGAGTGTGCACATAGCCACCAAATGATATTTCACCAACCAGCCAAACCGCCCCACCCACACACACACACAAACACATGCACATATGTGCACACTCAGCATCAGCAGCAAGGAGTTAAAGGGGTTTGGGGTAAGAGAAGTGATGACAAAATGGCGCAGGTAGCAAAGGGGTTAAGATGTGAGGGATGGCTTACGTCCGGCTTTAGCACAGTGGACAGAGGCAGGAGAAATGATGTGTATGCGCTCCTGCCCTGCACTCGCTCAGTTGTATTGGCATACATATTGTCCATTGTCCTGTGCCCACTCTGCTAAAGCCTGGCAAGTGACATGGCCCATCTGTGTCCACTGTCCTGTGCCCACTCTGGCAAGCCTGGCAAGTGACACGCCCATTGTATGAAAATAAAAAAATATATTCCCCATATGGCAAAAATCCTTATTGGAAAATACATGTACATTTTATACGTTACTGCAACAAAGTTGGTTAATAATAAAATAAAAATGTTTATCCCTAACAGTTTCTGTAGGTCATGTATAAATTTATTTAATGGGGGTGTGGCATGGGAGGAGCCAGGTCAGGAAGTGGGAGGGGCCATGGTGGGTAGTGGGCGGGGTTAAGGGGCCCAATTCAGATTTTTGCTATGGGGCCCAGTGATTTCTATGTACGCCCCTGCTCAATACCGTTAAAAAACTGATCAGTTTTATCCTAATGCATTCTGAATGGAGAGCATTCAGTTCAGTCCCTCTTACGTTTTTAGGCTGGAGAAAATACCGCAACATGCTGCATTTTTCTCTCCGGCCAAAAATCCTGAACATTTGCCGGAATGCTGGATCCGGCATTAATTTCCATTGAAATGTATTAGTGCAGGATGTGGCATTAAAATTGCTGCATTGACAGATCAGTTCTTCCGGTCTGCACATGCGCAGACCTTTAAATCTGTGAAAAAAAGAAATACCGGATCCGTTTTCCTGAATCACACCGGAGAGACGGATCCGGTATTTCAATGCATTTGTCAGATGGATCCGCATCCGGCTCTGTCTGACAAATGCTCCATTTGCATCCGGATTGCCGGATCCAGCAGGTAGTTTCGGCGACGGAACTGACTGCCAGAATCCTCTGACACAAGTGTGAAAGTAGCCTTAAAGGGTTTCTGTCACCCCATTAAACAGTTTTTTTTTTTTTTTCATTAATAATAATCCCTATAGTGCGATCTCTTGATACATAATAAAATTAATCATTTTGATTCAGTAGATTTAGCTAAAAAACGATTTTTAAAATATGCTAATTACCTTGCTACCAGCAAGTAGGGCGGCTACTTGCTGGTAGCTGCCGCATCCTCCGTTCGTAATAACGCCCCCTCGGCATGCTGATTGACAGGGCCAGGGAAGGGAATCCTTCTCTGCTGGCGCTGTTCGAATTCGAAATCTCGCGCCTGCGCCGTACCTGGCTTCAATCGGCGCAGGCGCACTGAGAGGCGGCCGCTCGCTCGACCGCTCCATCCTCAATGCGCCTGCGTCGATGACGTCATCGCATACACCCGGAAGAGAAGACGCCGGCGATGACGTCATCGCCGGCGTCTTCTCTTCCGGGTGTATGCGATGACGTCATCGACGCAGGCGCATTGAGGATGGAGCGGTCGAGCGAGCGGCCGCCTCTCAGTGCGCCTGCGCCGATTGAAGCCAGGTACGGCGCAGGCGCGAGATTTCGAATTCGAACAGCGCCAGCAGAGAAGGATTCCCTTCCCTGGCCCTGTCAATCAGCATGCCGAGGGGGCGTTATTACGAACGGAGGATGCGGCAGCTACCAGCAAGTAGCCGCCCTACTTGCTGGTAGCAAGGTAATTAGCATATTTTAAAAATCGTTTTTTAGCTAAATCTACTGAATCAAAATGATTAATTTTATTATGTATCAAGAGATCGCACTATAGGGATTATTATTAATGAAAAAAAAAAATGTTTAATGGGGTGACAGAAACCCTTTAAGTATCCAAATTTTGCAAAAATATTGCACATATTCTACATCTGCTAACTTTATACAAGGAATTATGATCCCCCCCCCCCCCCCCACACACACCCACACCTTATGGGCCCTGAATAACTCTTTTAAAGGGAACCTGTCACCATGTTCTGACATATAAAACCAAATGTACCTTAATGCTTGTTTACCCTGATAGTTCCCAGCGATCGATCCATAATCTTCTCAGGACTAACCTGTCCTATTTTATCGCCCTATAACGTGTTCCTGCCTTTTATGCTATTTAACAGAAAAGAGTCATCTCTTACATGCTTAACCAGAGATCAGTCATATTTTCTCTGAGTCAAGCTCCTCAGCTCCACCTAAGAAACGCCCCTACAGGAAAAATCTCGTGTGAGCTTCCTTGCTTCGAGTCAAGGTAAGCATTCCCCCTAACCATCCCCACTTTTGTTAGATTGACAGCCTGCAGTGTGGCCGGGATCGCATAAGTCTTGCGCATGCGCAGTGCGTTCCGTGTTAAGGCGCAATCCTGTCTCCGGCTGCCGCTGTTAGCCGGGTTTCAGCGGCGCACTGCGCATGCGAGAGTCTTGTGTCATCACGGCCGTGCTGAAGGCTGTCAATCTAACAAAAGAGGGCACGGTTAGGGGGTGTGCTTACCTAGACTCGAAGCAAGGAAGCCTCATTTGCATACGACCTGCGGGGGAATAAAACTTGTTTTACAGCGATCATGCGCCTCAGACATCCTACACAAGAACATCATTAGAAGCCGGATGTTAACAGCTTTAAGGTACTGCTCGCGGTTTATGATCCATTTCAGTGCTGACAGGTTCCCTTTAAAGTAGGGATAGTGTGACCATTACACATGTTTTGTCAGTTTCGAGTTCTTTCAGTGACCATTGTGGGTTTTTATTCCTTTAACGGAAAGGTTCCAACACTTTTGTCCACATGTGTAGGTCTTTTAGGAGACTAGACACTCTAGTTGCTGAGACATGATGTGCAGTCAATTGATTTAAAGATACAGACAGAAAGACATCACTTGTAGCAGAGGGGGCAGCACATATGTTATACCCGATAACTGCCTGCTTGGCAGTGGAGGTAAAGAGCAGTATTTACATGCAGCGATCACCTCCACTGTAAGGCTACTGTCATCATTTGTCCTCATACAGATTCATTGTTTCTGGGCAGCAGATCGCTGTCTACACAGTACAATCTGCTGCCCAGAACTTATTAATCCACCCAATGGATGAGTGTTTTGCTTGTTCATCTGGTGATAATTGTTGTCTGTTACTGAATTTGGTACAATTGCAATATTTTCTCTTGAAACATTAAGGGAAGATAAAATATGTTTTTTTTAGATTTATTTTTTTAGGTTTAATATAGAAGAAAAACGTTAATTATTATTAAGTAATTATTTTTTATTATAGCTTTTTATTTCTTAAATATTAAAACTGACAATTTTATTATTGCAATGGGTTCCCTTTTTTGTGACGATCGTTTTCATACATAACATGTATAGGTTTGAGAGAATGGGGTGACTATGGTGACTGTTTCTGTTAGCGACTGCATTTTGAATATTTTTTTTATTATTATTTTTATTTGTATTTTTTTTTTTTTTACTTAGATTTTAATTTCTTTTTAGCACATATGTCCCCCAGGAGGTCATTAAAAGACCTCTGGAGGACACCAACTTTTTTTTTTTTTTTTTACTTTTCTGACTGTTTCCACTGTAACTGGGGCATCCACAGGAGTCCCAATTACAGGGGAAATACAGCCCACTGTGGGGGCATGACACACAGACAGAGCTGATCAGGGTCTCCTTAGACCCTGCAGCTCTGCTCCTGCTCCAGACAATGACCGCTGGGACTAACAGAGGAAGCTGCTCCCGCCACCATGCGCTCATTCAGCACTCTCCTGCCGGCACAGGAGAAGGCAGAAGCGGTAATAAACCGCTCCTGTCTTCTCCTCAGGGTCCCTGCTGTGTCTGTCACCCGGGACCGAACTTGCTAGATTGCTGGGATTAAAGCGCTGCCTGCATGTGTATATACGTGCTATCTGCACGGGGCATGTGCAGATAGGACGTATATACATAGTGGACAGTCGGGAAGGGGTTAACCTTTGCTTGATATAGGGGAGTAACAGAACTGGATCGCACATCCACAATGCTATGCTTAGATCTAATTAACCTTTGCTTGAAGCCTGAAATGCAATGTGCCGATTGCAAGCAGAAAGAGGCAAAAAACAAAAGCATTTCTATTCTTCCGGATTCTACATGATGATCTCGTAAAAATGCAATTCTGTTTTCCCCCAGAATTGAAAAGAATGAGACCTTCTCACCAGACAGAAAGAAAACACAATCATATTCGGCAAAAGCTAAAATACATTTTCATTCAGATAAGAGGATTTCGGTCTCAGGTTATAAGTTAAGATTAATCATGTATAATAAAATGTGTATACAGTTTGATCACAGCTTCGGGGAATGTTCAAAAAGAACATTCTGTATTTAAATGTAAATGTTGAAAAAAAATCAAGAATAAATTCATGGAAGTAAGATACTTTAGAATGAAACTTTCTAGCATCCCTCATGTACCATGCACTGTGGATTCATACTAGTACTACTGTAATTGGTTGGCCGCATTTCTCTTTTAAAAACGATCATTGGTAAATACACTTTATGGAAAACATATTGGGACACCTATACATTACACCTACAGGAGCTATTAGGACATCCCATTCTACACAGTTGGAGTCACATTATTATGACCACTCCATGTGTGCAGCATGGACAGAAGCTAGATGGGTTGGGAGTGACTCAATAAGGTCCTGGTAGGTTGTCACAGGTATCTGGAGCCATGCTGGCTTCAGTGCATCCCACAGCTGCTGGAGGGTGCGTGGGGGAGGATCCATAGAGTGAACATGGTGATCGAGGTGGTCCCACAAATGCTCAATTGGTTCAAGTCTGGGGAATAAGGCCACCATAGTACTTGGAAGTTTTGGTCACTCTTCCAACCAATGTACAACACTTCTAGTCGTGTGACGTTGCATTATCTTTTTGGAAGAGCCCATCTGCCCCAGGTAACACAATCAGCATGTTTGGGTGCATGTGATCTACAAGAATGCATTTATACCCAAATTGGTTGACATTACTTCTACATGGATCAGTGGGGCCAGAGGTTCAGTGACCGTCCAACTGTTTCAAAGACCCATACGCAGTAGGGTTTGCTGAACTATTGTTTTAAACATACCTCTGACAGCCCCCTGGTACATTTTGGTGGTGAACTGCGTAACTGTAGCATGCTGGTCCACCCTAGCCAACGTTCCCCTCTCACATCAATGGTACGTAGTGGTCTGCAGTTTCCACATTGCTTATTTGCAATGGTGCCATTTGTCAACTCACAATACACTGTCACCACAGCTGCATGCAAACAGTTCACAAACTGAGCAGTTTTAAAAATACAGCCACAGTTGGCCAAAAAACAGTAATCATCCCGTTTTGCAACTCTGATAAATCCCTTTTACTCATGACAGCAATGAGGAATATGTGTGCAGACAGCCTATTGCAAACCTTATATAGCCACCAAGCCAGTTAATGACACGTGACTTCCTTCGTGAGCTACATGCTGCCGACGAAAGCAGTAAGTAGTTATAACAATGTGGTTCCAAGAAGTTGTCTAGTTTCAGGATATCGTCAATATCAGATTGGTGAGGGTCCGACTCCAAGCATACCCACTGATCAGCTGTTTGAAGAGGCTGCAGAGCTTGTGTGAGAACTGCATTCTACTCAGTACTTACCTGTGTGTTGTCTAGATTGTAGCAGCAGTATAGTGTAATTACAGCTGTTTGTCCCATTCACTTGAATAAGAGAGGAATCTGTAATTACACTACACCACCACTACAATCTAAACCGCATTCAGGTAAACACTGAAGAGGACACAGTGTTTGCACGATTGCCATGAGCCCTTCCAACAGCTGATTGATGGGGGAGCCAGGATTCAGACCCCTCTTATCTGATATTGGTGACCTATCCTGAGGATAAGTCACCAGTATCAAGAAATAGGACAACCGCTTTGCTGCTAAAACAACTTCCACTTTTCTAGGATTCCAGAGTGTGCCTGTGGAAATTTTTGCCCATTCTTCCAGAAGAGAATTTTTGAGCTCAGACATTGCTGCTGGAAAGAGGACCTGGCTTGCAATCTCTATTTTAGTTCATCCCAAGGGTGTTTGACTGGGTTGAGGTCAGGGCTTTCTGCGGGCCAGTCAAGTTCTCCTACACCAAACTCATGCAATCATTGCCTTTATTGACCTTGCTTTGTGCAATGGGGCACAGTGATGATGGAACAGAAAAGAGCCTTCTCTAAACTATATTCACAAAGTTGGAAGCATACAATTGTCCAAAATGTCATGGTATTTTGAAGCATTAAGATTTCCCTTCCCTGAAACTAAGGGGCTGAGGCCAACTTCGGAACAATAACCCCACAACATTATCAAGCAGGTAAATTCTCCTGGCATTCATCAAACCCAGACTCGCCCATCAGACTGCCAGATAGAGAAGCTCGATTCATCAATCCACAGAACACGTTTCCACTGCTACAGAATCTTGTGGTGGCGTGCTTTACAGCACTCCGTCCCACGTTTGACATTGTACTTGATGATGTAAGGCTTGCATGCAGCTGCTGGGCCATGGAAACCCATGCCATTAAGCAGTTTTGTGCTGATGTTTAAGCCAAAGGAGATTTAGAACTCTACAGTTGAGTCAGCAGAGAGTTGACAACTTATATGCCTTCTGCACATCAGCAAACCTGCTCTGAGTTTATTTGGTCTGCCACTGTATGGCTGAATTGCTGTGGTTCCTAAGCACTTCCACACTAATAATACCACTTACACTTGATCGTGGAACATCTCAGAGGGAAGAAATTTCCAAAACTGACTTGACAATTGTGGCATCCTATTACCGTTCCAGATGGAATTCAGAGAGATCATTAGAACAACCAATTCTTTCACAAATGTTTATAAAGAGAGACTACATGGCTATGTGCTGGATTTTATACATCTAAAACAATGGGACTAAATTAAACACCTGAATTCAATGATTAAGAAGTGTCTGAATCCTTTTGTCCATATCGTGTGTTTTTCATTTCAACCATTTCCAAATCATATCCATCTTGGAAAAGTATTTCACAACCAATACACCCACAATCAGACTTCCCATTTGTGTGTCACCCAACTTTCCTAGACTTCTGAGTAGTCTGGCCAGCTAAGCAGAGACTTGAGGAGTAAATACAAAAGCTCACCATGAACATTAGATAGCTGTTAGCCGAGCAAGCATTTCTCCTTTTTTCCCACTGATAAGCTGCACTCCCTGTCAAATTATATACTCCTGGCACTTCCTGGATCACGAGTCGTCCATTGTGCACTGATTATAACCCACAATGAACGTGCTAGTCATCACTGATCATACATTCATGGCCCGCCCACTGCACTCATGTAGGAGTATGAATCTGTAGCTAGTGCTGTAGAGCATAGAATACTATCTCACCCTCAGGTAATGACCTGCATAACATTTTTCAAAAAAGTTTAGGTACCTTTTTTATTAATTTGCGCTTTTATCTAGCCCCCAGTATTTGTGGCATGCACCAGTATTTTAAACTTCTCCATTTCCCACAGCGGAATGTTTTTTTTTTTCATTCCAAACTTTTGTGCTATTCACAACCCATCCCTCCACCTCCTAGACTTTAGAGCCATGTGCATGACATCAATGCTGAATGCTGTACATAGTGGAAGTAGACCTGCAAGGAGAACACATGAAGCATGTATGGCTCATGATCAGCTGCACACACTCTCAACAGGTGGTATGTGGTCATGTTGACTGCTAGTGTAATCGCAGTAGAAAACAGACCAGTTAAAGAGTTAGGCTCCATTCACACGTCCGCAAAATGTGTCCGCATCCTTTCCGCAATTTTGCGGAAAGGGTGCGGACCCATTCATTCTCTATGGGGACGGAATGTGCTGTCCGCATCCACATTTGCGGATCCGCACTTCCGCATCCGTGCTTCCGTTTCTGCAAAAAAATAGAACATGTCCTATTCTTGTCCGCAATTGCGGACAAGAACAGGCATATTCTATTATGTCGGCAATGTGCGGTTCGCAAAATGCGGAACGCACATTGCCGCTTTCCGTGTTTTGCGGATCCGTGACTCCGTGTATCCGCAAAACACATTGCGGACGTGTGAATGGAGCCTAAGAGAAAAGTTAAAGGCTATAGACAGCTCTGGGACATTTTTCATTATCACATTGTACTTATTTTGTGGTAAACAGTATATTTCCAATTGGTCTTTATTAAAAAGTGTTCAATTGTTTGTCTTTTACAACCTCGGAATTCACGGACTCTGCAGACTGTTCTTTCCCCTTCTCGCTGAGAGCGGCCTTAAAAAAGCTGGCTCTGTAGCCCTTATCTCTTTACTCTTGAGAGATCAAAAACTCTCACTTACACTAAATTTGTTAGGCTGGTGGCCCATGTCTGCAGCTGTCCTGCTTTCCAGGAAGGGCACGGTTGTCCCTCCACTCATCTTGTGTGTATTGGGACTACCCCTCTGTGAAATTCCTTTCAGCATTGATAGAGTTAATACTTTCCTCTAGCTCCCTGTCCAGCTGCTGAGTAAGGTACTGATCAGCTTTCCTATTTAGTTGGGCTGTGGTTCGACCTCCTTGCCTTGAGGTTTTCGAGTGTTTAGTAAAGCGGAGTTCACAATTAAGTTATTTGGTCAGTTATTTCCATCATTTAGAGTGAGCCAAAACCAGGTGCAGGTCAAAAACACAGAAGAGATGCAGATCTTTCCATTCTACCTTACCTCTGAGTAGGCTTCACTACTGGTTTTGGCTCACAATCAAATGGTGGAAATAACTGATCAAATAACTGAAGCGTGAACTCAGCCTAAGGCCTCATGCACACGACAGTTGTTTTTTGCATCCGAAATTGTGCGTCCGCCCCAAAAAAACGGATGCGGCATCCGTTTTTTTTTTGGAGGATTCGTTTTTTCCCACAGATCCCTTGTAATAAAATGCCTATCCTTGTCCGTAAATGTGAAAAAAGTAGGACATGCACTATTTTTTTTTGCTGAAGGGAAACACGGACAACGGACGCGGAACACAAACGGATGAACTATCAGCATTTTTTTGCTGACCCATTGAAATGAATGGGTCCCCATCCTATCCGCAAAAAATAAACGGAACAGAGGCCGAGAAAAACAACTGTCGTGTGCATGAGGCCTAAGGGTACTTTCACACTAGCGTTTTTCTTTTCCGGCGCCAAGTTTCGTCCTAGGGGCACAAATCCGGCCTTTTTCCCATTGACTTGCATTAATGCTGGATCCGGCGCCGTGTATTCCGTCAAACCAGATGCGGCTTTTGGATGTTAAACACGAAAAATGTGAAAAAAAAAGTTAGTCCATAAATGGCGGATCCGTTTTTTCCAATGAATTTGTTCATTGTGATCAAAATCCTGATCAGGATTCCAATGTAATCAGTTTTCACAAGTTTTTTCCGGATCCGGCGGGCAGTTCCGGCAACGGAATTGCACGCCGGATTCAAACAACGCTAGTGTGAAAGTAGCCTAACAAGCAAAGTTGTGACCTCTTGTCTGTATACCCGTGTACAGTACCTAGCCTGACTATCATTTGGATTACGCATGTACTCAACCTGCCCAGAACTTGGAATTATCGAAAACGCACATACTCAGCTTGCCCTAACCTTGGACTGTGTTCAGACTACGCTTTTATCTGATCCTTTGGTGCTTTGCACCGATGTCACTGACCCCCGTGGGACTACTACAGGAGGTAGCAGCCTGTATGGTTGTCTGCAGTAAAGGCCACATCTCTACAGAGGGGTTAAAGGGTGAATACCAGGGAACTGCCAGGACAATTCCATTAAATTTAGCCCAAAGTCAAAATGGTTAATTAGCACAGTGGGTCCACACCAAATGCCCATTACAAATTATGATGAAATTGATAAGAATGTAGCTTAAATTAGTGTATTAGAAGACCAGAGATAAAAGTTACAGATTGAGCCATCAGAGCAGATCTCTGACAAGGGAAGGACTGGTTTTCAAAGTGAAACCTGAAGGCTGCAGAAGACAAATGGTTGTAAATTTTTTAAGAAAAATTGGAAAAATTATTTTCTTCTAGCTGAAAATAAGAACAATGCTATAATAATAAAAATAAATGACCCTAAAAGGTGTCCATATTCTTTAAGTGTTGGAAAACCTATTTAAATGATTAATTAATTAATTACAGAAGTCTGCTAAATAGTCCCGTTATATAAACCATTAAAAAAAATACGATCAGCATGAACGGTATCATGCGTAACATATGCTCATCTTCACATTCCAGAAAATAAGAAACTGCAAACGTGACTATATTTCCAAAACATCAACTTTATAGCACAAGGAAAACACATATTGCACTCACTTTGCACCCACTTGGATGTGTATAATAAAACAGGAGTTTACACAGATGCTCTAAATAAAAATATATTTTCACATGTACAACTTTATTTGGCAGGCGATCACAACAAACACAAACACAAGGAGAAAAATGTAACACTGGAGGCGATATGCCTAGATGTAGGGTTTCCACAGGCTTTTATTATCCAACGATCTTCTCTACTTTTGCAGTATTGAGAGCCCCAATGAACAGTGCAGAGAGAAATGGTATCTACCAGGATTTACCCAGTTACGGACTGAACCTTCTTCTTTTTCACAATGGTGTCCTCTTTATAAAATATATATATAAATCCCTACGTACATTCAACTTACCGTTTAATACATATCCTGGAAGAGGTTAAAAAAAAAAAAAAACATTTATACAATAAACATCAATTATATTATTTGCAAACCATGTGCTTATATATTATTTTCCATAGTTAGGTATATATAGGACTAGAGTTCTTCAAAATCATGACCACCAGAATTCAGTGCCTCTGGGTGCATGACTCTTCCCATAAACAAGACACAGCCTAAAATAGAAGCAAAATCAGATTACAATGGATTTGTAAGGCATGCCGTGTTTCATTTTGTAAAATGTATCAAGCAAGAGCTGGGAATCAATGATAAACATGCAGAACAGCTCCCGGAAAGGAGGTTACATAACCACTGGAACAAGCTTGCATGTTCACTTCAGCAGAAAGACGTTACGCAGACAAAACAAACAAATGCGGGACAAAACTGCTCTGGAGGCGATTGGAAAAGCCGAAAGCACAGATACCTTTGCTACGGTTGAAAGAGCCATATCAAACAGCAGAAATGGCAGCAAGAGCGAAATGTTCCATAGTGCTGCATGCACTATGGCAGAAGTCACTTTGAGGTCAAATGAAAAGCATGAAGATAACTCACCAGTTCTGCGGTTTCTAATCAAGAAGAAGAATGGGTGGTCAAAAATCACCTGGGGGTACAGAACTGCCATCCTACTATTGGCAATCATTCCTAATAGATAAACAATAAAATGCCATTAGATGGGAAATGAACTGTAAAAACACACATGAATGTTGTTACATTTATATGAAAGAAAAAAAATATATATTATATATATATAACATTACGTTGTGTCTTGGGGGCAGAGAATACTGGGCAATGGCGCTCTTGTTCAGACAGCGTTAACCTAAGGCCTCATGCACACGACCGTATTTTTTTGCGGTCCGCAAAACGGGGTTCCGTTTTTCCGTGATCCGTGACCGTTTTTTCGTCCATGGGTCTTCCTTGATTTTTGGAGGATCCACGGACATGAAAAAAAAGTCGTTTTGGTGTCCGCCTGGCCGTGCGGAGCCAAACGGATCCGTCCTGAATTACAATGCAAGTCAATGGGGACGGATTCGTTTGACGTTGACACAATATGGTGCAATTTCAAACGGATCCGTCCCCCATTGACTTTCAATGTGAAGTCAGGAGTTAATATACCATCGGACCGGAGTTTTCTCCAATCCGATGGTATATTTTAACTTGAAGCGTCCCCATCACCATGGGAACGCCTCTATGTTAGAATATACCGTCGGATTTGAGTTACATCGTGAAACTCAAATCCGACAGTATATTCTAACACAGAGGTGTTCCCATGGTGATGGGGACGCTTCAGGTTAGAATATACTAAAAGAACTGTGTACATGACTGCCCCCTGCTGCCTGGCAGGTGCTGCCAGGCAGCAGGGGGCAGCCCCCCCCCCCCTGTAGTTAACACATTGGTGGCCAGTGTGGCCGGCCCCCCCCTCCCTCCCCTGTAGTTAACTCATTGGTGGCCAGTGTGGCCGGCCCCCCTCCCTCCCCTGTAGTTAACTCGTTGGTGGCCAGTGGGCCCCCCCCTCCTAATTAAAATCTCCCCCCTATCATTGGTGGCAGCGGAGTGTACCGATCGGAGTCCCAGTTTAATCGCTGGGGCTCCGATCGGTAACCATGGCAACCAGGACGCTACTGCAGTCCCGGTTGCCATGGTTACTTAGCAATTTGTAGAACCATTATACTTACCTGCGAGCTGCGATGGTCTGCGTCCGGTCGGGAGCTCCTCCTATTGGTAAGTGACAGGTCTGGCCGGGATGACCTGTCACTTACCAGTAGGAGGAGCTCTCGGCCGGACCTGTCTCTTACCAGTAGGAGGAGCTCCCGACCGGACGCAGACCATCGCAGCTCGCAGGTAAGTATAATGGTTCTACAAATTGCTAAGTAACCATGGCAACCGGGACTGCAGTAGCGTCCTGGTTGCCATGGTTACCGATTGGAGCCCCGGCGATTAAACTGGGACTCCGATCGGTACACTCCGCTGCCACCAATGATAGGGGGGAGATTTTAATTAGGAGGGGGAGGGAGGGGTGAAGGCCCACTGGCCACCAACGAGTTAACTACAGGGGAGGGAGGGGGGGCCCACTGGCCACCAATGAGTTAACTACAGGGGAGGGAGGGGGGCCGGCCGCACTGGCCACCAATGAGTTAACTACAGGGGAGGGAGGGGGGGGCCCACTGGCCACCAACGAGTTAACTACAGGGGAGGGAGGGGGGCCGGCCGCACTGGCCACCAATGAGTTAACTACAGGGGAGGGGGGGCCCACTGGCCACCAATGAGTTAACTACAGGGGAGGGAGGGGGGGTCCGGCCACACTGGCCACCAATGTGTTAACTACGGGGGGGGGCTGCCCCCTGCTGCCTGGCAGCACCTTCCAGGCAGCAGGGGACAGTCATGTACACAGTTCTGTTAGTATATTCTAACCTGAAGCGTCCCCATCACCATGGGAACGCCTCTGTGTTAGAATATACTGTCGGTTCTGAGTTTTCACGAAGTGAAAACTCAGCTATGAAAAAGCTTTTATGCAGACGGATCTTCGGATCGTCTGTATAAAAACTAACCTACGGCGACGGATCACGGACACGGATGCCAATCTTGTGTGCATCCGTGTTCTTTCACGGACCCATTGACTTGAATGGGTCCGTGAACCGTTGGCCGTGAAAAAAATAGGACAGGTCATATTTTTTTCACGGCCAGGAAACACGGATCACGGATGCGGCTGCAAAACGGTGCATTTTCCGATTTTTCCACGGACCCATTGAAAGTCAATGGGTCCGCGAAAGAAAACGGAAAACGGCACAACGGCCACGGGTGCACACAACGGTCGTGTGCATGAGGCCTAAAACTGCAGAAAATCGAGGTTCTAAAATTATATCTTTTCAAATCTTTATCACAACCTGAGCCTTAAAGGGGTGTTCCAGGATTTAAAAATTGATGGCTTATCCCCAAGAACAGCCATCAATATTTGACCAGTGGGGGTTCAACACCCCACATCCATGCTGATCATCGGTTTCAGAGCATCTCCAGCACCAGAACTGCACAGCTCCATCCATAAACAGCTCGATCTTAAAACAGCTAATCTGCAGGGGTGTGGGGTGACAGAAACCTGTCAGTCAGATATTGATGACCTATTTTGAAAACCCCTTTAATCCTTTTGCTACCAGCACAGTACATGTACGGCACTGGAGCGATGTGTAAACATGGCGCCCGCTCGTACGCGCAGCAGGCGCCATGGACGGCAGGTCTCTGCTGTTTCAAACGCAGAGACCTGAGGCTAATTACCGTTTGCGGCAATAATGTTAATCGCTGTAATTAAAGGCTTTAGATGCCGTGATCAAGTGAGATCACGGCATCTAAATGCGCAATAAACTATGCCCCGTGCGGCCAATGGAGGCATCGGTAGTTGCGCTGAACACTTCGAGCCTCGCTGACGAGGCTGATAGTGTTCATGCTGCAATTCCTATTTTGGCTACCAGATGGCAGGCCAGGATAAGAAATGAGCAATTTTCAGTGTAAATCCCATTTTAAAAATCCCTGATAGAACAAAATTTCAAATTTAAAAACTCAATTTATAGGCTCATATTTGAGCTTTAAAAGCATTGCAAAAAAATTCAAAATAAAAAGATGATACTTTTTTTTTTTTTTTTTAAATATACAAAAAATATACGTTTTCCGTATAATTAAAAAATAAATACCTAAATAATAAATATGAACATCATGGGTATCACTGTGACCAAAAATTCCCATACTATTAAAATATAAAAATATGGGGTATTGTTGTAATTGTACCGACCCAGAGAATGAAGGGCATGGGTACAATTAGCCGCAAACAAAACGCTGTGGGAACAAAACCTGTAAAACGGTGAAGGAATTGCGTTTTTTTTTTTCAAGTTTTACGGCTTCCCACTACATTGTATGCCATAATTAATGGTGGCATTAGAAAGTACAACTTGTCTCACAAAACATACTGTAACCCCTCATACAGCTATGTAAATGGATATATAAAAAAGTTATGGCTCAAAGAAAATGGGGAAGAAAAATGAAAGGGCACAAAACTAAAAAAAAAAAACGGGTAGTGAAAGGGATAAAAAGGTTATACCAGGTTCAGTAAATGCATCTTGTGTATTCCCTATAAGCAAATATGTGGTCCCTGATTGGCAATGCAGTCCAGTGCACATCTTGTATGCAGTCCTGGAAAAGCCTTTTGAGGGTGCATAATGCTGTGTAAAAGTGAGCAAACTGCCCGTTTAGAAGCCCATACTCTGCATAAGTCAATTGCAACAATGACATATCTGGACAATATGGAAAGGAGTTTGCTGCTCACTGAACAGACACTTGCTGGGAAGGATGAGAGTAGGGTGGTTGTACAGAGGAGCAGGAAAGTAAGGTAGCAACCTGAATAACAGAAGGTGTGGTAGATGGAAGTGCCAGGGAGGCTAGCCCTGATCTGACATACCACAACAAGTTTGCCAAGTTGGCAGATAAAGAGGATGTCAGTTCAGGGATAACACTGCTGCAGCAAGATAGTCAGGGGAATGTCAGCTCCAGCAAAGACGTGACCAAGACTGCAGGGCGGTCCAGACAGGTACAGATAAGGCAATCTGTCTCAAAGACCGGGTTCACTGATCAGTGTGTCTTCCTAGTGGTCGAGTACACCATATTGTGGATCAGGTTGATAGATTACAGGGAGGGGCATGCGAAGACCCAGGGGGTCATGGTAAACATTGACCCCCATGGAAAACTTAGAGACAGGTGGATCATGGTCCTTAAAATTGATTTCAGGGACTTAAGTTACAAGCTCAGGGCAAGGAACTCAAAGTTAGTATTGTCTGAAATACTGTACCATGTGCCACACCAGAAAGGCAGCGGGAGATTAAGGAGGTAAATAAGTGGCTCAAGAACTGGTGTGGATAGGGGGGGTTTTGGGTTCCTGGTTAACCAGGCCTAGTTAACTTTGCTGTTCGCAAACGTAGTGGAGCTGTTTTGGGGGAGAATATGATTAGAAGTTTGGAGAAGTGTTTAAAGGCTATGTACACCTTTGAGGACAATTTATTTTTTTAACTAGTGCATTATACTCATTATGAGCTAAAAATCTTTTTTTCAGTTGGTCTTTATTAAAAATATGGAGTCTTTCTCTGTACAGAGCTGAGATGCTCTACTAGCAGGATCTTAATTTTCTCTCTGCTCCTTATCTACGCTCTCAGACCTTATAAACACTCAAAGCTCAATCCTTAATTTACTGAAAAGAATGTGGCCTAATTAGGTGTTTATGACCTCTTAGTAATAAGGGTTATTAGAGGACGGCACAAAGTGAAAGTAGGATGCCCACACCTAGAAAAACAGTTAACCCTTTGTGACAGAATGGCTCAATATTTTTATTTATTTTTTTAGCCCCAAATGAGTAAAATGCAATCATAAAAAAAAAATTGTCCCCAAAGGTGTACATAGCCTTTAAACTAGGGACTTGTGGAGAGGGTAATTACATTATAGAAAAGAAAGATACCCAGATACTGACCTGGGGCTAAGTAATGGAACTGGGGGTGGAATGGAGGGAGGGACCAGAACAGTCCATAAGGAAAGGCGTAGGGTAAAAATATCCCACCATGCCACAAGCCTGATCAACAAAATTGGTTAACTGGAATTAATAATGCCTGAGGAGGACTATAACATAGTGAGAATAACCGAGACATGGCTGGATGATAGCTATGACTGAGCGGTTAACGAACAGGGTTACAGTCTGTTTAGAAAGAGAGGGGGAAGGGTTTGCATTTAGGCAAACTTCTGGCTAAAGCCCACACTCCGGATTTGGCCCAACGTCAACTGGTTATTTGGCACAGTAGTTCCACAACCATTATCCGTACGCATGTCAGTAACACAATTGATGTCACTTAGCTTGACTTCTCCAAAGCATTTGATACTGGGTCATATAACAGGTTACTACATAAGATGAGAATGCTTGGACTGGGGAAAATGTCTGTATGTGGGTAAGTGGCTTAGTGATAGAAAACAGAGGGTTGTTATTAACGGTACACACTCAGATTGAGTCACTGTGGGGTACCACAGGGGTCAGAATATTCTCTTCAATATATTTATTAATGTAGAGGGGTTGCACAGTAAAATATAATTTTTTGCTGATGATACTAAACTGTAAAGTAATTAAGACAAAAGAAGGGTATACTGCCTCAGATGGATCTGGATGGAATGGAGGCTTGGGCAGAGATTTGGCAAATGAGGTTTAATACCAATAAATGTAAGGTTATGCACATGGGAAGGGAAATACAAGGCATCAGTATATACTAAATGATAAAACACTGGGTAAAAAAAAACATGAAAAAGGGCTTAGGAATTTTAGGTGACAGTAAACTGTAGAAACCAGTGTCAGGTAGCTGCTGCCATGGGTTACATCAAAAGGGGCATAGATGCATGTGACGAGAACATAGTTCTGCCACTTTACAAAATCATTACTCAGATTTAGAAAAATACGGCAGAGGGGAGATATAATAACTATATAAAATGTATTAAGGGTCAGTACAGAGATCTCTCCCATCATCTATTTATACCCAGGACTGTGCCCGTGACAAGGGGAATTCCTCTATGTCTAAGGCCCCATTCACACGACCGTATTTTTGATCCGAGCCGCAAGGTTTGCGGATCACATATGGACCCATTCATTTCAATGGGTCCCCCCCTGTCCGTATCCGCATTTCCATTCCGCTGTCCCACAAAAAAGAATGTCCTATTATTGTCTTTTTTTGCGGACAAGGATAGGCAGTTACAATATATATATATATATATATATATATATATATATATATATATATATATATATAAAATCCCTCCCCCTTTCCGGTTTTTACTGATCCGTGTTTTGTTGACCTCAAAATACATATGGTCGTGTGACTACACCATAAAGGAAATATGGTTTCTCCATCAACATAGAAGAGGGTTCTTTACTGTAAGAGCAGTGAGACTATGGAAAACTCTGCCAGAGTGACTGTGACGGTGAACTCACTAAAACAGTTCAAGAGGGGCCTGGATGTATTTCTGGTTATAGTTTCTAGAATTTTGGAGAAGGGTTGAGGGTCCAGGGAGTTATTCTGATTGCCTGATAAGAGTGGGGAAGAAACTTTTTTTCTCTAAGATGGGAAAAATATATATATTTTTTTTGCCTTCCTCTGGATCAGCTTGCAGGATAACAGGCTGAACTGGATGGACGGATGTCTTTTTTCAGCCTTACAAACTACTACTACTTATTATGAAAAAGTTTCAAAGGATTCATGGTTTTCAAATAATACCTCACTGCTCTCCGCTGCTCCCATTCTGACACTTCCTGGCTGTTGGTCTCTGGTCCTTAGTAACATGGACATGTGCTGCTGCGGTCATGGCCATAGCAGCTTCCCACGACAACCAGTGATTAGTTGAGTGGTCACATTTACCACATCAGGAGAGATCAGGAATTAGGCTAGTGCTACTGTCACGGTGGTGAGTTACTACTGTCACTGTACAACGAAGGGAAAATAAGGTAGCAGCTAGGCCTGGAAACAGGGAAAAGGGAGCTGGAAACCAACTATGCATCCCTAAATCCTATCCCTGACCTTCTGACTGTATGAGCCACCCTCGATTGTAGGGGGGTTCATACTGTCAAACCTGGGCCATACTGACTCTAACGGTCCCTGCAATATGGCGTCAGAAGGTGGAGACAACAGATTCCTCCAGGAGAAAATGGAAGAAAGCAGCCAGCAGTGGACAACACGACAGGTAAGTGTCCAGAGGCAGAAAACACCACTGCTAACAGGACCAACATGGACACCTACCTAACACAGCTGCAATAGGAACTCGAGACATCCATGCCGCTACCACTGGATACTGGAAATGCGCATAGGCCTAAACACACACCAGGCAGGACCCAGCACAAACACCAAACACAGAATCCAGTAGAAACAACCTGGACCGCCATAAGGCATGAACCATGGCAGCACCAGGCCGAGCTGCTTCCTCCGGGAAACTCCAGGGACCCTCTTCCGGAGGTGAGGACATAAAAAGGATATGTCTGGCATTCATGATGACCTGAAATACCAAACAGGCCAGACATGAAACACCAAACCAGACATAACCCCAAACATAAACCCACACCAAACATACAACAAGTGAGGTAGGGTAACAGCAACAGACACAAAGTGGTGACATCAGGTGACATAGATGTCTCATAAGGTGGCCCTCAAAGACTGGGCAGATGGAATAGCACCAGCTACTCAAGACACTGATGACAATCTGACCTCAGGCTCACAACTCAGAACAATAAGAGCAAAGAGGCCACACCCAGCTCCACATTGCACACACCTTAACCACATACACACCAGAAATGGGAAGGGAAACAGCCTTAAAGGGGAAGTGCACACGCATGCATAACATGTTTCGCGCAACATTTACATGTAACGTATGTCTATGGTGTTGCAATGCCACCAGCGACAGTTGCAAATCATCCAGACAAGCTGAAATCTGTGTTGCATGTCAGAAGCGACAATCGTTAAATTGACTGTAATATAACGCAACAAGAAGCTCTCCTGTGACATGCCTGCAACTTGGCTGTGTTTTCATAGCCAAATCACAGCAATAAAATAAATTGCACAACAGCAGAGAGTTATGCTTGTGTCTCATCACCTCTCCATATATGTTCAACTTTTCTATGTTACATGTAGAATCTTTATGCACCAATTTCTAATATATATTATGTCTATTGTAATTTATAACTGCTACTTGACCATACACAATAATGACTCTATATGATAGAAATTACAATTTACATTGTGGTTGTATTATAATTTTCTGTTATAGTGTTATAGTGTTTGAAAAAGGTCCATGTTGACCAAAACGTCACACTGTCACCTTGAGTTGCCTTGCAAAAGAAAAATTTAAAATAAAAGACAGCTTGATATTACCATACTCTTCGGAGTGCTGAAGTTTCTATGTTGATATTTTTGAGGGCTAGGAACCCACAACCTCAGCACCCACCTATACCAAGACAAGAGTGCCACGCCATCCTATTCAATCCCTTGGAAGATTATCATTACATGAAATAACTATATTATAACAAATTCTTATAAGTTCTTTTCTGATCATGGACAAGAAGTATGATCTAGCCATGCTGCTTTGAGATAAATGTCCATCGAACAAAAAAAATGTTTATTGGATTTAGGGTAAATCTTTCATTCTAAGGGGTTTTACCAATAACCAATCTGCATACATACTGAAGTACACAAAAGTGCACTGGATTAGTACATTCAGCACATACCAGAAGAGAATCTGCATTTAAAATTATACACATCCGTGAAAGTAACCATGACAACTCGAGACCAGTTCACCTTGCCAACTTCACTCCAGAAAATAAGAAACAGAAATTAGTTTAATGCTGCAAAGTTGGGATCTTTATTGATTTATGACAATGACTGCATCGCCTCTTGAAAGGTACATGTATTCCTAATGAGCTGCCTGGATCCTGGCTAGTGGCGATATGTCTAAAGGCTGCCATACGATTACGGCAAGACCAGCTAATTATCTTATGTGTTCCCCAGTAGATGATATTGATATACATGTAGAACTTCCTGTTTTCCTCAGCTTCCTGCTGGGTTTTCTAACAAAACTCAGCATGCCTTGCTATGAATGTTTCACAGGACTTGTTTCGCCCAGGTAAAATGAATAGCGGAGGTATATGGGGTGTGACTATTGTTGTGGGAAAGGTGGTGCAAGCCCTAACATTATAGAGCAAAGCATGTTGGGTTTGATTAGAAAACCCAGCAGGAAGCTGAGGAAAACAGGAAGTTCTACATGTATACAACCTGCCTAGAAGAACTGATTAAGAAAACAGGGTGAGGAAAGTGCTGACATGAAAAACAGGTATATGGGGCAAAAGGTATGCAATTTGGAGTACTCTTGACAAATAAAAAATAAATTCATCACGAAATGGAGGGCTCCTTTAAGACTGTGCTGACACCTGTACTTAGATGTCACGGCAGTCTAATGGGCAGGCAAAGCATATCATTCAGATGCAGCTGGTTGAACCAAGAAACACAGGCTTGGTGACTAATAAATTGCCACAAAGTTGACCATGATCAGACAATAAACTGATTGCTTTCAGTGGTAAACCTGCAATGGACAGAGACCATGCAACTGCTGTGGGGCTTGGGGGGATGTTTTGCCCAGCGCTGAACTCCATCTTCTATTCCTGATGTTAAAACACTGCATTTCCATATAGCCAAGACTAAGGGAAGCTCAGTGCAAAGACATTGTTATAGCTTCCATTACAGACAATGGTAACTTTATAAACTCCTATGTCCTCTGCTCCCCCTAGTG
This sequence comes from Bufo bufo, assembly GCF_905171765.1. Classification (NCBI taxonomy): domain Eukaryota; kingdom Metazoa; phylum Chordata; class Amphibia; order Anura; family Bufonidae; genus Bufo; species Bufo bufo. The sequence continues at coordinate 195,913,441 of NC_053392.1, read as the reverse complement.
GTAGCTAGGGGGAGACAGCTTTGCAATATGGGAAGTAGACAATTTATTCATGTATTTTGACAGCTTTTTGGCAAATATGGTGAGAAATATGGTCTTCAGAATGAGCCCCATATTTTGGAAGTCAGATAAAACAGGGTGATGCTAAGGGAGACTTTCTTTTCAAATCCTGGACAACTCTAAACATATAGGTGGCTGAGCGTGACTGTCAAATTTGGGAACTGGACAGTTGGTTTAATGCATGTTGGAGATTTAGAAAGTACCAAAAGATGTCAAAGGCACATCTGCCGAAAACTGAACATTCCCTTTATATACACAAATATAATCTTACATAGATCTTTGGCTGAATTTTTTTATTTAGAAAAACAGGGAAATACAAGATTACATGCTGCCATAGAAAAGCTCTAAAATACAAAAGATAGGAGCAAGCATTACAGTTAGAGCCTCAGACTTTAATTGGTATTCTGTGAACTACACACAGATCGCTATGTACTCAGCATGTACAAAGCATGACCTTCATAAATCTAGCCACTGCATCTTTTTGCCTCACGAAATATACTTACCACTGCACATATGGCAGTATATACCATACCATAAACAATTAAGGCTGATATTTAAGAATACAACTGTGTATTTCAATCAATGGCTAGCCACAAGCTCTACAACAAGTGCTCAATAGAGTGGCCCCTCAAGTTACAATATTAATTTGTTCCAGGACGACCATTGTATATTGAAACCATTGTAACCTGAGTAATTGGTTCCAAAGACCCAAAAAGTTATCCAAGATAAGAGAAAATATAGATTTAATAAAAAGAAGCAGATTAACTAAAACATAAAACAAGTCCTTACATATGAAGCCTCATGCAGACGTCCGTGGAACACGGTCCGTGAGATACCGGACTGGCATTGCAGGAGTGCACGGCGTCATTGGTTGCTATGACGCTGTGCGCTCTTGCAATGCCAGTCCGGAATCTCACGGACCGTGTTACACGGACGTCTGCATGAGGCTTAACAGTCAGGAAGAGCTGCAAAATGACAACTAATACATCTATTTTACCAGAGAAGTGGCCTTCATTGGTTGGACCTGAGTCTGAGGCATTGTAGGGCGAGTCTAGTTTCAACTTATAATGGGTCAGAAAAGGACACTGTATGTTGAAAATATTATATCCTGAGGCCATTGTATCTTGATGGATCACTGTAGTTGATATAGTGCTCAATATTTTATTGTACCTCTTTACAGATGTAATGCCGGAGAGGTGGGTACACAATTTCCTAGGCCACTGAGCAATAAGGTTAAATAAATATATTATTTGTGTTCCCTGAAACTATTTGAAACCATTAATATAGTGATATTGGTAATAGTGGATTAGAGGAATAGAAAGGGAGTCTGGAGTTGTGAAAGGTCCTAACTGCCATCCCTGACCAGAGGAAATATTAAGTAGGTCATAAATGCATCTTGAGGTACGGACTTAAAAAATATTATGCTCTTGTTGCCTTTTGGGGTATCTGTTTTGAGTTTAGTCTAACCTTCTCCAGGTTGAGGGTGGGAAGGCCGATGCACCACTGTGGAAATTATTTGCTGATATAGTGAGAGGCTAGTAAATACGTGTATGTTTACACTAGAAGAAATATTCAGTTGAGATGTCAATTTATCCAGGACAGTAGCAGCTGGGATTACTGCCTAGTGTAACGGCAGCAAGTGTGGACCGACTGTGCCAACTAACCAGTTTGACTTTGGCCAAATCTTAAGTCCCCTGGTTTTCACCCTTTACCCCAATAGAGGGATCTGGACTTTGCTGCACATGACCAACCAGGCCACTACCTCCTGGAGTAGTCCTGGTGTAGATGACAGCTAACCCACGGGGGCCAGTGACACACGTGTGGTACACCAAGGGTTCAGGCAAAACTTGTTGTCAGGAAACTAACCACGGTGAGAGCAGGGGGCAAATCTGTAGAACAGGTCGGGGCAGACATCAATGGGTGATGACGGATCACGAGCTAAGGTCAAGGCGGGCAGCGAATAGTCAGAATAATCAGACAGGCAAGGGGTTCAGTACACGATTAGACTACAAGATAACAAAACACCTTCACTGGCGGACTAGGAACTAGGCACCCACCCTAAGGGAGCTTGCTTTATATAACATGGAACATCCAGCTATTGGCTAGAGAACTTCTTGGTTGTTTGCGCAGGCCCTTTACGAAGCCAAGAGCCAGTGTGCACGTGCACTAAAGAACAGGCCAGGAGGCCTCAGAAACACATGAAGGCACAGCCTGCATCATAAAGCAGAACGCCAGCGGCCAAGAGCGATGCCGGCAGCACAGTGGAACACAACATGAAGGTGGCAGTGAGTAGCACAGCATCCGTGCCCGCAGAGGGAAGCAGTGCAGCAGTCAGCACAGACCGCCGGCATGGCACCTAGCAAAAATGGATGTCAGCTGTGAACTTTTGGACCTTCTTGGTCTGTTTTGGTCAGGAACAGGAATATATTTTTATTATATGGTTTTCTGTTAGGAGACTTAGTAAGGGAGCAATTGCACCATGAGACTCTCTAAACATAGTGGAAAGGGAAAAAGAGTAAGATAATAAAGGCCTAAATACACAATCACCCTAGATCCCATTTAGGATATTTGACTGTAAGTGAAAATCTTTGCGAGATTCTTTTGATGTAAACCATAAATAAAAAAGCTTATATGGCTTAATGAAGATGAAAAAATAAACAAGAAATATAGTTGCCCTCATTTTCTGCAGGAACTTGACACAGTCATGTAGGAATCCTGCTGTGAACAAAGGGATCAAACTTTTGCTGATCTGCTCCAACGTCAACAGAAGAACAGAGGGGGCGGAGTTAAATATTTTTGTCCTACTGCAGATAGGACACAGCAGGGACTTGTCTTACAGTCAGACACAGGATTAGGAGGAGCATTAGCATAGCGAATCTCCTGGGGCACAGAATAGATTTCTCAATATATTTCTCAGATTTAACTTTAATATTAAACAAAATAGGGCCCCGAAACAGGAGGAGATGAAGGAAAAAAGTGCTTGGATAATTCTTTATGTTTGTGCATTATGTGTTTAGTACTTTTTTAAGTCTGCAAAACTGCTTGGCTGTTATAGGAAATCATATAAAATGCTGTGGGCAAACATCACAATGTTCACATTGCAGAGCCCAAAAAAAAAAAATGCATTACAAAAGGTAATCACATAAATATATTCTCCATGGATTTAATCCCACTTCATTCGGAATGAACATGAAACGCTAACTGCACAGTACTGTACAATATAACCACGAGTAGAGTATACTATTAAAAATATCATTCCAGGTAATTATCACCATGATGTTATACTATACCAGAGGCAGCAGCGGCTTCAGATCCCTCCTCGTTAATCTCAAGATAAGACTTGTGAACGGCTTTATCAACGTAAAGATCCTTGTTGTCTGAAAACAATACAGATTGGTTAGAGAATTAATAGTTGCATTCAGATCTGATTTTGTGTATGGACAAAGAACAGAAACGAGAGAAACTACCATGGGGAAGATAAATGGAAGAGGTACATCTGTTTCTGGCAATAAATAATGGTGTATAACTCCAGGCAAACACTCCCACGCCCTGCTGGAAGCGCTCACTACCATTTCATGGCTCCCGGCTTATTTCCTCCACAGCAAAACACACAGAAAGCACCGCAGAATGGCTGTAGTCATCAGATTTAGTATGAATTGTATTTGTGCCTCTTTGTGTTCATATATTGTTAAAAAAAAGAAACAGAAAAGTTTCAACAACTTTTCTGCTAAAAATGAATCTCATTATCTGAAAAGAAGTCAGCCATTATCAGCCAACAGTCATTACTCCATCTTTTAGTGAATGAACGAGAGTAACAGCATGCAGGTAACTGTTTAGGGATGCCAACACCTTTTTACAGGGAATGTGTCCTCAGAAATTGACCCATTTTTAAATTACATTTAAGTTAGTTTTTAACATTTTTGGTGAATTCTTTTTTATATTTTCTGTGTTGTACATTAGGAAAAAAATCACAAAAGCGTGCGGGTTTTCACACTGGCCACTAGGTCTAAAATATGTTAAGACTTCCTGTCCTTTAAGAGGAGCTACGTGGGCCATAGACACATGGATAGGAGGGGATCTCATTGACTTCTATGAGAGATTTTTGTAGGCATGCTCTGTGACCTGTGCAGTGGTCAGGAGAGAGAAGATAAGCTGTGATGTCCACCTATTGTGAATAGTGGAACCTGTATTATCTACATAGAGGTGTTATTTGCCATTGAAATTCTGCTTGCTAAGGAGATAGCTACTGAAGTTACCTATACAAAAGAGGAAATCATGATCTATTAGACCTAGTGTCCATAGCAAAAAATGCAGGATTATCTACATATTAAAATGGAAAAAAATTAATAAAAATAATATTCTAAGAAATATATATATTAAAACACGATTTAAACATTAGGCCAGTATTTAAGAACATTCTTTTAAAGGGGTTGCCCAGTTTCATGACACTGATGACCTATCCTTAATATCATGAAACCAGAATACAAACTATCTAATTTTTCATTTTCTTCCCACAGCCACTCTAAAATGGCCAAGTACCTTAGCCTACTAGACAAATCAACAACATAAAGTGAAAAAAATGAGTGGCCCAAAAAAAATAAAAAATAAAATAAAAGGTGAATTATGAACTTATAGTAAACAGGGTGGATTTGATTTTAATCAAACCGATTTAAATCACGATTTAAATCACTAGTCAGTAAGGCTTGATTTAAATCATGGTTTTTTACATAAAGATTCATATTTGGACAATTTTTCTGTTGTACTTAGGAAGGAGAAAAATAATCATTACCTTAATAATAACAATTTAAATAGGATTTATTCAACTGAAACAATAACATTACAGCATGTTATTTGCTTAAACATCCATGTTTGTTAACTAATTTGGCTAAAGAAAAAATATATATTTTAAGAAACTTAGACTGTCAGCCCAGCCTACACAAGAAAAGCTTAAAGAGCACCTTTCACCAGAATAAAACCTCTAAACTGACTATACAGACATGGAGAGCGGCGCCCAGGGATCCCCCTGCACTTACTATTATCCCCGGGCGCCGCTCCGTTCTCCGATTATAGCCTCCGGTATAGTCATAGTTAGGCTCCACCCAGGGGAACCTGCCGCGGTCTCCTTCTCCTATGCTGTAGCGCTGGCCAATCGCAGCACTCAGCTCATAGCCTGGCTATGAGCTGAGCGCTGCGATTGGCCAGCGCTACAGCATAGGAGAAGGAGACCGCAGCAGGTTCCCCTGGGTGGAGCCTAACTATGACTATACCGGAGGCTATAATCGGAGAACGGAGCGGCGCCCGGGGATAATAGTAAGTGCAGGGGGATCCCTGGGCGCCGCTCTACACGTCTGTATAGTCAGTTTACATACTTTATTCGGGTGAAAGGTCCTCTTTAAGTGACTTCCACCAGTTCACTGGTGTGACTTTCTTTAAAATATCTTCAGCAAACATATATTTCTTGAATGGTTCCCCCTTGGCTTCGAAGTTGGCATTACAGATGGATGATTGCTGGATACCCATGTAGAGTTGTTGCGATACCAAATTTTTGATTCGGTTTCGATACCATGAAAAAGTATTGCGATACTCGATACCATTCGATACCACGCGAAAAAAATAAACAAAAAAAGCCACGTGCATTCCTCATTTTTAAAAATGGCGAATCGCGCAGTTTTTATTTTATTTTTTCTGTTCCGGCATTCACCACCTAGATTTTTTTTTTAATATTTTAATAGTTTGGACTTTTCTGACGTGGCGATGTAATATGTTTATTTATATATTTTATATGTGAAATTGGGAAAAGGGGGGTGATTTATACTTCATATTTTAGTGTTTTTTTTTTTTTAACTTTTTATTTAATAACTATTTCCCCCCTTAGGGGCTAGAACCTGGGATCTTTCATCCCTTTTCCTATTCACCCTGATAGATCTCTATCAGGGTGAATAGGACTCCACACTGTCCCTGCTGCTCTGTGCTTTGTGCACACAGCATCAGGGATGTTACCATGGCAACCAGGGCTTCTGTAGCCTCTTGGCTGCCATGGTAACCGATCGGAGCCCCAGGCTTACACAGCTGGGGCTCCGATCAGAAGCTGCCACTGCACCACCAATGAGGGGGAGTGGAGAGGTCCCTGTGGCCACTGCCACCAATGATTTTAATACTGGAGGGTTGAGAGGGGCCGGCGCACTGTGCCACCAATGATTTTAATGGGATGGGGGGATTGAGGGGGGGGGGGGGGGCACACTGCACCACCAATGATTTTACCCCTTTATACAGGAGGCGGGTACTAGCAGATCAGCGGCAGTTAACTGCCGCTGATCGCAGCTCCCTGTCAGGGGCAGGGTGCCGGCAATGCGATTCTGCTGCCGGCACCCGCCTCCTGTATGTGTTAAAGACTGACTACTGTATATGAGTCCAGACTTTCACTATTAGGCCACACAGAGCGGCGCCCAGCGATGTCTCAGCACTCACCATTTAGTCCTGGGCGCCGCTCCGTTCGCCCGCAGTGCCCCATTACTGTCTCCTCTCCTGCTCCACATGCTGCTGATTACTATCGGAGCGATGGGAGGAGACATCAGCTTCACTAGTGGGCGTTCCTTCTCCCTGGCTGTAGCGCTGTCCAATCGCAGCGCAGGGAAAAGGAACGCCCACTAGTGAAGCTGATGTCTCCTCCCATCGCTCCGATAGTAATCCTATCATTGGTGGCGCAGTGCGCCCGCCCCTCCTCCGCCCCTCTCTTCTCATTGCCGCCCCTCCTCCACCCCCTCTCTTCTCATTGCCGCCCCTCCTCCGCCCCTCTCTTCTCATTGCCGCCCCTCCTCCGCCCCTCTCTTCTCATTGGTGGCAGCGGCAGCAGCACAGGGGGAGGGAGGACAGCTTCCTTCTCCCCGTGCTGCTGAGAGAGAACATGAGCGCGCCGATAGCAGCGCGCTCATGTTCAGAGATACTAGACTGCGCAGAAGCGCAGCCCAGTATCGAAAAAACGGAAATCCCGGTATCGTATCGATACCGGGACAAAAGTATCGATTGGGTATCGAAATTTCGATACCCGCAACAACCCTATACCCATGTCATAGCTAACTACTCTTCCTCAGAACTAAAGTTTTGACCCTGATACTGGATATTGACAATATTATTATATATATATATATATATATATATATATATATATATATATATATATATAGAAGACAAAAAAATCGGACTGCACTCCAAGCATCTCTTCAAGAAAGTTTAGTTTTTATTCACCCATAAGGTGGCAAAGCGACGTTTCGGCTCAAGCATGCTTGAGCCGAAACGTCGCTTTGCCACCTTATGGGTGAATAAAAACTAAACTTTCTTGAAGAGATGCTTGGAGTGCAGTCCGATTTTTTTGTCTTCTAAAGTTGGTAAGCACCTTTTACCATACTTGGACATTGCACCCGTCTATTTTTCCACACTATCCAGGGTGGTGCTGCCAGTGGTTTTTTTGCTATATATATATATATATATAATATTCTCAACTCTTTTCATGTTATAAATTCAGTTTTGAGAACTCCAAAATTAAACCAAGCATCTGTGATAATATCTTGTAGGCAGAGAAACTACCCAGTAATCTTACAAAAACCTCTGGAAGAGCATGACATTGTGAATGGATTAATGGAATTTAACAAAAAATTTAACATATACAGCCTTATTCTACATAATTAAAAAAGTAATCTTTATTTCATAATGAAATAACCTTTGGATGGTAATATACACTGCTCAAAAAAATAAAGGGAACACTTAAACAACACAATGTAACTTCAAGTCAATCACACTTCTGTGAAATCAAACTGTCCACTTAGGAAGCAACACTGAGTGACAATCAATTTCTCATGCTGTTGTGCAAATGGGATAGACAACAGGTGGAAATTATAGGCAATTAGCAAGACACCCCCAATAAAGGAGTGGTTCTGCAGGTGGTGACCTGACCACTTCTCAGTTCTTATGCTTCCTGGCTGATGTTTTGGTCACTTTTGAATGCTGGCGGTGCTTTCACTCTGGTGGTAGCATGAGACGGAGTCTACAACCCACACAAGTGGCTCAGGTAGTGCAGCTTATCCAGGATGGCACATCAATGCGAGCTGTGGCAAGAAGGTTTGCTGTGTCTGTCAGCGTAGTGTCCAGAGCATGGAGGCGCTACCAGGAGACAGGCCAGTACATCAGGAGACATGGAGGAGGCCGTAGGAGGGCAACAACCCAGCAGCAGGACTGCTACCTCCGCCTTTGTGCAAGGAGGAACAGGAGGAGCACTGCCAGAGCCCTGCAAAATGACCTCCAGCAGGCCACAAATGTGCATGTGTCTGCTCAAACGGTCAGAAACAGACTCCATGAGGGTGATATGAGGGCCCGACGTCCACAGGTGGGGGTTGTGCTTACAGCCCAACACCGTGCAGGACGTTTGGCATTTGCCAGAAAACACCAAGATTGGCAAATTCGCCACTGGCGCCCTGTGCTCTTCACAGATGAAAGCAGGTTCACACTGAGCACATGTGACAGAGTCTGGAGACGCCGTGGAGAACGTTCTGCTGCCTGCAACATCCTCCAGCATGACCGGTTTGGCATTGGGTCAGTAATGGTGTGGGGTGGCATTTCTTCGGAGGGCCGCACAGCCCTCCATGTGCTCGCCAGAGGTAGCCTGACTGCCATTAGGTACCGAGATGAGATCCTCAGACCCCTTGTGAGACCATATGCTGGTGCGGTTGGCCCTGGGTTCCTCCTAATGCAAGACAATGCTAGACCTCATGTGGCTGGAGTGTGTCAGCAGTTCCTGCAAGACGAAGGCATTGATGCTATGGAGTGGCCCGCCCGTTCCCCAGACCTGAATCCAATTGAGCACATCTGGGACATCACGTCTCGCTCTATCCACCAACGTCACATTTGCACCACAGACTGTCCAGGAGTTGGCAGATGCTTTAGTCCAGGTTTGGGAGGAGATCCCTCAGGAGACCGTCCGCCACCTCATCAGGAGCATGCACAGGCGTTGTAGGGAGGTCATACAGGCACGTGGAGGTCACACACACTACTGAGCCTCATTTTGACTTGTTTTAAGGACATTACATCAAAGTTGGATCAGCCTGTAGTGTGTTTTTCCACTTTAATTTTGAGGGTGACTCCAAATCCAGACCTCCATGGGTTAAAAAATTTGATTTCCATATTTTTTTTGTTGTGTGAATTTGTTGTCAGCACATTCAACTATGTAATGAACAAAGTATTTCAGAAGAATATTTAATTAATTCAGATCTAGGATGTGTTATTTTTGTGTTCCCTTTATTTTTTTGAGCAGTGTATTTTCCTCAAAATCCAATTTAAATAAAAAAAAATCCAATTTAAATCAAAAAAATCCGCTTTTTTTTTTTTTTTTTTTTAAATCATTGATTTTTATCCACCCTGATAGTAAATCTATTTATTAATACAAAGTACATACAGAAAAGGCAGCTACAGATCCACAATTTAAAAACTATATTAAAGAAATAAAAAAAGGTAGTGGCCGAGGGTTACCCTATGCAAAAGTACAAGCTCAAATGAGCCTCCAATAAATGGAATCCAATAGCTATAATATAGAACAAGGGCTATAAAAACCACCAATTTGAATGCACAATACACTTTACTGTAAGCAAAAGAAAATAGAAATAAAGAGAGCTACACAATATACTAACCCAGCGGAGACGTGGTCACCCGTGGTAAATATCAACCACCACCTCGATACCCTAATGAGCGGTCCTGCACTGTAGCAGGACGGTTTCCCCGCTGGAAGGAAGTGATCGTGAGGGAACCGAGGAGAAGGCAGAAGCGCTTTATCAGCGCTTCTGTCTTCTCCTCAGATAGATGAGCAACGCGATGAGCGGCTTGGGGCAGAGGAGCGTAGAGCTTCAGGGTCAGGAAACCCTGATCAGCTCTGCCTTCTACAAACTCCCAAAGGAGGCTGGTTTCCCCTGTAACTGGGGATCCTTTGGATGCCCCATTTACAGTGGAAATAGTAAAAAAAAAAAAAAAAAAAAAAAAAAGGCTCTCATTGTCTCCAAAAGGTCTTTCGGTGACCTCTTGGGGACAAATTATGTGAAAAAATATATAAAAAATGTTGTTGTTTTTTTAAACTGAATAAAAATAAATAAAATACAAATAAAATAAAAAATTATGTGGCAAAAAAATTGATTATAAAAAAATACCCTAAAAAAATAAAAATAAATAAAAGGTGTTCACTGTCCCCCAACAGTCTTTTTTTGACCATTTGGGGAACATATTACCGTATGTGGAAAAAAAATATTTAAAAAATAAAATACAAATAAAATAAGAAATAAAAAAGTGCAAAATAATATAGTGTTCATTGTCCCCCAACAGACTTTTTATGACCTCTTGGGGGACATATTATGTGGCAGAAATATAAAAAATTAAAGAGGACCTTTCACTAGTTTAAAAACTAAAAACTAACTATATCAGTGGGCAGAGCGGAGCCCAGAGGTCCCCCTGCACTTACTAGTATGTCTGGGCGCAGCTCCGTTCGCCTGGGACTCCCAGGCTATGAGCTGTGCGCTACGATTGGCCAGAGCTGCAGCAAGGGACAACCCCAATACAAAAACTCCGCCCAGTACAACAGAGGGAGCTGCAGACACCGGAGCCTATACCGGGCGAACGGAGCGGCGCCCAAACATACTAGTAAGTGCACGCCGCTCTGCCCACTGATATAGTTAGTTTTTAGTTTTTAAACCAGTGAAAGGTCCTCTTTAAGTTAAAAAAAAAAAAGATTGAAAAAAATAAAATAACATTCATAAAAGAAATAACACCCACACCAACCAAAACCATCACCATTACCGCCCCATTTACGTGAAACTATACATATTATATAACAAAATGGCCTACACAAAATAGGAAACTAATTATAATAATTTATTTTGGTGTTCGTTTGCATATTTAAAGAATAAGGAGCTATGGTTTTAAAAAAAAAAAAAAAACACTTTTTAAAAATGTTTTGTACAGTTTCCCCCAAATAAAACTACAAAAAAATAATTTATAAAGCCCTATGTGTCACGTAAAAAATTGTTGCAAAAATGATTTTGATAGTTCAACAAATAATATAGTTACAGCCACTTGTGCTAAATCACAAAAAAGTGTCTGGTCATTAAGGCCTTTTCAAGCGTGGTCATTAAAGGGTTAACCAATGAGCTCCTTCTCCACTAGTAAGTTAAAGTGCTTACTGGTTATTGCAGGGCCGCTATAACTGGGGGCAGGAGGCGGTAATAATCAGTGAGCGCCGGCCTCTGCAGTGAAGGAAAGTGCTTACTGGTTATTACAGGGGCCCTATAACTGGGGGCAGGAGGTGGTAATAACCAGTGAGTGCCTTTCTCCGCAGTGAAGGAAAACGCTGATTTATGAATGGGAGGCAGGATGGAAGGAAATGTTGCCAAGGAAGGAAATTATTTTTACCAGTTCCTGCAGCATGGCCCCTGAAACAAAAGGTTCATACTTACCTGCTCCGGTCTTCTGCGCTGCCCCCATCTTCCGGTCCCCAGCATGGTCAGCAGTAACATGCTGCTCGTGGCCACCACTGAAGCCAGTCATTGGCTGGAGAGGTGCATGTGACCATGGCCATGTACTGACAGGTGTAAACAGCGCCAGGACCGGAAGATGGAGGCAGCGGGGGCAGTGCAGAGGACCAGAGCGGCGGGAAGCAGGTAAGTATAACTCTTCGGTTTCAGGGGCCATGCTGCTGGAAAATATTCGGGACAATTACTGGGGAAAAAGTGTTCATAGGAGCGCTCATATCTTAGATCTGGCGGTATAATTGTGCCGCTGATCAGTTGATAAACAAGGAATCGCTCGTTTGTCGGCTGATTTGCATATTTTACCAGGATGAAAGGTTTACAATTATCAGCAGCACATCTCCCTGTGTAATCACAGATGTGCTACCGATATATATAAAACTAAATGAAGGTGGAATGACTGATGGTGATCATTCCTCCCCAGTCACTTTGCATTGGCTTGTGTAATAGGCTTTATTTGCCGCCTCTTGAAATAGAGCGATGTGACAATGCGGCCCTCAGACCAAAAAAGGTTGCGCACCCCTGCTGTAGGGCCTGTATCATTTTCTCTATAAGCAGAAGATACATTACCACAAATTCATTTTACCAGCTTTGCTTGCTTATATTCATAAAGCTGAAATCTTTTAATTGCATATTCAGACAATCTTCTCTGCAACATGTGGGAAGCGAGAAGCCTGTGTGCGGATTACCCCAATGCATTATTAATGGGCCGCCTGTGCTATATAATAAATAAAAAAGATAAATCCCAGCAATAAAGAATGCTGACAGCCGGAGCTGGAAACTGGAAGTTACAAGTACTGCAGTGGTATCATACCGGATATTGCAGACAGATCAGCTTGTCTACTGAATATCTCGACGACGCCAAGCCTTGACAAAACATCCTTCAGATCAACAGTTTCTTCCACTTTGAACCTATAAAACAGGTTATTACAGATTAAAGTGGCTTTTCAAAATAAAAAGGTTTTGTACAGTGGTAGAGATGACTGGAACAACATCAGGAAATTGAATGCAATGGAACCTCTTGACGGGATCTGAATGATCTTATCTGCACAATATACCCTGAATCCAGAAGAATTACATGACAAGTCCAATTTATTCTTCAGAGTGGACCTGTCATCAAGCCCCCGGTTAGATTTTACTTGCTTTATTACGCTGCATTGTGCGCTGTACAGAAAGTAAAGAAGTGGGGGGGTTGAAAGCAAGTTCTCTCCAGCACGTGAAATCCAACATGCCCAATCCTTCTTTTCCCTTACATCTGCTAGGCTGGGCACTCCATCCAAAATGTTCAGGGTGTGACGACCATGAAAGCCCAACTTTTCCCATGTTCACAGTCAGGGGGGGGGACTGGGAACTTAAAGTGGTCCTGGAAAAAAATTAAATAAAAGTGGCTCTATTGTGTGGTGGTGCCCAATACCACATTGCAGTACATTATACCACCCCAGCAGAGCCATATACCACAGTATCACAAAATACTGCCCAACAGCACAAAAAACCTCCCCAAAAACTGCCCCTCTGTGGTGGCCAGAGCCATCCGCCATGTTCTGTCCTCCTACTCCAGCTGTCAGGAGGGGAGTGTCCGTTCATTACTTACCATGGCTGGCGGTGGTGAGAAGCGCTTGGGCGTCCCCCTGGGAAGTTTACCTGTAGGGTCGATGGCCAGTCTGCCCCTGTTCACAGTAATACTTTCGGAAGATATTGTACACAAGGAGGAAAAGCTCCCATGTTTTACACAGCAGCCTCTTCCAGGACACATTTACCTTTTCATAACCTTTCTAAAGGATTGGTAGTTACATATAGGAATATTCTGAATTCTCCTAGCAGTCACACCGATAGTTAAATATACACTTCCAAGGAAGAGTTTCCAATAATGAAATGATTATATTAAGACATTTTTATTTTTACAGTTTCCAAAATGACTTTAGTAGGTTCACAAGATCATGAACTCTGTTGAAAGACTTATTTGCAGCCTACAGTATAATAACCAACAGTGTTCGAACAAAAGGTCAATATGTGAGGAGCAGCTTGCCACCCTGTGCCGGACATTGGCAAAACACACTCCAGCCACATAGCACTGCTGATTGAGTCATCAGGGTCATAGTGAAGTGAATTCTATCAGCACCTTCTGTAGTGCCCTGGAGCAGGGGTACTCTGAAGTCTGGATATTTGCGGACATTTCCCCTATGCAAAGTTATAAACTTCTTACTTTATTTCACTTTGAAGGGTTAACTTGCAATGACTTCTACTGTTTAACACTGTGTAACTGCATTTCATATGTTTGGTGTGATATACACCCTGTTCAGTTGCACAGCACTGTGGAAAGGGTTAATGGACACAGACTTTTTGGACTGGTAAGTTTCCACAGCTACCATAAGGTTTGATGAAGATGTTTTGGAGGGGAAAAGCAAGACATTGGTTACCACCAAAACCAGACAGAGTGACCCTTTGAATGCCAGGTGCAGCTATGTTATCATTTTTGAAAACCTGTTCTTGTCAAAAATAATCTGCTGTGTCATTGCCAATGGGCATCATTGCAACTGTAATGCAAGTCTATGAGAGACAGGAGTTGTTGTGCCGAGCTTCTCCACTCCACCCCTCCCACTAGAAGGTTCCAGTCTAGCTAGAAATGATATATACGGAGAGCAGTCAGAGCCCCCAGTGTGCTGCAGTTAGGGACTAGTGCTTAGAGGGGGGTACTCTGCCAGACTACTGAGTGACCAGAAGAAGACGCCGAGACGGGGATACTCTGCCACAGACCCTGGGCCTCCAGTCTTTAGCCAGGGTACAAGCCTTCTGAGAGTGAGAGGGACAGCTAGCCTTTCCTCAGCATCAAACCCTTCATCTGACAGGACTGGAGAAGCCAACCCTATGCCTCGCCTGTATTGTTTTGCACCCGAATTCCTCCTGTAAAGGAAGCACCCTGGTTACTGCAGAGCCTGACTCTCTCGACTTATTTTCTATTGGGTTGCACCACACCTTACTATCCTTTCCTGAGATCAGCAACATGTGGTGACACCTCGACGGTGTCCAGTGAAACATTGGGGCCAACCCAAACCCGGCAACTGCACTCCCTGACAGGACTGGTTAAACTATAAATATACCTCCTGACATGTACATAGATGATAGAAGACACCAGTAAGTGAAGAGTGTAGTGCGCAGCAGCAAAGTTGGTTGTTTTATCCTTTCTACTTGCTTTCGGAGAATTGTGTCTGGTACAGGGAGCAAGTAGAATGACAGCCAAAACATCTCATACAGTGAAAGCCACATCCCTGCATTCCCCATACACAGCTCATTAAAGGGTTATTCTCATCTCACAAACGCATGGAATATCTACAGATTGTCATAAATGTTTAAAAAGTGTGGGTCTTGAAATTGAGGATGTGGCCAAAGCACCCACTTCTCCAAAGTATGGTGAAAAAGCACGGTGGGGAAAAAAAAAACAACAACAATGATCTTGTGGGTATGTGGGGAAAATAAGCCCTACCCCAATAATAAGCCCTAGCGCTATTTTGCAGGGTTTTTGGAGTAGGCTTAAAATATAAGCCTTACTCCAAAAATAAGCCCTAGATACAGCCATATTTTTGTTATATAAAGGGTAGGTGGGGTAAATGTGTGGGCTGCAGCAGCTCAGGAGCGTTCACTAATGGCTCCTGAGCTGCCATGAAACTGTGGGCAGGCGAGCCACGCAGGCTTCAGTGAATAAGCCTTCAGTGAAGCCACTAGCCCGCATACACATCGCGGCACTAAGCAGCACGTGACGGCCGGGCTGGCGGCTTCACTAAATGCCAAATTATGCCGGCAGCCCGCGCTTCCCTTCACTTTCACGTTGGGCGGGCTTACATGAAGGAGGATCTCCTTCTCTCTGCCTGGAGGCGCTCCCTACATCTCTCCCGTGCCGTATCTGCTCTCCCTGGTACCGTAGATTGCTGCCTAGGTCCCTTGGGTAAGGACAGCTCACAGGCAATATATGGTACCAGAATGAAAAATATGTGTGGCAAATATGATTATAACTCCCATCATCCATAGGAATACACCCATGTACTGCAGTATATTGGTGCATTCCTATGGATGAGGGGAGTTATAGTCATATTTAATATAAACACTGCCCAGGGACTGTTCTGTAATTGGCATGTTCATGGAGCCAAAATAAGCTATAACCCTTTTTTCGAAGAAAAAAAATAATATAAGACCCTGTCTTATTTTCGGGGAAACACTGTATTTCAATATCATACACCATCAATGTCTGCTTGACGAGATTCAACCTCTGAGACACCCACCGATATCTAGAATGATGGGGCCATGGAGCTTGGTAAAGCAAAATCCCCTAGACAGTGGGTTAACTACAACAGAGCCCACTGATTTCAATGGTTCTGCACCGCAGTACTAGAGTGGTGATGGCACTGTGGGAAGTGACAAAGGAGTAGAAGCACTCAGTGAAGCCCTTTTATTCTACGTATCGGAGCGGTCCTAGAGGACTGATTAGGCCTTATCGTTTGTCTGAATGCCCCTTGTCATTTTGGAACCCTGACAGCAAACATACAGTAACTATGGATCAGTACCGAGTCAGTGGTTTCCTTAGGCACCAAGCAGAAAAAATGCTTCTTCCCTCCTTTTTAATTGTGCAGAACATGAATGGGTCATAAAAATCGATTTATAAAATCCACATTGGCAAGTAATTTTCACTGTAATCCAGACATTCAGCAGAAATAGTCATTCTGAACTTGGAGAAATTGGTTCTCTCTTAATGTCTGGCAGACAAGGATTAGACGACTGGTGGACATTATCTGTATTCCGCACTTCATAGTCTGCCTCCTCCAGTCACTAGATATAAATATTTATAACTGTTTATTTAGTGCTCTGATAAAATTCCTCGCCGCTTCTGCATTCTAAATCAGGAGCCAGCACCGAGAAAAGCGCCACTTCATCTCACAAAGCTAAGTAGCGAAATTACAGAATCACTCCATCAAATTTCAATCTTCCTAGCCCTCACTATCCCATATATCACAATGAAATAAAGCCAAAACTGAGATGGACTTTTTCCTATCAGGAACAGAATTGGTTTTTAATGTATTTATTCAGATATTGTTGTAAATTAGTTTCACTACAGAAACCCAGATCAGAGAAGAAACATGAATTAGGCAATGTCAAGTGTGGAGGATCATCAAACTGATTAACTGGGTAATATCCACTGTGCAGAGGGAAGGTGGCAAGAGATGAACTGTATATTGGACAGAAGAGTAGAGTCGTACACACCATGGACAATTATTGTGCAGAGTAACAGCTTTATTCATTTTACTTTTTGGATAACTTTCATTTTCACTTCCAAAGGTTCCAAAAGCCACCAATTCAATCGTAACCTTAACCAGACACCAACCCTATTGCACACATATGAACCCTTCTTAGGCCGAATGCACACGGCCGAGAGCGGTCCGTGGTATGCCGGGCTGGATTCCTGTTCAGAGCAGGAGCGCACGGCGTCATTGGTTGCTATGACGCCGTGCCCTTCATGCCGCCGCTGCTGTACAGTAATACACTTGTATAGATCATACGAGTGTATTACTATAGTGCAGCTGCGGCATGAAGCGCACGGCGTCATAGCAACCAATGACGCTGTGCGCTCCTGCTCTGAACAGGAATCCTTAGATAGATTCTAGGAAGTTTCAGGACATTCTGAAATCAGCTCTAAAGGTTACTGGTAAGCTTGTGGTGGGACTTGTGTTTATACAGATCAATCTATATCTATCTATCTATCTATTTATTTATTTATTTAAAAAATGGCTGCAGTATAAAGTATGGGGGACAAACAGAGCCGCCACCTGAGCCTTTGAGTCTTCTATTAGACAAAAGTAGTTAAAAAGGCAACTTGGGTACTTTCACACTAGTGTTTTTCTTTCTCGGCATAGAGTTCCGTCACAGGGGCTCTATACCGGAAAATAACTGATTAGTTTTATCCCCATGCATTCTGAATGGAGAGCAATCCGTTCAGGATGCATTAGGATGTCTTCAGTTCAGTCTTTTTGACTTTTCAGGACGGAGATAATACCGCAGCATGCCAGAACACTTGCTGGCTTTTTTTCCATAGGAATGTATGATCCAGCATTCAAAACACCGCAATGCCGGATCCATCCTTCCGGTCTGAACATGCAAAAAAAAAAAGAAATGCCGGATTTGTTTTTCCGGATGACACTGGAAAAACGGATCCAGCATTTCAATGCATTTGTAAGACTGATCGGGATCCTGATCCGTCTTACAAATGCCAATCAGTTTGCATACGTTTTGACGGATCCGGCAGACAGTTCCAGCGGCGGAACTGCTTGCCGAATTCCTCTGCCGCAAGTGTGAAAGTACCCTAAGCAAGCAACAAAAAGTAAATACACTACCAGAAAATGAAGAAAGAACGCCCGGAAAACGCAATGTGATTGAACTCAAATTGACAAAGTATAAACTGCAGGTGGTTCTCGGCCAATGACCACACAACCAAGGTGGTGCTCCCGTTATTTTGGGTATATGTTGAGGCAGGGTCACATTAATACTGGGTGGCATCTCCCCTTGCTGTCACTCTGGCATGGCGACGGTCATACAGATAATGGATAGCCTCCTGTGGTATGTCAATCCAAGATCTATCAACTTGGAGCCATAGTTCAGCCATGGTGGTCATTGGCTGCTGTGCATGGGAGATCGGTCTTCCCACCTGTTCCCAGACAGACATTCTTGATGGGGGAGAGGACTGGGACTGGTTCCACGATATTCTGGATATGCTGAAGGCTGGTCAATGTTCCTGGTATCTAATGACATCCCACACCAAGATGTCATGGTGTGAGGTACCATTAGCTACCTTGACAGTTCCCGGTCTGGAAAAAGGAACATTGACTGTTTCCCTTCTTCATGGAAGGAACGTAAAGCAGCCTGCTATATGTCCAGGACATTGTGGAAACAGCCATACTGCCTTTTCTGGCTCAGATAGGAGACTCTGTGTTCCAATAAGATATTGCCTGCTCTACACAACAGAAGCCAACAACCACTTTGGCTGAACTATGGCTCCAAGTTAAAAGATCTTAGAATGATATAACACAGGAGGATATCTAGCATCTGTCTGACCTGATAAAACCTATATGCATTCTGAACACTAGAGAGAAAATATAACCATGGGAAGCTAGTCTCCTGTCATGATGTAATCTATTCCGCTCTTATCTTCCAATGTTTGCCCTGCATTATACGAGTATAATAGTTTCTAGCTTATAAACATTGTGTGAGAACCCATATTATGGAGAATATTAGGGTCTAATTTCATAGAGTGGCCATATTTAGTTTTTATTCTAGCAAAGTATTTTTTTTATAAATGTATAGACCTGATGGCCATCTTGATAATCAGCCTGGTTGTCTCCAGGTCTGTGTGGGACCTTAGTAACAGAGTCTTATGGGCATGCTTGACTCCAAGGGGATGCTACTGGCTCTTTATACTCTGCCACAACTTCCTCAGGTTGTTGTGTTGCGTTTGTCTCGTGGGTAAGGGAGGGGGAAGCTGCGGACCAACATTCATGGGAACCCTGGGATGCTGAAGTATGGTTAAGGGGCATGGACTGCAGTGGGCCCTGGCATCTGATGCAGATGCCAGCCCTGATAGAAAGATGTATTTACATTACAACAGTATATATTGAACAGGTACAATATCATTATGCTGTCCTACCTTGGCAGATAAACTTCGACTTTTTGCTTTTTGACAGAATTAGCCCACTCATCAATCAGTGAAGCCTTGACCAGAGGCTCAAGTGTTGCCAAAGGAACTTCTTGTCTGGACAAGAGGAGCATAAGACTGAGCTCATCACCTTCATATGGTATCTCTAGGACTTGATAGACTCCACCAGCCTCATTAGATCCATCAGTAAACTCTCCTGTAAATGTACAAAACATGAAAATTATATTAAAGTGCTATAAAGGAACTTGTGACGGCATCTATAAGATGCTGCACCCCCTTCATTCTCAGAATTGGTGGGGTTCCCCGGGGTTAGAACCTCACCAATCATTAAAGGGGTTGTCTCATCTCAGACAATGGGGTCACATTGCTAGGATATGCCCATATTGTTTTATAAGTGCGGGTCCCAGTGGTGGGGAGCCCCGCAAATTGGTGGCTGGAGGACTCCGGTCTGGTCACCACCAAGCGCTCTCCGCATAGAAGTGAATGGGAGCGCACCGCGCATGACCGGCCACCGCTCCTATTCACTTCTATGGGCCTGACGGAAATAGCCAAGCCAGTGCTCAGCTATTTTCAGTGGCCCATAGGAAATGAAATGAATGGAGGGCGGCTGCATGTACAGTGCGCTCTACAACACTTTTGGGTTTCCGTTCTTGATAAAAAGGTGCAGGTCCCAGCAGTGGGACCCATACCTATGAGATCATGGGGGAATATCCTAGCGATATGGCCCCATTGTCTGGGATGAGACAACCCCTTAAAGTGAATACATATCCTAGTAATATACGAGCCTTTTATGAGATGGAAAAACCCTTTCAAAAGGGAGTCTGTCAGCAGTTTTGTTCATGCTGAACTGCTGACACCGAACAGCACTAGGTAGATCAGGACAACCTTACCTTTTCTGGAGCTTTTCTCATCAGGCGTAGCGAAAATATGAACTTTTTTTCTGCCAGATTCTGCTCCTGCAAGTGCCCAGGGCTGGTTTTACTTTGAAGTGCTCTCTGCATTGGCCCTCTGCTCTGGGTTACAGAAATAAAGGTCTCCTGGTTGGACGCTACTGCTGTCACTCATAACAGAGGCGATGTGCTGAGTCGCAGCTCTAAGCAGGGTGCAATTCACATGGAAGATCTAAACTGGACACTTGCAGGAGAAGAATGTGACAGAATAAAACTTCATACTTCGCACACAAAATGCATATTTGTCTTGCTCTCCCCAGTCCCTGCCAAGTGCGGTCAGCAGTTTAGAACAGTCAAAACTGCTAACAGACTTACTTTTAACAAGACATGACAATGCAGTCCTATTTAGGAGATTTAACTTGTGTGCCATTTCAAGATACAATATTGCAAGTTTTTTGCTTTGTATCTCTGGTAGAAATGTAGTGGAAATTATATCTTAGAACAGCTGGTTTGTGACCAATGAATACAACAATTCTAATCATATTTTCTAAGCAGCCAGTAGTTATACGCTCTTTCTATGGCATCAGGAAGTGAACTGGGTATCAGAAACAGCAGCTGTGTCTGTAAAATGTGCACAGGAAATGTGAAGCGCGTTTCAGTAGCTAATCAACATATATCCGAAATACAAGTTACTTAGTGTAGAAAAACAAGTCAGATACTTCACCACAGCTAATGGGGGCTGCGCCCAGCAAGATCCCGTCATCCACTTCAGTAAATAGACTGTAATATCAACTATATTAAAATACAATTACAAAAATATTTGTGGTTACAGACATTTGGGGTGACCACTCTAGGTTTAAAAGGGGTTTTCGTCAAACACCCTATTAGAGAATTCGTAGTTAATAGAGAATAGTCCTCATTTCACGACCCTCACCTACACTATAAACCAGACTGAAGAAAGGTGAAAGATATCAACTCTCCCTCCAGAGGACTGAGCATATATGGTACATTACACTGATTTCAATGGGATCCATATGATGCTCCATTTCACCTGCAAAGGATTGCCCTAAAGATTAAAGCTAAAGTTCCCAGCATCAGTACGCTCCATAATTAGCTAAATTGTTTGAACGCCCTTCTTACAATGCAAACAATCCCTTTAAAGTAAATGTTCACCCTTAACTCTTTAATAACTTCCGAGGCATGCTTTTACAGTAATCATTAATGGGGTTTATTCTAGGATGCCGCCTTTTTAAATAAGTGCTGCACAAGTCTCCAGTGCAGCAGAGAGTGAGGACTCGGCTCTCATGTGAGAGCTGGACTCCTATTTTAATGTCCGTCTCCCATCAGCACCCCACGAATGAGACTGTGGGGTGTTTATGTCTGTGAATGGCAGCCTAGGACCTAACGAAAGCCCCAGGCCCGCCTGCAGTGTATTTTAGTAGGCCTATCTAGCACAGCCAGCTAGTGAATGTCAGTATACCACTGACAGTATAATACTCTGCAGTGCACAAGTAATACAGAGAATAATAGAAGGGATCAAAAGATTGCATATTACAGTCTCCCTGTGTGATTATTAAATGGTTTATAAAAAAAAATTAAAAAAAAAGACTGATGGAAAAAATTGCAAAAATAAAATTTCCTCCTAAAATTTGGCATCGCCATGTGCATAACAACCCACTCTACACAATTATTATGTAAATGATTCCCTATCGCAGTTTAAAAAAAAGCCAGAATTGCTGTTTTTTGCTTATTGGCCACCAAAAAAGAATAAAGTGATAAAAAAGTGTTATCTATCACAAAATGATACAAATGAAATGAAATGAAATGAAAAGTCATTCTGCAAAAATCAAGCCTTCACACAGCTCGGTGTAGAAACAAAAAAAAAAGTTATGGGTTTTGGGATGTGGCAATGCAAAAGAAAAAATATATACCGGTAGTTTATTCTGCAAAAGTAAAAAAATTTAAAAAAATATATATATATATATATGTATTTGGCATCGCTGGAATAATACTATTCCAGATAAAAAATATTCATGTTATTTATTCTGAAAAATAAACGCCATAAAATTTATAAGGCTACTTTCACACTGGCGGCAGCAGGGTCCAACAGGCTGTTCCCATGGATCTGTGCTAACGCTAGCCCAACGTGCCGCCGGAAGTCCTCTCCGGCTCCATTCACTATAATGGTGCGAGCCAGAGGTCCGGCCGCAGCACGGCAAACATGACGAGAGGCAGCCAGGCAAAAACTACAGCATGCTGCAGTCAGTGTGATAGTAGCCCAAGATAAAAACTCTGTGGTTATTGCTGTTTTTGCCCATCCACTTCCACTCCAGAACGAGTTAATAAAAGTTAATAGGCAAGTTATGTGTACCCCAAAATGGTACAATCAAAAATTACAACATCAAAAACAAGCCCTTATACCGCTGCATCGATAGAAAGATAAAAGAGAGTTAACTCTTTGAAGGGGACGATAAAAAAAATAAAAAAAATGCTTAGTCACCAAGCCCAAAATGCATGCGGGGAAGAAGTAAACAGCATTCTGTTATGTTAAAAAATTCAAAAATTATCTGCTGCTGACTATTTCAGTACATCACTATATGAGTTTGCACATTGTTTTTTGGAAAACAGTGTTTTTGGCTGCAAGTCCCAAAGCTCTCCCGAGTGGTGGCGGCAAGGTGACGAAAATCTATTTAAAAAAATAAAATAAAATAAAAAAACACACCTTCTGTCTACAGTTCTGCCATTCCCATTCCTGGCCACTGCATGTCCCTGCCGGATAGGAAGTGGCTTGGTCCCATGACTGTTGTGGCCAAACACATATGCAAGAAGGGCACGTCACTGCTAGTGACGTGCTGTTCTAGCGCATCTGACCGCTGTGGCCAGTGATTTGCTGCAGCTGTCACTGGACCAAGGGTCAGGTTGCGGCACAGGAACAGTAGAACTGCGGAAAGGTATTATTTTTTTTTTTATTGGGCACATGTTCCAAGGATAGGATCTCTGAGCATTTCTCTCTTCCGGTCCAGGGAGAGATTCTGAGCTGATTTGCCCCAGGTCCGGGTGAATGCACTCCTACGAAAAGGTCTATAGTGCAGTAGGTAACTGTGCCAAGAGTGGTGGCTGGATTCCATCACTGCCCTATGGAAACAGCGACGTGTTTAGCGTCTCTCACTGGAATGGAAGAGAGAAGACCTCAGTGACGGTCCTGACATTGGCAGCAGCGCTGTGTGGACGCCCCCTTTTGTTTAGAGTTTGGATCTTGGAGATATAGATATTGCAGGTAAATAAAGCCTTATACAAAATGGGTTTTATGACCCCAAGTTTGTTCTGGTTGGGAAACCCCTTTAACGGTACTTTCACACTAGCGTTTTTCTTTTCCAGCGCTGAGTTCCGTCCTAGGGGCTCAAATCCGGAAAAGAACTGATCAGTTTTATCCTAATGCATTCTGAATGGAGAGTAATCCGTTCAGGATGCATCAGGATGTCTTCAGTTCAGTCTTTTTGACTGATCAGGCTTTTCAGAAAACCGTAGCATGCTGTATTTTTACCTCCGGCCAAAAATCCGGAACACTTTGACTGAACGCCGGATCCGGCCTTTTTCCTATTGACTTGCATTAACGCCAGATCCGGCGCCATGTGTTCCGTCAAACCGGATCCGGCTTTTGCATGTTAAACCCGAAAAATGTGAAAAAAAAGTTAAAGTCCATAAATGGCGGATCCATTTTTTCCAATGCATTTTTTCATTGTGATCAAATTTCTGATCAGGATTCAAATGTAATCCGTTTTCACATGTTTTTCCGGATCCGGCGGGCAGTTCCGGTGTCGGAATTGAACCCTGGATTCAAACAACGCTAGTGTGAAAGTAGCCTAAAAAGTGAAAATTTGCTGTAAAGGTTTCATAGTAGTATGACCACTGGCACAAATCTTCACCATTAGTGAGGACATAAACCATCACATTGGGCAGCATAGAAATCCATGTTCTGCTCACAAAGAAATGACATTTGCTGTAAAACAAGATAGTATTACAGGGGTATAGATGCCAGGACAGAGACTAGGACACATTTTCCTTACCATAGTAAAATTCTCCTTTCTGATACATCATTGGGATCTGCACTTCACTCTCATCATCCTTTGTAAAGGAAAAGGTTCTGGTGTTTTCAGGTCTGAACTGTGATTTCCAGTTCCCCTTAAAGTAGATGGCATTGACCAGAGCCAGCTTTGTTAACTCCGTGAAGTCTTCAGACGAGAACAGATTCTGAATACGATCTGCAGAAACAAACCAATGTGAGCACGTGGTTACAGCAGATGTATGATCTACCTGCTGCTTCTCTTTCTAGATTTTCTTTGTTGGTATTGAAATCATTTTTTTTTTTACATCTTGCTAAAAGCGCACATTTTGGCGAGAATTGAAAACAGTTTTTAAAGGGAAATTCCACTTTTACCTCTTTACTATCCTCTGTTTCTTTTGACCCGGTACTATATCGCAACAATAGAAAAAAAAAGTTTAATCAAAAAGAGACAAATGTTATCTCCTTATCCTGGGTCACTATCAGATTTCAAAATGGCTTTGGCTGCATTGGAGACCAGGCAAATCAAAAAATCCACTTCTTAAAAGGGGTCACTCATTTCCAGATGCATCAGACTGGCGGGACCCGTGTTGGTGATCAGACTAACCCGATTCCTGGTGCTGGGGCCTGGCTCGCTCGCTCTCCACATTTGCTGCTCATCTCTGGTCCCTCCAAGTAAACTTCCTGTTTGACATTGTTGCAGCCAATCACTGGACACTGCTACCTTGCCTCATGTCAAATGGTCATGTGATGCAAGGGGGGCAGATCACAGATTTAGCCAATGATTGGCTACAGTGGCGTCAATCATTGGCTAAGGGAGCAAGCAAGCTGGGACCCCATTGCCGAGGATCAGGTAATTATGATCACCAACGTGGATCCCACCAGTCTCAAAAGTCTGGAAATGAATAAACAACCCTTTTAGAGGGATTGGTCTTTATTTTTTCATTTTTTAAATCTCTATCTCTTCAACCTCCCACCACTGCAGTGGTCCAAGCCAGTCGGTATCTTAAGCTTTCCCCCTCTCAGCCAATCCTAGATGAAAAAACATCCCACTTTTCTTAGCCATGTTTCTACAAGGCACAGCTTGGAAAAATATTGAATTAAAATACTATGCCTACGGAATAGGGTTATGTAATCACGCATTTCGAGTAATGCTTTGCGTCCTCTCCCAGCTTTCTAAAGGACCACATGCATTCTGTCTCTGTTATATAATCATCTAGCCCAATAACATGACAATTAGACCACAAGACATGTTGATTCAATATTGCTTCACCAAGATTTTCCTGAGCAGGCAGGAAACTCTTTTCCCCTGTTATAGGACGTGTACCTCAGCAGATTTCCTAGTTTGTGAGATGGAGATGCAGGTCAGTGAATAAATTCTTCAATGTGTCTAGAACCTTTTCTGCTGAGGAATTTAAAAGACAATTCTATCAGGCTGATGGTGGAAAGTGTTAACCAGCTCCCCAACCACAGCCTTATCTATGTGACCAATGTGGCTGAAGGCATGGTAATCCCGTCTTGCAGGCACGGCTCAATCCTTCATTATAGCTAAAAGGCTGTTTGTGGCCTGGAAGCTTCTGCTGATAATGTCATTGATCCAGAAATAAAATGTCTCAGAAGAGTAGCAGTTATGTAATACAGAAATAATGGAAGGCTTACGTCTCCTAAGACAAGACTACAATTATGGTGTAAGGATATGAGGAAACTGACTTTGGGTTGAAAAAGTAGATAGATGACAAATTTCCCCAGTCTACACTTAAACACGCATGTACTGTGCATTCAGAAAGTCTTCAGACCTTGCGGCTTTGTGCTAAAACAAAAAAAAAAAAATCCCTCAACCTGCACTCAATCACCCTTAATAAAAAAAAATATAAAAAACAGAATTTTAGAAAGGTTTAAATTAAAAAGGAAAAACTAAAATTTTTTTGTATTCAAACCCTTTGCTATGACACTTGAAATTTAGCTCTAGGGGTCTCCCATTTCTCTTGATCACATTTGAGATGTTTCTGCACCTTGCTTGGAGTCCACCTGTGGTAAATTCAGTTAATTGGACATGATTTGGAAAGGCACAGCCCTGTCTATATAAGGTCCCACAGCTGGCAATGCATATCAGAGCAAAAACCAAGACATGAGGTGTAAAAAAAACTGCCTGTAGAGCCCAGAAACAAGAGATTGTGTTGAGGCTTAGATCTGGAAAAGGGTACATAAAAAAAATTTAAAAAAAGTGCGCTCCCAAGAGCACAGTGGCCAGAATTCTTAAATGGAAGGAGTTTGGAACAACCAGGTCTCTTCCTAGACCTGGCTGCCCCACCAAAAGTAATCGTGTCCAGAAAGAAGCCTCTCCTCAGTAAAAGACATGTGAAAGTTTGCAAAAAAGATCAACTAAAGAACTCTCAGACTGTGAGAAACAAGATTCTCTGGTCTGATGAAACCAAGATTGAACTATTTGAGCTCAATTCTAAGCATCATTTCTGGAAGAAACCAAGCACTGCCCAATATCATCCCTACAATTAAAGGAATTCTGTCATCAGAAATGAGCCCTATAAGCTAAACATATGGCGATGTCCCTTGTAAAACACAGAATCCTAAAGTGAGTTTATCAAATGCCCCTGTGGCTCTATATTCATAAAAAAGCGGTTTATATCACCTGTCAATCACTTCAAAATGTGTCCAAGGGGACGTCTCATGGTGAAAGGTGCCCAGCTGCAGCCATGTCGTTTAGGTGCCCGGCTGCAGCCTTCTGAGCTGAATTCTCCGCCCTCCCTTTCATGCGATCCGCCTACCTCACGTCATCACTGCCTCTCTAACCACCGCTCGCTTCATCCAGATCCCGCGAGCTTTGAACCAGGCTGTAGGAGGTTGGATGGCTGGGATGGGCTGTAATAGGGCAGTCAGTGGAGGTTCGAGCGGAGTGCGCCGGCCGGCGCATGCGCACTTCGCTATACGAGGCCGCTGCCAGTAGTCTGCACGGGCGCATCAGGATATACCTAGTGCGCACGCGCGGGATCTGGATGAAGCGAGCGGTGGTTAGAGAGGCAGTGATGACGTGAGGTAGGTGGATCGCATGAAAGGGAGGGCGGAGATTTCAGCTCAGAAGGCGGCGCTGGGCACCTAAACGACATGGCTGCAGCCGGGCACCTTTCACCATGAGACGTCCCCTTGGACACATTTTGAAGTGATTGACAGGTGATATAAACCGCTTTTTTATGAATATAGAGCCACAGGGGCATTTGATAAACTCACTTTAGGATTCTGTGTTTTACAAGGGACATCACCATATGTTTAGCTTATAGGGCTCATTTCTGATGACAGAATCCCTTTAAGCAGCATCATGCTGCGATGTTGTTTTTAGCGGCTGGAACAGGGAGACTGGTCAGAGACAGCTGAATGGAGCAAAGTACAGAGAAATGCCTAATGAAATTCAGGATTACTTATCAGTAATAGTTTTTCCATGAGCCCATGACAGCACCCTTGAGAGACTGCCTCCATCCAGTACAGGAACTTTCATGGAGAGTTCTTAAGGAGGGGCTCTGCCCCTGTAGCACCAGTTAAGTGCAAGAACTTTTTTGGGGGACTTTGCACCCCTTTTATTTATAAACTTTTTTTTTTTACATTTATTATAAAGAAGTATTTCATGCATATGAAACTGAAACATAGGGTGGGAATAAATCCCGGGTGCTGTCATGGGCTCATGGAAAAACGATTGCCGGTAAGTAATCCTGAATTTCCCCTACGCCCATGACAGCACCTTTGAGAGACTACTAGAATAGAACTAGCTTGGGGAAGGGGAAAGGGGGGTAACTACCGCTTGTAACACTTTCCTCCCAAAGAATAGACGATCATTAGAGTCAAAATCTAACTTGTAATGATAAAAAAAAGTACATGGAGACTTCCATGTAGCTTCCCTACAAATTTGAGAAGAGACTGCATTTTTTTGTTTTGCTTGGTTGCAAAAAGGTCTACCTGAGGACGACCCCAAAGCTGAACTATCTGATTGAAGACCTCCTGATTCAAACCGCCACCTTGTTTTCTGTTCCTTTTAGATGCACGGCCTTGATAAAAGGAATATAAGGAATGATTAGTGAGAAAATTTCTGTGGTTAAGGACATAAGACGTTCTGATCTGGTCTCTCCTTGTCTGTTTAGGTAGGATACCACTGTAGCGTTGTCTGGGAATATTTTTACTCCTATTCCCTGAATTTTGGGCAGGAAAGCAGGCTAGCAGAACCGCCCTTAATTCCCTCACATTTTGGGAATCCCGGCTTTCTGTTGGACTCCATACCCCCTGCAGAACCCCCCACTGACAAAATGCCCCCCACCCGGTCGGACTGGCATCTGTGGTTATGGTTACTTGTTCCTGAAGAACCCATGGGAAGCCCTGAGTCAGATTTGAATGCTCTAGCCACCAGGTTAAGGACTGTATCCCCTGAGGGGTGAGAGGAAGAGGGGCATCCAACAGGGACAATGACCCCTGCCATTCTATTAGGATCTGCCACTGAAGTGTCCTGGTGGGAAAAAGGGACCAACCTACAGCTGGTATTGTGGAGGTCATTCTGCCTAGTACCGCCATCCCTTGCCTGATAGTTCGATCCTTTGAGGCTATCAGAACTTGCACATCTTTTCTTAACCGGGTTATCTTGTGCTGAGGAAGAATGCACCGCAGATTCACAGAATCTAGGATCATCCCTAGAAACACATTCTTGGGAGGGGGTCAAGTTTGACTTTTCAGAATTTATTTGCCATCCGAGATTTAATAGAATGTTTACCACTTCTAGAAGACGAGAGGTTAGAAGATCTATAGATTCTGCCACCACTAGAAGATAGTCCCAGTAAGGAATAACGAGAATGTCCTTTTCACTTATGTGGACCATAACCTCTGCCATTAATTTTGTAAGGGTACTTTCACACTTGCGACAGGACGGATCCGACAGGCTGTTCGACCTGTCGAATCCGTCCTTCCGCTATTTCGCCGTGCCGCCGCTCTGTCCCCATTGACTATAATGGGGACGGGGCGGAGCTCCGGCGCAGTACGGCAGTTGGCGGTGAGAGGCCGCCGGACTAAAAAGTCGGACATGCAGGACTTTTAGTCCGGCTGCCTTTTGCCGTGCACTGCCGTGCTGTGCCGGAGCTCCGTCCCCATCCCCATTATAGTCAATGGGGACGGAGCGGCGGTCCGGCGGAAGGACAGATCCGACAGGGTGAACAGCCTGTCGGATCCGTCCTGCCGCAAGTGTGAAAGTAGCCTAAAAAGCCTCGGGGCCTGGGATATTCCAAATGGAAGTGCTCTGTATTGTAAATGATGAACCCGTCCTTCCATAGACACCGCTACGAGGTATTTTTGAAAATCGACATGAACTGGGATGTGATAGTAGGCATCCTTTATGTCTATGGTAGCCATTACACAGTCTTTGAAAATATGTTTTATTGCAGACTGGACGGATTCCATTCTGAACTTTTTGTATTTGAGGTACTGATTTAAGTCTCTCAAGTTTATAATCATTCTGAACGAACAGTCTGGTTTGGGTACGAGAAAAAGGGACGAATAAAACCCCCTCCCTTTCTCTGAGTCTGGAACGGGAATTAATCAATTTTTCTTTAAAAAGAGAAAAAACTTCTTTTAGTGCTAAGTTTTTCACTGAGTTTTGAGCTAAATTTGTAACTTTTAGCCTTTCCGGTGGGGGAGAGAAACTCTAGACGAAAACATCTATTATGATACCATTTATCCAGGGGCTTGCCGAAATATTTTCCCCAAGCCCGAGAAAAAAAAAAGATCTTCCCCCCATGGGACAGTAACCGTCATTGCTGACCAGACTTGGGTCCTAAAGTGGACTGGGTATTAAAGAGGAAACCTTTATCCCTTCTACCTCCGTTTTTTCTCCAATTATTTTGCTTTCTATCTGTTTTGTTGAAGACTCTCCTGTTTCTGCGAAAAAACTGCCGCTTCCTAGAGGGGTTGGAAATGGGAAAACCTTTCTTATTATCAGAGGCCTTCTCTAAAAGGTCATCCAAAACTGACCCGAAAATAAAAACTACCTGGCACGGGATAGAGCAAAGCTTATTCTTTGAACCTGTGTCACCGGACCACCCCTTAAGCCAAATTGATCTCCTAGCCGAGTTGGAGAGCCACGGATCTTGCATTTAATCTTAATGCGTCAGCCAAGGCGCCCGAAATAAAGTCCACTGCAGTGCTTTAAAAATGGTGGGAAACACCCCTAGGAGCTGGTCTCTGGAGGTTTTATTTTGGATATGGGATTCTAATTCCTGTCGCCATAATTTTAAGGACCTGGCAGTAGAGGTAGTGGCTATATTAGGCTTAAAGGCCTAAAGGCCTCCCATACTTTTTTAAGGTACAGCTCTGCCCGTCTATCTATCGGGTCTTTTAAAAAGTGCCAAGGTCTTTAAAAGGCAAAGCAGATCTTTTTGAAATTTTTGCAATAGGAGCACCCAGTTTAGGAGGCCTGACTCGCCCTCATCAAAAGGATATTTTCTCTTAACGTTTTTAGGATTAAAAAACGTAGTCAGGTTTTTTTCCACTATTTTTATGAATTAAAGACTTTATATATTTTCGTTTAACGGAAAAGCTCTAGATTTTGTGCGACCCCCCATGCGGCCCCTTACGGTAGAGGGATGTTTCTCCCTCATTTCTGGAACGCTGGCCACCGGAACCACATGCGTTCCAAATACCGGAAGTTGCGTCACACAACTTCCAGTTCACGCATGGCAAGTGCTCAGAAAAGCTCAACCCCCCCCCCCCCAGCGCCAGGAGGAAGAAAGACTAGGCCCCGCACCTCCCAAAACACCGCCAGGAGGGTCCGGCGTTCTGGCATTACCTTCCAGTAACACTGGGACTGCCCAGGAACGCCAGCTCGACATGGAACAGTCCGAGACCCAGAAGGATGGCCCCAGACTTAGCAGGCAGCTCCTAGTAGAGTCTTACGCCGCACCAGGTAACCCCTTAACCTGAAACACATGAGGGGTTCCTGCAGCCTAATTTTTAGCTCTCCACTATATGTCCTATCCATAGGACAGGAAACAGGAACTGGTGCTACAGGGGCAGAGCCCCTCCTTAAGAGCTCTCCATGAAAGTTCCTGTTTCCTGTCCTGGATGGAGGCTGTCTCTCAAGGGTGCGGTCATGGGCGTAGGGGAAAACCTGATCCCACTGGAACAAAGGATCAAGCTAGTTGAAATCAAACATGCCCGATCTTTCTTACCCTGCCAGCTGTCAGGAAACATGAATGACACTCCCAAAATACATTAGAAGATCTGATCACCTAAATGGGAGGCTCCAGTTTAATGAGTATAGCCAGTTAAACAAGGACCTATCACCGCTCCTTTCATATATTTTTATTTAGGAGATAGTTGTATTCTCAATTTAAAAAAATAAAATAAATTCTCCATACAAAACACTGGAGCATCTTTTATTGAACTCATTGTGCCATTCCTCTGTTACTCCACCTATGAATAAACTGACAACTGGGTGGTGCCAGTCCCCTTATAAAAAAGCTGTGTCCCTACATATTCTGACACTGTTGACTCATTGCTAGCAGTGCCTCAGTATCCAGGGACAAACTTCCAACTGATAACACTCAGGTGTCCATATAGTCATGAACTTCTAGGAAGAATAACTGAGGAACAACACCACAGAATTGTAATAAAAGATGTTCCAGAATTATAGCTAAAATAGCTAGGGCAGCGCTAAAGCACACCCATCACAGCCGGTGATGTCACCGAACACACTGCCGGGCAGAAGCTTCCGCCCGGCAGTGTGCGATTGTAAACAAAAGAGCCCTTGCCCTGCGCGATCTAGCGCAGGGCAAAGGAGAGCATCGGAGCATGAACTGCTCCGATGCTCAAGTCAGGGGGGCTGCCTGGGTGAAAGTATGGGTATGTCCGGGTTCAGCTCTGAACCCGGACAACCTCTTTAATAATAGCCACTGGATACAAAATGGCTTAAATAATCTGATAATGCCCAAAGCCCCAAAGACTCAATAGAGGATAACTTACTATTAGTGTGATTTTCCACCCACGCATTGATGTGATCGGCCACTGTTGAACCTTGACTAAAGTCTACGTTTTCTACCTCTGCCTTGAAATATTTTTTCATTAGCTGGATGAATTTGTCACTGATGTGAAATCCATTCTGTAAATATAGGGAGTTTGCGATGCTGAGCACATAATGTCTTTCTTGGGCTGTCATCATGCTGGAAAGATCTTTTAACAGAGAAAATTCTTCACCTTGGGGAGAAAAAAAAAAAAGAAACATAAATGAATGTGTTTGAGTAGACCCGATACGGCAACATTGGTAAATTAAACCCCAGCGGCAGGCTTTAGAGATAACACGTATTGAATGGCCTCCAAGGAACAGAAAACTATATCATCATACACTTACAGTAAGCAAGGCCGCTTTACCGGGAGAGATAACCGTACTGAGCCAGTCCATCATGCCACCGTTACAGATGTCAAGGCTTTAAGAAGACGATGCGGCAGTTACCCGAATGCAAGACAATTTTGGAAGTCCATGGTCTTCTAGAGCTAGCCATGGGGAGAATTTATCATGTGTGGTCATGTTTTAGGTCAGTGTTGTTGGAGGAATCATTCCGGCAAAAATGCTGCGGTTTGTCTCTGCCGGATCTCCGTGCCGCAGATGTGAAACGAGCCTAAATCCCGGCCAAGCACCGAGCCGTGCCAACTTTAAACTCAAATATTACAAACGGACGTACACAAGTCACTAAATAGCTGCAGAATTGCCATCGCTGATTTGTATGCGGTAAACCCGCAACGTTGTAAAGTACAAGCCAAAAATATTTTAAAAAATATCATCCACGTGCTGTGTACAAAAACACAGTTGAAATCTGCAGCATGTCAACTTATTCTGCACTTCTCCCCAGCGTATTTCACGAACTGAAGAGGGTAAAGTCTGCCAGCTTTTCCACAGGAAAAATGACTTTGGACTTTTCCGCTACTGGGCCGCAACAAATTGTACTTACAGGGAGTCTGTCACCACCAATACACATTTAAACTGTTCCTGGAGCCTTCTAGCTGACATGCACCCTATCCCAGACGTACTTCTGTCTTCCTTTTTACTTCTCTATTGCCTCCGAAAACCTTGTTTATAATGATATGCAAAGAAGCATAAAAGAGCCCACCTATTCATAACGGAGCCCAGCCAGTCCCATCTGAATCGGGACCATGTTCCTCCCTTCTTCGCCTCTTACCTGAAAGTCATCAAGCAACGGCTGGAAATCTCACACAGGCACATCTCATAGATGTCTTCGATCCTGCGCCGTCTGAGCTATGTCAACTGCGCTGCACATGCGCTGAAAGGCTTTGCAGCACACTTGATGAAGACTCCACCCACAGACGGCGCAGGCGCAAACACAATGGAGAGGTTTGCCTGAGATCAAGGTCTGAAAAACTGGCCCACGTTTATGTGGCTTCTCCTCAATTCTGGTGTCATTTGCAACTCAATTTGGAGCGTTTTAACCACGATTTGGCACATCTCATTTTTAGACATATTTATAAAGCAAGAAAGCCAAAAAGAATGATCCACTGCACTGTGTCCACCATGGGGCATGGCTTAGCAGGAAAGGAACGCGGCTTAGGCTACTTTCACACTAGCGTTCGGGGCTCCGCTTGTGAGCTCCGTTTGAAGGCTCTCACAAGCGGCCCCGAACGGATCCGTCCAGTCCTAATGCATTCTGAGTGGATGCGGATCCGCTCAGAATGCATCAGTTTGGCAGCGTTTGTCCTCCGCTCCGCTCAGCAGGCGGACACCTGAACGCAGCTTGCAGCGTTCGGGTGTCCGCCTGGCCGTGCGGAGGCAAACGGATCCGTCCAGACTTACAATGTAAGTCAATGGGGACGGATCCGTTTGAAGTTGACACAGTATGGCTCAATTTTCAAACGGATCCGTCCCCCATTGACTTTCAATGTAAAGTCAAAACGGATCCGTTTGCATTATCATGAACAAAAATAAAAATACATTTTTATTTTTATTTTTTTTCATGGTAATGCAAACGGATCCGTTCTGAACGGATACCATCGTTTGCATTATAGGAGCGGATCCGTCTGTGCAGATACCAGACGGACCCGCTCTGAACGCAAGTGTGAAAGTAGCCTTAAAAGGCGTCATACTCGGACAAAATTTTGCCACAACATTCTGTTGCAAAGAAAGCCAAGTCAGTCATAGAACATTTGCCTTGATTTGAAAGGTAAAAACGCGGTGTGAATAGAGTTCTAGCTATCTTTCTAGCCATTGCATCCTGCAGAACTGACGTGGAGTGAATGGAGGGAAGTTAGTAGTCACTAGTAAATGACAAAACATGGTCTCCATGGCTCATGCAAAATCCATTTGACCGTGAGTCTTAGGCTACTTTCACACCTGCGTTTAGGTGCCGATCCGTCTGGTATCTGCACAGACGGATCCGCACCTATATGCAAACGCTTAGATCCGTTCAGAACAGATCCATTTGCATTACCATTAAAAAAAATATATAAAAAAATGTATTTTTATTTTTGTTCATGATAATGCAAACGGATCCGTTTTGACTTTACATTGAAAGTCAATGGGGGATGGATCCGTTTGAAAATTGAGCCATACTGTGTCAACTTCAAACGGATCCGTCCCCATTGACTTACATTGTAAGTCTGGACGGATCCGTTTGCCTCCGCACGGCCAGGCGGACACCCGAACGCTGCAAGCTGCGTTCAGGTGTCCGCCTGCTGAGCGGAACGGAGGCCAAACGGAGCCAAACTGATGCATTCTGAGCGGATCCGCATCCACTCAGAATGCATTAGGGCTGGACGGATCAGTTCGGGGCCGCTTGTGAGAGCCTTCAAACGGAACTCACAAGCGGAGCCCCGAACGCTAGTGTGAAAGTAGCCTTAGCTGGTCTATGTCCAATCAAATCTCATGTGTGACTGGACTTACTTTTTTTAAAATCTTGAACAAGGGTGAAGAAAGACTATGCAAAATGTCTGACATGTCATTACACATATGCAGTCAGGTACAGTGAAATAATGCGCCATTGTGTACATACCGTTCTTCAGTTTGTCGTATCCCAGGGCATGTCGAATCTCTTTAAGACTGGCTCCACGAGCACCTAATTCCACCATTCCTACTGCAATAGCAATGCTCAGAGGAGAGAATAAGATGTTCTCATCTTCATTTGTGGCTCTAAGTTCATGGTAGACTTTTACTGAGAACTCAGTGATGGTGTCATCATGGACGCTCAAGCCCAGCACTGCTGCCTGCACAGCAAGCAGTGATAGAAAGCCGAAGAGAAGCATGCTGGAAGAAAACCTACGAAGAACATAGATGAGGGTTTAGCGTGTATGAAAGAAGCACACAATCACTCAAGTATAACAAAGCATCCACTAGCAACATTTCTGAGAAAATATAACGGAAACAGACTTGTAACCCAAGAGCCAGGTATCTAATGCACTTCGGAACCTGCTCCCAAAGTGTTATGTTTTTGGGTTAGCTTCTACTGCAGTCTATGGAAGTTTTTTGATGGCTCCTGCAATGGTCTAACTGGCTCCTAAATTTCATTGACGATTATTTATGTCTGTCATCCCCACCTGTCTACATAGAAACCGTATGCTGGGTGGAGGGGGTCACACAGGATTAGAAAAAACAGCTTCAATTAGGCTAGTTTGACACCAGCGGCAGGGGACTTCGGCAGGCTGTTCCAGCGGGTGAACAGCCTGTCGGATCAGTCCTGCCATGAGTTCACGTGTGCCCCTGGACTGCTGCTCCGTCCCCATTGACTATAATTGGGGCGGGGCGGAATTCCGGCGGCAGCACGGCAGCGCACACTGAGAGGCGGCCGAACTAAAAGTACTGCATGCAGAAGCCCGCAGCTCCCGCACAGCACGTCTCTCCTATGCTGATAGAAGATGGATGGCCCTTAGCAATGCTCATTTGAGAGAGCCCTGCTAAGGGCCATTTCAGCCAAAGTTTTCTATCACAAATAAACTTTTTCCCTAAATAGAGTATAGTACAAAAATGTTCCCTGTCACTGTCCCTACACATTAGCAAAATAAATAAATAAATGAAACCGCAG
Organism: Bufo bufo; assembly: GCF_905171765.1. Lineage (NCBI taxonomy): Eukaryota > Metazoa > Chordata > Amphibia > Anura > Bufonidae > Bufo > Bufo bufo. The sequence goes on along the minus strand of NC_053392.1, from coordinate 195,877,115 downwards.
TTACTCTTTAATGGTACTGTATTACTTTTCACTCTATGTGGAGAAATTGTGAATTGCAACGTGTGCAGGTAGCCTTTGGCCTCATGCACACGACCGTTGTGTGCATCCGTGGCCGTTGTGCCGTTTTCCGTTTTTTCTCGCGGACCCATTGACTTTCAATGGGTCCGTGGAAAAAAATCAGAAAATGCACCGTTTTGCAGCCGCATCCGTGATCCGTGTTTCCTGTTCGTCAAAAAAATATGACCTGTCCTATTTTTTTGACGGACAACGGTTCACAGACCCATTCAAGTCAATAGGTCCGTGAAAGAACACGGATGCACACAAGATTGGCATCCGCGTCCGTGATCCGTGGCCATAGGTTACTTTCATACAGATGGATCCGAAGATCCGTCTGCATAAAAACTTTTTCAGAGATGAGTTTTCACTTCGTGAAAACTCATATCTGACAGTATATTCTAAGGCTACTTTCACACTAGCGTTCGGAGCGGATCCGTCTGATGTTTCATCAGACGGATCCGCTCCGATAATGCAGACGTTTGCATCCGTTCAGAACGGATCCGTCTGCATTATAACTTAGAAAATTTCTAAGTCAGAAAGTAGCCTGAGCGGATCCGTTCAGACTTTACATTGAAAGTCAATGGGGATTGGATCCGCTTGTAATATTGCTAAGTAACCATGGCAACCAGGCCTGCAGTAGCGTCCTGGTTGCCATGGTTACCGATCGGAGCCCCAGCGATTAAACTGGGACTCCGATCGGAACTCTCCGCTGCCACCAATGATCGGAAGGGGGGGGTGGGGAGAGGGGAGGCCGCACACTGGCCACCAATGATATTACAATAGAGGGAGGGGGGGCCGCACACTGGCCACCAATGATAATACAATAAAGGGTGGGGGGGCCTGGGGAGGCCGCACACTGGCCACCAATGATAATACAATAAAGGGAGGGGGGGGCCGGGGGAGGCCGCACACTGGCCACCAATGATATTACAATAGAGGGAGGGAGGGGGGGCCGGGGGAGGCCGCACACTGGCCACCAATGATATTCAAACTGGGGTGGGAGGGGGGTCTGCCCCCTGCTGCCTGGCAGCCCCTGATCTCTTACAGGGGGCTAAGATATGCACAATTAACCCCTCAGGTGCAGCACCTGAGGGGTTAACTGTGCGGATCACAGCCCCCTGTAAGAGATCGGGTGCTGCCAGGCAGCAGGGGGCAGTCATTTACACAGTTCATAGTATATTCTAACTAGAAGCGTCCCCATCACTATGGGAACGCCTCTGTGTTAGAATATACTGTCGGATATGAGTTTCACGATCTAACTCATATCCGACAGTATATTCTAACAGAGGCGTTCCCATGGTGATGGGGACGCTTAAAGTTAAAATATACCATCGGATTGGAGAAAACTCTGATCCGATGGTATAATAGGGACTCCTGACTTTACATTGAAAGTCAATGGGGGACGGATCCGTTTGAAATTGCACCATATTGCGTCAACGTCAAACGGATCCATCCCCATTGACTTGCATTGTAATTCAGGACGGATCCGTTTGGCTCCCACGACCAGGCGGACACCAAAACGACTTTTTTTTCATGTCCGTGGATCCTCCAAAAATCAAGGAAGACCCACGGACGAAAAAACGGTCACGGATAACGGACCAACGGAACCCCGTTTTGCGGACCGTGAAAAAGTACGGTCGTGTGCATAAGGCCTAAGGCTGCTTTCACTTGAGGTTTTTTATTGGCGCTTTTTTGCAGTTGTGGTTTATTTTTTATTTTATTTTTTGCACCAACATTTGTTGTGGCAAAAATACTAGCTCCAGACGTTAGCTGAAGCTCTATGGGAAATATGAAACGCAGGGCACGCAAGCGTTTTTTTTTGCTTCTGGAATTTGCATTCATTATTTGTTCATTATTTTTTATCTGCAATCTACTGTCACTGTAATTCCTTTATTTTGGAGTTTTTGTATTCTTTGAGCTGCTCTAACACTGTGAATTACCCCATGGTGGGACTATAAAAGGATTATCTTATTTTATTAGGTGTCCATCGTGCTTCTTTTAAAAATGCAGCATGCTGTAAGCTCTTGCTATTTTTTTTGTTTGTTTTTTTGGCATTTTCGCCTCACCTTCTAGATAGGGAAAACAGCATGAAGAAAATATTAGTAGTAAAGATACAGTGGAGGGTCATTTATCAAGACAATAAAGAAGGTCAAACAGAATGGGCGGTTAAGGCCCTTCCTGAACTAGGGTTGGACGATATCAAAAATATTCAGACGATAACGATATTAAAAAATGTATCACGATAATGATATATATCGCGATAAATACCCGTTTTAAAGAAAAAAAACACAAGGAGACGTTATACTGTATGGGGGGCGACAAGGAGACATTATACTGTATGGGGGCAGCCACAAGGAGACGTTACACTGTATGGGGGCAGCCACAAGGAGACGTTATACTGTATGGGGGGCCACAAGGAGACGTTATACTGTATGGGGGGCCACAAGGAGACATTATACTGTATGGGGGGCCACAAGGAGACGTTACACTGTATGGGGGCAGCCACAAGGAGACGTTACACTGTATGGGGGCAGCCACAAGGAGACGTTACACTGTATGGGGGCAGCCACAAGGAGACGTTACACTGTATGGGGGGCCACAAGGAGACGTTACACTGTATGGGGGCAGCCACAAGGAGACGTTACACTGTATGGGGGGCCACAAGGAGACGTTACACTGTATGGGGGGCCACAAGGAGACGTTACACTGTATGGGGGGCCACAAGGAGACGTTACACTGTATGGGGGGCCACAAGGAGACGTTACACTGTATGGGGGGCCACAAGGAGACGTTATACTGTATGGGGGCCACAAGGAGCGCAGCCGCAAGGAGACATTACATACAGTATAGGGGCAGCTGCGCCTGCAGCAGCCACAAAAGGGGACATTACTTGTTGGAGTATGGGGCTGGGGGCAGCAGCTGCCCCCCCCATGTCTTATGGCCACTTGTGTGACTGTGACTTGTCACCTGCCTGCCAGGCTGCCACCACCATAATTCCTTCTTGTTGGTCATGCTCATCATGTCATGGGGGAGCCGGGAGGTACTGGAGGGAGTCGAGGGACTCATGATGGCTCACGGCGGAGCATGCAGCCACTGGCAGGCATGAAGGACTGAGTGGGCTGTGGGCCAAGACATATAACTGGGGTAATAGGCAGAGTGGACTGGAGTGACATTACAAACCTTTTACCACTCGCTGCTGTAGTCTGTATGTACTGCGCTGCTCTAGTCTCAGCCTGGGGGCGTCACCTGATTCCGACGTTAGACGTCGGTCGGTGGGCGGAGACAGTCACAGCACATTCAGAGCAACAGGAGGAGCCGCTGGTAGTTATAGATAATGATGGGGGAGGGCAGCGGCGCCGCGGACTCAGTTTTTAAAGCTATGACGTCACAAAATATACCGCGGTATTAGGAAACGGCGATATCGCCATATATGGATATAAACACCATATAGGGCTTGGATAGGACCATCAGGTGGAAGAAGTAACCACACAGTGCATAGCGCAAAGTGGAGCGCTCAGCCAGGTACCTGGAGAAGGAATACCAGGAAGAAGCTGAAAATGTCACCGTGGGCACTGGTAATGGACTAGCAAATGAGAAGTGTCAAGTCAGGGAATAATGGAGGGTAATGGTATGGTGTATACACTGACCCTGATAAGTCCCTACTTGTCCTAGTCCACCCTACAAATGCATCCTTGGAGCGGGGTCCGACTGGAACTCCGGTCCTACGCTGGATGCCCTGTTGAGGCCCTAAACAGCGATGTAAGAACCGTATACCCATAAGGGGATACAAATTAAGGCAAAAAAACTCAATTAAGCTTATGGGAAAAGCTGTCCCAAAAAGCCCAATTAGGCTTGACGCTTGCACCACAGTGGGGGTCATATATCAAGACGGCTATACCACCATGTTTAGTCATAAATTAGGCACATCCCTGGGGTGATCTGTGTGTCTAGAATTAAATCTACACCAATCGGTAGCAGGCTTAAAATTTAAATTACTTACATCAGAAAACCGACGACCCCATTGCTAAATCACCAATTGCACACAAAAAAATTGTGTTTCAAAAGTTGCAGACTTGTGGTGTGTGACTTTTTTATGCCTTTTTTTAAGCCCTTCACAAATGAGCCAAACTCTGTGCCATAAATGCTGGAAAAAAGGCCACAAAAAAACCCTTTGCCTAGTCAGGCGTTTTATTTATTTTTTTCTGATAAAAAATAAAAATAAAAAAAAATGAAAAAACATATGTGTCTAAGGACCCTAAGGCCCCTTTCACACGGGCGAGTATTCCGCGCGGATGCGATACGCGAGTTGAACGCATTGCACCCGCACTGAATCCGGACCCATTCATTTCTATGGGGCTGTGCACATTAGCGGTGATTTTCACGCATCACTTGTGCATTGCGTGAAAATCGCAGCAAGCTCTATATTGTGCGTTTTTCACGCAACGCAGGCCCCATAGAAGTGAATAGGGCTGCGTGAAAATCGCAAGCATCCGCAGTGCGGATGCGGTGCAATTTTCATTCATGGTTGCTAGGTGGCGATCAGGATGGGGACCCAATCTTTATTATTTTCCCTTAAAACATGGTTATAAGGGTCCATTCACACGTCCGTTGTTTCTTTCCTGATCTGTTCCGTTTTTTGCGGAACAGATCTGGACCCATTCATTTTTAATGGGTCCTGAAAAAAATCGGACAGCTCAATGTCTGATTTTTTTTTCAGTACCCTTTGAAAATGAATGGGTCCAGATCTGGTCCAGATCTGTTCCGCAAAAAACGGAACAGATCAGGAAAGAAACAACGGACGTGTGAATGGACCCTAAAGGGAAAATAATAGCATTCTTAATATAGAATGCTAAGTAAATTAGGGATGGAGGTGTTAAAAAAAATAAAAATAAAAAAATAATTAAACTCACCTCATCCACTTGTTTGCGCAGCCCGGCTTCTCTTCTTTCTTCTTCTTTGAGAACCTGGGAGAAAAGGACCTTTGGTGACGTCACTGCGCTCATCACATGGTCCATCACATGATCCATCACCATGGTGATGGACCAAGTAATGAGCGCAGTGATGTCACCAAAGGTCCTTTTCTCCCAGGTTCTCAAAGAAAAAAGAAGACAAGCCGGGCTGCGCGAACAAGTGGATGAGGCGAGTTTAATTATTTATTTATTTTTTAACCCCTCCATCCCTAATTTACTTAGCATTCTGTATTATTTTCCCTTATAACCATGTTATAAGGGAAAATATTAAAATCTACAGAATACCTAACCCAAACCCGAACTTCAGTGAAGAAGTGCAGGTTTGGGTCTGGGTACCAAATTCAGTTTTTTCTCACGCGCGTGCAAAATGCATTGCACTCGCGTGGAAAAAAAATGAAGAACACAACGCAATCACATACAAAACTCACCCCACTCGCAGGCAAAAATCGTACGATTTCCCCACGACGCACCCGCATCCTATCCGGCCCTCACACACGACGCCCATGTGAAATTGGCCTAAGAGTTATAAAAATAAAAAAAAGTACGTTTAGCTTCTTCATGTCTTCCAGACAAAAACAGGGTGCACTTATCACCTTGGCATCATGTCAGTTCACATTCCCTTCGACATTTCAATAAGGGCCAGGTAGAGAATTCCGGCGGCGGGCAGCCGTCATCCATCAGCACGGTGAACTAGGTCTGGCACAGCTGTAATCTTTCCATTTGACTTGCCTTTGAACTGACGCAGCAGATGGGGCCATTTCAGAGTGGTGTGTGTTTTAGCAAACATCTCGTGTGTGCCAGCATTAGTGCCCGGCAGATTAGGACTTCATTATTCTTTATTTGTCTATAGAATTTTGCAATGTTTACTCTCTGAAAAGCTAACCGTCTCTGCCAGAAGTAATCGCTGAGAACAAAGAGGACTGAACCGGCAGGTCTAAATGTATAGGATTATTTACCGAGAGGCCATTCAAAGTGTACATTACACTCAGGAGATGCACACAGAAGATGACAGTTTTCATCTTGAAGAGCGGTTCCTCCAAAATTGCTTTATTTTATCACACTGTTCAAATTTCTATTTTATATCTGAGTCAGAGAAAGCCTTCTGTGGCAAACACTGCAGCCCCCCTAGGGGTTTTAGTCCGGACTTCTTGGTGGAAGATCTGTTATTCTTTAATACATCACAAGCACGGATATTACTAAATAACCAAGTAGAAACGCCATGTCAATAAGGCCTGAACTGATATACTTCTCCTTCCTGCTGGATCCACTTCTGGCTTTGGCTGAAAAACCTGCAGCAAAATCTGCCTCAAAACATCCCCTAAAAAAAACTCATTGCGAATCTGCCCCAAGAGCTTATTCAGACCGATTCAAGCCGTGTGCATTCCACAATTTGCGGACCGCACATGGCCGCAACCATAAAAGAAAATGCATATTCTTGTCCGCGATTGCAGACAAGAATAGGACATGCTCTATCCTTTCCGCAGACAGCACATGTGGCGGTGTCCACATCTTTTGCGGCCCCATTAAAATGAATGGGCCCGCACCTGTTCTGCAAAATTGCGAAACAGGTGCGGACCTGTTCATACAGCCATCTGAATGGGCCCCAAATCTCATACCACAACTACGACTTCTCGGGGTCCTTTTTCATCACTATCCTGTCTGGTTGTAAGACAAATGGCTGCAGTAGGAGCCTCCCCCCTCTGCCCTGTCTGCAGTAGGACATAAAGATTGTTAATCCACATTCCCTGTACAAGACCTACCCCTCAGAAATGGAACAGATCAGCAAGAGATTAAGGGCTCATGCACACAAACTTATTTTTTCTCCGCATCCGATCCGCATTTCTCCGGGTTCGGATGAGGACCCATTCCAGGCCAGGACATTGGGTCAGGAACTCACTTCTCACTGTGCCATACATGAACGATGCAGGTCAGGAAAAGGTTAAACATAATACTTTTGTCTAGCAATGTTACTCCATTTACAATACCCAGTAACACTGTGCTGTTTTCTTACTTATACAGTTCATAAATGTATAGTACTGCTAATTAAAGGGAACCTGTCATCAACTTATGCTGATCTCACTGAGGGCAGCATAAAATAGTAACAGAAATGCTGATGTCAGCGGTGTGTCACTCATGAGCTAATAGTAAGTGGTTACTGAGAACCAGCATCATAATCATTACAGACTGGGCCTTGAAAAGAGTCACATCTACCTGAGAAGAGTCCTGGTTATCCATAATCTCCTGCTCTCTCGCCCATCTGCTGATGACTGGCAGTTCTCTCCTAGAGAGAAAAGGAGAAGACTAGGTAGAAGACGGTCAGTCATCAGCAGGTGGGCAGGAGAGCAGGAAGTCATGAATAACCAGGACTCTTCTCAGGTGGCCGGGACTCTTTTCCAGGTCCAGTCTGCAAGGATTGTGATGTTGGTTCTTGGCAACCACTTACTTTTAACTTATAAATGACAGACCGCTGAAATCTACTCACCGGTCTCTACTTTATTCTGCCGTTAGTATGGGCAGCATAAAGTTGATGATATATCTCAGTGGGAAGCAGTGCTGTAGATTGCGGAGCGCCCTGAGAAGGGGCATGCCTGCTGTCAATCACTGATAGAACCGCCTCCTTGACTTTAAAACCCAGAATGAGCAGGAATATAAATGTATAAATTACAAGTTTTACTGAATCCTTTCCCACAAAGCGATATATAAATCTGCTCAGCTTATCCTGCCCTATAACATGCTGCCTTCAGCTCAGACACCATATTTAACCTGACAGGTTCCCTTTAAGGGACTGAGAGGGTTGTCACACATGGCGGCTGTGCTGTGTTTTGAGTGTGGCAAAAAAAAAACAACATGCAGTTTTTGCATCAACATATCTGAGTTTATGCTGAGATTCCTTCCAGCAAATCTGAATTACATTAACTACAAAATCGAGTTACATTAATGTCCTGTAGGTCTGCCGTGTGTCTTCCCTTTACTGGAAAAAAAACATATAAAACGCAGGACTATTGTTCCAAAAACTGCTGCATTTCCAAAACGCAGTACAGCCGCACTCTATGGCCCCTTTCACACGGGAGAGTTTTCCAGCATGTGTGCTGACCTACTTCTAAAATGTCCGATTCCACCTGCTTACGTTCCCCGGTCACTGGCCTCTGCCTCCTGCATTACTACTAGCACGCGGAGGGCTGAACCTGGCTGCAGGGACGAGCAGGCTTTTTTTTCTTTCTTCTCTACTTTATATAAGCCTGTCCTATACTGCCGTCTGGTCCTATACTGCAAGTCTGGTGCTTCTCCGTCGCCGCCTCTCGTCTTGCTCTGCTCCTCCTCCACCTCTCGTCTTGCTCTGCTCCTCCTCCACCTCTCGTCTTGCTCTGCTCCTCCTCCACCTCTCGTCTTGCTCTGCTCCTCCTCCACCTCTCGTCTTGCTCTGCTCCTCCTCCACCTCTCGTCTTGCTCTGCTCCTCCTCCACCTCTCGTCTTGCTCTGCTCCTCCTCCACCTCTCGTCTTGCTCTGCTCCTCCTCCTCCACCTCTCGTCTTGCTCTGCTCCTCCTCCTCCACCTCTCGTCTTGCTCTGCTCCTCCTCCTCCACCTCTCGTCTTGCTCTGCTCCTCCTCCTCCACCTCTCGTCTTGCTCTGCTCCTCCTCCTCCACCTCTCGTCTTGCTCTGCTCCTCTGCCTCTGGTCAGTGCAGTAGTTTGAGTGACATATGACTAGAACTCGGTGGGACATAACCAATAGACTTTTCTCTGACCCATGGGGCAGCTAACATATAAAGCAGTAAGTGATATTGCTGCCATCTGCTGCAACTTTACCAAGACTTTGTACAAACATTAACATGTGTCTTCACTCCAGTGTCCACCTGTGATGTGATACGCATATAAATAGAGACGTCACTGTGTACATACATGACGTGTATATATGTATATATCGTGTGTACTGGGCTCCGGTAGACTGATGGTTTACATTGATGGCGTTTTCAGCTGTGTCGCCCGACAGCCCACTACTGACTGCTAACATAACCCCTGGCTATTTCACTACTCCTTCAGGTAATGACTGCAGTCACTGTCCATTGGGGTGATTTATAGGGGTAGGAGAACTTCATATTTGATACCGGGACAGAGCATCGATATTTAGATACCCGCAACAACCCTACTCAGAATAGGTCAATATCAGATCATTGGAGGTGTCCGACACCCGCCATTCCCGCTGATCAGAATTGCTCGTATACGTACGCTGCCTTCTTTTTACTGTATCTGCTCGCCTCTAACATCGTACCGGTATGCAGTGCAATTACAACAGAAAACCACACAAACATCTGCACCAAAAAAAACTATAAATAGTGCAGTTTTATGTATGGTTTAGGTGCTGATCTTATGCAGATGTTCTGCATACAAATCTGCACCTATCCCTAAGGCTTCGTTCACATTTGCGTCTCTGCTGTACAATTTATTTCAATGGGACAGCTCTGCAGTATTCACTTGAATAGGAACGAGCATAGAAGTGGATGGGACGGCTGAGATGCAATTACACTGCTCAACGCTGCGGTTGCGACAGCGAGCAGGTAAACAGTGAGGAGAACACTGCTGTCGTACGAGCGCTGCAGTCTCTTCAAACAGCTGATCGGCGGGGGTGCTGGGAGTCTGATATTGACCTACCCTGAGGATAGGTCATCAATATAAAAAAAGCAGACAGGCGACGTCATCGGCGCAGGCGCACTGAGGGAGTGCTGAGGAGGCTAGCCTCCTTCTCTCAGAGCGCCTGCGCCGAATCAAGACAGGCGCACGATTTTTGAAATGCTGACAGGGCCAGCCGGAGGAGGAGATCGCGGCTGGCCCTGTCAATCAACAGGAGGAGGGGGCGGTTTTTTGCGGCTGCTACCAGCAAGTAGACACCCTACTTGCTGGTAGACAGGTAATTAGCATATTATAAAAGTACGTTTTTTGCCTTATCTACAGAACGAAAAGGATTAATAACAATGTATAGATATATCGCAGTATAGGGATTATAAGTACCCCAAAAAAAATATATATGAGTTTAGTGGGGTGACAGAAGCCCTTTAAGCTAACATTTTTTCAGATGGGCTTAATTTTAGCGGGAATACAATACTGTCCTATACATGTCTAATCAGGCTAGGTATGAACTAACCAGATGTCTGAGGCAGGGCGTTTGTCTAGTTAGCTCTTGTAGTATGCCTATTATTAATTGTTGGTGACATCCAGTAGACAGCATTTGCAAGGCCTGTATTACACTGCCCGATGTTTCTACTGTGAGTGCTGATGGATGATAACACTCATCGGGCTCGTTTGCAGCGGCCGATGCAAACTGAGTGGGCTTCATTTATCAAAACTGTCTAACAGGAAAACTGTCTTAGTTGCCCATAGCAACCAATCAGAGCTTTAATTTCTTAAAGTGTAACTCCCATTCTATTTTTATTTGTGTATTGTGTAGGGGCAGTGATAACCATTTTTGTAATGTACTTTAATTACTGAAATCATACATTTCCATTAGAAAAATAGCTCTAAAGTGGCCCATTTTGAGCCTTAGCAACGCTCCTCTGTCCTCTGTTTACATAACAATGGAGACTTGCTCAGCACTGACTGTTATGTAAACAGAAGACAGAGGAGCATTGCTAAGGCTTAAAATGGGCCACTTTCAAGCTATTTTTCTAATAGAAATGTATGATATCAGTAATTAAAGTATATTACAAAAATGGTTAGCATCACTGCCCCTACACATTACACAAATAAAAATAGAACGGCAGTGAAAAAATAATATGATGAGTGTTGATTGGTTGCCATGAGCAACGAAGACAGTTTTCCTGTTAGTTCAGCAATGTTGATTATCGGCAGCAAGTCCCTGGAGGATCTGCTGCTGATCCAATGTATGGCCCAATCTGTGGCTCTTCTGTGTTTTTGGCTTACAGCCACTGACCTATGAGCAACTGGAAAATCAACACGTGAATGAAAAAAACTGGAACTTGGTATAGGTGCAAATGCATTTTTAATGCCGTCAGTAAATATGGAGGAAATTGGGAGCAACAAGAACAGAAGAAGTGTGACAACGGGGAAGCTGCCGCTCGTCCGAGCATCCCCGGCGCAGCATTACTCTGCCACTTCAGAGCAGCATTATCCTTATTAGATATGACAGGACCGCGCTACAAACAGGGAAAGCATCAGTAAATGCTAAATTCCTCCGTCGCTGCAACATTAATTCCTGGTCACACGCCAGGTTATCTGCATTCTTCTGCCATCGTTTATTATTCTAGCGCCTCCAGCAGTGAAAAAGTGACAGGGACATAACTGCGAGGGCAGGGTCGTCCTAGAGGATTTGGATATAATCAGAACGCGGGTTTCATCAGTTCTTTCTATTGGATTGTCGTTCTGTAAGTTCAGGGAATTTAGAAGAAGCGCAGAGTAACCATAAAATACATTGGAGCACGGGGCCACACATGCAGATGCAGCTCTCACTTCTTGGGGCAGGTTCACACAGATTTTTGGAGGAGGTTTTGAGGCAGAAGTGTATTGGAAAGGAATCAAATCTAAAGGACGGACTGATTCCTGCTGGATCCACTTCTGGCTTTGGCTGAAAACCTCAGTGTGAACCTGCCCCAAGGCCACACAGAGGTTTTTAGGCAGATTTTTCCTGCAGTTTATTTTTTTTTTTTCAGCCAAAGCCAGAAGTGGATCCAGCCGTCCTTTATATTTCTGATTCTGATCCACTTCTGCCCTTGTCTGAAAAAAATGCAGGAAAATCCACCTCAAAAACCCCTCCAAAAACTCAGTGTGAACAGTCACGTGACACGCGCATCATTTTAGCATACAATGTTATTGTTTCCACTCCGTCTTTTTCCAATTTTGTGATATTCTGAGCAATGGCAACAAATGAAAGAAAAATGGTGGGTAATGTTTTCTAATTACTTTGTATTCAAACACATGTAAATCAGCCTCCTACAGACGGCACCTGCAGCCGCCATAAAAGCCTACGTACAGCGGGTGCCATAGTGTTTTATTATGCTGTATATTACAGATCTGCAATGTGTAGGTCCCAAGCTGTCATAATCATCAAGTCCTGGCAGAAACGGGACAACACCTGGAGGGCCACAAGTCCCATAAAAAGCGCTGCCTTCAATAACGTCACCGGATCTGCCGGCAGACGACATCAAGTGCTGTATATACTTATGCTACTAGAAATAAGATGCCCGTGGTGGACTTAGCATTGGGATATGCAGATTACACAGACAACTTTCAAGAAAATCAAGTTCTCCCTCATCGGAAGGAGGAAGCACATTTATCATAGTCAATGCCACACCTTCCACTGTTGGAGCTTCAATGGGGGTCAGGGATCATTACTGGTGGGCACAGGAATCAGAGGGTTGTGCTGCTACCATCAATGGCCATAATCATGAAAATACAGAGCGCCATGACACTGACGCTCAGATCTGACCCAACCACTGCAGCTCTATCCGGGCCCCAGGAATGGCGCATCATTACTACTAGGGCCAAAGTCAAAACTGCTAGCTGAGCGCCAGGCGATGACGTAATAATAATAATAAATGCCCATCTACATTTTTCAGGGTGTCATTGACACCATTTATGGTCAGCACGCATGATTTCTAGATGACAATAACATGTTATATGAAGTATGCCAACCAGGGGCATAGCTATAGGGGGTAGCCCAGGAGCCTGAGGGGGCCCAAAAACCCTTGTGCCACATAAGACACTGACATTATAGAAAGTGCATGCTGGTATATTTACACCTCTGGCTGGAGGGAAGAGGTTAGGTAAAGAATTTGGCATGAGGGGGTGCCCTTTCAATGTTTGCCTCTGGTAGCAGGAAGGCTATGTGCTCCCCTGTCCCTTGCCAACAAGCACTAAGGGAATGGGGGCCCAAGCTGAACTCTTGCACCAGGGCCTGTGAGCCTTTAGCTACGCCCCTGATGCCAACCCTACAGTGGCACACACCAGCACATGGCACTGTGATGATGACCCTCCACCCAAGATGATGAGACCTCCATAGGAAACAGAGGTATAGTGATGATATGGGTCTGGTGTCTCCCCATCTGCAATTACCATGGAGACCACAGGCAGAGGGACTGGTCTGGGAGGACGAGGAGGAGGCTGCAGCAGCAGGGGAGGTAAATAACACAATACAGGAGCATGCACAGCAGCAGCGGAGGTAAATACCACAATACAGGAGCATGCACAGTGGAGGTAAATAACACAATACAGGAGCATGCACAGCAGCAGCGGAGGTAAATACCACAATACAGGAGCATGCACAGCGGAGGTAAATAACACAATACAGGAGCATGCACAGCGGCAGGGGAGGTAAATAACACAATACAGGAGCATGCACAGCGGAGGTATATAACACAATACAGGAGCATGCACAGCGGCAGGGGAGGTATATAACACAATACAGGAGCATGCACAGCGGCAGGGGAGGTATATAACACAATACAGGAGCATGCACAGCGGCAGGGGAGGTAAATAACACAATACAGGAGCATGCACAGCGGCAGGGGAGGTAAATAACACAATACAGGAGCATGCACAGCGGCAGGGGAGGTAAATAACACAATACAGGAGCATGCACAGCGGCAGGGGAGGTAAATAACACAATACAGGAGCATGCACAGCGGCAGGGGAGGTAAATAACACAATACAGGAGCATGCACAGCAGCAGGGGAGGTAAATAACACAATACAGGAGCATGCACAGCGGAGGTAAATAACACAATACAGGAGCATGCACAGCGGCAGGGGAGGTAAATAACACAATACAGGAGCATGCACAGCGGCAGGGGGGTAAATAACACAATACAGGAGGATGCACAGCGGCAGGGGGGGGGGTAAATACCACAATACAGGAGCATGCACAGCGGCAGGGGGGTAAATAACACAATACAGGAGCATGCACAGCGGCAGGGGGGGGGGGTAAATAACACAATACAGGAGCATGCACAGCGGCAGGGGGGTAAATAACACAATACAGGAGGATGCACAGCGGCAGGGGGGGGGGGTAAATACCACAATACAGGAGGATGCACAGCGGCAGGGGGGGGGGGTAAATACCACAATACAGAAGCATGCACAGAGGCAGGGGGGTAAATAACACAATACAGGAGCATGCACAGAGGCAGGGGGGTAAATAACACAATACAGGAGCATGCACAGAGGCAGGGAGGTAAATACCACAATACAGAAGCATGCACAGCGGAGGTAAATAACACAATACAGGAGGATGCACAGAGGCAGAGCTCACCTCTTACAGCGGCGCACACCTCAGCTCCGTGTGATGCTGCTGATGCTCTGCCTCCTCCAGCTGACTGCACTATCCCCCTCTAGGCTCCACCACAGCTTTCTCCCGTAGAGCCCACATGTTGTCACCTAACAGCCAATCACGTAGCGACCGCCCCCCCTCCGGACCTCTGATTGGCCAATACCGCTGTTCTGTTTCTTAAACTTCCGCTCTCTATTTGACAAGCAGCACGTTTGTTATGAACTGCTTCGTCTTCGCAAAGCGTTTCGGGAAATGTAGTTTAGACGCCTGTGTGTGGTCCTTGCAGTCAAGCGCGGGTAAAACTACCGCTCCCAGCAGGCCTATGTGCGTTGCCTATGTATGGTGTAGCCACGCCCCCTCGAAAGGTAAACTCGTCGGACTGATTCCGGGCAACGCCTTATTTCTTCTTCAGGACGGCGGACACTTCCTAGAGCGGACTTCCGGCGTCAGGGACTCCACAGCGGTGGTGGGAGCACGAAGCCGGGGGGGCTGCCTCATCCGCTCTCCGGATCACAGGTAGCCGGCCGCGCTGTGTATGTAATGAGTGGCGGCTTGGGCCGGGTTAGCCTGTGCTGAGTAATGCTAATCCTGGCCGGGCCTGGAGGTGTCAGGGAGACCGGTGTCATCCCTCCATGCCGTGTCCTCTGTAGTCAGTGCTGGGGCTTGTGCAGCAGGGGGTGCCCCCTCTGTGAGCTCTGTGACACATCTCCAGGGGTCAGAGGATTTGGGCCCCTTGTCCTGCCATACATTCATTTCCAGCTTCCTGTTGAATCACTAATGATCAGGTGTGGTACAAGTTAATGATACACCAGCTCAGGCCATAGCCCACTTCATGGCGGCACATTCCTCACCGCTGTGGACTGTATGGCAGGTTTTATGTGCCCTCCATGTGGCTGATAAACCAAGAAGTAACCTGATGTCCCTGAGGTTTGTGATGCTCCTTGTATGCCGGGCGAAGTCACTGTTTATTGGATCCCCTAGGGGCACCAATACAGGTGACCTGTCCGGAATAAAAAGTTTTAAAACTTTTAACGCATGGCACTACCAACCTGTGAGGTAAGTCTGCCATTAACGTAGAGGGCCGCCAGTTTCTGAATGACAGGTCTTACACGGTTGGTCTGTGAAGATTGGCGAAAGGTAGAATAACGTTAGTGAATGAAGCCTGCCATGATCTGCGGCCTAGTCTGGGCGTTCTTTGGTGCCATGACTTTAACATACGATAACCGCAAATATCTAACCTCTCCACCGGTATCTGCCATAGCTCGACATCTGTGGCACCCCCTGCTGTAAGGTGGTCATCAGGGATAGTGTAAATCTCTCAGCCATCTACCATTTCTAGTATATGGCCAGTAAAGCTATCTTCTATTTATTATAGTTATACTATAGTCCAGAGCAGCGATCACAATTCTGCAGACTGAGACCTGATCTCTCCCAGCGTCCTTTAAGGCTGCGTTCACATGTGCGGCACAGCTCCTGGCAGGCTGGTACGGCATACAGTGCTGGGAATTGGGCAGCGGTATTTGGCAGAATCTCAGCATACTTGCCTGGTAGCAGCCGGATCTCTGCTTGACCCCATGGGGTGGACATTCCAGCAACGTCCGGCAGTGCCAGATCCAGAGAACGGCGGCAGACTGCTGTGCCGTGAATGTGAAAGTAGTCTAAAGCGCTATTCCTGGTGTAACCCGTTATCGGCTTAGGGGGGAGCCTGGTGCTTGTATGGAGCTTTCTCTGGTTATTTGCATTCTTGTCATCTGATCACTTGGCCCTGGATTTTAGGCCTAAAGCCTCATTCACACATCAGTGATTGGGATCCAAAACCGGGGCAGACCTTTTTCTCAACTTAGACCACTGGCCCTACAGCTATCCCTTCCGACCACCACCCTCTGTACACATGCATGCTCAGCAAGCCCGATCCTTCTTTTTCCCCAAACATATGCCATTCCAGGGACCCTCGTACACATTAGATGATTGGCTATTCCCGCTGTAGTCTGTGGGTTCAGCCCATGTTCTGTAGGACATCTTCTAGGGCTACTAAGTTCATAGGGTTTTCCAGGATTGTGACGCCCAGCTTCCCTGCTCTTTCCAAGTCGTTCTGGTGCCAGAACTGTAGCTCTGTCCATTATATAGTGCACATCATTACTTGCTGTCCCTGGCCGAGCTCGCAATCAACAGTCCTTAGCAGTATGTTTTTGGTTAGTGGGAGGAAACCCATGGGGAACATACAGTCTTCGTGGAGATGTCTCCTTTAATCAGATTTAAAGCAGGACCTCAGTACTGCAAGGCACCAGTTCTAGCCACGGCCACCATGCTGCTCATGCGCTTCAGCGGGCAGCACTGAGCTGCGGTTACCGGCTCCATCCAGTACACCATTGACTCTACTTCCAGTACAAGATGTCCGACTCCCACCTATCTGATGTCCTGAGGATAGGCCATCAATAGTAAAATCCTGGAGAATTCCTTTTAATGAGGGTTTCCCACTAAGGTTGCATTTTAATATAAATGGGCTCCTATTTTGTAATAACCCTCACTTCTGCATGGTTTCCATTTGCCCATGACTTCCTGCGTGTCGAGATGGGAGCGGGAACCTGTGCAGCATGGAGTGGAACCAGTGAGGGGAGTATTGCAACTTTTATGTTTTTAAGCTACTTAAAGGGGTATTCCCATCTCAGACAATGGGGGCATATCGATAGGATATGCCCCCATTGTCTGATAGGTGCGGGTCCCACCGCTGGGACCCGCACCTACAACGAGAACGAAGCGGGGAGCACTGTGGCTGGAGGACCCCGGATTTCCCGAGGTCCGTCCACAACCAAGCACTGCTCCTATAGAAGTGAATGGCAGTGCACCGCGCATGCGCAGCCCATGCTTCCATTCATTTCAATGGGGGAAACGGCAATAGCTCAGCTGTTTTCGGTGGCCCCTTAGAAATGAATGGAGGGCGCAGTGCACCCTCCTTTCATTTTCCGGCTCCGTTCTTATTGTAGGTGCGGGTCCCAGCGGTGGGACCCGCACTTATCGGACAATGGGGGCATATCCTAGTGATATGTCCCCATTGTCTGAGATGGGAAAACCCCTTTAAAGGTCGGTTCTGGTTGTTGCAAGTTATAGGTAGAGCTAATTATTGGATCATGAGGGTCCTACTGCTGGCATTCCCACCGATCATGAGAATGGCCAGCCCTCTGAAACAATTGGGGCGGCAGGTTAAGCATGCAAAGTGCTGCCCCATTTGTCTCTCTGGGAGTTAGGGAATTAGTGGAGCGCTGTACCCTTCTGTATGTGTACAGCTATATGTAGGGGCAGGAGTCAACCATGTAGACCCACAGGAGATGACCGTGGTGTAGTCATGTTGGTTGTCACCTCTGTGGCCAGTCATTGGCTGCAATGGTCATGTGACCTGTGTCAAACTGGATGTTAACGCAGGGCAGTGATCAGGTAAGTATCTTTACCACCTCGGGTCCGGCTATACTGGGATCTGTAGGAAGGCTCTAAAAAGGTGAACAACCCTTTAAGCAAATAGAATTTCTGAGTAGGAGTGGTTTGATGCAAGTAGGCCTCATATAATGGCAGACATACATTATCTTCTGATATAGACCCTGTGATGGGGGATGGGAAAGAACAGAAAAGTATTGGGGCACCTACATATTCTGCCTAAGAGCAGCTTTTATGATATCCTATTATAAATCCCTAGTTATTAATATGAAGGTGGTTCCCCTTTTGCAGCTAAAATGGCTTTGACTCTCCTGGGGATGTTTTCTGTAAGATTTTGGAGTGTGTATGGTGGAATATCTGCCCATTCATCCAGAAGAGCACTTGTGGGGTCAGACACTGATGGATGAGAGGACCTGGCTCGCAATCTCCATTCTAGTTCGTTAGGGTTGAAAACAAGGCTCTATGTGGGCAAGTCAAGTTCTAAAAACCCAAACTCGACCGGTCATGCCTCTATGGACCTTGCTTTGTGCACTGCGGACCAGTCAAATTGAAACCGAAAAGGGCATTCTTCAAACTGTTCCCTCAAAGTTGGAAACGTACAATTGTCCAAAATCTCTTGATCTGCTGAATCATTAAGATTTCCCTTGGAACTTAGGGTACTTTCACACTTGCGTTGTTGGATTCCAGCAGGCAGTTCCGGAAACCCATATGCAAACGGATAGCATTTGTTTCCAGATGCGGATCCGTCTGACAAATGCATTGAAACACCAGATCCGTCTCTCCGGTGTCATCCGGAAAAACGGAACCGGTATTCTTTTTTTTTTTTCACATTTTTAAAGGTATGGATCGGGAAACCGGATCCGGATTTCCAGAACACTTGGTATTAATACATTTCAATGGAAATTAATGCCGGATTCGGCATTCCGGCAGTGTTCCGGAATTTTGGCTGGAGAAAATACTGTAGCATGCTGCGGTATTTTCTCTGGCCAAATACCGTAAGAGGGACTGAACTGAGCAGACACCCAGGATCCCCGCAAATCAGCTGTTTGAGAAGGCGCTGGCAGTAGCGCCGCGCCCTTCTCGCTGTTTACCGCTGGCCCAGTGATGTCACGACTAGCATCACTGGCCTGGGCAGGGCTCATCTCTATTCAAGCGAACAGAGCTTAGCCCCGCCCAGGCCAGTTGATACTAGTCGTGACGTCACTGGGCCAGCGGTTAACAGCGAGAAGGGCGCGGCGCTGCTGGAGCTCTGCTGCCTTCTCAAACAGCTGATCGGCGGGGGTCCAGAGGATAGATAATCAGTTTCAAATAACTGTAGAACCCCTTTAAAGGGGTATTCCCATCTCAGACATCAGTGGCATGTTGCTAAGATAAGAAGGTGCAGGTCTCTCCTCTAGGAACCAGTTCCTAATTCCAGAATCGGGCCCCCTAAACTGAAGGTGCACTGCAGAAGCACGGCTGCCATCCATTCACCTCCTATGGGAGTTCCGAACTTTGGCTATTTCTGACAGTCCCATAGCAGTGACTGGAGAGCTGGTGGTGCATGCGCGGTGGAGGGGAGCAGGTCTCCGAAGTCACCTGCCTCTATCTGACATTGATGGCATATTCCTCATTGTCTGAGATGTACAGATAGGTTTGTAGTTCTGCAGTTGTTGAGTCAGGGCATAGAAGTTACAAACATCTGCCTCAGCACTCGGAGACCCTCTCTGTAACTCTATGTGGTCTCCACGTCGTGGCTGAGCTGCTGTGGTTTCTAAACACTTCCTCATTGTAATGATACCACTCACACTTGATGGTGGAGGGAAGAAATTTCATAAACTGACTTGTTGCAATGGTGGCATCTGATTACAGGACTACGCTGGAATCCAGTGAGACTTAATGGAGCCTGCATTGTTAGGGGCTGGATTTTATACACCTGTGGCAATGGGACTGAAGCATCAAACCTTCTGTGTCCCAATTCTTTTCTCCATATAGTGTACATGCTAAATGTGAAAGCCCTGGTTAGAACTGACCGGAAAGCCGGGTCCGTTTTGCCTGAACACTTAATGCCGTATCCGGCACTAATACACTTCAATGTAAATTAATGCCGGATCCAGCATTTCGTCAAGTGATCAGTATTTTTGGCCGGAGAGAAAACTGCAGTATGCTGCGGCATTTTCTCCGTCCAAAAAACGTAAGAGGGACTGAACTGATGCATCCTGAACAGAATGTTCTCCATTCAGAATGCCTTAGGATAAAACTGATCATTTTTTTTCCCGCTATTGAGCCCCTAGGACGGAACTCTATGCCGGAAAAGAATAACGTAAGTGTGAAAGTACCCTTAGGGATTTTAGTTGATGGTAATCTTAGGGTACTCTCACACCAGCGTTATTCTTTTCCGGTATTGACTTCCGTCCTAGGGGCTCTATACCGGAAAATAACAGATCAGTTTTATCCCCATGCATTCGGAATGGAGTGCAATTCGTTCAGGATGCATCAGGACGAGATAATACCGCGGCATGCTGCGGTTTTATGTCCGTCCAAAATTCCGGAACGCTTGCCTTTTTTCCCATTGAAATGCATTAATGCCGGATCCAGCCCCCGGTGTTCCGGCAAAACGGATCCAGCATTGCGGTCTGCGCATGCTCAGACTGCTAAAAATGTGAAAAAATAAATAAATGCCGGATCCGTTTTTCCAGATGACACCAGAAAGACTGATCCGCCATTTCAATGCATTTGTCAGACGGATCAGGATCCTGATCTGTCTGACAAATGCCATCAGTTGGCATACGTTTTGACGGATCCGGCAGGCAGTTCCGGCGACTGAACTGCCTGCCGGAAGCCTCTCTGCCGCAAGTGTGAAAGTAGCCTTAAAGGGGTTGTGCAGTGCTAGTATAATGATGACCTATTCTGAAGATGGGTTATCAACAGCTGATTGGTGGCGGTGCTGGGAGTGTGCCCCCTGCTGATGCACTGCACAACCCCTTTAACTGTAGCAGCCAATGTCAGGCAGGTGCTGCCTAGACTGATCAGTTTGAGCAGAGTTCCACCACTCCACAGAACACTACTCGGACCACTCATGGAGTATTGGGAACAATTTTGGGAAGAAGGTTTGTACATCAACATAGAAGAGGATTCTTTACGGTAAGAGCAGTGAGACGGTGGGACTCTCTGCCTGAGGAGGTGGTGACGGTGACCTCACTAATGGTGCATTTATTCAGCTTGATGGAGCAGGCAATCATGGGGAAGGGACTGTCCTACCTGATTACTGCCTACTTTTGTCAGTGGAGGTGAATAGCTGCGCTGCGTTTCTATGTGGCGATCACCTTCATGAAAACTGCTGCCCAGAAACCATGAATTAATGTATCCTTGATTACGTCCCCCTTTGAAGGGGTGTTTTCCTCGTTCATTGGGTGATTGTCAGCTCCTTTACACAGGCCTATTAACTAGAAGAGCGTTTCTTAGTAACATTCCCGATAATCGGCCTGAAAATTGGGCTGTGTACACCCGCCTCAAAGTTCACAATGGTCCTGGATGCGTTTCTTGAGTAAGAAGAACATTACAGGTTATAGATATTAGATTTTGCTTCCCTCAGATGAGGAAAATTTGGCTTCTGCCTCAGTTTTTTCTTTCCTCTGGATCCACCCTGCAGAATAATAAGCTGAGCTGGATGGCTCGTATGTTTCAGCCTTAGTGCTCATGCACACAAACGCTTTTTTTTTGTTTTTTTCGTGTCCGTCCCGTTTCCGTATGTCATTCCGCAAAGGGGTAGAACATGTCCTATTATTGTCCGCGTAACAGACAAGGATGGTACTGTTCTATTAGGGGCCAAGCTGTTCCGTTCTGCAAAATACGGAATGCACACGGACATAATCTGTATTTTTTTGCGGACTGCAAAATACATATGGTCGTGTGCATGAGCCCTTACTTTGTTCCCAGTATGCAGTGGTTAGTACTAAAACTGGTCCAAGGAAGGACAACCAGTGAATGGGTACCAGTCATGGGCACCAACGCTCATTGATGGCTGTGGGCTACTCTGCCACAAATGATAGAAAGGTGTCAGAGCACACAGTGCATCACAGCTTGCTGCATATGAGCTGTAGACCCAGATTGTCCATGCTGACTAGGGTTGTTGCGATACCAAAATTTTGATTAAATTTTAATACCATAAAAAAGTATTGCAATACTCGATACCACACGAAAAAAAGAAAACGGCAAAAAAGCCATGTGCATTCCGCAATTTAAAAAAAATGGCGAATCGTGCAGTTTTAACTTTGAATAAAAACATTTTTTCTGTTCCAGCGTTCACCGCATAGGAGATTATTATATTTTTTTAAAATATTTTAATAGTTTGGACTTTTCGGACATGGCAATATGTCATATGTTTGTTTATTGTTTGGCTGCCATGGTAACCGATCGGAGCCCCAGGATTACACTGCTGGGGCTCCAATCAGAAGCTGCCACGGCCACCAATGAGAAGGGGAGGGGACCCTGTGGCCACTGCCACCAATGACTTTAATACTGGGGTGGTGCACTGCACTTTTTAACACTGGGGAGGGGCGGGCGCACTGCGCCACCAATGATAATTAATCTTTAATACAGGAGGCGGGTGCCGGCAGCAGAATCGCATAGCTGGGAGCTGCGATCAGCGGCAGTTAACCCCTTAGGTGTCGCACCTGAGGGGGGTAATTTAACTGCCACTGATCGCGGCTATGTGATTCTGCTGCCGGCACCTGTATTTGTATTAAACGTTAACCTTCATCGGTGGCGCAGTGCGCCCGCCCCTTTCTTCTTATTGGCAGCAGCGGCACAGGGGGAGGGAGAGAGTGACTCCTTCTCCCCTGTGCTGCTGAGGAGTACACGTGCGCGCTGACAGCAGCGCGCTCCATGTTCTCTGATGTTAGGCTGCACATGCGCAGCCTAGTATCGATAAATGTCAAATCCCGGTATCGTATCGATTGGGTATCAATACTTCGATACCCACAACAACCCTAATGCTGACCTCTGTCCACTGCTTAAAGTGTCCAAATGGACATCCTATTTGGACCAAGCCCATTTGAAGAAGGTGGCCTAGTCGAATGAATTGCGTTGTCTTACATAATGTGAATGGCAGTGTACATGTGCTTCACTGGTTTACAGAAGAGATGACTCCAGAAGGCGAGCCCGTGGAGGCAATGTTCTCCTCCGCTGATGTTTTGCTTGGAGACCTTCACAGCACCCGCCCTCTTGTCATTGACCTCTAGAGCCGCCAGCTCCCTTAACAGTGACCTCCACAGTAACCTATAACAGTGAAGAAAAATGGCGGAGTTGTGGAAACCTGGTATGTCAAGACTGAAGGACCTGCGAGTAGGGCTGCAGTAAACTATCATTTTAGTAATCGAGTATTCTATCAATTATTCTTACGATTAATCGAGTAATCTAATAAGATAGTGATCAGCCCAAGTGATTCAGTTCCCCCCCCAGTGCCATCAGCTCCAGTATCCCCCACCCCCTCCTGACACCCGGAGTGCATAGCGTCATTGGTTGCTATGATGCTGTGCACTCCGGGCGCCCGGCCTTAGTCGCACCAACTTGCCTTTCCAGCAGGGGCGCCGCCGACACTCCATTGTTCCGCTCTGCGTCTGACGTCACACAGCGCGCCAGGTCACGGAGTGTGTACGTCAGGAGGTCAGTGCAGCACGGGACCATGGACGTGCTGTGGAGTGTCCGAAGGCCCCCTGCTGGAAAGGTGAGTATTGCGGGCCAGCGGGAGACCACGGAGTAATAGTAAGCGCTTCACTCCCGCTCTGTGGTCATGTGACGCAAACGAATCTTCGATACAAAAAATTTGCATCGAGGATTTTTTTGTAGAATTACTTGGATAATACGGTTCATGTGACTGCGTGTATGGCATTTAAGATATGAGAGAAGATGCAAGCTCCTATTGGCTAATATATTTTTTGGGAATATCTCAGGAACAGTACATCCTAGAGAACAGAGACCTTTACGAAAACCTTCCGGGACACCTGATGTACCTATGTGCAGATCTGTCCTGTCATTTGGCCATGTGGTCAAATTCATTTTTATGTATATGAGATAATGGGGTCTTGATACTTTGATACCCGGTTCGATACGATACTGGGATTGGCGTTTTTTCCGATACTAAGCTGTGCTAATGCACAAAGCCCAGCATGCGCCGTGTTCTCATAAGGGGCTGCACAGTGGCAAAGGAGGGAGCACATCCGTCCACTGCCACCAGTGAAAAAGCTGAAGGGCCCGATGGGTAGTATCAGGGGGAGAAGAGGATGGCAGGAGAGAGTAACTCACCACGGCCACGCGCTGCTGGAAGCTGGATAGATTATCCGCATCTGATCGGCGGGGCTCCTGGGTGGGAGATCTTGCTACAGTTTTGTAGGTATTTGCTGTATGTTGTGTGCCTGTACTAATGTGAGGCACATGGTCTGATTACTTTAGTACCTCCATGTGCTTCACATATAGCAAGTGACCCCATCATGTCCTCACATAATGGGCAACATGGGGTTATGGATGGTCTCACTTACTATTAATATGGAGGTTAAAAAATTAACACATGTGCCTCACATTAACCCTTTAACTCATAATGCCGTACATGTACGGTATTCAGCCCAGAGAATCGTATGGAGCGGGCTGTTGCAGTGACCCCGCTCCATATGCAAACACCTGGCCGCAATGAGCGGGATCGGTGATCACGCCATTACCAGTCGATTAACCCCCTCAGATACTGCATTCAACAGCGATCATGGCATCTGTGAGGTAAGACAGAGGGATGTAGCTCCCTCCCCCTTGGGCAATAATGGAAAGCATACTTCACTTGCTTCCTGGCACTGGCCCTCCACTCCTTCTCTGCGCTGTGATCCCAGGATGTAAACTTCCGTTTTGGCCAAAGTGGTGACCTGTTTCTCTTTTGTGTTATTTCAAGTGGTCACGTGATGCGAGTAGAGTAGGTCACTGCTGCAGCCAGCGATTGGCTGCAGCAGGTTCAAAAGGGAAGTTTACATCCAGAGAGTGCAGTAGTGGGGAGCCAGCACTGGGAAGCAGGTTAAGGGTCCATTCACACGTCTGCAAAATGGGTCCGCATCAGGTGCAGACCCATTCATTTTCAATGGGGCCAGAATGTGCTGTCTGCATTTGCGGATCCGCACTTCTGTTCTGCAAAAAAATAGAACATGTCCTATTCTTGTCCGCAATTGCGGAACGCACATTGCCAGTGTCTGTGTTTTGTGGATCTGCAATTTGCGGGTCCACAAAACATACAGACGTGTGAATAGACCCTAAGTATGCTTCTTTTCACTAGTCTGCGCAAGAGGGGGTAGCAGAGGTGCACAACCCCTTTCATTGATGGAGAGGGGTCAAACGTATTGGTATTGAGAAGGGGCTCCCCTCAACCCCCATCCCACCTGATGAGCTAGCCTTATCCTAGAGGAGAGGACATTGCATGGCTGCCTTCATTCACTCCTCATGGGTGTGACAGAGCCGAGAGGGTAGTGGTCTCCATACCTTTCTGTATACCTGTGAGGACATCTACCATAGTTTCCTCTGTGCTGGGATTGTATGGTCTTAACGCTTTCCCTATAATTATTTAAGCATTCTTGTGTCCGGATTGCTGTAACTGGGAATAGTGTAATGCTAAACTGTACTTAAAGGGATTGTACAGGATTAGAAGGGCATGTGCCACCCCGGTCTACAGGTTGTATGTGGTGTTGCAACTGAGCCCCATTCACTTCAGTGTAGCTGAGCTGCAATACCATACACAACCCATGGGCAGGGGGGCGCTGTTTCTGGGGGAAAAAAGCAACCATCTAGGGAATAAAGGAATTTTCCTATGTTATAGTTTCATACCAATCGGGAAAGACCTGTGCTTTCTGTCACACATGTGAACGGGGGGGGGGGGGTGCATCCAGTCGAACCCCTGGTATACAATTTGTCTACTGGATGACACTGGTTTTTGGGCGCCTCAGTTTTGAATATTTCCTGGCGATATGCACATGTAGACATAGGCAAAAGTGATCTGTACGAACTGCATCTTGTGCTCCTATTTCTGGAAGACTCTGCTTGGGTCAGACTTTAGGACCTACGCATTCATTTTGATGCACACAGTCATGTCTGTCTAGCGGGCCGCAAATTGCAGGTCCACAAAACACGGATACCGGCAGTGTGCATTTTGTGGAGCGGAACGTCCGTCCCACAGTAGAGCAGTCCTATCCTAGGACATGTTCCGTTATTTTTCAGAGGGGCTGTTGAAGTAAATGGGTCTGCATCTGACCCGCAAAAAATTTGCCTCTGATGCAGACCAATACCACTGTCGTGTGCATAAGGCCTAATACAAAATGACATAAAGGTGTCTGTGAGTGCAATGCGCTGGCTGGGCTGTTCACATTGTTGGGGTACCTGCACACTGGTGCTGATGAACATGCCGAAGAACCGCACATATTTTCGTGTGACTTTCTGCACCCAAAGCCCCCATAATAAAATGATGCTGTACTTGCTTCAGTTCACTGCACCACCAGTTGTGTCCACCTGCCGCAGCTTGCTTGCAGCGATAATGTGTCAGTATACGTCACTTGACCCCTGCAACCAATTGCTGTCCTCAGCAGTGATAGGAGAAAGAGGTAAGTATAAGATATTTAATTATTATTATTATTAATAATAATAATAATAATATTTATTTATTTTTTCAGGGGCTTGTTTGAAATATTATTTCTGACAACCCCTTTAATAGGCCTGATGGGACAACCCCTCTGACTGTCTGAAGCTGCTAGGCCTCTGCTAGTCCTCCGGAAGTTGACGCCATGTTCCTTCTGTTTTAGGGTAACAGAATAATTTCTTGCACGAGAAGGAAAGCCGGCATCGAGCGCACTGAATGAGGAGTCTTCTGCTTCCATAGCACCATATTCTAACAGCCTGGTCTCTTTGAATGAGGATGACAATGGAAGAGATGAAGAATGAAGCAGAGACTACTTCTATGGTTTCCATGCCATTGTATGCGGTTATGTATCCAGTATTCAATGAGGTTGGTGTTCTTCATATACAAAACTTGGAAATCGGCGTTTCCCAAAAGTAAAAACTGATTTTCGTGGTTCCTGGATGGTCATGAGGTTAGGAATCCATTGATCTCAGCAATGGAGCAGCATGTCTTTGGTGAATTGGAAAGTAGATATTTTTCCCCAGGATACCACACCTAGATAAACGGTCAGTGGGGTAAAAACGTATTGAAACATAGAATGTGTCGGCAGATAAGAACCATTTGGCCCATCTAGTCTGCCCAATATAGATTGAAGCGAGGTTTTCAGTTTGAATTTGTGATGTCTACTACAGTGTACAGGGACTTCTGTCACCATAGACCAGGTCTGACTTCTCCCTGTTGGACAGTCATTGAAATGCTGTTCTGCCACTCCTACGATGACACACAAGGATCAATAAGAGTAGGGTGAGGCTGAACTTGCTTGCTTAGTATATGTCCAAAAATCTCATGTATGTACATGGATTACACCTCACCGGTATCCTGTCTACTTTGGCATCAGTCTCAGAGCTTTAGTGATGTTTAGGATCTGCTGGCCTAAAGGGAATGTCATGTGCCTAATGTGTCTTAATAATTGAATTTGGGTATATAGACGATAACGTTTGTCTTTATATTTTTTTAATCCCATTCCCGCGACATACTGGGTTATCATAGTAATAAACTGTGCTGTGTAAATTAAGAAGCCGTTTTCCCATTGGAATCAGTGGTGATAATTTGTAGGTGTCTTTGGTGCATTATTTGGATGTGGAATTTGCAACCCAAATCCACATGGAAAAAACTGTGGACATAACCGACGTGTTTAAAGGGAACCTGTCAGCGGCAAAAACCACCCCAAAGCCAGCAGTAACTTCAAGTAGCCGGCAGTGTTTCTAATGATTTTTATTTTTATTTTTCCTGCAGTCAGATGCGGTTAAAGTAGGAAAAAAACTATCTCTTATCCTCCATCCGCGCTATTTTCGAGTCACTCTTGAAGTCAAGCGGGCAGCGGCCTCCTTGCTTCAAGTAAAGGTAACTGCGCCCCCTTCCCTGCCCCTTCTCCTGTGACTGACAACCGGCTGTCTGGCATAAGCGCTGTCAGTCGCAGGGAATGGGGCGCGGTTACCTTGACTTGAAGCAAGGAGGCCGCTGCCCGCTTGACTTCAGGAGTGACTCGAAAATAGCGCGGACGGAGGATAAGAGATCGTTTTTAGTTTTTGTTTTTTTTTCCTGCTTTTACCGCATCTGACTGCAGGAAGAAAATCATCATTAGAAACACACTGCCGGCTACTTGAAGGTACTGCTGACAGTTTGGGGTGGTTTTTGCCGCTGACAGGTTCCCCTTAAATTGGGCAAAGCAGTAAAACTGAACAAATTTGGTATCGCCTTAGTCCAAATGATCCACAATATACAGTTAAACCAAAATCCCCAAAAATTGCATCATTGATTGTCCTAGAATGTGAGCAGGACTGGTTGCCCCCACTTGCAAAGCTGCCTATGGGGGTGAGGGACAGGGTCTCCCTACATGCTAGGCTCTGACACTTGCATACACTACATATAGGTAAGTTCTGCTGTCAGGCTGCTCAGTCATGATGGCATATCATGGGCAGGATCTCATCATTACCATCCATTGTAGAGCAGTGTAGTGAGCCCCCAACCCCCTCAGGCAGCTCTGCAAGGGGTGGCAACCAGTCCGGCTCTCATTCTAGGACAGGTTAGTGATCGAGGGGAGAAGCCGTCAGACGTTTCTGACTTCTCCCTCGGTCGGCAGGCCACCCAGCCTTGTACCTGGATGGTGTGTGCGCCATATCTCTGGCAATGCCAATAATCTTTTGCTACATTTTGGACTGTTTGTTAAGGTATATTTTAACAGTGATGTTTATTATATGTAATTGACCATTTCCACATATTTTATAGAAACTTTGTGTGTTAGTTGTAGCGTTGGTAGAAAGTAAAAGACTGGATCGAAGGGCTGTTAAGTGGAAACCATCTTTTAAAGGGCATAAGTAAAATGATCAATTACCTGATAAGAGGCGCGCTTTTCTCCCTATATCCTATCATCCTGAGATAAAGGCCATTTGGAGAGGAGATAAATCCTGCCACCTTCTAGCAGGGCCCGTCTACCAGCCGTGTAATCTGCCAGGCTTTAAGCACTATACAAATGTTTCCTCTCCTATAAACAACCAGCCACAATCTTTTCTTATGATCTGTCCCGGCCGGGATTAAAAAACAAAAAAAACTCCTGCATTATACCGATAATTCTGCTTTGCTTTTGCTTTCCTTTTTTTTATGGGTTCCTGTGATGTGATAAATTAGATTTATGAGTACCGTGAGAGTGTACGAGGACAAAAGGCTGTGTGTAAAATTATGGCTTCAATTTGTGCAGCGTCTCCAACTTGAATCAATCTGAGCTTTGGCTTCGGAAACGGCCATTGTATTATTTTTGGGACAGCTGGTAAACAGACTGGCCGGTAATGCTTGTGCATCTGTACGGAACACTCTCCAATAGGAAATCATTTAGACGCATTGCTTTTGGCGGATTGTTTTCTGCCTAGACACCAAAATATGCAGATGCAGCAGCGTTTGATGTGCGGCCGCTTTATTTTGCTATAAGTCTTGTGATGCAGCTCTCTACGTGACGCTGCATAAGTTACCATATAGCACGATGTGCCGTATAATGACAGTGCAAGCTCTGCAGATATGGAGATGTTTTACTGGTCTGCCAACCCTGGAAATCTCTTCCTCACCTTTCTGAGCTGCAATGCAGTGCATGACTGCAGGGAGGAATTGTAAAGCACACAATGATCTCTTGGTTTAGGTAATTGGGTAAGAGAAATGATTTCCTCTAAGGTTATATTCACACACGGCAGATTTGTAAAATGGTGCTGATTCCGCAGCAGTCGCTAGGATTTCTGCTGCATGTAAATGTACCCGATTGTGTGGCTGTTCCTCTAAAATAAGAATTCAGTGGTAAATAGAATTGGTTTAAAATGGATCATTTTTTGGTAGAGCTGTGTGAAAGCCAGTCAGTCTGAAAAAAGGCTAAAAGGGAGCATGTCAGTCTGTAACCATGCTAAACTGCTGACAGGACTAGGTAAGGCTTGAGGAAATCATATATCAGGAGTAGTGAGAATATGAAGTTTTGTTTGGTCAGATTCTGTTATCTAAAGTGCCCAGGAGTCAGAGCTTGACTGAAGTGCTGCCTCCCAGCCCCACCTGTGGATAGCACTTCATAGTGAAGCTCTGCCTCCAGGGCACTTGAAACGGCAGAATCTGGGAAAATAAAACTTGATAGTCGCACTACTCCTGATGATAAAATCTCCAGAAAAGGTGAGATTGTCCTATTCCCCCTCCCCCTTTGTTTTGTTTTATTTTCTACCACCTTAAAACGGCCATAACTTTTACATTTTCCTTTCACATTTTATATATATATTTTTTTCCCAGGATATGTTATATTTTTAGTTAACCTATCCAGACATGGTAAATGAAATAGTGCATCATTATCTGATCGGTGGGGGTCTGACACCTGGCACTCCTGCCAATCAGATGTTTGAGAAGGCAGCGGTGCTCGGAGTAGCTCCACAGCCTTCTCGCAGCTTTTCCTAAGCCCAGTGATGACACGTTCATCTATCACATGGCCTAGGAGCAGCATTGCACCATAGAAGTGAATGTGGCTGAGCGCGATACCAAGAACGGCCGCTATACAATGTACAGCGTTGTGCTTGGTAAGCAGAGAGAAGGCTGCGGTGATTGTCGGGGGCCCATGGTGTCGGACCCCCACAGATGACCTAACCTGAGGGTAGGTAATCGGTATTAAAATCTCGGAAAACCCTTTTAAGAATGATGTACATTATTCTGCGTTAATAAGTCAGCAATGATATCATGTCATAAGATTTGGGCTGGGCATTTGGAGTCTGTTATTAATGTGCTTTCCTGAGTTCTAATGCTTCAATTATTTCTAAAACAAATTGACTATCCGGTTGAATTCAGTAAAAGCAGACTGGTGATTGATGCGTTCATTTCTCTCTTCTCCCTCCCAGTTAGAGCGGGTGAACCTTTCAGCGGCTCAGACTCTTCGGGCAGCTTTTATAAAGGTAAGGAGACTATAGACCTGCTGTTCCAGTAATATTTCTTGTATTTGCTGACCTATGGTACGCTTTTCTGAGGCTCCAGATGACTTGTAGATCTAGTAACAATCCTCAGGATTGGCTAATACGACATACATGCAGGAAGCAGAGCTTGGCACACAAGCTGGTGGAGCATGGCCAGTATACCAGGATAGAGTAAAAAAAATAGAGGGTTATATTTCCCAAAATGGAAGAAAGGAAGGGCGCCAGTGGGGGCATGTGATTAGATGGAAGTTAGCATAAAATGTAGGTATATTACTGTTGTGGTGACTAAATGTATAAGAAAAGAATAGAATGGGGAGAGGCTGCTCAAATACATGGAATTGGTGTCTATGGGTGATTATAAATAACTATCTGAAAATACCCTTATGGGAATAAATTCCTCAGTGGGTATTTCTGGGGGGAAGGAGGAAAAACGAGCGCCAATATTCTATGTAGTGCAATATTAGTGAGCGCGTAGGACTATAAATCTATGACCGTGAATTCATATTGTATCTTGAAGAACCTCATGGCCCAATAGCTAGAGATTCACAGATTCATATTTAAGTTGTGTAATTAAAATATCTTTATATAACTAAAAAATAAAACATTAGGAGGCCTGCAGGATAAACTCAGGACACCAACAGGTCTCAACCCCCCCCCGCCAGGATCGCTTGTAAGGTGTTAGAAATTAATGTCGGCCTCAGATGATAGCATCTTTATCAATGACCGCTAATAAATCAGCTCAACACGTTTCGGGGTCACAAACAAATTCCCTTCTTCCGGAGCCATACATTAATAAACCTATACCAGGAGCATGACTTGCCAATGGAAAAAACAAAAACGGTGAAATTGACAGAAATAACAACACCTTTTATTTATTGTACTCCTGTATATGGTGCTGGGGGGGGTGGCATTTATTATAGCTCCACAACAGTTTTCTGGCATAGAAAAGTAGAAAATTTTGACTCAAGGGCTGGCTTGTGACTTTTCAGCTTTTTCCAAAACCCACTTTCCCCCAAAAATGGGTGGAACCTCAGCGGGTGGACTCATTTAAAGCGTTTAGCCAAATTCTAAAACATCCCCTTCAATTCCCGGACCCCTTGTATACATTATACTTGCCTGCTCCCCAGCACCCACGTCACTCCGGACCACTGCACGGCTGCTCCACCTCACACCTCCCCCCGTTCACCGGATGCATCCGGAGTAACGCAGGTTTCCGGGAGCAGGTTAGTGTAATGTATACGAGGGGCCGGAGCATTACAGGGGATATTTTGGAATTCGGATAATCCCTTTAACATGCTTTCCAGAAACCTTTGCACCTGAAATCTACTCTACAAATGTGTGGAGCAAAAGTTTCTGCTTGGCAAATGTATTGGAATTTAAATGTATGATATATGTATTGGTATCCTTATAAGATGGCTGTCTTTACTATATACTGGAGAGGTAATTCGTGTTTCTGCACTGGAGAAGTTTTCCGATATTGCCCCCTTTATAAATTCATAATATAATTTCATGATATATATATATTTTTTTGCTTTCCCATTTCTACCCATTAGGCTCCATTCACACGTCCGTGTGACCCATTCATTTTCTATGGGGGTGGAATGGATGCGGACAGCATACAGTGTGCTGTCAGCATCCGCGGAGCGCGGCCCCGATCTTCCGGTCCGCAGCTCCGCAAAAGATAGAACATGTCCTATTCTTGTCTGCAGCTTGCGGACAAGAATAGGCATTTCTATAGGGGTGCCGGGCGGGTGTGTTGCGGATACTCTATTTTTTTTTTCTATGTAATTACTGTATAATGTATATGGCATACGGAAAGGAAACTAAAACAAAAAAACGGAACAACGGACCGCAAAACACTGAAAAAGCCATACGGTTGTCTGCATGAGCCCATAAAGTGGTGAGACTTTCTTTTAAACAGAGCATTGTACAAAAAGAAAATCACTCCTCAAACA
The DNA here is from genome assembly GCF_905171765.1 of Bufo bufo. Taxonomy (NCBI): domain Eukaryota; kingdom Metazoa; phylum Chordata; class Amphibia; order Anura; family Bufonidae; genus Bufo; species Bufo bufo. The sequence continues at coordinate 195,844,323 of NC_053392.1, read as the reverse complement.
TTTCTCCACTTCCCATGTGAAATCTTTAATCAGGCAAATGAAATGCAAATGTAATTAAAGCTTTCCCATGCAACCCACAGGGCAGATCCACCTGTCTGTATGCCAAGGTGACCTGCACTGCGTCTTAGTTGTGGCAGATGTAATGAATCGCACTCTGTTATTCTTTCTGACCCCACTCCTCACGTCTTGCAACTTAAAAAATAAATAAGACTCAATTTTTCTATGAATTTTGCTGTAAACAAGTCATTACTTGTTATATAACCCGTGCCATGGTTTTGCATGAAGGATTGCCACGTGCGCAGCACCAGACTATAAGGTTACCTCCAAATCTTCAAGAGTTTGTAAGTAATCCACACTTTATTTGGCTAAGGGCTCATTCACACGCCCGTGCTGTGGACCGCAAATTGCGGTCCGCAATACACGGGCACCGACCGTGGGGCAGCCGCTTGCGGATCGCAGACCCATTCACTTGAATGGCTCCGCGATCCGTCTGTTCCGCAAAAAGATAGAACTTGCTCTATCTTTTTGCGAAACGGAACATCACAGAAGCACTCCGTAGTGCTTCCGTTCTGCATCTCCGGATTTGCAGACCCATTCAAGTCAATGGGTCCGCTTCCGTGATGCAGAATGCCCACGGAATGGTGCCCGTGTATTGCGGTCTGCAATACGGCAACAGGACACCCACAGTCGTGTGAACAAGCCCTAATAGAAATGAATCGGGGAATGGAGCTTAGTCTTCCAACTAGGGTTGTTGCGGGTATCGAAATTTCGATACCCAATCGATACTTTTGTCCCGGTATCGATACGATACCGGGATTTCCGTTTTTTCGATACTGGGCTGCGCTTCTGCGCAGTCTAGTATCTCTGAACATGAGCGCGCTGCTATCGGCGCGCTCATGTTCTCTCTCAGCAGCACGGGGAGAAGGAAGCAGTCCTCCCTCCCCCTGTGCTGCTGCCGCTGCCACCAATGAGAAGAGAGGGGCGGCAATGAGAAGAGAGGGGGTGGAGGAGGGGCGGCAATGAGAAGAGAGGGGCGGAGGAGGGGCGGGCGCACTGCGCCACCAATGATAGGATTACTATCGGAGCGATGGGAGGAGACATCAGCTTCACTAGTGGGCGTTCCTTTTCCCTGCGCTGCGATTGGACAGCGCTACAGCCAGGGAGAAGGAACGCCCACTAGTGAAGCTGATGTCTCCTCCCATCGCTCCGATAGTAATCAGCAGCATGTGGAGCAGGAGAGGAGACAGTAATGGGGCACTGCGGGCGAACGGAGCGGCGCCCAGGACTAAATGGTGAGTGCTGAGACATCGCTGGGCGCCGCTCTGTGTGGCCTAATAGTGAAAGTCTGGACTCATATACAGTAGTCAGTCTTTAACACATACAGGAGGCGGGTGCCGGCAGCAGAATCGCATTGCCGGCACCCTGCCCCTGACAGGGAGCTGCGATCAGCGGCAGTTAACTGCCGCTGATCTGCTAGTACCCGCCTCCTGTATAAAGGGGTAAAATCATTGGTGGTGCAGTGTGCCCCCCCCCCTCAATCCCCCCATCCCATTAAAATCATTGGTGGCACAGTGCGCCGGCCCCTCTCAACCCTCCAGTATTAAAATCATTGGTGGCAGTGGCCACAGGGACCTCTCCACCCCCCCTCATTGGTGGTGCAGTGGCAGCTTCTGATCGGAGCCCCAGCTGTGTAAGCCTGGGGCTCCGATCGGTTACCATGGCAGCCAGGACGCTACAGAAGCCCTGGTTGCCATGGTAACATCCCTGATGCTGTGTGCACAAAGCACAGAGCAGCAGGGACAGTGTGGAGTCCTATTCACCCTGATAGAGATCTATCAGGGTGAATAGGAAAAGGGATGAAAGATCCCAGGTTCTAGCCCCTAAGGGGGGAAATAGTTATTAAATAAAAAGTGAAAAAAAAAAAAAACACTAAAATATGAAGTATAAATCACCCCCCTTTTCCCAATTTCACATATAAAATATACAAATAAACATATTACATCGCCACGTCAGAAAAGTCCAAACTATTAAAATATAAAAAAAAAATCTAGGTGGTGAATGCCGGAACAGAAAAAATAAAATAAAAACTGCGCGATTCGCCATTTTTAAAAATGAGGAATGCACGTGGCTTTTTTTGTTTATTTTTTTCGCGTGGTATCGAGTATCGCAATACTTTTTCATGGTATCGAAACCGAATCAAAAATTTGGTATCGCAACAACTCTACTTCCAACTATATATCCCTCAGATCTCTCACTTGGGACCCTCATTCTATGGCAAATCCTTTTCATGGATTATAGGTGGTCCCCGCTGTAACAGCTAATTGCAAGGGGTCTCTGAAGCCAGAGCTGTGACGGCATAAAAAGGATCTGCGTAAAAAGTTAGGTCATGACGAGCTCTTTCTTGTGCTGGAATGCAGCAGGGCATTATGCTCTCCATATAACCCTTTCCTGCCTCGCACCCCACAGACTGTTGGGCATTAATGTGAGATTTCGTACATTGACGGCACAGGGATGGCTCAGGAAATGAGCTCACACCCTCTCCCCGTGGTTGTGACCTGTACATACAGCAGACAATATCCTGCCATATTGAAGGCAGATGATCCCGGCACTCGCTTTCTTCAATATGCTTCTATTACAACATCGGCGATTACATAGGATGCGTTTCAGCCCTTGTCGGCTATATCCTGCAATATGCGGGTTTGGAGAGACGCTGGACGTTTAGCCACTAAAGGTATGTTCACTCAGCATTTCATGTGCGTTTCGGCACAGAACGCGTGTTCATTCCTTGTGGACATATTCCCACAAACCGTGTCCAATTGATTTCAGCTGTAGTCCATCTGATGTATATATGGTGCTGATTTGAAATCTGCATTGTGTTAAAGAAAAAGTATTCCCGGTCAGTGGGAGGCAGAAATACGTGGCAGCATAGGTGTGAAAATACAAGCAAACATGCAAAATTGAAAAACACATAGAAAGTACTGTACACTAGTAAATGTGTTTATTTCTGATGCTCATTTTTCTTGAAATTTTCAGCCTGTAAAAAGGATGTGATCCTACCCTTAAATTTCTCATAGCTCCTAGATAGGACAAACCCAGACACTCGGCATATACAAAAATATAATAGAAAAATAATATCCAAAAATATATCTTTGTTGAAATCGATAAAACAAACAAATAGTTGCATAAATTAGTAAAGACCGACACAACCACATGGAGAGAGCACACAACACGTCGGGACATCCGGTTATAGCATTGCAAGTAGTGGAGAAGGTGGGATGGGGAAACGAGTATAAATAAATACAAAACCATGTGGCTCCCCCCACCTAGATAAAAAACCATGATTCACCCGGCTAGTGGCACCTCCAAGAGACCCCCGACACGTGTTTCGCGTCAGCTCCCTTAGTCAATGGCTAATGAAAGAGGGAAGGGATGGCTCCCTCTATCACTCTATTGGCACCCACGCAACACAATTATGGGGTGCCAATGGGTTGTCATGGCAGCTGGGGCCTAATGCAAGCCCCATGTCTGCCATGTGTATACACCTATTAGGCCCTTTCAGATGCAGAGCCTAGTAGGATGCGTTTCGTCGTTACACAGACATACCGGTAAGTATTTTAGTGCACTATATAAGCAATCGAGCGATCGCATGGTCTAGTCCTCTAGTGGGAATAAAAATAGTAGAAATAAAATATGTAAATATATTTTTTTTTAAAAACTAACAAACGAGTCTGTTTCCTATTAACCCTATAGTGACCACCCAGAGTCTTTTGATGGCTGTGGTGCAGTGACCTTTTTGGCTTAATGGCTCCGGTAGTGCCCCTGCACTAAGAACCAGATGTTGCTAACAGCCTCTGGTCTTGGCGCAGGGTGGAAGAAAGCTCTGATCCTGGATGTTAACCTTTTGATTGTAATGGTCCATACTGCGGCTTGATCAAAGACTCCCCATTTGGTTGCTGAAATACAGAGGGGAAAGGGGACTTTGTGGTGGAAAATTGAGTTTTTTTATTTATTTTCATCTATTCCTTGAATTTTATTTTTCTAAATCTTTCATTAGACCCCTGGCTACCAATCACAACCCATCAGCTCCTGTTAGATACGTCTTGGGTTGGAGACAGAGGAAAGCAGCCGCATGTCACAGCTGACACCTAATGCGTATGACATGGCGAGCCCATGACTTCACCCCAACGTTAATGTTTGGCGGGTTGCGGCTGCACTACCCAACTCTGACTTACATGTACGGCAGATCTCAGAGTGGTTAAAAGAGGTTGTCTCTTGTTAGATATTGGTGGCATATGGCTAGGATGTGTCCTCCATGTCAGATAGGTGCTGGTGCCAGGCTCCTGCATCATTTTGGTAAAGCTCGGACTGCCCTTTTACAGGACATAGAAGAAATGCTTTCTTGCGCCCTCTGCCATGTTTGCTGGATCATCTACATTTCATATTTTATTCTTTGTATTTCATCTCAGGCAGAAAAAGAGAATCCAGGCCTCACACAAGATATAATTACAAAAATCCTTGAAAAGAAGAGTGTGGAAGTAAACTTTACCGAATCCCTTCTGCGTATGGCAGCTGATGATGTGGAAGGTGAGTTCTAAGTCGGCTACGTGCACCTCTACTGCATTTAGGGAAAAAATGGCTGCGACATGTAAAGGGGTTACTATAGCTGCCTTCAGACAGCAGCGTTATGGGCATATTTGAGCACCAGTATTGCATCAGAAAATCTCAGCCCCACCACAGGTATAATGATCCAGACTTACAGCACCCGAGATGCCTATGATGCTGCTAGTTTGGGTCATTGGACCCACGGTCGGGCCGCGATTTGTTTCTGAAAGCTAAAATGTGGTCACGTTACAGCCGTCTGACTAAGGGCTTAGTCAGATGACGTATGTGTTTTCCGCAATTAATCTTTTTTTTTGTGGGGCCACAGAACAGAAGTACACCGTGTGCTGTCCGCATCTTTTGCGGCCCTGTTGAAATGAATGGCTCCACATCCAACCGTTGCAGTTGCCATACAGCCTTTTTCTTCAGCAGACGGAAGTGACCTAAACAGCAAAAAAACATTGTTACTGGAGAGCGAAAGCGGTTACGTGGGGATTCAGAGGGGGAAGCAACACGTTTAAGGCTACTTTCACACTAGTGTTTTTGCTGTATCCGGAAGGGTTCAGCAAAAAACGCTTCCGTTAATGATAATACAACCATCTGCATCCGTTATGAACGGATCCGGTTGTATTATCTGTAACATAGCCAAGATGGATCCTTCATGAACTCCATTGAAAGCAATGGGGGACGGATCCATTTTCTATTGTCAGATTGTGTCAGGGAAAACTTATCCATCCCCATTGACTTGCATTGTGGGTCATGACAGATCCGTTTTGCTCCGCATCCCAGGACGGAAAGCCACCCGCAGCATGCATTTTGGAGCATTCTGTTCAGTTACGTTTTGTCCTCATTGACAATGAATGGGGACAAAACTGAAGCGTTTTTTTCCGGTATTGAGACCCGATGACAGAGCTCAATACTGGATTATAGAAGTGCTAGTGTGAAAGTAGCCTAAGTCAATGCTCTCTTTCTCTATTGTGCTTAGAATACATGATTGAAAGGCCTGAACCGGAGTTCCAGGAACTGAATGAAAAAGCACGGGCACTTAAACAGATCCTTGGCAAAATACCTGATGAAATCAATGACCGAGTGAGGTTCCTGCAGACAATCAAGTGAGTGTTATGTCAGCCTATCACTATTGTGCGCCTAATCGTTCTCATGAAATATGCTCATTACAGTTCTCAGAATCGTTCAGACGCATATTTGTTTTTTCTGTCTTGCTAAGACTAAATTCGCACTGCATTGAGCAGGACCATATTCTTGGTTTATGTAAGTCTTCTGTACACATTGTATCGAAGAGCGTTTATGAATTCAGTGGAGGCTGAGGGATCTCGACATGCCCAAATTGCACTCTCTTCAATTACGTTTGGACAGTTGAGGAGAGGTGCCATTTCAGAGACACCTGGATGTCATAGAAGGGTATCCCAGAGGATACAACCACGTGGTCCGGTTTCTGCATGTGGTTTTGGAAGCCAAAACCAGGAGTGAATTCAAAAAGTCCTTTCTCTCCTTTTATGATCCACTCCTGACTTTGGCTTCCAAAACCGCATTCAGAAACCTGACACGTGGACCCAAAGATCTAGTGTGCAGAGCTGCTAATTGCCAGAAGCCTCTGCTCTGGTGGAGCTGATCCATCCATGTATTACATGGACAGCCATTCATTTCCGTGGCTGTCATTGACTATCAAATTTTTTTAGTGTGTGATTTGTGCAAACTTGCAGCTTTTCAAACACCGGTTGGCTTAAAGAGTTCAAAAAGCCAAATGCAGTGCGCCCCTTAGATCCTTTGCCCGACCGGTGGATGCAGTAATGGGCTGAAGTGGACAGGTTCCACCACTCATCGCATCACTGGCTTTGCGCGATATTGTACTTTTCTTATTGACCTCCTGGGTTACGCCTGTACAGCATTTTATTGCTATTGAGGTGAAAGTCTGTCTGTCGGCTCTCTCGTATGGGTAGGGAATGATTGGAGAGGTGGCCTCTTGGCGCTCTCTATTTATTTCTGTGGTAGGTAGGTGCAGGTCCCACAGGGGAGACCGGCATCTATCGGACATTTATGGCATATCCTTGTGAGTATTGTCTGTGTGAGTGGTAAACAGTTTCTCACTGAAATTCTCTGGAGGATTTTTCTCTTAGGCTACTTTCACACTTGCGGCAGGATGGATCCGACAGGCTGTTCACCCTGTCGGATCCGTCCTTCCGCTATTTCCCCGGACCGCCACTTCGTCCCCATTGACTATAATGGGGACGGGGCGGAACTCATTCGCGGTGAGAGGCCGCCGGACTAAAGTCGGACATGCAGGACTTTTAGTCCGGCGGCCTTTCGCCGTGCTGCGCCGGAGCTCTGCCCCCCTCCCCATTATAGTCAATGGGGACGGAGCGGCGGCACGGCAAAATAGCGGAAGGACTGATCCGACAGGGTGAACAGCCTGTCGAATCCGTCCTGCAGCAAGTGTGAAAGCAGCCTTATCTTGGTAGACTAAGAAATTCCTTGCCGATTATTACTAAAGGCTAGATTCACACTAGTTTCCCGCTAGGCTTGTATTCTATATGCAGCCTCCATTGTTTTCAATGGTAAAACCTTCTCTATAAAGACAGTTGGATTATATACGGTAAAACACCAGAACATGACAACAACCTATTTTCAGAGAGAATAAGGCTTCAGGAAACAATCGCTTGACTTAATATTCAGAGACGGCATTGGTGCGCGTTTGTGTCTGTTTTCTGACATTAGAGACCTTGTGTTCTTTATTAATCCGTTATTACGTTTTAATCACAGGGACATTGCAAGTGCGATAAAGGAACTTCTTGACACAGTCAACAATGTCTTCAAAAAGTATCAATACCAGAACCGCAGGGTAAGTTTATTGATCACCGTTGTTGGTTCACATTTGTTTTTCTCGGGTACATCTTCACCGTGTCACCACACAAAATGTCCCTGTGTTAATAACAGAGGGACCGAACTGGCCACAAATACTTGCCAGATAACAGCAAGTAATAAACCAGTTCTGTTTTCCCTTTCCTAAGCTCCATGCACATTCAGCCTGAATGATGTGAGGACTGATTAGTAACATTGGGCTGCTGACAACCACCTTAAAGGGGTTGTCCGACCATAAGAACTTATCCCCTATCCACAGGATAGAGCATAGTTATCTGAACAATGGGACCAGTGTGAAAGGAGCAGCAATCATGCTTGCATAAGACTACCCTTTTAACCTCTTCCTGCTCTGCTCTTTATGTGCACAGTGCCAGGAGGAGGTCTTTGATTCAAACCACCATGTATGACCTGCGCTGCCATCCGTAGCATGTGGAGGCTGCAACATAAGGCCTACAATTTGCTGCAACGGCCTAGATTGGAGCTAGCTAAAATCCTGGCCACATAACCCCTATAATGACAGTCAATAATGCCTGTGGCATCTGAGGGGTTAAATAGAGGCTCCCTTTGTCACCCCATTGACAACCCAACACACCACCTGTTATATCTGAAGCAGTGCAAATTGAGTACTATGGCAGTGGAGGTCTAATGGCCCCCAGGTCTGACTGTATGGAAGCGTAATCGGCTGTCGGTAAGCGTTTTCACTGCATTCAGAATGAAGTTATCACCTTATTTATCCTGGTTGGTGTGTTTTTGTTTGTTTTTTTTCTCCCAAAAACAATAAAGTGATCAAAAACTCTTAGATGGTACCAAATGAAAACTAAAGCTTGTTCTGCTAAAAACAAGTTTGCACTCTGCTCCATTGACAAAAAAGTAAATAAGTATTCACAATTATTAGCTTCCGCAAAATCGAGTTCGGGACTTTTCCAAAAAGTTGCAGTTGATAAATCTGGCTTAAATATGCTTGTCAGGCAAACCACATCCACTTTCCCGCCTACTTCTCAAAACTGGTGTAAAAATGCAAAATGTCACAAAGTCCTATTCTGCGACTTTATGAAACCATAATTCTGGATTGCAGGGCTGTTTTCAGTGCAGATTTTTTTTATTTTTTTTCTGAGACTTCTCATACATTGTGCTGGTACTGGTAGTTTCTGCACATAATCCACAGTGGCCGTGCCATATAACTATACACTTAGGCTACTTTCACACTAGTGGTTTCTTTTCCGGCGCTGAGTTCCGTCCTAGGGGCTCTATACTGGAAAAGAACTGATCAGTTTTATCCCCATGCATTCTGAATGGAGAGTAATCCGTTCAGGATGTCTTCAGTTCAGTTATTTTGACTGATCAGGCAAAAGATAAAACTGCAGCATGCTGTGGTTTTATCTCCGGCGAAAAAAACTGAAGACTTGTCTGAATGCCGGATCTAGCATTTTTCCCCATAGGAATGTATTAGTGCCGGAATGCCGGATCCGTCCTTGTGAAAAAAGATACAAGACGGATCCGTCTGTCCGCATGACAAGTGGAGAGACGCATCCGGATGCGTCTCTCAAATTCTTTCAGTCACATCCAGATCGGCGAATCCGGCAGGCAGTTCCGACGACTGAACTGCCCGCCGGGTCACACTGCTGCAAGTGTGAAAGTAGCCTTAGTAGTAGCCTTAGTAGACTGCTCCTAATTAAGAGATTTCTGTATTTTATTTGCATTACTAACTTGTGTGTGTTTTTTGCAGGCGCTTGAGCACCAAAAGAAAGAATTTGTAAAATACTCTAAAAGTTTTAGTGATACTCTCAAAACCTATTTTAAAGATGGAAAGTAAGTACTATTCTGTGTAGGTCAATGTGAGCTGTAGGCAGATTGGCCCCCTAGTGGTAGAACTTCAATGTGTAATAACCCAGGCCAGAAAAGTGAAAAAGGGTTTATTAGGCTGCAACACCACTGTATTCAGGCTGAGCCCCCCCCCCCCCATGGCACACCAATCCACAGCCCATCGTAACAGCAGTCGCCACACAGCACTGCCCCATGTGACTGGATCTCAGAAACCCACCTCTCAATGTGGTCTCAGAAGCTAACTGAAAAATATATATATGTAGTTACATACAGTGAAAATGGCATATCGCTATCTGGCCTTTCATACGTACCGGGGGGGGACATGCATATCTATGCATGTTCAATATGTCGTAGATATAATATTTCAGTTGTAATTGGTTCAGTCTGAAAAGGTTGTGCACTGCTGGTATATGGGATAGTGCAGTCTGCAGTGCTATTCCATACAGAGACATATACTGCATGGTATAACATTTTAACATGGCAGTGTATGGGCAACTTCTACCTCTGTATGGCTGTTCATTGGCATGTGCTGTGAACTCCACCTGAGATATATATCAGTGTGAATTTTCTGTTTGGTGACTAGCAGCGTACCTAATGCCACACGTCTGGTCATCACGTAGACAGGGCAGTGATCTTTCTGGCTGCTGGGAAGGATAATATGTCCGGGTTCCTCATGTCATAGCCAAACTTGGAGAGCAGTGACCTGTCCAAAACATGGCTTGGTGACTTGCCTCCCGCATCTAGAACTATTCTCTAACTTTCTTTTTTCCTCTCTTGTAGGGCATTAAATGTATTTATAAGTGCCAACCGCCTAATTCATCAAACCAACTTGATACTCCAGACCTTTAAAACTGTGGCCTGAAACGTGTAAATGAACGAGAGCTGTAATTTTACGTGGTGGACAGAGCTACTTTTATTCTGTAAATTAAGTTTTGACTGTATAAATTATCAGTTCCGCCAGAGGGACAGAAATGCAGGATGTTTAATGGGATTATTGCCATCTTACACCATATTTTTGTAAGATTTATTGTAGCTTATCATAATCTCACAATGAAGATTTTGCATCACTTTTTGCTATTATCATTCTTTTCAGAATTATAAGCCAAAAGAATTTACGCCTTAATGTGTCATTATATAACATTCCTTATAAGACTTGTAAATATTGGTGTTCTGTTTCTGACATTTGAACTTGAAACCGAAGAGCTGCAAGATTATGTATTTAACAATATTTGGTGGCAAATATTCAATAAATAGTTTACAACTGTTACTCTCCGATCCTCTCTTTTTTGTATGTGTGGAATAAAAGTGATTGACTCTTGGGACTGGCACAATCGCCATGAGTTTTGTTCACTTTCGAACACTTAGGAATAATGCTCATTACATATACATTTGTCTTCACATACAGGTGAAACTCGAAAAATTAGAATATTGTGCAAAGTTCATTTTATTTCAGTAATGCAACTTAAAAGGTGAAACTAACATATGAGACTCATTACATGCAAAGCGAGATATTTCAAGCCTTTATTTGTTATAATTTGGATGATTATGGCTTACAGTTTATGCAACCCCAAAGTCACAATCTCAGGTCCCCTTTGCTCAGGGGGTATGGACTAATTAGCTGACTAGAGTGGGACACTGAGTCTAGAATATTCAACCTTTTCACAATATTGCATTAATGCAATTCCTTTTCAGTTGCATTACTGAAATAAATGAACTTTTGCACAATATTCAAATTTTTCGAGTTTCACCTGTAATGTTTAGCATGTGAGAAATTTGTATACTCAAAGTAAATTCTATTTGGTTTTTAGGCAGTGGTTAAAATTAAAGCAAAAAAACTTGGCTTGTGTACAGTTGTCAGTTGCTGCTTGGCATTGAAAGGAATTAAAGGGTATATATGGGAATTTAGATTGATGACCTGTCCTCTGGACAGGTCATCAATAGACTAAAGTGAAGTGAGCTTCAGATGCTTAATCCGAAGTCGCTTCGTTCAAACATTCAGAATAATACTGTAAGGAGGTTCATCCCCGTACAGTATTGGGCTCCAATGAGCCGAAGTTAGTTATTCACAAAGTGGCGCGTGACTTCGTTGAGTAACTTTGGTAATTGATTTTTTAATTGGAAAACCACTTTAAAACTTGAAACCGAATCGATTCCAACTAGTATCTCGGAACCGAAGCAGAGTTCGGTATCCAGTTTTAACTTTACAAAATAAATTACCAAAGTTATTCAACGAAGTCACCCACAACTTTGTGAATAACTAACCGGCTCATCTGAGCCCATACATTCTAATACTGTACAGAGACAAATCTCCGTACAGTATTATTCCGAAGTTTTGAACAAAGCGACTTCGGATTAAGCATCTGAAGCTCCCTTCGCTCAACTATTGTCGCCAATATCAGATCAGTGGGGGTCCAACACCCAGAGCCATTGCTGTTCAGCAGTTAGAAGAGGGTAGCGCTCCATGAGTGCTGCAGCCTCTTTCTAGGCCTTGTGATGTCACCGTACATCGGTCACATGGCCTAGTTGCAGCTAAGCCCCATTTAAGTTGAGCTGCTATACCAAGCACAGCTTCTATACAATGTACTGTGCTTGGAAAGCTGCCGGCTGTATTCACCAGAGCTCAGGTGAGCATGGCTGCTCCCTGAAACAGCTGATCGGCTGGCTGCCGGGACTCAGACCCCCGCCGATATGATAATGATGACCTATCATGTACAATTAAAGGGCTGGAGCCAAGTATTGAAATTATCCATAATCCACAGATGGGAATAATGAACTGATCGCTGGTGTCTGGCCGATGGGACACTCTGATCCCAAGAACATTGTCCCGTATCCATATCCCGATCCCTGCCACTCAATTTATTCTCTATAGTACTACAATAGAGCACTGTACTTGCCATCTCTTTACTAGTCCCAGGCAGTTGAATGGAGCATCAGTGCACATGCGTGACCACCATTCAGTTCACTCTGCAGATGACTCCACTTATTCTTGTGGGTGGTGGTGGTCCCAACTGTCAGACACCCACCAATCAAATACTTATTCCCAATCTCGTGGATAGAGAAGTTCTGATGGCAGGGGACAAGAGTGGTTCACATATAGGGTTTTGCTGCTGTTTTTATGAACTTGTGTGTTTTTTTTTTTTTGTTTTTTTTGGGGGGGGGGGGGGTTGCGATAAAAACAAACACCAGCTCCAGACATTAGCTGTATGTGTATAGGAAATAAATGGAGGGGACACAAGTGTTGTGTTCTTGTTTTTGTTAATTAGATGGCATTTTTTGTCTTTCTAACTCCTCTTCAAAAATGGAGGATGCTGGAGCACTTGTCGTCTTTTCATGCATTTTCACATCATTTTCTCTATAGGGGGAAAAAAACACTAGTGTTAAGGAACAGTGGAGGAGATTTATCAAACTGGTGTAAAGTAGCTTAGTTTCCCAATAGCCACCAATCAGATTCAACCTTTCATTTTTCACAGCTCCTTTAGAAAATGAATGGTGGAATCTCATTGGTCTCTATAGGCAACTAAGCCAGTTCTACTTTACACCAGTTTGATAAATCTCCCCCAGTGTTTGCAAAAAAATGCCTGAAAAAACGCTGCAAAATAAAGCATGGCTTTTTTCTTTTTTTTTTTTTTTAAATGGCAGCCAAAATGTGTGCGTGTGTGTGGTTGTCCCATTACAACAACTTATCCCCTATCCAGAACTCTTGTTTCCCCATTCGAATGGAGCAGCATTTTGTGTAGACAGTTTTATTCAGCTCTGTCTGACCAGCAGAGTAGCCGTCTCCAGGAGCGGCGGTGTGCATGCATGTCTGGACATCTATTTAAACAGGGGAATACAAGGTCTCATGATCACAGAAGCCCCAACCATCAGACACTTATCATTGACTTCAACGGGGCCGCAAAAGATGGACAGCGCACCGCTTGCTGCCCCCATCCGTATGTCCGTTCTGTGGCATCTGCAAAAGTATAGAACACGTCCTATTCTTGTCCGCATTACAGACAAGGATAGGACTGTTTCTGCAAAATGCGGACCGCAAAAATGGTTACGGCAGTGTGCATGATCCCTTATGTGGAGCCCTTTAGGGTCCATTCACACGTCTGTGAATGTGTCCGCACCCGTTCTGCAATTCTGTGGAAACGGTGCGGACCCATTCATTCTCTATGGGGACGGAATCGATGCGGAGAGCACACTATGCTCTCTGAATCCGCATTTCCGGAGCGCGGCTCTGAAAAAAATAGAACATGTCCTATTCTTGTCCGCAATTGCGGACAAGAATAGGCAGTTCTATGGGGTGTCGGCCAGGTGTATTGCAGATCTGCAATGCACTACGGCTGTGTGAATGGACCCTTATGGTTCCTATGAGCAGTGCTCCCCTCTATCTGCCTTTTGCTAGGATGGTTTCTAGCACATATTTTCTCATTCACTAGTGGTTTGAATGAGGCTTGCCTTCACCTTGCTCCAACATAAACTGATGCAGACAAATGTCACAGTTATACCCAGGGCAAAATAATGCGAGTGTCATTAGTATTTCTCCAATGCAGGTTAGAAATGAAAAGGCGTGATCTGAATGATTATGTGCAAAGCATTCCTTAGTTTTTATACAGTATACGAAGCCCATATTCTACAATCTCACCAGTGAAGTGGCATAACTAGAATCTTTATCCCACCCATCAGGAACTTGTGATTTCACTAATAACGTGTAGGAAAATTTGAATGACAAAGTTGTCCCAACCATATTAACAGATGGTGACGGGTCATCGCTGTCAGTTAGGATGGGCATCGGTAATGTGTAATTAAAATACACATTTCTGTTCATTAATTGCAGTTATCTTAAAATACTAAGGTATAGTAGGGGTTCTTTACATGGCCAGATAATCTACCTGGAATGATTTGTGATATAGCCAGTCAGTCGGCACTCGTATTCTTCCATTTAGTTGGTGCAGTCATTGCCAATATGTTCATCACATCCTTTCTACTCCCATATGACCAGAAACAACCTATGTATAGTAAAATACCTTTAATTTGACTTTAATCAAACTGTATAGTTGGTTAATTAAATACTGTTTAAGGGTACGGTCACAGTCAGATTTTCTGGTGCGGTTTTGGAAGCCAAAATCAGGAGTGGATCATAAATGGAGACAGATTCTCTTTTTTATGATCCACTTCTGGTTTTGGCTTCTGAAACTGCATCAGGAAACTAAAGATATAAGGATAGAACTGGGTGATTAATCAAATGAATTCAATTAATTTGCCTTTTTAGTACTTTTTTTAATTGGCATATAGAATTTATTTTCTTCAAGAGCGCTGTATCGGCCAAGCCTGTATATTCTGTTTAGTCTCTGCCGCCCACACCATTAATCCTAGCGTGGGCTGCAGGGACTGAAGAGACCCTGCACAGGCTGTGCTGATACAGCCCTCTGAATCAAGGTGGGAGCCTGGCACTGACTGTAGCCAGGCTCCCACTGTAACGTTTGGCATCAGAGTTAACTCACTACATATAACTCACTAGCTGGCGCTGTCAATAGCGATTGTGGCATTTAGGCGGTTGCACAGAGCCTCCCTGCCACCATTAACCCCCTCTAAACACAATCATGCGGTGCCGAAGTGTTGCCCTCAGGACTGCCACGACTGTATGTCTATTAGACTGTGCCACAGACGCAGCTTAATTTACTGTGATAGGCTATAATGCAGTGGTATACAAGGTATACTAGTACATTATAATAGCCATGTCCCCCAATGAGTGAAGAAAAGGTTAATAAAGTTTATTTATAGTGTATAGAAGTAAATGGAATAGCTTGTAATTACACCTGCTCACCACTGCGATGTCGACCGCGAGCAGGTAAACAATGAAGAACACAGTGCACAGCTTTCTCTTCAACCAGCTGATCGGCAGGAGTGCCGGGTGTCCTCAATATTAAAATCCCGGAAAACCTCTTTAATTAGTAAGTCCCATATACCCCAAAATGGTACCAATGAAACCACAACTCGTCCTGCAAAAAAAAACGTTCTGACGAGAGATGAGCGAATTGACTTCGGATGAAACATCTGAAGTCGATTCGCATAAAACTTTGCTCGCTCCTTACAGTATTCTAACGAAGTTTTATGCGAACAGAGTTTGGACGTTTCATCCAAAGTCTATTCGCTCATCCCTAGTTCTGACTCGTAGATGACTTAAAAAAAACAATTGTTTTTGCACAAGACATGCTACTATTGTGCAAAATTAGTAAAAAAACAAATCAAACTATAATTATTTGGTATAGCCATCATCATACTGACCCATGAAATAGAAGTATCGTGCTAATTATGTCATACGTGAGCATCGCAAATGTAAAGCACAAAAAACAATAGTGGAATAGCTTTTTTTTTTTTTTTTTTTTTATAAATGCACACCAAAAAATAATGTTAATCTATAAGTGATATGGGTGCCAGAATGGTGTCACTAAAAACTGCAATTCCACAGAAAAATTAGTGCAAGGAAAAAATAAATAATTGAGAGAAATTGATAATCACCCTTAAGTTCTAAATAATTGAGATTATTATTTTTTGGAGGCCTTAACACCTTTGATTTTCAGAACAGACATTTTCACACGTATATTTTTTCAAGATGTTGCGTGTTCCAGTGGTTGCTGCTTTCAGATCTTCTAGAAAAGAAAAGTTCTACCTGTATCATATAGTACTGATAGAGCAGTCGGATCATCACACACTAGTGGAAGAGATCTGGCCTGTGTGACAACTGGAGAAATAGCTGAAAGCTGGCCGTATACATTAGATAAATGGCCAAAACCACCAGATGTTGGGGGAGATAAGGATCAAGAAATTAAAATCTGAGTTATAAGGGTATGTTTACATGGTTGATGTTCCGTGCGTATTTTGGGGCGTATTCCACGACCAAACCCCTGGAGGATCCGGAGTGTTTTGGGCACTAATTCTGGCATGGATTTACTCCAAAACCGCGTGCAGAACATCCTCATTGATTTCAATCGGGAATCTACATGTCAAACCATACAGATCTTTTTCTCCACCAGCAGTTTTAAGAACTGCACCTCAGAAAAAAGAAGTGTCCTGTCCATTCTTGACTCGGATTCCGCATCAAAAAGCCAAAACCGCACCAAAAATTCTGTTAAAAACTGTCAGGAAAAAAACACATGCAAAAAACCTGATGCGGTTTCCACATCAGGTATTTTTCTGCACTGAAAATCCTCCATGTGAATATACCCTGAAAGCTTATGTTTTATTTCTAATACATATTCCTTTAACATAATGGGGGAGATTTATCAAAATAGTGTGAAGGAAAACTGGCTTAGTTGCTCATAGCAGCCAATCAGATTCTACCTTTCATTTTCTACATGAGCTCTGAAAAATGAAAGGTGGAATTTGATTGGTTGCCATGGGCAACTAAGTCAGTTTTCATAAATCTCCCTCAATGGGTTATTTGGCCTTCTTACTAATATCTTGCTTCTTATGTCTCAGTGTGGGATTGCAAAGCACCATCTATAATATACAGCAAAGGCGTTCAATGTTCTGTTCCTACATGTTTTTCATGTGTGACCAAGAAACTTAGGCAATGTTCACACATGATGGATAATTTCCATTTCGAGGTCACAAAAATAACTTTGGGTGACAATAAAATACCCATATGTCGAGCCATACTGCTATATATGATGTGATAGAGTATATTCTTGTCCTATAAAGCCAGTTTATGGAGCGGTGTACTCAGCCCGACTTGTGTTTGTGCAGTTATGGGACATGGTGTGTTGTCCGGCTTTGTGTAGAGTTGCCAAGCAACGAGAAGCCTGGAAATGAAGACAAAAACATTCCTCCCCGGCCTCGTTGTAACCTCTCACACCCAGGAAATCCAGGGACTGAAGACAACTGTCAAATGGCCCTTGTCACAAACTACCTTTACCTGTTTACTGAGGTATGTAAGGAGACATCTCAGATTTTTTTTGTGCCAATTGTATTACTTACAGTATATGACTTTTTAGTAATTGCATTGCTTGTTTTTGTAGCCACTACTTATAATGCAGGACTTGAATGCTCAAACACTAAGGATTTGATTAGGAAGCAGAGATGAACAGCCAAAGCCCTCCTGTTCTTGAAAGAAAGCCCAGCTCTCCTGCTATGCCAAGTGAAGAGGGTTCAGAAGGTGGCAAACATCTAGGGGAATCAATTGAAAACAGGCTTAGCATAAAGGATTTTACCGAAATTCAGAATCTGTTTAAGGTAAGGTAAAACATAATAGATTAAGCTGGAAATGTGATACTGTTATTTCCCTGACCAACCACAAGAGGCCTTTAAAATTTACCCATGGATGCTAAGGGGTTAATAAATTAGGCATAATTGCACTGAAGCTGGACGTGCACAAGAGATTTTGGATGGCAGAGCGATAAATCGTTGGTAGACCCGGTTGGATTTTCATGATGGACATTTCTGCCATTCATAACAGTGAAGGAAGATCTCTGGTTGATGAGGGGATGAGAACAGCGATACATGCATAGTGGCGCCAATCTGTTGTTCATTATGGCGGTCAATCAAATTTGATATCTACACCTAAACAGGGATGGAAAATATATTTTGTCATTGACATTCTAGATTGTCTTTCACTGCGTGCGATCAGTACCGATAAAGGACCAAGCAATGTTCACAGAGGGTCTAAATCTGTTACACTTCACTAAAAAGTCACTAGTGTATGGCGGATTGTTTTCCCACCCATACATTAATCATCTGAATCACTACGGCAATTTTGGCTGGCGCGCGACCAAAGATCGTAGTGTGGCTGGGCTGCCATAGGAATGAATGGGGTCGCAACGTGAAATACACATGCTGCGACGGCGTCATAAGAATCGCAAAAAATCCAACACTGCTGGATTTTTTGCAATTCACATGTTGTGGTCGCAGCAAACATGGAAGCTTCATTCCTACACTGGGAAACTTGGGTGCGACGCGGGTGCCAACATGTGTCGCCCCCAAAATGGCCATGTAGATGTAACCTAAAAGGCCTTTCAAGTACTTTTCCCTTCAGTTAAAATAAGACATTATTTCCTTACTGCCTTGTAAATTGGAATATTCTGCTGTGTTGTCACTTGGGTCTAGAAGCAGCGGGACATATTGCGTTATGCTAATACCTACCCCTCCCCCACATCTTTGCCTTACCTTTGTACAGGGGCGTCGTTAGGTCAAAACATTCGGGGCTTGAGCACCGGATGTTTTGTCCAGTGCCCCGAATGTTATGTTGGCCTGGTCGCTTTTTATTTTATTTGGCGTTTTCCCACCCCCTTGTACTTGTTCCACTACTTGCGGGCTGCGCGGGTATGAGTTCAGTCGCTTCGGTGCGCAATCCCATCCTGCGGAGCGTGATCCCGTGAGACCCGCCGCTGTAGGTCACGGGTCTCGTGGGATCACGCGCCGCAGGACGAGATTGTGCACCGAAGTGACTGAACTCATGCCCACAGCGCCCGCAAGTAGCAGATCAGCGGGAAAAGTACAAGGGGGGGTGGGGGGATGATCTGTGGGGTTGCCCAGATGGTAGTTATTCACAGTAGTTATTAACCCCTTTCAGCAGTCCCCCAATGTAGGGGGGACTGCTGAAAGGGGTTAATAACTACTGTGAAGGGGGGACTGCTGAAAGGGGTTAATAACTACTGTGAAGGGGGGCTGCTGAAAGGGGTTAATAACTACTGTGAAGGGCCTCTTCCCCCCCCCCCCCCCCCCCCCCGTGACGACGGGGGCATGGCTTCACGGGGCTTGGTACAGTGGGTTTGTGCCCCGGATGTTTTCAGACCCTAGCAACGCCCCTGCCTTTGCAAGTGTCACAGTAATTGTGGCGGTATTTTATATGGTTGCGGCTTTCTAGTCATGAATCAGGCGATTCAGTGCAAAACGCACCATCCAGTGGCACTTAGTAACTATAACTGGGAGTGATGACAGTGGAGGGAAATTATCTGTGTGTTCCTTTGTCTGGTTTGACAGCAGCAGGTGCTCCACTTTACTAGATAATATTAGATGGGAAGGTACAGTGGAGCAGTTGCCCATAGCAACCAACCAAATTACTACTTTCATTTTTTCAAAGGGGCTTTGGAAGGCTGTGAGCTGATATCTGATTGGTTGCTATGGGTAACTGCCTCATTTTTGTTTTATACTAGTTTAGATGAATCATCCCCATTGCATCTTTTTTTGGACACATATTAAAGGAAACCTGTCACGTTGAACACGGTGACTGAGCTGCAGGCAGGATGTTATAGATCAGGAGAAGTTGAGTAAAAGTTTTATTAATTTATTCATTTATATTCTGCTCGTTCTGGGCTTTGAAGTCTAGGAGACGTCCCATCAGTGACTGACAGCTCTCTCTGTATACACAGTCATGGAGGGAAGGCTGTCAATCACTGATAGGACCGCCTACCTGACTTCAAAGCCCAGAATGAGCAGGAATATAAATGAATATAATACAAGTTTCACTGAATCTTTACTGAAAAAACTATATATCAATCTGCTCAGCTCCTCCTGCTCTATAACAGGCTACCTACAGCTCAAACAACATGTTTGAGCTGACGAGTTCCCTTTAAAGTTTTCAGTCATAACACTTGAAGAGAGGCAGCAGCTACCAGTTGGTCTTCCTGATCCTTTGGACCCACTAAGAAGTCTTGTAAAGTAAAACCAAGTCCAAGGGAGGCTGAAAGACGCTCTGTAAGATATTGATTTCATATTTTGAAAGTGTCCCACTATACCTTCAGGGTCTACATTTGATGTCAACGAACGGTAAACTTAAATTTGCAAAATGCAGGCAAAGAACCTCAACTGGCGGACGTCTCCAATGGCCAGGAGGAACGCTGCATCACAAGATGCAGAGACTCCGCAGCAAACACTTGCCCGACTGCAAGCTGATCAAATGCGTCATTCTGCTGCTGAAAATCCTGATAAAACTCAGGCCCGACTTTCTCAGCAACACCCCAGACCAAACCCAGGCCAGAAAGCAAGCTGATATTCAATGTGCTAATAAGTGGGCTTTCATCAATGGTGTACATAGATAAGTAAGGGCCCCATAGCAAGGATCAAACCAGGCCCCCCACACAGGACAGAAGGGTTTCTGCCTAAAACCTTTCAACCATTTTTTCACTGCCTCACTTGCTAAAAGTTGTTCTTTTAGAGGGTAGATTCCTGACCAAGTATTCAACTCCAGTAGAAGAGGAAATAATCCCAACTAAGACTGGGCCCTCTCTTGCCATAGGCCCCATTGCAGTCGCATGGTCTGCCGCTATGGTAGTTACGTCCCTGGCTTTCATGCATGACGCTGGCTTTCAATTATGATCCCACCATAGCCCAAAATAGATTAGTTTGGATTGGTACATAGGAGACTAAAAATGACATAAGCAGTGTGTAACTATGAGGATATAGGGATACCAGCAATGTCTCAGTAAACAAAAAACTGAGGGCATGGATTGGCCTCCTGGGCACCCTAGGAACAAATTAAATGAACACACAAACAGACAGACCAACACTTGATATACAGTACAGACCAAAAGTTTGGACACACCTTCTCATTCAAAGAGTTTTCTTTATTTTCATGACTATGAAAATTGTAGATTTACACTGAAGGCATCAAAACTATGAATTAACACATGTGGAATTATATACATAACAAACAAGTGTGAAACAACTGAAAATATGTCATATTCTAGGTTCTTCAAAGTAGCCACCTTTTGCTTTGATTACTGCTTTGCACACTCTTGGCATTTTCTTGATGAGCTTCAAGAGGTAGTCCCCTGAAATGGTTTTTACTTCACAGGTGTGCCCTGTCAGGTTTAATAAGTGGGATTTCTTGCCTTATAAATGGGGTTGGGACCATCAGTGGCGTTGAGGAGAAGTCAGGTGGATACACAGCTGATAGTCCTACTGAATAAACTGTTAGAATTTGTATTATGGCAAGAAAAAAGCAGCTAAGTAAAGAAAAACAAGTGGCCATCATTACTTTAAGAAATGAAGGTCAGTCAGTCAGCCGAAAAATTGGGAAAACTTTGAAAGTAAGGGCTCTTTGACCATGAAGGAGAGTGATGGGGTGCTGCGCCAGATGACCTGGCTTCCACAGTCACCGGACCTGAACCTAATCGAGATGGTTTGGGGTGAGCTGCACCGCAGAGTGAAGGCAAAAGGGCCAACAAGTGCTAAGCATCTCAAGAGCTCATCAAGAGAATGCCAAGAGTGTGCAAAGCAGTAATCAAAGCAAAAGGTGGCTACTTTGAAGAACCTAGAATATGACATATTTTCAGTTGTTTCACACTTGTTTGTTATGTATATAATTCCACATGTGTTAATTCATAGTTTTGATGCCTTCATAGTCATGAAAATAAAGAAAACTCTTTGAATGAGAAGGTGTGTCCAAACTTTTGGTCTGTACTGTATATAATGTCTTCTAGTGAACATTTTCTTTTAAAGTTGTGTCAAACATTGTAATCATTGCAGTCAGTGTCATTCACTTACAGGGGAAGTTGTTCCAGAGGAATATCTAAACCTATGATGTCTAATACCATTATGACGAACAATACAATGATTACTGAACTTAATTTTATACAGTCTCTATACAATTTAAATAATTTTGGGGAAAACAACTTAATGTTAAGAATTAGCATGAGTGGAGGAGCCAAGAGCCTTAATGCAGTGATGCTAAAAGACCTGCATTAAAGGGTTAAAATGAATCTGTCAGCTTCGAAACCCCTTAAACTAGAGTAAGCGGTGTAAAGTGTAAGTAACACTGAGTTCAGTTATGTCATTTTTATCTTCATACTCACTTGCATTTCGACGCTGTGCTCTGACAAACCAGTAGTAAAAAGCATTGAGAGGACTCCGGAGCTCACACACATAATGGAGAGGACTCAAAGAGGAGTCCTCCCAATGCATTTTACTGCTGGCTTGTAGGAGCACAGTGTCGGAATGCAAATGTGTATGAAGATAAAATTTACATAACCAAACTCAGCTTAATTTACACTACACACCGCTTACTCTAGTTTGGAGGAGTTTTGGAGCTGACAGATTTCCTTTAAAGTGTTTTTCCAAGATAAGAAGAAGAGACAGCACTACTGTTATGCACTACATTTAAAGGTATTGATAAGTGGGGTCTAAGTGCTGAGACCCCTGTGGGGATACGCTCTGGTAGACAGGATTAGCAGACGCAGTATAGAGGCAACAACAAGTTCTTTGGATCAAACAGTTCAGTGTTTTATTCACACTTTAGGCAAGTGACAAAATAAACTGTCATATTCAAACAAAAAGTCACCTTGCGGTGTTGGTGGTAATTCACACCATGCGGCAATTCTGCCTCAAAGAGTCCTTGCTCATAGCAGCACCAACCTGTTTTCATGCCAAACAGGTAGCAAGCCTTCATCCAGACACAAGGCTCCCAGATCCCAACACACTGGCTTCTGAGCCCAGCTGCCTATTTAAGGACAGCCAGGTGCTGCCAAAACCCGGACCAGCATTTAAAATCCGGTCCGGTATTTGACCTCACCTGGCTGTAAATCAGCCCAACAGCCATGCTGGGAGGAAAATACCTGTTTTCCCAGACCAAACCACTCACTGTGTCACACCCCCCTTGATTCCTAGAAAAAGAAGAAAGAAGTGCTTATATCGCTCGTTCTCTCCCTTCGCTGCAGTAGAGGAAGTAAAATGGACTTAACACAAAGTCTATGGTTCCGTCTTGCTTGTGTCTCCTGCAGTGAGGAGAAAGGGATCGCTATGTGAGCGTTTCTTTCTCCTCATTTTAGTGATCATTGAGGGGTCTCAGCGCTCAGACCTCCACCAGTCAAAAAGCTAGGCCATATCAAAAGTTTTGTGAAAGCTTAGTGACCCTTCATCTTCTATTTCTTACTATTTGTAAGTATAGTGAATATAGCAGTAATGTATTTTCAACTATATACACTGTAGAGACATCTAGGACATCTATGGCTGTCTGAGTGAGTGACTCCATCAGGAGCCTTGTGTTTTTATTATCTTAGCATCCTTATTCTACTATCAATAGATGCATTATGTGCTTTGAATTTAGTGACACCATCATAAACCCTGTTTTGGTACCCTGTATCCTGGTATCCCTGAGCGGTGGATGAATTCTGTATCTTCGGTGTATCAAATCCCTATATATTGCACGCTTTCTGTATTTACCAACTTTACTACTACATGAATTTATTTTTTATCCTTTTGTTTATTGGTCCCCTGATGAACCTCTTGAGGGAAACGCGTTGGAGCAGGTGTCATAAATTTCACTTTATCAGTGTAGGCTTGTTTCAGGGTAAGTTCATAGTGGTTTGCATCCATCAGGGTGTTACTCTGCAGTGAAGGGTACAAAGAGACATTGGTAGGGGCAAGTCCCTTCCTCCCCTTTCACCCCTATCCTATTAATGGTTATGTGTTTCTTTTTTTCTATTGTTTTGGGTCTCTTGTTTTTTTGATATCACTTGGCCTGGTGGACTATTTATTATCGTGATTGATTAAAAGTTATGTTTTAAGGTTTTATTTATTCAGTGATTCTTAAAGTGTAGTTGCTCTTTAAATGTTATTTTACTTCAGTCCACAGACAGAAGTTGCACTGAGCAGAGAATATGAGATGATTAAGACACCACACAAACCATCCCTAGCCCTGCTGACTGCAAGAACTGGAATGACTGATTGATCCATTGTCAGAGAACCCATTATACAGTAGTAATGGAGCTATTATATTAAATAACTTTTAGAATGTAATACATATTGAAGAGTGAAGAACATGGTTTTACTGGTCTTCTCATCAGAGATAAGTAGATCAATAAGACCGGAACTCCCTACATTGATGAACAGTTCATTCGAGGACAGAATCAATATTCAGGTTTTAACAGTAAACTGACCAACTTTGAGAAACCAAAATTGGTGATAGAGTTTGTCCACCTCTAATAATGGCTACAGAAATGTCAAATATGATTGCATTTTAATACACAACACTATTGTAATATCACTAATCTTAGTCCTTTGTCTTCTTCTGAAAATCTGTACTATGTCTTCTCCCAGTCCCCAGAGCTAAATCCACCAGAATGTATGAGCAAGGAGGAATTCATGGAGAGAACATATGCAGCCGTGAGGCGCGGAGTGAAAGAAGAATACAGGGATTTATTTGATAAGATAGATGTGAGTCGTGAAGGTTTCATTGATTGGGACAAATTAACATCCTTCATGCTGCTTGAGCTTTACGAGAAAGATGAACGAGTGAAATCATCAGTAATTCCCCAGTGGAAGGATATTCGCAGTCTTCCATTAATTCACAAGGAAAACATCCAAAAAGTAGTTTATTTGAAAGGTTCTTGCCGCTACGTAACTTTGAGCAAAGATGGATTACTGGGAGTCTGGGGAGAGAATTTAAAACTACAAAGAAGCCTGCGGATCTGCACAGATACCGTCAAGCTGAAAGATTTATGGGCCACCAGCTTGGTATTCCTGGCCAATGTAAACAAGGTAAATATGGATGTAAATATAAGTAAAGCATATATCAATAAGGCAAGGGGGCCGGGATGCATTGTAGGCTTTATTCATTATATCTGTCGGAAAGGTGAAGTGTGTGCCCTGTGCTGGCACTGTTCAGGTATGGGAACAGGATCAAAAACAGTAATTGCCTATCTATGTAGAAAGGCTAAATAAACGAGCAATGTCACAAAGTAATGAAAAGCATAAATCTAAATAAAAAAAACATGTATTCATTATACATTGGTATCTGAAAGTCCTATAAATGAAGTAAACAAGGCACAGCTAGTATCCTGTCCTCCCACTTCATGTGTCCATTCTCTGAGTTGTAGAAGATCAGGAAACTGCACTTCTGCTCCAAATACTACTGTATCATCAAGCCACATCCATCATCCATCTCACTGTACAACATACCTGTTTAACACAGTCTTCATTTATCACCCTTTCATGGGATAGATGACAAATGTTAGACCACTCGGGGTCTTACAACCACTATAATTGGGAGTCCTGAATCACTTATTTCTTTTCTCCAGTTCTTCTATGGTCAGGAGGATCACTTAGATGCCATGGTCAATGCTAACCAGGGCACCTAAAAGGTTAAAAACACGCACTGTCAACTCTGTCGGCACCCAACAAGGCAATTTTGGGTTGTCATGGCAGCAGGGCGGCTAGTGAAGGCCACCACATCTGCCTTATTTGTACACCCATTAGATCCTGCCAGATGCAGGGGCTAATAAATCACTGCAAGGGTAATACACTGCAATACACAAGTATTGCAATCTATTGCGGCACAAGTGATCATGCCCTGTGCTGGTGAAATCCCCTAATGAGAATTAAAGAAAATGTAAAAAAAAAAAAATATGTAAAAATTTAAGATTTGGCCTCCTCCTGAATGGGTTAATAGTGTGTCCTTCCTTTTTTATACTAAACGTGGCTCTGCTACACCTGCCACATCTGAATATAGCTCTTGAGCTAAAATATAATGTTGATTTCTGCTTTACACAATGTGCAGACATAACCTAAATGCTTTGGTGACTTATTAATCATCTCTCCAAAGTTTAGGTGATGCAAAGAAGCTGCTTCACATTACATTGTTCTCTTCTATTTGAAGATGTTTTCTATAGAGTACAGCAATGTAGATTTTGCTATTGTTTGTGGCAATTTGGCAGTTATATCTTTTCCTATTTTAAGATTTAATAGCAGATGTAATTTTCTTTTCTGCAGTAAATTAACATTTACGCCTCTTTATTGAAAATGGTAAAAAATTTCATTTGGGAGGTTATGAATGATTGTCTGACCAATTTAAGTTAAAATTAATTCCCTAATTCGGGGGCAGACAGACCACTGGGTTATTTCACACAGCGCAAGGGTCGAGACCCAGAGCATAAAGGGGGCCCTCAACCCTCCACCTAAAAATGCATCATATACAGTATCTTAAGCAGCCCACAGCCATCACTAGGGGCAGCTAGATGTATTAAACCACATGCACTAAGCTCCCCCTAGTGGCAGCTGAAAAAATTAAGTACTTTTTCTTTTAAAGGGGCTATCCAGGTTTTAAAATAGTAGATTGTTGGGGTGTAGTGTTGGGCGAGCATGCTCAGCCGAATATTGCGTGTGCTCGAGTCAGTGTATTTAAATCTAATTTAGCCTCTATTTCTGAAAAGTTTCTGGCGGTATTCGAACTAAAAACTTTCTACATTACAGCCAAGAATGTTAACCACTACACTATAGAGCTGCATGGCCAGTTACTTAAAAAAAAAAAATTAAATATGAGACTTCTGCTGTATGGGAATACTTACTAGTAGTAAGTATTCCTATACAGCAGAAGTCTCAAATATATATATTTTTTAAGTAACTGGCCATGCAGCTCTATAGTGTAGTGGTTAACATTCTGGGCTGTAATGTAGAAGGTTGTGAGTTTGAATCCTGTCAGAAACTTTTCAGAAATAGAGGCTAAATTAAAGTTATATATTTAATATTTTTTTAGTAATTGTAAAAAATTTGTAATTACTAAAAAATATATATATATAAAATCATACTTCTGATATATATGAATGCATAATATGTGGTAAACTACTACTGATGTTTTAGCCATAATATATTTACATATATTATAATATATTATATATTCTAAATTAATAATAATATATGTAAATATATTATGGCTAAAAACTTTAAATTAAATTTAACCTCTATTTCTGAAGGGATTCGAACTCACAATCTTCTACATTACAGCCCAATATGTTAACCACTATAGAGCTAGCTGCATGGCCAGTTACTTAAAAAAAAAAAAAAAAGTGAGACTTCTGCTGTATAAGAATACCTACTAATAGTAAGTATTCCTATACAGCAGAAGTCTCTCTTTTTTTTTTAAAGTAACTGGCCATGCAGCTCTATAGTGTAGTGGTTAAGATTCTTTACTGTAATGTAGAAGGTTGTGAGTTCAAATACCGCCAGAAACTTTTCAGAAATAGAGGCTAAATTAGATTTAAATACACTGGGTGTTCCCAAGCACTGACTCCATATATGGACATAGCTATATATAAAGTCAGAGCAGGGACTCCTAAGCTGAACTAGAGTCCCGACACCCTCTCCTCTTCAGAGCAGGGGGTGCCTGGTTTAATGCTCGGGTTCTCCCATTGACTTCCATTGTGCCTTTGACTTCCATTGTGCTCGGGTGCTCTGTATAGCACTTGAGCATCGGGAAGTGTTGCATACGAGCACTTTGGTGCTCGACCAACACTAGTGGGGTGCAACGCTTAGCACCCCTAACAATTATCTGGCACTGAGGCCTCTTCATTGTTTACAATAGTCTGCACGCTCTACTTATCATAGTAGTTGTGCAAGGTATTGCTACTTTGTCCGATTTACTTGACCCCTACGAAACGTTAAAAAGGGAGCCTGTAATGTGAGTCTTGGGGCATATCAACTTTTTGCCTGAGGACTCAGACAGGCCCCCATGTGATCAAACATTTTGGGAAAGAGTAATTATCATACTGTATGAGAGTTAAACCCTTGGAGAGGAATCACATCCTTCACTTATCTCCATAGTATTATGCCATAGCTTCATGTTCAGTGTTTTACTCTCCACAGATCGCCGTTGCCTTCACAAGTAAGGAAATCTGTTTCTATGATCTCAATTCAAAGCAGGACCTGTTTTGCCAATATAAACTGCAAGGATTGCTTGCCACACC
Source organism: Bufo bufo (assembly GCF_905171765.1). NCBI lineage: Eukaryota > Metazoa > Chordata > Amphibia > Anura > Bufonidae > Bufo > Bufo bufo. The sequence continues at coordinate 195,816,361 of NC_053392.1, read as the reverse complement.
AATATGCATGGATTACTGGCACAACCCAGATGATGGCAATGAAGCTGTTCTTACATTTGGAGATGTCAATGGGCAGGTAGAGTAAGCAATAAGGTTGATTTCTTAAGCTGGCCATACACATTAGTCTTTCGTTGTCCGATCACTATAATGTGTCTGGGGTGCTCTCAACTTTCTCCCAACAGAGGATGTTTCGGGGAATATAAGGATCGGGCAAAATGAATACGTTCACCCAATCCTTTTATTCTCCCAGGAGAAAAGCCGACCAGAAGTGTCTGTCAGCTGCTTTCTCCACTCTCTCCATGTGTGTAGGTGCCATTAGTGTGCTTTATGCTTTCCATACCTCACTGGTGTGCTAATTACAATGTACGGTCTGGGTGGTAATTTGCTTCATATCCTTTATAGGTGCAGGCTATATGTTTCATATCAGCTATGATATCCTTGTTTGAGCGGCCGGCTAATTCTACTGAGGATCAGCAGACTACCCTGTACATTACCTGGAAAGAATTGGTTGGTGGATTCCACAAATGTTGCTCGATTGCAAAACACGAACTTCATGAAAACAACTGGGTGCGACAAGGTGATTTCTACCAGCACTTCTAGACAATGGTTACGTAAAAGCATGAGATGGTCTCATTAGCCTTCAACACAAGGAATATGGTTGCTTTTCTCTTAAGACAGCCAAGAACGTGAATGAGACTATTGATAATTGTTGCATGCAGCCATGACCAGCAATACTTGTATTACTTTATCTGCACTGTTAACTTATGGTTCTGCTAAGGTATCTGTTAGGTCACTTGTTTTCGGTTTTCCTAATTGCAACACATTAAAGGGATTGTTGCCACTTTTGACCATGTTAAACTCTTAACAGCACTAGGTAGGGGCTTGGGAGAGCAGTACAAACATAGTTTTTTTGTGGCGCTTTATTCATCAGGAGTTGTGTGAATATGTAGTTTTATTCAGCAAATTCTGCTGTCGCAAGTGCCTAGGACAGGGCTTCACTGTGAAATGCACTCTGCCCTCTGCCCTGATGGAAAACTTCCAGGTTGGATGCTAAAGCTGTCACTCAGAGCGGAGGGAAGGGGCTTTGAAGCAGCTCAATTTAAAAGGATAACTGTCACATTTAGACCCTAATTTCAATTTTCATATATGTAGTTACTAATAACATGATATTCCAGAATCAGTTACTATTAGACTGACTTACCCCATATTTAATAAGATTCAGCCCTTAGCAACCAGTTTGCATAAAACTGCAATTTCACTATTCAGTTAAGATGGCCGCCACTGCCCTCACCCTGAGACTAATCCTGCCTGCCCTCACTAGCCAGTAACAATAGCCCCCCAAAAGTGTCAGTAACCAGAGCCCTCCCCCCTAAAGGGTTAATCTCCTGCAGCACAAAGGGGTCCTCTTACCACATGTTGCTTTCATTTATACACTGAGCAGATGGCAGATCTCCCTTCCCTGTTCTGCGCTGCTTCAACTCTGCATTCTCCAGCTCTGCTGAGTGAGGGAGCGTCTGCCAAGCGCAGGGACAGGGAGAAGTGCACACAGCCCAGGCACTGTTATCAGTGCTGGGGAGGACCTGGCTTTAATCATTTACTTACAGTCCCTGGCTGTCAGTAATCTGACCTTGCAGGCAGCCTGCTTCTGCGTCCTCCGTCCTTCAACAGATAGACGGACCATGCCTAGCAACCCTATTTTAAGCACAGGATGTACTGTAAAAGTAGGCAATACAGGGAACAAAAATGTGGAATGAAGGGGTAATTGAATACACAGTGAAAAGTTGAAATAGGGCCACCAAGGTGATATTAATCACCACAATCCAATACTCCCCCAAAAATATATATACAACAGTTATCCTTTAAGGATCATTTCCATACAAAAATAAATCTAAATTGAAACCCCTGAATTGATTTCATATATTCCTAAACTTCAGTTATGCCATTTCTGAGTTGGGTTATAACAGATTCCAAAGCGACCACTTCTAACGACACCATTTCAGTGTTTATTGAGGTTGACAGCCAGAATAAAATATACATCTGCAATGTGGCACAGAGTTATATTACAGAGCTATGGTATAACATTCAGAGCCTGTGGAAAGCTGGATGAAAATCCTGCAGCCAATGTAATGCTTGACACCCAACCCAGTAATGGACCAAATAACAGAAGTGACTGAATAAAGTATCAAAAGATTTCACAGCAGAAGCTAACATAGGAACATGAGTACAATCAGCAATGCCGGGATAGAAGTTCAGAACACCAATATGAATTTTGCATTAGGTGAGATGGTAACGAAAGGCTTTGTCCGTAATCTGCTGCAATATGCTTCACTGGACAATAAATCTTCCCGCATATTGCTCCTAACTTTTTCTATTCTTATGCGTAAACTTAGGACATTCCTCTTTCTTAGTAATAGGTATAAATAACTTTCCCATATAACACCCAACCGGGAACTTAAAGTGACCCTGGAAAGTAACCTAAAAGTGACCTCATACTCTAGATTGGTCCAAATTAACAGATGGTGGGGCATCATAAGTAGGCGATGCCAACACAACTAGGCAGGGCAAGCACTACCCATAGTGCAGCACATTATACTGCCTCAGCAGACCCTAATACCACAGTGCAGCACAAAATACTGCCTCAGCAGACCCTAATACCACAGTGCAGCACAAAATACTGCCTCAGCAGACCCAAATACCACAGTGCAGCACAAAATACTGCCTCAGCAGACCCTAATACCACAGTGCAGCACAAAATACTGCCTCAGCAGACCCAAATACCACAGTGTAGCACTAAATACTGCCTCAGCAGACCCAAATACCACACTGCAGTACAAAATACTGCCTCAGCAGACCCAAATACCACAGTGCAGCACAAAATACTGCCTCAGCAGACCCAAATACCACAGTGCAGCACTAAATACTGCCTCAGCAGACCCAAATACCACAGTGCAGCACAGAATACTGCCTCAGCAGACCCTAATACCACAGTGCAGCACAAAATACTGCCTCAGCAGACCCTAATACCACAGTGCAGCACAAAATACTGCCTCAGCAGACCCAAATACCACAGTGCAGCACAAAATACTGCCTCAGCAACCCTAATACCACAGTGCAGCACAAAATACTGCCTCAGCAGACCCTAATACCACAGTGTAGCACTAAATACTGCCTCAGCAGACCCAAATACCACAGTGCAGTACAAAATACTGCCTCAGCAGACCCAAATACCACAGTGCAGCACAGAATACTGCCTCAGCAGACCCAAATACCACAGTGCAGCACAGAATACTGCCTCAGCAGACCCTAATACCACAGTGCAGCACAAAATACTGCCTCAGCAGACCCTAATACCACAGTGCAGCACAGAATACTGCCTAAGCAGACCCTAATACCACAGTGCAGCACAAAATACTGCCTCAGCAGACCCAAATACCACAGTGTAGCACTAAATACTGCCTCAGCAGACCCAAATACCACAGTGCAGTACAAAATACTGCCTCAGCAGACCCAAATACCACAGTGCAGCACAAAATACTGCCTCAGCAGACCCTAATACCACAGTGCAGCACAGAATACTGCCTAAGCAGACCCTAATACCACAGTGCAGCACAAAATACTGCCTCAGCAGACCCAAATACCACAGTGTAGCACTAAATACTGCCTCAGCAGACCCAAATACCACAGTGCAGTACAAAATACTGCCTCAGCAGACCCAAATACCACAGTGTAGCACTAAATACTGCCTCAGCAGACCCAAATACCACAGTGCAGCACAAAATACTGCCTCAGCAGACCCAAATACCACAGTGCAGCACAAAATACTGCCTCAGCAGACCCAAATACCACAGTGCAGCACAGAATACTGCCTCAGCAGACCCAAATACCACAGTGCAGCACAAAATACTGCCTCAGCAGACCCAAATACCACAGTGCAGCACTAAATACTGCCTCAGCAGACCCAAATACCACAGTGCAGCACAGAATACTGCCTCAGCAGACCCTAATACCACAGTGCAGTACAAAATACTGCCTCAGCAGACCCAAATACCACAGTGCAGCACAAAATACTGCCTCAGCAGACCCTAATACCACAGTGCAGCACAAAATACTGCCTCAGCAGACCCAAATACCACAGTGCAGCACTAAATACTGCCTCAGCAGACCCTAATACCACAGTGCAGCACAAAATACTGCCTCAGCAGACCCTAATACCACAGTGCAACACAGAATACTGCCTGAGCAGACCCAAATACCACGGTGCAGCACAAAATACCGCCTCAGCAGACCCTAATACCACAGTGCAGCACAAAATACTGCCTCAGCAGACCCTAATACCACAGTGCAGCACAGAATACTGCCTCAGCAGACCCTAATACCACAGTGCAGCACAAAATACTGCCTCAGCAGACCCTAATACCACAGTGCAGCACAAAATACTGCCTCAGCAGACCCAAATACCACAGTGCAGCACAAAATACTGCCTCAGCAGACCCTAATACCACAGTGCAGCACAAAATACTGCCTCAGCAGACCCTAATACCACAGTGCAGCACAAAATACTGCCTCAGCAGACCCAAATACCACAGTGTAGCACTAAATACTGCCTCAGCAGACCCAAATACCACACTGCAGTACAAAATACTGCCTCAGCAGACCCAAATACCACAGTGCAGCACAAAATACTGCCTCAGCAGACCCAAATACCACAGTGCAGCACAGAATACTGCCTCAGCAGACCCAAATACCACAGTGCAGCACAAAATACTGCCTCAGCAGACCCAAATACCACAGTGCAGCACTAAATACTGCCTCAGCAGACCCAAATACCACAGTGCAGCACAGAATACTGCCTCAGCAGACCCTAATACCACAGTGCAGCACAAAATACTGCCTCAGCAGACCCTAATACCACAGTGCAGCACAAAATACTGCCTCAGCAGACCCAAATACTACAGTGCAGCACAAAATACTGCCTCAGCAACCCTAATACCACAGTGCAGCACAAAATACTGCCTCAGCAGACCCTAATACCACAGTGTAGCACTAAATACTGCCTCAGCAGACCCAAATACCACAGTGCAGTACAAAATACTGCCTCAGCAGACCCAAATACCACAGTGCAGCACAGAATACTGCCTCAGCAGACCCAAATACCACAGTGCAGCACAGAATACTGCCTCAGCAGACCCTAATACCACAGTGCAGCACAAAATACTGCCTCAGCAGACCCTAATACCACAGTGCAGCACAGAATACTGCCTAAGCAGACCCTAATACCACAGTGCAGCACAAAATACTGCCTCAGCAGACCCAAATACCACAGTGTAGCACTAAATACTGCCTCAGCAGACCCAAATACCACAGTGCAGTACAAAATACTGCCTCAGCAGACCCAAATACCACAGTGCAGCACAAAATACTGCCTCAGCAGACCCTAATACCACAGTGCAGCACAGAATACTGCCTAAGCAGACCCTAATACCACAGTGCAGCACAAAATACTGCCTCAGCAGACCCAAATACCACAGTGTAGCACTAAATACTGCCTCAGCAGACCCAAATACCACAGTGCAGTACAAAATACTGCCTCAGCAGACCCAAATACCACAGTGTAGCACTAAATACTGCCTCAGCAGACCCAAATACCACAGTGCAGCACAAAATACTGCCTCAGCAGACCCAAATACCACAGTGCAGCACAAAATACTGCCTCAGCAGACCCAAATACCACAGTGCAGCACAGAATACTGCCTCAGCAGACCCAAATACCACAGTGCAGCACAAAATACTGCCTCAGCAGACCCAAATACCACAGTGCAGCACTAAATACTGCCTCAGCAGACCCAAATACCACAGTGCAGCACAGAATACTGCCTCAGCAGACCCTAATACCACAGTGCAGCACAAAATACTGCCTCAGCAGACCCAAATACCACAGTGCAGCACAAAATACTGCCTCAGCAGACCCTAATACCACAGTGCAGCACAAAATACTGCCTCAGCAGACCCAAATACCACAGTGCAGCACTAAATACTGCCTCAGCAGACCCTAATACCACAGTGCAGCACAAAATACTGCCTCAGCAGACCCTAATACCACAGTGCAACACAGAATACTGCCTGAGCAGACCCAAATACCACGGTGCAGCACAAAATACCGCCTCAGCAGACCCTAATACCACAGTGCAGCACAAAATACTGCCTCAGCAGACCCAAATACCACAGTGCAGCACAGAATACTGCCTCAGCAGACCCAAATACCACAGTGCAGCACTAAATACTGCCTCAGCAGACCCAAATACCACAGTGCAGCACAAAATACTGCCTCAGCAGACCCAAATACCACAGTGCAGCACAAAATACTGCCTCAGCAGACCCTAATACCACAGTGCAGCACAGAATACTGCCTCAGCAGACCCTAATACATGGGTATCAAACATGCGGCCCGCAATGAATATCTTTGCGGCCCGGCAAAGATGCAGCATCGCAGACTGCTATGTATGAGCCGGGAGAGAGGAGGGGCTGGAGTCCGTAACTAGGGGCGGGGCCCGGTGCAGTCACTGTACTCTTACACCGGGCCCCGCCGCTCACCAAAGTATTTATAAACGTAAATCCTTATCCTGTTATTAAGTTGAACTAACGCTGCCCTCTCCCATGTTCCCCTGTATCCCCATAGCACTTACTTAAGCTTCAATAGCAGGCAGAGCGGACGGCAGCAGTAACGTCACTCACTGACGTCGAGTGCCTGCTCCGCCCACTTTATGAATGAAGCAGGCGGAGCAGACGCGCGACGTCAGTGAGTGACGTTACTGCTGCCGTCCGCTCTGCCTGCTATGGAAGCGTGTTTGTAAGTGCTGTGGGGATACAGGGGACAGGGGAGAGCGCGGCATTAGTTAAACTTAATAACAGGATAAGGATTCACGTTTATAAATACTTCGGTGAGCAGAGGGCCGGTGTATTGGGGGACACTGTTATGAGGGGGATCTGTGGATGACATATAGCAGTGTCATCCACAGATCCCCCCCATAACAGTTCCATCCACAGATCCCCCCACCTCATAACAATGCCATCCACAGATATCCCACCCCATAGCAGTACCATCCACAGATATCCCACCCCCTAGCAGTACAATCCACAGATATCCCACCCCATAACAGTTCCATCCACAGATCCCCCACCTCATAACAATACCATCCACAGATCCCCCATAACAGCACCATCCACAGATCCCTCACCCCATAACAATGCCATCCACAGATCCCCCCACCCCATAACAATGCCATCCACAGATCCCCCCACCCCATAACAATGCCATCCACAGATATCCCACCCCATAGCAGTACCATCCACAGATCCCCATAACAGTGCCATCCACAGATCCCCCATAACAGTGCCATCCACAGATCCCCCATAACAGTGCCATCCACAGATCCCCATAACAGTGCCATCCACAGATCCCCCATAACAGCACCATCCACAGATCCCCCACCCCATAACAATGCCATCCACAGATCCCCCCACCTCCCCATATCAATGCCATCCACAGATCCCCCCACCCCATAACAATGCCATCCACAGATATCCCACCCCATAGCAGTACCATTCACAGATCCCCATAACAGTGCCATCCACAGATCCCCCATAACAGTGCCATCCACAGATCCCCCATAACAGTGCCATCCACAGATCCTCATAACAGTGCCATCCACAGATCCCCCATAACAGCACCATCCACAGATCCCCCATAACAGCGCCATCCACAGATCCCCCATAACAGCGCCATCCACAGATCCCCCATAACAGTGCCATCCACAGATCCCCCATAACAGTGCCATCCACAGGTCCCCCATAACAGTGCCATCCACAGATCCCCCACATGACAGTGGGTTATCCACAGATCCCCCATAATAGTGTCATGCACAGACCACCATTAATTCAAAGCCCACCAAAAGCACAACTTTTGGTTAAAAATATTTTTTTCTTATTTTCCTCCTCAAAAACCTAGGTGCGTCTTATAGTGAAGTTTAATATTTGTATATATATATAGGTCTCACTTGTGTTATTGGGCAACGGGATGTTGGGGGTCAGCAGTCATGAAACAACAATGTTGTTCTATGAAAATGTTCGTTTTTTTTTTTTTTGTTGCGGCCCACATAAACTTAAATTTTGTTTTTTTGGCCCATGTTAGCCTTTGAGTTTGACATGCTTGCCCTAATACCACAGTGCAGCACAAAATACTGCCTCAGCAGAACCAAATACCCTATCTTCTGTGTGAGCCAGCACAAGCTGTCATGTTCTGTCCTCCTCCCCCTCCAATTGTATCTAATTACTATATGTAGCAGATAGTTGAGGAGGTGAGACACAGGCCATAGCACCAAGCCAGTCCTACCTTCAACATGCTGCTTGGTCCTTCAGTGCTACCAAACATACAGGAGAATACAGCACTACATATGTATTACACCCAGTGATGTTTCCACTGATGTAGACATTCTCTTTCCTCATCGTCTCCATTCAGCCCAGGCCACCATCTTTCATCTCTGCAGAGTTTGCCACATAAGCATCTTGGATTCCCCACTTTTTAATCATTCTCCTGCAGAAAAAAAATAGTACCCCAGTAGTAATAATGCCCCCTATGGTGCCCTCAGTAATAATAATACCCCATAATGCCTCCATCAGTACTAATTTCCACTATTGTGGCACCAAAAAAAATGTCCCTATAGTGTCCCCAGTATTAAAAATAACTACATAATGCCCCCTATATTGGCCCTAGTAATGATCCCTATAGTGCCCCAATAGTATGTTCCCAAGAGGAATAAAAACTGAGTCCCAATTGATGCTCTTCATCCTGCAGCCTGAGACGCTTGTGTCTCTGCACTATTGGTACACTGCCATATTGTGGCCTGTGAGGGAGCCCATGGTATGTATTCATTCAGAGGAAAGCAATACAGTTGACTTCAGAAGGGCACCAGCTTCATCTGGCCATATATATATAAGTACCTGACGCTACATGTGTTAATTTTCTGAGAGCATCAGAACGTTATGTGCCCAGCCAGCAGCTCCGAGGAGGGCTCAGACGGACCCCTGAGCATCGGCACACCGGGAAATTTCTCTGTAGGGTCTATGACCAGTCTGCCCCTGCCCTTGATGGCTCTTATTATAGCTTGCATACCTTAATAAGCAGGACTAATTGCTGAGCAATTATTCTAATGAGCAAATTAGATCCACAAATCTGTTCCAGTAAGAAACTATTAAAGGAGTTGTCTCACTTTAGCAAATGACATTTATCATGTATATAAAGCAGGGCTTGACAAATTTCCTTGGAATCTAGGAGCCAGCTAAAAAAGTTAGGAGCTAGGCGGAGCCGTGTCATTAAATCTATATTGCGATATAATTTTAAGCATGTGCGATATGCGATATATATATCGCAATATATTGTTTTCCATATTTGGGGGGGGTGTTTAAACTTTTTTTTTTTTACTTTTTATTTAATAACTAAGGGCTAGAACCCTTGTCATATTCACCCTAATAGAGCTCTATTAGGGTGAATAGGACTTTTCACTCTTTCTGCTGCCCTGTGCTTTGTGCACACAACAGCAGGGAGCTGACCATGGCAGCCAGCCTATCATGTGGCCCCCAGCCTCTGATCAGCCCCTCCAGCCTCTGATCAGCCCCTCCAGCCTCTGATCAGCCCCTCCAGCCTCTGATCAGCCCCTCCAGCCTCTGATCAGCCCCTCCAGCCTCTGATCAGCCCCCCCCCTCTGATTAGCCCCTCCAGCCTCTGATCAGCCCCCCACCCATCTGATCAGCCCCCCCATCTGATCAGCCCCCCCCCCCCCTCTGATCAGCCCCTCCAGCCTCTCCCTCTTAACAGCCCCCTCTGGTAACAAACCCCCCCCCCCTCCCTCCCTAGTATTAATCATTGGTGGCAGTGGCCACAGGGTCCCCCTCCTCCTCCCCCCATCATTGGTGGCAGTGGGCAGTTCCGATCGGAGTCCAGCAGTGTAATGCTGGGGCTCCGATCGGTTACCATGGCAGCCAGGACGCTACTGAAGTCCTGGCTGCGATGGTATGTTAGTGAGCAGCATTATGCTCACGTGCGCTGTGATCGCCGGGAGCTCCTTCTTCTCATAGGTCTGTGCGGCGCATTGCTAATGCTATAAGCATTAGCAATGAGCCGCACAGACAGAAGAAGGAGCGCCCGGCGGCCACGGCGCACGTGAGTATAATGCTGCTCACTAACATACCATCGCATCCAGGACTTCAGTAGCGTGACTCCTGGCTGCCATGGTAACCGAACGGAGCCCCAGCATTACACTGCTGGGACTCCGATCGGAACTGCCCACAGCCACCAATGCAGACAAACATTCCCGGCACCCGACCTCTGACAGAACGCTGTGATCCGCGCAATTAACCCCTCAACTGAGGGGTTAATCGCGCGGATCACAGCGTGCAGTCATAGGGGCCGGGATATGGCCGACACATTGGTATTCAGGCATTCATTGGTGGCGCAGTGGCCACAGTCCCTCCCCTTCTCCTCCTACTCTGTTCTCATTGGTGGTCAGCGGCAGCCGCGCACAGTGGGGAGGGAGGGACTCCTCTCCTTCTCCACTGTGCCGGCTCAGGAAACCATGGTGCGCACCGAGAGTGCATCTTTGAAAACGGGCTTACAAATACCCAAGCGCCAGGACCAAATTCCTGGTCGCCATGGCGACCTGGCGCCTGGGATTTGTCGAGCCCTGATATAAAGTTACTAATGTATTGTGATTGTCCATATTGCTTCCTCTGCTGGCTTGGTTTTTCCATTGCATTATGCACTGCTTGTTTCAGGGGGTTACGACCACCCTGCAATCCAGCAGTGGTGGTCGTGCTTTCACACTATAGGAAAAACACTAGCCTGCTGGTGGTCAGGACCAGGGAGAACTCATAGGCATGCATGCGTCCATATTGCCTCCTTTGCTGGCTTGGTTCATTTTTCCATTGCATTATACACTGCTCTGCAGTGCAGATATGAGGTGGCTGGGACGGGAACTGCTGCGCATGCCAGCCTAGGCGCGCTCCCATGATTCCGGTCACTAGAGAGGCAGAAGCCTTTTCATGACCCCCCACTGCTGGATAGCAGGGTGGTCACAATCCCTGGATATGAGTAGTGTATAGTGTGATGGAAAAATGAATCAAGTCAGCAAAGGAGGCAATATGGAGAATCACAATACATTAGTAAGTGACTTGTATTTACTTTGTCTACATGATAAATGCCATTTGCTGAAGTGAGAGAATCTCTTTAAGTACTCAAAGTGCTAAGCAGAGATCCATTAACATCAGCTTGCTGATGCTATCCATGCAGATAAATTGTTTTGTACGACGACTCAGATTACGACGACTCCGAAAATATATTATACTGCTAGACTTAATATCAACTGACTACAAAGCTGGTGATAATCCAAGTCTGAAGGTTTATACAGTCATAGTAGGCTGTCTACTGCTGCACTGAACTTTTCAAGAAGAAATAGGCAATTTAATAAAAATAAGAGTCATCCCCTAAATGTCTCCAGCCCTTTTAATGTTCCAAAATTTTTCTCCTTTTGGTGAACGATATCACATCACATTTAGCTGCAGGAAGGTTACTGCATATCTGTTAAGGATAGGCTTTGTTTTTGCTTGAATTGCTTCAAGTAACATTCTTCTTCTTAGAATCTGACAATACTTCTCTGTTATCATTGCAGAAATATTGTAATCTAATTGCTCAGAGAGCTGTACCTGAAGTCTCCTGTCTCTTTTGACCTAAAACCTACTGATTGATATTCCTGTTTCCAGTACATTTAGAAAAGGCATGTTCCATGCATTATGCCATAATAAAGTCACAGCACATTTCTTCTGATAGTTTCCAGAAATGTTGTGCTTCAGTAGGAAAGGTTCGATTAAATGTATGACAGCTTCTTAATTGACCTTAATGCAAGAGAAGCGCTCTTCCAACATTTCCAATCCGTCATGGTAATAAAGATCATTTTTTGGATTTGCTTGACATTTTTCGTTACCGCAATGTAACTTCAAATAGCATCTTGGGCTAAACTAATGAGGATATTTCTGTATTCAGTTACTTACAGCTCTCATTTAGAGGCATTCCTGTCGTGTACTACAAGTGACAATAACACAGTGATTCTGGCCTGGAGAGAAAAAGGTAAAACCCATCTGAGGACAACCTCTCTGAACATTGCTAAAGGAATTAATGGCTTTGACTTTGATTCGGGACTAAATATAATTGGTATGTATCAGGATTGAAAGGCTGAATATAGCAGCGGTTATTCATTTTTCTTTTTGGCAGAATCACGGGATAATATTGTAAGACAATTTGATGTACGTTTTCCTTTCCACAGAAAGTCTTCTACCTTTGCAATTGTGAAATGCTTGAAGAATAGATCAAAGTCCACATTGGACTATTTGTTTCTTTAAAGACAAGGCTGTTAAGGTGTTGTCCTGGCGGTCCCGTTATTCACCCTTTAATCCCTATACAGGTATCTGGACTTTGCTGCAGGGAACCAAATAGGCTGCTAACTTCTGGGATAGTCCCGGTGTAGTTGGCAGCTGACCAATGGGGATCAGAGACACTAGGGCAAGGCACCAAGGAGTCAGATAAAATAAGTAGTCAGAAGACAGGCTGCGGTCAGGACAGGGAGCATGCTAGCATATTCAAGAGACAAATCCATAGTCAGGGCAGGCAACAGTAGGCCATCCAAGAACAGGTAAAAGTCAGAGCAGGCAGCTAGGAGTCAGAGTCGGTTGTCAGGCTGGAGTTTGGTAGTCAGATGGTATATACGGCTCACCGTATAGCTAAGCACAGCAGACTAGAGACTATGACCCCTACTCGACAAAGACCAAAGTACTGAGTATATGGAGATGGAGTCCATGGATACCTTTGAAATATATAGTGTTAACTTTTCCCTAATAAATACACCACATGTTGAGCTTGAACTCATTGACCCACATTTACTAATGCCAGTACACCTAGATTCTGCATAAATTAGGCCAAAATGGCACAATTTGGCACATCTAAGTGTAGAATTTTTTTTTGTTCCTAGTCCAACAAGGGACATGTCCTAATGGGAAAAGTCCATGGGTTATGATGCATCGTTTTGTGTCAAGATTGCAACAGCATTCTTGTCTAAATTACTTTCTCAAAGTAAGCCAACCAATAGGTAGTAAAGAGACAAAAGTGTCTATCCTTGCACAGGGGTGGACTGGGAACTTAACGTGGCCCTGGGAAAACAAAACAAAAGTGGCCCCATGTGGTAGGTGGATCCAAATTGACAGAAGATGGACAACAAAAGTAGGCAGGGCCTGCAATACCATAGTGCAGCACAAAACACCGCCCCAGCACAAAATACTGCATCAGCAGAACTAAATAACACAATGGAGAACAAAATACAGCCCTCGCCACAGTATTTAGCTGTATCACCATCTTGAGAGCATCAGATCATTATGTACCCAGCCAGCAGTCATGAGGAGGGTTCGGGTGGTCCCCTGGGCATCGGCCCATCTGGAAATTTCACAGTAAGGTCTATAGCCAGTCCGCCTCTGTCCCTGCACCACATTTATGATGCAGCCTGAGGCCCTGTGATAAATCTGGTGCGGGTCCAGACAACCTGTCTAAGTTTACACCATCTAGAGGATTAGTATCTACCTAAGTGTGCTTAGAGCCATAAGGCCCCTTTACACTGGTAGATTTATCAGACAATTGTCTGGAAGGAAGCGTTCCTTCCCGACAATCGTCTGCTCATCAGTGAAGGAGACTGATGCCTTTACATATAGCAATATACTCCACAGTATGGGGAGGAGCGATAGCTGGCGCCATCGCTCTTACCCATACAGAATCATGTGAGATAAAACGCTCCATGCACCTACCAGATTTTTGGTCATATTACACAATGAATAAGCCGTTCACCTGTTCATCGGTAATCTGCGGCACCTTTACATCGGCAGATAATTGCTGATAAGGGTTTCTACGAATGCTTATTAGCAATTATCTGGTCAATTCTCCGCCAGTGTAAAGGGGCTTTTACCTAGTGTGATGTAGATAATGATATGGATTTTTATCCATATAATGTCTCAGAAATCACCTGAAAGGGGAGACCTCTTAGTCACCTGGCAGTGTCTGTTTGGCCATAAGGCACCACGCTGGCATTGATCACATAGACTAGAACTGGGATGTAAACAAGTTGCCTCTCATAGGCACTAACTAGAGATTAGAACATATGTTAGGTGGCTGTAAGGTTTTTGTAGCTGCCGGGGCACATCCTGCTCACATCTTCTCAAAACAATTCTTAGCAATAGGCAACTATAGTCTCCCTAGTGCAACCTCAGGCTTAGGCCCCATAATTTCAACCAATCATACCTCTGCTCAGAATATATTAAAAGATTTTTTTTAAAAACTAGAGCTATATAAATGCACTGACCTTAAAACTGATTTAAAGGATAACTGTAACACTTAGACCCTAATTTCAATTTTCATATATGTAGTTACTAATAACATGATATTCCAGAATCAGTTACTATAAGGCTACTTTCACACTAGCGTTGTTTTAATCCGGCGTTCAATTCCGACACCGGAACTGCCCGCCGGATCCGGAAAAACGTGTGAAAACGGATTACATTTGAATCCTGATCAGGATTTTGATCACAATGAAAAAATGCATTGGAAAAAACGGATCCGCCATTTATGGACTTTAACTTTTTTTTCACATTTTTCGGGCTTAACATGCAAAAGCCGGATCCGTTTTGACTGAACACACAGTGCCAGATCCGGCGTTAATGCAAGTCAATGGGAAAAAGGCCTGATCAGGCGTTCAGTCAAAGTGTTCAGGCTTTTTGGCCGGAGGTAAAAATACTGCATGCTACGTTTTTCTGAAAAGCCTGATCAGTCAAAAAGACTGAACTGAAGACATCCTGATGCATCCTGAAGGACTGACTCTCCATTCAGAATGCATGGGGATAAAACTGATCAGTTCTTTTCCGGATTTGAGCCCCTAGGACGGAACTCAGCGCCGGAAAAGAAAAACGCTAGTGTGAAAGTAGCCTTAGACTGACTTACCCCATATTTAATAAGATTCAGCCCTTAGCAACCAGTCTGCATAAAACTGCAATTTCACTATTCAGTTAAGATGAACACCACTGCCCTCACCCTGAGGCTAATCCCGCCTGCCCTCACTAGCCAGTAACAATAGCCCCCCAAAAGTGTCAGTAACCAGAGCCCTCCCCCTAAAGGGTTAATCTCCTGCAGCACAAAGGGGTCCTCTTACTACATGTTGCTTTCATTTATACACTGAGCAGATGGCAGATCTCCCTTCCCTGCTCTGCGCTGCTCCAACACTGCATTCTCCAGCTCTGCTGAGTGAGGGAGCGTCTGCCAAGCGCAGGGACAGGGAGAAGTGCACACAGCCCAGGCACTGTTATCAGCTGCTGGGGAGGACCTGGCTTTAATCATTTACTTAAAGTCCCTGGCTGTCAGTAATGTGACCTTGCACGCAGCCTGCTTTTGCTCCGTCCTTCAACAGATAGACGGACCATGCCTAGCAACCTGATTTTAAGCACAGGTAAAAGTAGGCAGTACAGGGAACAAAAATGTGGAATTAAGGGGTAATTGAATACACAGTGAAAAGTTGAAATAGGGCCACCAAGGATATATTAATCACCACAATCCAATACTCCAAAAAAAAAAAAAATGACAGTTATACTTTAAAGGGGTATTCTTATCACATACAATGGGGGCATATCGCTCGGATATGCCCCGATTGTCTGATAGGTGTGTGTCCCACCTCTGGGACCCGCACCTACAAGGAGAACAGAGCGGGAAGAACAGAGCAGGAAGAACAGAGCGGGGAGACCCAGGTTTCCCGGGGTCCATCCACCACCAAGCGCTGCTCCCCACTGCTCCCATACAAGTGGCCCCTGCTCCCATTCATTTCTATGGGGCAGACAGAAATTTACGCGCGGCCCCTGCTCCCATTCATTTCTATGGGGCAGACAGAAATTTCGGCAGCCCCATTAAAATGAATGGAGGCGGCTGCGCATGCACAGTGTGCCATCCATTTATTTACCCGCTCCGTTCTTGTTGTAGGTGCGGGTCCCACTTCTGTCAGACAATGGGGGTATATCATAGTGATATGCCCCCATTGTATGTGATGGTAAAGCCCCTTTAAAACTTGCCACACGCTGCAGCTTGCTGGTTATAGTTTACAGCAGCTTTCAGCTAAAACCAGCACTCAGGGGCCCTAGTTGGAAGACAAGTAGCCTTGATGACCATTTTCAAATCAAGCAGATTACATCTCTGTGTATTCAGATATCACTCACACTTTAAGTTAGCTTTTTCTGTAATTCACAACCTAAGTGACAAGGTATATTGCCTATAGGGATGACTAGTTAGGGTTCCCTCTCTATTTGCAAGAGTTGATTGCAACTCCAAAGGTTACTGTGTATTACATGGTCACCCAATGACTTACAGAATCGGACCCTAGTTATTTACACCCCATAACAGAAGAGGGACCTATATCTCCATTCTAAATGAAAGCTGTGGTGAAACTTGTGAACGAACACAGGCCCCAAATTGTGACAGTATTATTCAAGCCCCTGACGTTAGTACTACCTAGACTGCCTTGATAACCGTGGGGTAAGCCATCTATCTAGACAACTTTCACAGGATTAAAAATTGTCCATGCAGATAGAATTGAAAACGGTTTCTGGGAGTTTATGACGTCTATAAAAATGTAATCAAATTTGGTTCAAAAACAAATTATTGCAACGGTATGAGACTTCTCAGACTGTTGCCATAGCAACTACATCTAATTTCACATACATCATATACTCCTTACTCTGGGCCACGTTGTGCTAGGCGTCTGGTCTAGATGTAACTATTATGATTAGCATGTACAAGGTGTGCTTGACATTTCTAGCAAGCTAGATGCAACTATATATTTTGGCTATATACAGAACTTAGCGGTATGATTTCAATGACAGCATTGGAAAGACAGCTGGTAAGATTAATGGCCACATATACTGTACAAAGGATTGACTGCTAAGATGATGGAAAGCAGAGTGGCACAACATACATACTAACAGAATTACATTTCCCCTTCTTATAAATACATACATTGCATCTGCACAAAAAGTCAAGTAAATGCAGGCATACTGCTTGACCATGGGATCCAAATACCCTTAGTTTTACGAAAATAAACTTTTTTAATACCTTAAAGGTAATCTTTTGTCGCACAAGGTCCTAGTATTTGAATAAATTTTTTTATGTTGGAGTAACTGCCATTTCATTTTCTTTCATAAATGAATAGTAAAAGCGAATATAAGTAACCCCGTAATATATCTGATCAGAGAAAGATGCTTCCTTCTACTTTTCAAATTCCTCTCCTGCTTCCTGCTTCTCTCCACTACATCTCAATTCAGTGTCCCAATCCAATCTGTCTTCAGTGAAGATGACCTGCCTGCTCACTGAAGGTTCACGTTACATAGAGATCTATGGGCATGGACAAGGAGAAAGGCAGAGAGATTGACTCAGACTGCTGCTGGTTTATAAGTAATTTACTGTCTTTTTTAACTGTTAATCTCCACCAACAGGCTCAGAAAAAAATTAAAATTACAATGCGCATGGAAAAACTGCTAAAAGTCCCAGATATGAGTGATGTAATGGTTAGAAATAGTGCTATTCCTCATGTATACACTCGGCAGCTTATTCTGAAAATTTACCTGAAACAACTGTTATACCTTATCCCCTTCAGGACTGGGCAATTTTCAATTTTTGTGTTTTTATTTTCAACTCCCTGCCTTCCCATAGCCTTTTTTTTTTTATTGTTCACATAGCCGTATGAGAGCATGTTATTTGCTGGACAAATTGTACTTTCTAATGTTACCCTTTACTGTTACATATCATGTAATGGGAAGTGCAGTGGGCAGCATGGTGGCTCTGTGGTTAGCTCTGGTGCCTTGTAGTGCTCGGGTCCAAGGTTCGAGTCTGACCAAGGACAACATCTGCATGGAGTTTGTATGTTCTCCCTGTGTTTGTGTGGGTTGCCTCCCACACCTCAAAGACATACTGATAGGGAGCTTAGTTTGTGAGCCCCCACTGGGGGCAGCTTGATGCTAATGTCTGTAAAGCACTGCAGACACAGCAGCGCTATATAAGTGTGTAAAATAAATAAATAAGCAGGAAAAAAAATTGAAATGGTGAGGAATTGGGAAAAACGCAACTCCGACAGTTTTATGGGTTTTGTTTTTACAGCGCTCCCTATGCAGTAAAACTAATCCATGCTCTTTATTCTCTGAGTCAGTACAATTTCAATATCACATTTATACAGTTTTAATACTAAAAATATTTTGTGGGACAAGCTGTCTTTTATTAATACCATTTTGGAGTGTGCATGACTTTTTGATCACTTTTTATTCAAATTTTTTGAGAGGTGAAGTGGCGAAAATATGGAAAAAATATTTTTATATTTTAATAGTACGTCCTTTTTTGGATGCAGCGATGCCTATATTGTTTATTTTTTTGACTGTTTATTTTCACTTTTATTGTGAGATTTAAAGGGACACTGACAGGCCAAATCAGCATATATAGTTAGATATATGACATTACAGGTCTTATAGAGTCTTTTAAAAGCATATAAGTATCCCCCCTGTCCACCTTATAAAGAGCGAAATATAAAGTTTTATAACCTGCTTCTCCGGTCAGCAATCTGCCCAAGGGGCGGCGTTTCATGTGAAAATGCACCCAGCCAGCCTTCCCAACTGCCGTTCTTAAGCCCCGCCCAGCTCATCATTATTCACTTCGCTCAGCCATGCACAAGGAACAGTGCATGGCTGAGGCTGAGGCTGCAGCTGCCTCCAAGACGCAGGCAGGCTGTGTGTGTACGCATGCGCGATCTAACCACGGCGGGGCGCAGGCGCAGAAGATTGGGCATGAACGATGCCCAGAGGATTGAATTGCCCATGCGCAGGATCGGGACTGGGGAGAGTTCTAGCCGCCGCCCAGCGAAGTGAATAATGATGAACTGGGCGGGGCTTAAGAACGGCAGTTGGGAAGGCTGGCTGGGCGCATTTTCACATGAAACGCCGCACCTTGGGCAGATTGCTGACCGGAGAAGCAGGTTAAAAAACTTTATATTTCGCTCTTTATAAGGTGGACAGGGGGGATACTTATATGCTTTTAACCACCTCCGGACCGCTGTACGCACAGACGCGTCCTGGAGGTGGTTGTTTCATTCCGAGTGGACGCGCCGGCGCGTCCTCTCGCGAGACGCGAGATTTCGGTCACAGCCGGCCCGCGCATGCGCATCGCGGGCCGGCAAAAGTTCGAGGAGAATTGCATCAGCAACCTGCCAGCCAATGATCGTCGCTGGCAGGTTGCTGATTTTTAAAAAATCAAATCACAAGCCATATAACAGATCATATTAGTAAATATGATCTGTTATATGGCTTCTCTGCTCCTGTGCTGGTCCTTTTCGTCGGTTGGATCCAGCACAGGAGCAGACTGAACTGTGAGTAGCACCAACACTACACCTTAGCCCCAGATCACCCCCCTGCACCCCAATTAACCCTTTGATCACCCCTTTGATCGCCCCTGTCAATCACTAGTGAAAGACAAAAAGTGATCAGTGTAAACTGTCACTTTTTTTTTTCACTAGTATTGGCTGTTAGGTTTTAGGGAAAGTTTAGGCCCCTTGGTTAGGTAGTTAGCGTCAGTTAGCGCCCACCCCACCGCACCGCAGTCACTTTTATTCGCTGATTAGCGTATCGCTAATCAGCATTTGTACTTTTATAGTATCTGTAAGTGATCAAAACTGATCACAGTCAGATCTATAATAGTATTAGTGTCACCTTAGCTCGCCCTCCACCCAAAACGCAGTGTTTGCCCGATCAGGCCTGATCGGTCGCCCACACGTGCGTTCACCCACGCCCGCCCCACCGCAGTGACAAAAAATTATTATTTTTTGATCACTGCACATTCACTTTACACGCACTGCGGCGATAAAAAAAATCAGTTTTGATATTTTTTATCAACCGCAGCGGCCTCCGGTACTTCGCTAGCCTCCCCTTTGTAAGACAGGTTTGCTTTTTTTCTTGGGTAGTCTCAGGGAATACCCCTAAATTTAGTAGTCCAAAATGTTAAACAGGGGGTATTCTTCTGAAGAGGCCTACAGGATTCTGACCCAGTCGGATGAGGAATGGGAACCCTCATCTGACGAATCTAGCGGGTCAGAATATGAACCTGTAGAAAGCAGTGGCTCTCTGACCCAAAGTTCGGACGAGGAGGTTGAGGTCCCTGGCAGCACCAGGCGTACCCGGCCCCGTGTCGCTAGACCACAGGTTACGCAGGATCCGCTTCAAGAGTAGCAGAGTGGGGCTGTCGCTGCCGGATCACGTGGTGAGGCATACACCAGCAGCGCAGCCCTTCCTGGACCTAGTACCAGCACTGCCGTACAACCTGGTGAAGTAGCGAGCACCAGAAGGGCAGTTGAAGCTGGTACGGTGGCACGTGCAGTAGTTACCCCGTCGCAGCCACCGCGCAGACAGGCCCGTAGAGCCCCTAGAATCCCTGAGGTGCTGGCAAACCCTGATTGGCAGTCACCAACTTCAGCCGCACCTGTAGTTCCCCCTTTCACCGCCCAGTCTGGAGTTCGGGTTGAGACGGCTCAAATCGGTTCGGCCCTGGGATTTTTTGAGCTGTTCTTGACTGCGGAGCTCTTGGACTTAGTCGTGGCAGAGACAAACCGGTATGCCACACAATTTATATCCGCCAACCCGGGAAGCTATTATGCCCAGCCTTTCCGGTGGAAACCAGTCCAAGTTTCCGAACTTAAAATTTTTCTGGGCCTCCTCCTCAACATGGGCCTGACAAAAAAGCATGAATTGCGGTCATATTGGTCCACGAACCCGATTCATCACATGCCCATGTTCTCTGCTGCTATGTCCAGGACACGATTTGAGGCCATCCTGCGTTTTCTGCATTTTAGCGACAACACCCCCTCCCGTCCCAGAGGCCACCCAGCTTTTGACCGGCTCCACAAAATTCGGCCCCTCATAGACCATTTCAACCAGAAATTTGCAGATTTGTATACCCCTGAGCAAAACATCTGCGTAGACGAGTCCCTAATACATTTTACCGGGCGCCTTGGCTTCAAACAATACATCCCAAGCAAGCGTGCCCGGTATGGGGTCAAATTGTATAAGCTCTGTGAAAGGGCCACAGGCTATACCCACAAATTTCGGATCTATGAGGGAAAAGATCAGACCCTGGAGCCGGTCGGTTGCCCTGACTACCTGGGGAGCAGTGGGAAGACAGTCTGGGACTTGGTGTCACCCTTATTCGGCAAGGGGTACCATCTTTATGTGGACAATTTTTACACAAGTGTGGCCCTCTTTAGGCATTTGTTTCTAGAACGGATTTGCGCCTGTGGCACCGCTCGAACTAGTCGCGTGGGCTTCCCCCAACGGCTTGTAACCACCCGTCTTGCAAGGGGGGAGAGGGCTGCCTTGTGTAACGAAGAACTGCTCGCGGTGAAATGGAGAGACAAGCGTGACGTTTACATGCTCTCCTCCATTCACGCAGACACGACAATCCAAATTGAAAGGGCAACCCGTGTCATTGAAAAGCCCCTCTCAGTCCACGACTATAATGCGCTCATGGGAGGGGTGGACTTCAATGACCAGATGTTGGCTCCCTATTTAGTTTCCCGCAGAACCAGACGCTGGTATAAGAAGGTGTCTGTATATTTAATTCAATTGGCGCTGTATAATAGTTTTGTTCTCTACAGTAAGGCTGGGAGAACAGGATCCTTTCTCAAATTCCAGGAAGAGATCATCGAGAACCTCCTTTACCCAGGAGGTTCCGTGGCCCCATCCACCAGTGTAGTTAGCCGTCTACACGAGCGACATTTCCCCAGTGTCGTTGCTGGTACCTCAACCCAACCGCCACCCCGAAAAAAATGTTGTGTCTGTAGCAGGAGTGGAATAAGGCGTGACACCCGCTATTTCTGTCCTGACTGCCCTGACCACCCTGCCCTATGCTTAGGAGAGTGTTTCCGGAAGTACCACACACAGGTACACCTAGCATAGGGATTGCATCGCACAGGACAGGCACACAGGGCTATTAGCGCCCTTTTACTCACAGCTGCTGCAAACCTCTCCTTTCACCTGGGATAAAGTGCATAACGTACTTTGCCACATCTTTGGGCGATTTGCACTTTGCACATTGTCCCATGGGGAAGGAGAGGTTTGTTCTATAAAGGTAAAAAAAACTAAACAAAAAAAAAATTACCGGTAAGTAAAAAAGTTAAAAAAGTTAAAAAAAAGTTAATATGTTCTGTTCTAAAGTTAATAAAGTTATTGCTTTGCGGCCTGGTTTTTTCTTTTTTGTTTTGTTTTTTTTACCTTCCAGGTGGACCAACCGATCGACTAGCTGCAGCACTGATGTGCATTCGGACAGAAGCATTGCGCTGCTGTCAGATTACACGCAAGTCGGTGTATGCGGCGCTGCAAGACGAGATTTCTCCTCTGCAGTAAAAGATACGTTTGCCGAGGCATATGAGCTGAGGAGGTGGCGGTGTTCATATACTTTGGCAAACACTTTGTATATATAAAAAAAAAAATCCCGGCAATGATTTATTCATCCACATCGATTGATGTGAATGGAGAAATCGGGTTTGCCAGGGCATACGAGCTAAGTGGGTATGGATGTTGGGCGGAGCTCCTAATGTCCTGGCAGACGCCTTTCCCCTCCTTTTTCTTTTTTTGGCAGAGATTTTTTTCATCCACATTGATCGATGCGAATGAAAAAATCTGTGCCGTTCATTTTTTTCTTTCAGCCCAGAGGCTGAACGGAAAAAAAAAATCTCATTACCTGTATGCTCAATATAAGGAGAATAGCAGAAACTCCTAATGCTGGGCATACATGTAATGATTGCGGAGACCCTCAAATGCCAGGGCAGTACAAACACCCCACAAATAACACCATTTTGGAAAGAAGACACCCCAAGGTATTCGCTGAGGGGCATAGTGAGTTCATGGAAGTTTTTATTTTTTGTCACAAGTTAGTGGAATATGAGACTTTGTATGAAAAAAAATCAAAAAAAAAATCATCATTTTCCACTAACTTGTGACAAAAAATAAAAAATTCTAGGAACTTGCCATGCCCCTCACGGAATACCTTGGGGTGTCTTCTTTCCAAAATGGGGTCACATGTGGGGTATTTATACTGCCCTGGCATTTTAGGGGCCCCAAAGCATGAGAAGAAGTCTGGTATCCAAATGTCTAAAAATGCCCTCCTAAAAGGAATTTGGGCACCTTTGCCCACCTAGGCTGCAAAAAAGTGTCACACATGTGGTATCTCCGTATTCAGGAGAAGTTGGGGAATGTGTTTTGGGGTGTCATTTTACATATACCCATGCTGGGTGAGATAAATATCTTGGTCAAATGCCAACTTTGTATAAAAAAATGGGAAAAGTTGTCTTTTGCCAAGATATTTCTCTCACCCAGCATGGGTATATGTAAAATGACACCACAAAACACATTCCCCAACTTCTCCTGAATACGGCGATACCACATGTGTGACACTTTTTTGCAGCCTAGGTGGGCAAAGGGGCCCACATTCCAAAGAGCACCTTTTGGATTTCACAGGTCATTTACCTACTTACCACACATTAGGGCCCCTGGAAAATGCCAGGGCAGTATAACTACCCCACAAGTGACCCCATTTTGGAAAGAAGACACCCCAAGGTATTCCGTGAGGGGCATGGCAAGTTCCTAGAATTTTTTATTTTTTGTCACAAGTTAGTGGAAAATGATGATTTTTTTTTTTTTTTTCATACAAAGTCTCATATTCCACTAACTTGTGACAAAAAATAAAAAATTCTAGGAACTCGCCATGCCCCTCACTGAATACCTTGGGGTGTCTTCTTTCCAAAATGGGGTCACTTGTGGGGTAGTTATACTGCCCTGGCATTCTAGGGGCCCAAATGTGTGGTATGGAGTTTGAAATCAAATTCTGTAAAAAATGACCTGTGAAATCCGAAAGGTGCTCTTTGGAATATGGGCCCCTTTGCCCACCTTTCGGATTTCACTGGTCATTTTTTACAGAATTTGATTTCAAACTCCTTACCACACATTTGGGCCCCTAGAATGCCAGGACAGTATAACTACTCCACAAGTGACCCCATTTTGGAAAGAAGAGACCCAAAGGTATTTCGTGATGGGCATAGTGAGTTCATAGAAGTTTTTATTTTTTGTCACAAGTTAGTGGAATATGAGACTTTGTAAGAAAAAAAAAAAAAAAAAAATCATCATTTTCCGCTAACTTGTGACAAAAAATAAAAAGTTCTATGAACTCACTATGCCCATCAGCGAATACCTTAGGGTGTGTACTTTCCGAAATGGGGTCATTTGTGGGCTGTTTGTACTGTCTGGGCATTGTAGAACCTCAGGAAACATGACAGGTGCTCAGAAAGTCAGAGCTGCTTCAAAAAGCGGAAATTCACATTTTTGTACCATAGTTTGTAAACGCTATAACTTTTACCCAAACCATTTTTTTTTTTACCCAAACATTTTTTTTTTATCAAAGACATGTATAACAATAAATTTAGAGCAAAATTTATATATGGATGTCGTTTTTTTTGCAAAATTTTACAACTGAAAGTGAAAAATGTCATTTTTCTGCAAAAAAATCGTTAAATTTCGATTAATAACAAAAAAAGTAAAAATGTCAGCAGCAATGAAATACCACCAAATGAAAGCTCTATTAGTGAGAAGAAAAGGAGGTAAAATTCATTTGGGTGGTAAGTTGCATGACCGAGCAATAAACGGTGAAAGTAGTGTAGGTCAGAAGTGTAAAAAGTGGCCTGGTCTTTCAGGGTGTTTAAGCACTGGGGGCTGAGGTGGTTAAAAGACTCTATAAGACCTGTAATGTCATATATCTAACTATATATGCTGATTTGGCCTGTCAGTGTCCCTTTAAACTTTTATATATTTTTTATTTTTGTTTATATATATATATTTTTTTTTTAAACTTGTTTTCGACAATGTTAGCCCCTCCCATGGGCCTAACATCAAAAAATCTTTAGATTGCCACTTATATTTATCAATGGAAATAAATCCATTGACAAATAGAAGATTCAGTAGATCTCAATGTAGTGCTGCCACATGTAGTCCTACATTGAAATATATCTGTGAAAGGTATCGGAGCCTCCGGCAGGCTCCAGACTTTCACATCCATTAAATGACTCCCCCAATCGCCGCGTGGGGGAGCTGTTCCCGGACAAGCTTTCAGGTTTTGCGCTCTCAGATTCTGTGGTCACATGGCATGTGAGGCCTTAAATTCCTGTGATCAGTATTATCACTGATTGTAGACTTTAGCCCTAGGTGTCTGCAGTATGAAACAGCAGAAACCTTGCAGCTATGGAACCAGCTGCGCTCGTGAACTTGTTCCATTTTTAAAGACCGGACTTCCACTTTACATGTACGGCGGATGTCCGGGAAGGTTTAAAATAGTTTTAGTTAAAGTGTAACTGTTACATCACTTTATTAAAGGGGTCGGACACTTTCTGGCTTCTGATGACCAATGTGTATGTAAGATGACTGTATGGAACTCACCAATATAGCCTCTGTTGATATTCTGTGTCATTTGCTGTATTTCAGAAGATATTCTTCCTTGTTAGCCAAGTCATTTGTGCTGTACAGTGAAAGGTGCTGTCCATAAAATGGCTGCTGATGGAGGGTTATGTGACCAGGCAAATCACTCAGTCTCCGCCATTAATATAGCCCACACCTGCCCTAAACTTTCAACATTGCAAGTGGAGAGGATAGATGTGGTATTTTGAGGGAAGAAGGGTGAGTGATGTGTCTGGAGTTATTTTTGCTTGGTCACATGACCCTCCATCAGCGGCCATCTTATGGACAGGTCTCCTGTGAAGATTTGCCCAACAAGGGGACATGACTTATGAATAGAGTTGAGCGAACACCTGGATGTTCGGGTTCGAGAAGTTCGGCCGAACTTCCCGGAAATGTTCGGGTTCGGGATCCGAACCCGACCCGAACTTCGTCCCGAACCCGAACCCCATTGAAGGCAATGGGGACCCGAACTTTTCGGCACTAAAAAGGCTGTAAAACAGCCCAGGAAAGAGCTAGAGGGCTGCAAAAGGCAGCAACATGTAGGTAAATCCCCTGCAAACAAATGTGGATAGGGAAATGAATTAAAATAAAAATAAAAAAAATAAAAATTAACCAATATCAATTGGACAGAGGTCCCATAGCAGAGAATCTGGCTTCACGTCAGCAGAGAATCAGTCTCTTCATGCCATAGCAGAGAATCTGGCTTCATGTCATAGCAGAGAATCAGGCTTCACGTCACCCACCACTGGAACAGGCCACTGTCACATATTTAGGCCCAGGCAGAGGAGAGAGGTCCCGTAACAGAGAATCTGGCTTCATGTCAGCACAGAATCAGTCTTCATGTCATAGCAGAGAATCAGGCTTCACGTCACCCACCACTGGAACAGGCCACTGTCACATATTTAGGCCCCGGCACCCAGGCAGAGGAGAGAGGTCCCGTAACAGAGAATCTGGCTTCATGTCAGCACAGAATCAGTCTTCATGTCATAGCAGAGAATCAGGCTTCACGTCACCCACCACTGGAACAGGCCACTGTCACATATTTAGGCCCCGGCACCCAGGCAGAGGAGAGAGGTCCCGTAACAGAGAATCTGGCTTCATGTCAGCACAGAATCAGTCTTCATGTCATAGCAGAGAATCAGGCTTCACGTCACCCACCACTGGAACAGGCCACTGTCACATATTTAGACCCAGGCAGAGGAGAGAGGTCCCGTAACAGAGAATCTGGCTTCATGTCAGCACAGAATCAGTCTTCATGTTATAGCAGAGAATCAGGCTTCACGTCACCCACCACTGGAACAGGCCACTGTCATATATTTAGGCCCCGGCACCCAGACAGAGGAGAGAGGTCCCGTAACAGAGAATCTGGCTTCATGTCAGCACAGAATCAGTCTTCATGTCATAGCAGAGAATCAGGCTTCACGTCACCCACCACTGGAACAGGCCACTGTCACATATTTAGGCCCCGGCACCCAGGCAGAGGAGAGAGGTCCCGTAACAGAGAATCTGGCTTCATGTCAGCACAGAATCAGTCTTCATGTCATAGCAGAGAATCAGGCTTCACGTCACCCACCACTGGAACAGGCCACTGTCACATATTTAGGCCCAGGCATCCAGGCAGAGGAGAGAGGTCCCGTAACAGAGAATATGGCTTCATGTCAGCACAGAATCAGTCTTCATGTTATAGCAGAGAATCAGGCTTCACGTCACCCACCACTGGAACAGGCCACTGTCACATATTAAGGCCCCGGCACCCAGACAGAGGAGAGAGGTCCCGTAACAGAGAATCTGGCTTCATGTCAGCAGAGAATCAGTCTTCATGTCATAGCAGAGAATCAGGCTTCACGTCACCCACCACTGGAACAGGCCACTGTCACATATTTAGGCCCAGGCACCCAGACAGAGGAGAGAGGTCCCGTAACAGAGAATCTGGCTTCATGTCAGCAGAGAATCAGTCTTCATGTCATAGCAGAGAATCAGGCTTCACGTCACCCACCACTGGAACAGGCCACTGTCACATATTTAGGCCCAGGCAGAGGAGAGAGGTCCCGTAACAGAGAATCTGGCTTCATGTCAGCACAGAATCAGTCTTCATGTTATAGCAGAGAATCAGGCTTCACGTCACCCACCACTGGAACAGGCCACTGTCACATATTTAGGCCCCGGCACCCAGACAGAGGAGAGGTTCATTCAACTTTGGGTTGCCCCGCAATATAATGGTAAAATGAAAATATAAATAGGATTGAATGAGGAAGTGCCCTGGAGTACAATAATATATTGTTAAGGGGAGGTAGTTAATGTCTAATCTGCAGAAGAGATGGACAGGTCCTGTGGGATCCATGCCTGGTTCATTTTTATGAACGTCAGCTTGTCCACATTGGCTGTAGACAGGCGGCTGCGTTTGTCTGTAATGACGCCCCCTGCCGTGCTGAATACACGTTCAGACAAAACGCTGGCCGCCGGGCAGGCCAGCACCTCCGAGGCATAAAAGGCTAGCTCTGGCCACGTGGACAATTTGGAGACCCAGAAGTTGAATGGGGCCGAACCATCAGTCAGTACGTAGAGGGGTGTGCACAGGTACTGTTCCACCATCTTATTGAAATGTTGCCTCCTGCTAACACGTTCCGTATCAGGTGGTGGTGCAGTTAGCTGTGGCGTGGTGACAAAACTTTTCCACATCTCTGCCATGCTAACCCTGCCCTCAGAGGAGCTGGCCGTGACACAGCTGCGTTGGCGACCTCTTGCTCCTCCTCTGCCTTCGCCTTGGGCTTCCACTTGTTCCCCTGTGACATTTGGGAATGCTCTCAGTAGCGCGTCTACCAACGTGCGCTTGTACTCGCGCATCTTACTATCACGCTCCAGTGCATGAAGTAAGGTGGGCACATTGTCTTTGTACCGTGGATCCAGCAGGGTGGCAACCCAGTAGTCCGCACACGTTAAAATGTGGGCAACTCTGCTGTCGTTGCGCAGGCACTGCAGCATGTAGTTGCTCATATGTGCCAGGCTGCCCAGAGGTAAGGACAAGCTGTCCTCTGTGGGAGGCGTATCGTCATCGTCCTGCATTTCCCCCCAGCCACGCACCACCTCCTCCTCATCCTCGTCCTCCAGTAGTGGGCCCTGTCTGGCCACATTTGTACCTGGCCTCTGCTGTTGCAAAAAACCTCCCTCTGAGTCACTTCGAAGAGACTGGCCTGAAAGTGCTAAAAATGACCCCTCTTCCTCCTCTTCCTCCTGGGCCACCTCCTCTTCCATCATCGCCCTAAGTGTTTTCTCAAGGAGACATAGAAGTGGTATTGTAACGCTGATAACGGCGCCATCGCCACTGGCCATGTTGGTGGAGTACTCGAAACAGCGCAACAGGGCACACAGGTCTCGCATGGAGGCCCAGTCATTGGTGGTGAAGTGGGGCTGATCCGCAGTGCGACTGACCCGTGCGTGCTGCAGCTGAAACTCCACTATGGCCTGCTGCTGCTCGCACAGTCTGTCCAGCATGTGCAAGGTGGAGTTCCACCTGGTGGGCACGTCGCATATGAGGCGGTGAGCGGGAAGGCCGAAGTTATGCTGTAGCGCAGACAGGCGAGCAGCGGCAGGGTGTGAACGCCGGAAGCGCGAACAGACGGCCCGCACTTTATGCAGCAGCTCTGACATGTCGGGGTAGTTGTGAATGAACTTCTGCACCACCAAATTCAGCACATGCGCCAGGCAAGGGATGTGCGTCAAACCGGCTAGTCCCAGAGCTGCAACGAGATTTCGCCCATTATCGCACACCACCAGGCCGGGCTTGAGGCTCACCGGCAGCAACCACTCGTCAGTCTGTTGTTCTATACCCCGCCACAACTCCTGTGCGGTGTGGGGCCTGTCCCCCAAACATATGAGTTTCAGAACGGCCTGCTGACGTTTACCCCGGGCTGTGCTGAAGTTGGTGGTGAAGGTGTGTGGCTGACTGGATGAGCAGGTGGAAGAAGAGGAGGAGGAAGCTGAGGAGGAGGAGACAGGAGGCAAAGAATGTTGCCCTGCGATCCTTGGCAGCGGAAGGACGTGCGCCAAACAGCTCTCCGCATGGGGCCCAGCCGCCACTACATTTACCCAGTGTGCAGTTAGGGAGATATAGCGTCCCTGGCCGTGCTTACTGGTCCACGTATCTGTGGTTAGGTGGACCTTGCCACAGATGGCGTTGCGCAGTGCACACTTGATTTTATCGGATACTTGGTTGTGCAGGGAAGGCACGGCTCTCTTGGAGAAGTAGTGCCGGCTGGGAACAACATACTGTGGGACAGCAAGCGACATGAGCTGTTTGAAACTGTCTGTCTCCACCAGCCTAAATGACAGCATTTCATAGGCCAGTAGTTTAGAAATGCTGGCATTGAGGGCCAGGGATCGAGGGTGGCTAGGTGGGAATTTACGCTTTCTCTCAAATGTTTGTGAGATGGAGAGCTGAACGCTGCCGTGTGACATGGTTGAGATGCTTGGTGACGCAGGTGGTGGTGTTGGTGGTACATCCCATGTTTGCTGGGCGGCAAGTGCCAACGTCCCTCCAGAGGCGGAGGAAGAGGCCAAGGCGGCGGCAGCAGCAGAAGAGGTAGCAGGGGGAGCCTGAGTGACTTCCTTGTTTTTAAGGTGTTTACTCCACTGCAGTTCATGCTTTGCATGCAGGTGCCTGGTCATGCAGGTTGTGCTAAGGTTCAGAACGTTAATGCCTCGCTTCAGGCTCTGATGGCACAGCGTGCAAACCACTCGGGTCTTGTCATCAGCACATTGTTTGAAGAAGTGCCATGCCAGGGAACTCCTTGAAGCTGCCTTTGGGGTGCTCAGTCCCAGATGGCGGCGGTCAGTAGCAGGCGGAGTCTCTTGGCGGCGGGTGTTCTGATTTTGCCCACTGCTCCCTCTTTGTATTTTGCTACGCTGTTGGCTCGGTCTCACCACTGCCTCTTCCTCCGAACTGTGAAAGTCAGTGGCATGACCTTCATTCCATGTGGGGTCTAGGACCTCATCGTCCCCTGCATCGTCTTCCACCCAGTCTTGATCCCTGACCTCCTGTTCAGTCTGCACACTGCAAAAAGACGCAGCAGTTGGCACCTGTGTTTTGTCATCATCAGAGACGTGCTGAGGTGGTATTCCCATGTCCTCATCATCAGGAAACATAAGTGGCTGTGCGTTAGTGCATTCTATCTCTTCCACCCCTGGGGAAGGGCTAGGTGGATGCCCTTGAGAAACCCTGGCAGCAGAGTCTTCAAACAGCATAAGAGACTACTGCATAACTTGAGGCTCAGACAGTTTCCCTGATATGCATGGGGGTGATGTGACAGACTGATGGGCTTGGTTTTCATGCGCCATCTGTGCGCTTTCTGCAGAAGACTGGGTGGGAGATAATGTGAACGTGGTGGATGCACTGTCGGCCACCCAATTGACTAATGCCTGTACCTGCTCAGGCCTTACCATCCTTAGAACGGCATTGGGCCCCACCAAATATCCCTGTAAATTCTGGTGGCTACTGGGACCTGAGGTAGTTGGTACACTAGGACGTGTGGCTGTGGCAGAACGGCCACATCCTCTCCCAGCACCAGAGGGTCCACTAACACCACCACGACCATGTCCACGTCCGCGTCCGCGTCCCTTACTAGATGTTTTCCTCATTGTTACCGTTCACCACAATAAGAAAAATATTATTCGGGCCAATGTATTGAATTAAAATTCAGGCCTTTTTTTACAGACACCTAACACTGTCTGGCTATCTATTTAGGTACCGTATTACACTAATACAGGCACACCAGTAATGACAGATTTAGCTGAATATAAATGTGAGGCCTATTTTTTAGGCGCTGTGTGACAGGTATACGTTTAATCACAGAATTAGACTTGTATCTGCACTGTAGCGTGTGTGTTAAGTTTTTCAGAATGACCCTATCAGCACCTTGAATCTAATATACCCTTTTAGGGATAGATTTAAAGTAGGTCTGATACAGCAGAAACAACTAATTTTGAGAATTGCAAATTTGGGAATTGTTTTTCAACCCAGAACAAAAACTGTGCTTTTACGGTCACTAAAAATAACTTGACCAGCTAAAACTGTACTGATTTGGATGAATATAAATGTCAGGCCTATTTTTTAGGCGCTGGGTGACAGGCTCAACTTGCCCCTGATGTAGTATATGGCCAAAAAATAACCACACTATTGATGGTTAAATGCACTTGGGTGACACAGGCTCAGCCTGCACCTGATGTAGTATATGGCCAAAAAATAACCACACTATTGATGGTTAAATGCACTTGATGAAAGCTTGACCCTGATGTAGGATATAGCAAAAAATAATTACACTATTGATGGTTAAATGCACTTGGGTGACACAGGCTCAGCCTGCACCTGATGTAGTATATGGCCAAAAAATAACCACACTATTGATGGTTAAATGCACTTGATGAAACTTGACCCTGATGTAGGATATAGCAAAAAATAACCACACTATTGATGGTTAAATGCACTTGGGTGACACAGGCTCAGCCTGCACCTGATGTAGTATATGGCCAAAAAATAACCACACTATTGATGGTTAAATGCACTTGATGAAAGCTTGACCCTGATGTAGGATATAGCAAAAAATAACCACACTATTGATGGTTAAATGCACTTGGTGGCAGCTTGTGCTGGCGCACCACAAGCCACAAAATGGCCGCCGATCACCCCAGAAAAAAGTGACTGAAAAATGCTCTGGGCAGCCTAAAAACACTGAGCAATTGAATAGAGGCAGTTCAATGATCCACAGCTGTAGATCGATCACTGAATGAAGTCTTTTGGAGGAGTTAATCTGCCTAATCTCGCCCTAACGTCGCAGCTGCAACCTCTCCCTACGCTTGTATCAGCAGAGTGACGTGCAGCGCTACGTGACCCAAGCTTATATAGAGGCTGGGTCACATGCTGCACTGGCCAATCACAGCCATGCCAATAGTAGGCATGGCTGTGATGGCCTCTTAGGGCAAGTAGTATGACGCTTGTTGATTGGCTGCTTTGCAGCCTTTCAAAAAGCGCCAAGAAAGCACCGAACCCGGACTTTTACGAAAATGTTAGGGTTCGGGTCCGTGTCACGGACACCCCAAAATTCGGTACGAACCCGAACTATACAGTTCGGGTTCGCTCATCCCTACTTATGAAATATAGCAAACGGCACAGAATATCAACAAAGTCTATGTTAGTGTCATATAGTCATCTTACATACAGTACAGACCAAAAGTTTGGACACACCTTCTCATTCAAAGAGTTTTCTTTATTTTCATGACTATGAAAATTGTAGATTCACACTGAAGGCATCAAAACTATGAATTAACACATGTGGAATTATATACATAACAAACAAGTGTGAAACAACTGAAAATATGTAATATTCTAGGTTCTTCAAAGTAGCCACCTTTTGCTTTGATTACTGCTTTGCACACTCTTGGCATTCTCTTGATGAGCTTCAAGAGGTAGTCCCCTGAAATGGTTTTCACTTCACAGGTGTGCCCTGTCAGGTTTAATAAGTGGGATTTCTTGCCTTATAAATGGGGTTGGGACCATCAGTTGCGTTGAGGAGAAGTCAGGTGGATACACAGCTGATAGTCCTACTGAATAGACTGTTAGAATTTGTATTATGGCAAGAAAAAAGCAGCTAAGTAAAGAAAAACGAGTGGCCATCATTACTTTAAGAAATTAAGGTCAGTCAGTCAGCCGAAAAAATTGGGAAAACTTTGAAAGTAAGGGCTATTTGACCATGAAGGAGAGTGATGGGGTGCTGCGCCAGGTGACCTGGCCTCCACAGTCACCGGACCTGAACCCAATCGAGATGGTTTGGGGTGAGCTGGACTGCAGAGTGAAGGCAAAAGGGCCAACAAGTGCTAAGCATCTCTGGGAACTCCTTCAAGACTGTTGGAAGACCATTTCAGGTGACTACCTCTTGAAGCTCATCAAGAGAATGCCAAGAGTGTGCAAAGCAGTAATCAAAGCAAAAGGTGGCTACTTTGAAGAACCTAGAATATGACATATTTTCAGTTGTTTCACACTTGTTTGTTATGTATATAATTCCACATGTGTTAATTCATAGTTTTGATGCCTTCATAGTCATGAAAATAAAGAAAACTCTTTGAATGAGAAGGTGTGTCCAAACTTTTGGTCTGTACTGTATGCTTTGGTCAAAAGTAGCCAGAAAGTGTCCGACCCCTTTAATATTGTGTTAGGGACAGGAATGTTAAGAACGTTTGTACTTTAGTACGTAAAGGCGGTTGTTTTTACTAGAAAACAGGGTGTGAAGAGGAATCCTCTGACTGAATGTTGCTAATAGAGATGAGTGAATCGAAGTTGACCAAGTGGAATTCGATCCAAACTTCAGGAAAAATTTGATTTGCACCAAATCCAAATTTCCTCACGCTTCGTGGTAACAAATCGCATTTTTTCCTAAAATGGCTGCTGCACGTGTTAGGACATGGAGAAAAGAACTCTGGGAACAAGGAATCACCCACAATGCCATGCATGCAGCCAATCAGCAGCCAGACAGCCCTGTGATGTCACAGCCCTATAAATAGCCTCAGCCATCTTGGATTCAGCCATTTTCCATTGTACTTAGTGCAGGGAG
Organism: Bufo bufo; assembly: GCF_905171765.1. Lineage (NCBI taxonomy): Eukaryota > Metazoa > Chordata > Amphibia > Anura > Bufonidae > Bufo > Bufo bufo. The sequence continues at coordinate 195,782,108 of NC_053392.1, read as the reverse complement.
AGACGTCAGCAGGCACTAGGGAAAGTGCTAGGACAGACTTGAAAACTTTTATTTAGCTGAATAGAAGTTCAGGGAAAGAGAATTAGAAGTGTAGGGAAAGGATAGGGAGGAATTATTCCACAGTATTGAAGCAGAACAGGTCCAATAGGGGAGTTTAGAGCCTGGGTAATAGGAACAATCCTATTACACCTTGCTGCACTGACTGCGGATCCAAATTGCCATTATACTGCTGCTTTCAGGTTTGCAATAGATGATACCTCTGTAATTCCAAACCTTTCTTGTTATTGGGGTGCAAGTGCTGTGTGATACAGCCATTAATAGGGTGTATTACTAGGAAATATTTCTACATCTTATTAGCCCTTGTGCACTGCAGTTATATGTTCTAAAGCATTTTTTGGCGTGTATATGTGGAAAAAAAAGGGCTTATTAGCCGTTGTGTGTTGAAGTGAGAAAATTAAAGCCCTTTTGGCATGTATTTGTGGCAAAAAAAAGTATTATTTGCCGTTCAGCAGTACAGTTATATGTTCTAAAGCCTTTTTTGTCGTGTATTAGTGGGAAAAAAAGTATTATTTGCCGTTCAGCGGTGCAGTTATATTTTCTAAAGCCTTTTTTGGCGTGTATTAGTGGGAAAAAAAGTATTATTTGCCGTTCAGCGGTGCAGTTATATGTTCTAAAGCCTTTTTTGGCGTGTATAAGTGGGGGAAAAAAAGGGCTTATTAGCCATTGTGTGGTGAAGTGAGAAAATTACAGCCCATTTTTGTGTGTATGTATTAGTGGCAAAAAAATGTATTATTTGCCGTTCAGCAGTGCAGTTATATGTTCTAAATCTTTTTTTGGCGTGTATGAGTGGTGAAAAAAAGGGCTTATTAGCCATTGTGTGGTGAAGTGAGAAAATTACTGCATTTTTGGTGTGTATTAGTAGCAAAAAAAAAAGTATTTGCTGTTCATGGGTGCAGTTATATGTTCTAAAGCCTTTTTTGGCGTGTATTAGTAGGAAAAAAAGGTCTTATTAGCCGTTGTGTGAAGAAGTGAGAAAATTACAGCCCCTTTTGGCATGTATTGGTGGCAAAATAAAAATATTATTTGCCGTTCATCGGTGCAGTTATGTGTTCTAAAGCCTTTTTTGACATGTATTAGTGGCAAAAAAAAGTATTATTTGCCGTTGTGTGGTGAAGTGACAAAATTACAGCTTTTTTGGCGTGTATTAATTCCCTTTTTATTTACTTATTTGATCTAACAGTATGTCAGACAGAGAAGTGACAGGCCCTGCACAGTGGAGGGGAAGAGGCCTAAATGTTTCTGGCGCAGGCACAGATCGCAGCAGAGTAAGGGGGCGTGGCAGCAGGGGTCACTTCCAGAGTCCTGAGGTCCCAGTGTCAGCTAGTGGTCATGTCTTGACCAGCAACCCATCAGCTCTTGAATGGTTGACTCGGTCATCCACTTCGTCCCAAGTGACATCAGACAACTCCAGCCAAGAGTCGGTGGGTGCGTCAGACACAACCCTTAGTTGGCATGGCCCGGGAAGAGGCCCTGTGCCCTCACCTGTCCTCAATCTGCCTCTGTCCTTTTCTGTTCCTGCAGCCAGAGTATTATATGCTGTGGGCTCAGCTCTACTATACAGCAAAGATGAGCTACTAGAGGACAGCAGCTACTGCCCAGCCAAGATCTGGAGGAGACATCTGCTGCTTCCTCCGGTAGGCGAGCAAGTAGTGATGAGGAGAGTGGCATGGGAGCCGGGTGACAAAGGGGCTTCATCATCATTGGAAAAAGAGGTTGGCAGCTTGCACATGAGGCAACGGCGGAGCCCGCAACTCGGTAGCGTGGCCGGGAGTCAGCAGGGTGGCAGCAGTGGGAGGTCGGGAGCCAAACGTGCCCGGGGTGGACCACCCACTTCGCAGGAGCCTACCTGTCTGGAAAGTAGCAGTGCAGGGGTTCACGGAGGCAGCGGTAGCAGGCAGTTAGGGCGGAGTGTTGGGGGGAAAATGCCATACTAGGCGGTGTGGCAATTTTCTGTTAGGCCACCGGAGGAGGTGAACATGGCCATTTGCCGAATATGTGGGCAGAAGGTGAAGCATGGCTAGGGTGCCACCACCGCCCTGCATCAACACATGCAGTGTCACCATAAAGTGGTTTGGGGGAACTGTGGCTCCATTGTGGTGATCCAGCCTGTCGCAGGAACCGCTGCATCACCCAGTGGCACGCACCCAATTTCATGCAGTCAAGGCTCCACCACCTTAGCCAAAGGGAGTTGTCTGTCCTTCCCATCATCTGCTGCTCCTGATGCTTCTGCTCCTCCTCCTCCTCGTCAGTCATTCCATCAGCAATCGATCACCAAAGCGATTGGCAAGAGACAACAGTATGCGTGCATGCATCCAACGGCGCAGAAGCTGAACGTGCTCCTGGCCAAGTTGCTGGTGCTGCAGTCCCTCGCTTTCCAAGTGGTGGACTGCTCCTTTCAGAGAACTGATGGCTTGTGCCAAGCCGAGGTGGAGAGTCCAAAGCCGTCATTTCATTGCGAAAAAGGCAGTACCAGCCCTGCACACATATGTAGAACAAGAAGGTGGGCCAGTCCTTGAGCCTGTTGGTGTCTGCCAAAGTGCACAGCAGCGCCGACATGTGAAGCTGTAACTACGGTCAAGGACAATATGTGTCCTTTACGGCCCACTCGGTAAATGTGGTTTCTGCCAAGCCACACCAGCAACTTGGCCAGGTGACGCCGCTTCCGCCTCCACGTTCTCACGCCGTTGGTCCTGCAACATTGTTCGCCTCTGCCGCATCATCCTCCACCGTGTCCTCAGCCTCCACTGCAGGGACAATTCACAATTGCTCCTCCAGCATACCACATGTGCAGGGCACGGCAGTGTCACACTGTTCTACACCTCGTTTGCCTGGGCGAACGGAGTCACACAGGGGAGGAACTGCTCTGTGTCCTTTATCAAGAAATCGAATTCTGTCTTTCTCCGTGATAACTAAAAATCGGAACCATGGTGACCGACAACGGGAAGAACATGGTGACAGCGCTGCGTCAAGGAGGGCTGAGCCATGCGCCCTGCATTGCGCACGTGTTCAATCTGGTTGTTAAGCTTTTCCTGAAGTCTTCCACCCATCTGCAAGATATCCTAAAAATGGACAGGAAACTTTGCATGCACTTCAGCCACTCGTACACCGCCAAGCACACCCTCCTTGAGCTTGCAGCGGCAGACCAGTGTCCCCCAACATAGACTGATATGCGACGTTTCCACCCATTGGAATTCCACCCTCCGTATGTTGGACCAACTGTACGAACAGAGAAAGGCCATAAACAATTTCTTGATCATCTAAGAGGACAGGAGTACTCCCCTGTGTTACTTTGATGTCAGACAGTGGCAGCTCATGCTTGACACCTGCCGTTTGCTCAGGCCCTTTGAGGATGCCACATTATTTGTCAGTCGCCAGGACTACGGGATGAACAACGTAATTTCACTGCTTCATATCCTAGAACAGATGCTGGTACATCTGGCTGGTTAGGGGACTGGAGACGTGTAGCCTACATCTCATGGCCACATGAGCCCCGTGGGGGCTGAACTGGAGGAGGAGGAGGAGGACATTGGAGCACAAGCAATGTGTAGCGAAATGGGTAGTAACCCTTAGAGGTCTGGAATGTATTGGATAACACTGACATAATGTTGTCAGTGTTATCCAATACATTCCAGAACTGTAAGGGTTACATAGCATCATAAATCAATATAAAGCTATGCGACCCCGGCAGTGCTGGAAGTTCAAGACGGGAGCTGCGCCGGCGAGACCGGAGCGTGACACTCGCTTGTCTGAAAGCGACCTAAGGGTTAATAAACTATTAAACTACATAAACTATTCAGTCTCAGTCTGAATTGGTGAGCCTTTGAGATCTGTTCACATCGTTCGGTGATGCATAGTGGGTGCTGTTGTTGTGATGTTATGCCTGTGGGTAGATGGGGCCCAGTGCATTGTGAGCTTCGCCTGACAGGGGTGTTGTTGGGCTGCTGGGTCTCACCGTCTGTGGGTGCCGTGTTACTGTGGCGGTGGTCACCATGTGGCGCTGTGCCAAATTACAGTAGGGACCCACTCATAAGAGGCCGCCTTGACAAGGTGAGTGGGCCTATGCTTTTTCATCAAAACATATACTAATGGGGTCATTCATCAAACTAGTGTAGAGCGGAACCTTAGTTGCCCATAGTAACCAATCAGATTCCATCTTTCATTTCCCAAAGAGGCTGTCAAAAAGGAGAGGTGGAATCTGATTGGTTGCTATGGGCAACTAAGCCAGTTCTACTTTACACCAGTTTGATAAATAACCCCATAACTGCTCCAATGGAGATGTTTCTAAGCTATTCTGAGAGGCAATAGATCAATGCATGGTATGTGGATGTGCGATCCATATCTTTTTCTCCACAGTCTACCACAAGTTAATTTGTGCTTTATTTATTCAGGGAGACATTTTCAAACCCTTTCATGTCCTACCTTTATGGACAAAATGGTGACTAAATACATCTAGTGTGAACGTATTGTGTGCTTGCCGGCTGCTCTGGAGAACGTTGTGTTCTCTGCATAGCTGGCGAATAGAATGAATAGCTGCCATTGCTCGGCATCCCTCTTGAGTGCACTCTTGCAGTGTCTGTATTTTGCAATTATTGTGACCAAACAGTGTAAAAATATGTACGTGAATGTGTTTTGTTTGCAGAGAGATATACGTTTCTTATAAATGCTGATGCCGGGCTTCAATCTGTGAAACCTTTAGCATTCAAAGCTCATTGTGGCTTAGTGGGTAATTACAGGGCTTCATTGTTTTTAGAATATAAGGTGGCTCACAGAAAAGCTTTTGATCCTTTGTAATCTTTCTTGAGAAAATCTTTGAACCCAGCTTTGCCTTGTTTATAGTCTGTTTGTCATATCTTGACAATATTTAGTAGTTTACTTTGCCTTTTTGCATGCATGGTGTGTTGGGATGTACAATGCATTATTACATAGTGACTAGGTTCTAGCTGTAGTCTTTCTACATCATTTAAGCAGACCTGTCACTATACTATGCTGTACTACTTAAAGGGGATGTCTAACAGTTTTTTAAATTCTGAAGGTATCAGACAGGCTCATAAATGAAAGAAAACTGGTTAAGGGCTCATGCACACGACAGTATTTTGCACTCAGTATACTGTCCGTTTTTAGAGTTCAGTATGCGGTACATATACTGAACCATTCATTTCAATTCCGTTTTAGTATTTCCGTACCGTGAAAAGATAGAACATGTCCTATTCTTGTCCGCAAATTACGGTGCTTGGCTCCATTCAAGTCAATGGGTCAGCAAAAAAACCGGAACACATACGGAAATGCATCCGTATGTCTTCTGTACCCGTTCCGTTTTTGCTGAACCATCTATTAAAAATGTTATGCCCAGCCCAATTTTCTCTATGTAATTACTGTATACTGTATATGGCATACGGAAAAACGGAACGGAAAGGAAACGGAAACACAACAGAAAAAAAAAACGGAACAACGGATCCGTAAAAATCAGACCGCAAAACACTGAAAAAGCCATACAGTCGTGTGCATGAGCCCTAAGGCCGAATGCACACGGCCGCGTTCCGCGTTCCGCGGCCGAGAGCGGTCCGTGGTATGCCGGGCTGGATTCCTGTTCAGAGCAGGAGCTTCATGCCCCAATGGGGCTCACAATCTAAGTTCCCTATCAGTATGTCTTTGGAGTGTAAATACACATTAAGAAGCTCAGAATAGTAGCAGTAATGCAAACTAAAATGATTCAAATATTCAGCGTTTACATCCCAGCATCTGCCATTTTGCATTTGTTTGCTTATGTATTGTAGTTCAAAGGGAACCTGTCATCAACTTTATGCTGCCCATACTAATGGCAGAATAAAGTAGAGACAGGTGAGTTGGTTTCTGCGGTCTGTCATTTATAAGTTAAAAGTAAGTGGTTGTCGAGAACCAACATCACAATCATTGCAGACTGGGCCTGGAAAAGAGTCCTGGCCACCTGAGAAGAGTCCTGGTTATTCATGACTTCCTGCTCTCCTGCCCACCTGCTGATGACTGACAGTCTTCTACCTAGTTTTCTCCCTTTCTCTCTAGGAGAGAACTGCCAATCATCAGCAGATGGGTGAGAGAGCAGGAGATTATGGATAACCAGGACTCTTCTCAGGTAGATGTGACTCTTTTCCAGGCCCAGTCTGCAATGATTATGATGCTGGTTCTCAGCAACCACTTACATGAGTGACACACCGCTGAAATCAGCATTTCTGTCACTATTTTATGCTGCCCTCAGTGATGTCAGCATAAAGTTGATGACAGGTTCCCTTTAAATGCAATGATGTCTGACATAGATACATCTGTATGGCAATTTTTAGTTAAAGGGAACCTGTCATGAGCATTTAGGCCCAAAACAGCCATCAAACTTATTTTCCAGGATGGTGACAGGCTCACAAAGACATCCTTCTATATTCTGGAACATTTGGCCTAACACAGAATGTATTAAATTGACTGTAAGGAGTCACAGGGGTGGAGCCACTCCTCAGAAGAGTCATTCTTGCAGGTTCTTCTACTGGGTTGATTTCCATCCCACAGACCGGGTAATTCATCCCAAGTCACCTCCAGTGGCATCCAGCACAGGCACAATAAAGCTAGGTGTACGGGCCTAGGCTAGATCCGCGCACTATGCATGCATTGGATACCACCGGAGGTGGCTTGAGATGATCTTTAATCAAGCCAAAAGAGGCACAGGCCTGCATTCTTCTTTAGAGGAGTGGTTCCACCCACATGACTTCTTACAGGTCATTTGAATACAGCTTTCAAAGTTCTTCTTCCGTGTTATCCTGAATCTCCCAGAAGGATATCACTGTGAACCTGTCATTGTCCTGAATAACAGACTGGTGGCGGTTTGGGGGCCTAAATCCTCATAACAGGTTTATTTTAATGTATGTGATTACATTTTGTTGGAAATTAGGGGCTGTTCACATCTCGTTTTTGTTGTATGTTTGTGAATAGAAAAAGGCATAGAAACGTATGGCTTGTCGCACCCACAGACATGGGCAAAAATTGTTCGAAAGTGCATACTTTTGACTTTATTTAAAAAATTTTATATTTATGTATGTTTTTTTGCAGGACAGAATAACGTAGCATACCACATTTTTCTGTCCCACAAAAAAAAACATAGAAATGTACGGTATATGTTTTTTTTTTACTTTGCAGTGAATGGGAGATGGATGGAAATGTAAGACAATACGTTTCCATCCGTTAAACGTATCTGTTTTTTAAATAATGCATTCAAATCTTCAAATCTTTATTTTGAAAAAGAAAGATTTCACAAAAACCTGTATATTTAAATAAAACACACAAATGTATTGAAACGTAGGCACATCTGTCAAACATAAAAAAAGATAGATAACCATAAAATTGCATATATTTGTATACTTTTTTTTACTGTATGTCTAAAAGTATCCACTTGACGTACAGCAAAAACGAGACGTGAACAGCCCCTTAGGCTACTTTCACACTAGTGTTTTTTGCGGATCCGTCATGGATCTGCAAAAACGCTTCTGTTACCATAATACATCCGCCTGCATCTGTCATGATCCGGTGGTATTATGTCCTCTATAGCCATGGCGGATCTGTCATGAACACCATTGAAAGTCAATGGGGGAACGATCCGTTTTCTATTGTGTCAGAGAAAGCGGATCCATCCCCATTGACTCACATTGTGTGCCAGGACGGATCTGTCTTGCTTCGCACCATGTCGCGGACAGAAAAATGCTGCAGGCAGCGTTTTGGTGTCCGCCTCCAGAGCGGAATGGTGACAGAATGGAGGCAAACTAATGCATTCTGAGCGGATCTTATTCCATTCAGAATGCATTAGGGCAAAACTGATCTGTTTTGGACCGCTTGTGAGAGCCCTGAACGGATCTCACAAACGGAAAGCCAAAACGCTAGTGTGAAAGTAGCCTTATACTGTCAAGTATACAAAAAAGTATAGGATATTATGAGATATTGCATATTATGCCAAATTTATAAAAAACAAAAAAGATGCACATCGCATAATATATTTAGTGCAGCTCACCTGGTATGTTAGATACTTTTCTGTTTGCTGCCGTGTAAGCCGTGTACCGAGATGGGCTCCCCAGGATACAGCGTAGTCACAGACAATGAAAGCGACACTGACACCAGCTTTATATACAAGAACAGAAACTTTACTTTGGAAACAGTAATAACACAAGTACAAACAGAATAAGTAATACCCCAGGCCCACAGTCACCGTCCCTGTCCGAGGGACAGGCCAAGCCAGTTGGCGCACACAGCAGAGCCTACAAGTCGTGCTGTGCCGCTATAGAGGACACACCTAACCGTGGGCAGATGCAGCAGAGCCTGCAAGTCAATTACTGCGCTGCAGTCCAGTACAGTAAGGCCTAACAAAGCTATAACCATAACTAACTAGCTAACACAAGGCCTAGGCTAGTCTCTGTTACTTTAGGCGCCAAATAGTATAGTACAATTGGTAATCAGGTGTACTGACCTGCGTCCGTTCTGGGCCCTAGGATGTCACTTACCCGGTATGGCCACCACGCTCTCAGCAACCTTGCTTGATGATAAGGCTTCTTGTCCACACACAGGAAATGGTCTTCCTGGGACAACCTCTCTTTCAAAGAGCTGGATCCAGTAAGGGGACAACAGCTACTCTCCTTCCTTTGAGTGTCCACTCACTGCCGGACATCCGCAAGCCAGGATGGAATCGGATTCAGTCCCTCACAGCACACTCACCATGTCAGATCAACACTTCCTGGTTCACGCAGAAGCAGCTTGCATGAGTCATCATCTGCTTTGCATATGCAGATCCCAGAGTGTGCTGACTGTGCTGCAAAACAGTGGCCTCTAGTGACCGGAATGCCAAATGACAGCTCCAATACAATTTAAACAAAAACATTATACAGGCAGAGCTTATCCACAATCTCACAGCCGCATTGCTGCTATAGATGTACAGTCGTGGCCAAAAGTTTTGAGAATGACACAAATATTAGTTTTCACAAAGTTTGCTGCTAAACTGCTTTTAGATCTTTGTTTCAGTTGTTTCTGTGATGTAGTGAAATATAATTACACGCACTTCATACGTTTCAAAGGCTTTTATCGACAATTACATGACATTTATGCAAAGAGTCAGTATTTGCAGTGTTGGCCCTTCATTTTCAGGACCTCTGCAATTCGACTGGGCATGCTCTCAATCAACTTCTGGGCCAATTCCTGACTGATAGCAACCCATTCTTTCATAATCACTTCTTGGAGTTTGTCAGAATTAGTGGGTTTTTGTTTGTCCACCCGCCTCTTGAGGATTGACCACAAGTTCTCAATGGGATTAAGATCTGGGGAGTTTCCAGGCCATGGACCCAAAATGTCAATGTTTTGGTCCCCGAGCCACTTAGTTATCACTTTTGCCTTATGGCACGGCGCTCCATTGTTCTTCACCAAACTGTTGTTGGATTGTTGGAAGAAGTTGCTGTTGGAGGGTATTTTGGTACCATTCTTTATTCATGGCTGTGTTTTTGGGCAAAATTGTGAGTGAGCCCACTCCCTTGGATGAGAAGCAACCCCACACATGAATGGTCTCAGGATGCTTTACGGTTGGCATGACACAGGACTGATGGTAGCACTCACCTTTTCTTCTCCGGACAAGCCTTTTTCCAGATGCCCCAAACAATCGGAAAGAGGCTTCATCAGAGAATATGACTTTGCCCCAGTCCTCAGCAGTCCATTCACCATACTTTCTGCAGAAGATCAATCTGTCCCTGATGTTTTTTTTGGAGAGAAGTGGCTTCTTTGCTGCCCTTCTTGACACCAGGCCATCTTCCAAAAGTCTTCGCCTCACTGTGCGTGCAGATGCGCTCACACCTGCCTGCTGCCATTCCTGAGCAAGCTCTGCACTGGTGGCACTCCGATCCCGCAGCTGAATCCTCTTTAGAAGACGAATCTGGCGCTTGCTGGACTTTCTTGGATGCCCTGAAGCCTTCTTAACAAGAATTGAACCTCTTTCCTTGAAGTTCTTGATGATCCTATAAATTGTTGATTGAGGTGCACTCTTAGTAGCCACAATATCCTTGCCTGTGAAGCCATTTTTATGCAACGCAATGATGGCTGCACGTGTTTATTTGCAGGTCACCATGGTTAACAATGGAAGAACAATGATTTCAAGCATCACCCTCCTTTTAACATGTCAAGTCTGCCATTTTAACCCAATCAGCCTGACATAATGATCTCCAGCCTTGTGCTCGTCAACATTCTCATCTGCGTTAACAAGACGATTACTGAAATGATCTCAGCAGGTCCTTTAATAACAGCAATGAAATGCAGTGGAAAGGTTTTTTTGGGATTAAGTTAATTTTCATGGCAAAGAAGGACTATGCAATTCATCTGATCACTCTTCATAACATTCTGGAGTATATGCAAATTGCTATTATAAAAACTTAAGCAGCAACTTTTCCAATTTCCAATATTTATGTAATTCTCAAAACTTTTGGCCACGACTGTACACCAATATCCTGTACTATAAAATCATTATTTTACTCTCCTCCCCCTTAGTCAAGCATATTTCTCTCAACACTTATGGAAACTTATGTCAAAAACACGATACATTTTGAGCACTTCATAAACTCCATTTTAGTCACAATTTGCTACAGAAATCTTTCTGCATATTACGTCTCCTCCAATCACTATAAATTTGATAATCTTAACTGATAGGCTAGTAATATTGAATGCATGCATATCAAGTATAGATATGAAAAATCTGCAATCTTAGTTTCCACCATTGTATTATTATTGTTGTTATTTTATTTTCTAATAGCAACTGCTGGAATCGATCACAAGATTTGTCTCTGGAACCCCTATGTCGTCTCCAAACCCACTGGAATTCTGCAAGGCAACATGGCCAGTGTGATCACTGTCAAATTCATTGCTAGTCGCAAACAGCTGTTTAGTTTTTCTAAAGACAAGGTGAGAATACCCAGTAATAATAGTGGGAGTTATGAATGAAATATGTGTTTATAATGTATTTGTCTCTGTCATCTCTTTGTTACTGTTGTTTTTGCTCATGAGAAGGTAACACTTTTTCTCCCATTCCAGGGTCTTCAGTATGCTATATGTACATGACACTAGAGCTCTGTGAATCGCTGTCAGGACCTTGCATGTGATTTACAACTGCAGTATATAATGTCTTGCAGGTGCTGAGGGTCTGGGACATACATCATCAGGTGTGCATACAACGCATAGCTGGAATCTTCCCCAAAACACTGGAATTTCAAATGTCCTTCTATTTCTATGAGCCCCATGGACGTCTATTTCTGTCCTTCAACAACCAGCTGTCAGTACTGGAGATGAAGAAGGAGGCCAGTAAAAGAGTTACAAGCCACGAGAAGCCAGTGACGTGTGTGCTGTACAATGCTACGTTCAAGCAGGTACAGTACACTTCAAATCCAAGAATCACATTTACAGTATTTAAACCCAGAGCTGCTGGGCTTTGTAGAATATATCCGATTAAGGGCTTGTTCTTACGACCTTATGTCTTTTTCAGTGTTTTGCGGGCCGTTTTTCCCCGATCTGATTTTCAGGTTTTTTTTTTCAGCAGTGTTTCCAGTTCCGTTCCATTTTTCCGTTCCGTTTTTTTCGTATGGCATATACAGTATACAGTAATTACATAGAAAAAATTGGGCTGGACATAACATTTTCAATAGATGGTTCCGCAAAAACGGAACGGATACGGAAGACATATGGAGTACATTCCGTATGTGTTCCGTTTTTTTTGCGGACCCATTGACTTGAATGGAGCCACTGAACATGATTTGCGGGCAATAATAGGACATGTTCAATCTTTGAACGGAACGGAAAAATGGAAATACGTAAATGGAATGCATACGGAGTACATTTTGTTTTTTTTTGCGGAACCATTGAAAACGGCCCGTAAACGGAACGCAAAAAACTTTCGTGTGAACGAGCCCTAAGGGGCCATGCACACGTCTGTATTAGGCCTCGTTCACATTTCCATGTCTGTTAGACGTCCGTGAAAAAATCCATCCTTGTTTCATCCGTGCTTGGTCCGTGTGTTCATTTTTTGCGCTCTGTGTGTTGAAAATTTATTTCAAAAGCATCTCCTATCAGTGGTCACTGATAGACTAAACACGGATGCCATCTGTATTGTATTCTTGATTTTCACAGACCCGTAGACTTCAGTTGGCATGTTTGTTCCCCATTACAGACCAAAGTAGTCCATGTCTCATTTTTTTTCACTGACCCATGGTCAGTAAAAAAATACTAATGTGTGAACAAACATTTTAAAATCAATGGGTTTGTGTCCTGTCCCCAGAAAATGTCGGTCAGCACATATCAGTGAAAAAACGGAAATGTGAATGAGGCTTTACAGATCCATAATACAGTGGTCATAGCTTGCTTGTGGCGCAGAAAATGAAAATTTCAGGTGTAATGTGTGCCAGGTTTTCTGGTGCAGCTATTGTGTGGGGCCAGGGAGGTCTCATCTGTGACATGCCCTCTCCCACACACTCCGTCCACTTTTTGTAAAAGTGGCAGTGGTGTCGGAAAAGAGGGAAAAGTCACAAATTTTCCACTTTTCAGTTTTCTGTCGACAGTGACAGATTCCCCCCATAGAGTATAATGGGTTTAAATGCTGCTTGGAAATTTTCTAATATTTGAATTCTGTTTCAGACTGAGCAGTGCCACATTCTAGATGTTGTGAAGAGTAGAATAATATCTACATTTTTTTTCTTCAGTTGTGACCAGCAAAATGATGTCAAGACAGTAACATAAACATTTAGTGATTTACTGCATATTATGTGATTATCCATAAACTTCTTGCATACAGTGTAGCAATTCAATTAGGTTGTGTTCTTTTTTATATACAGTTTGAAAGCTGTTTTAATCTGGAGCAGTGCTTCACAAAGAGACTGTTCTGGAACTTAATGGTTGCATTTACTCATTTAAAATGCTGAAGCCTATTGTCTTTTTACAGCCAAAATATATTTTGCTAGAGAAGGTCTTGGATTTATTCAGAACCATTTCACATATAAGAGGTTAAAGTCAATATACAGTTAAAGGGAAATTCCATTTTCAGCATTTTGGTTTAACTCAACATAGTATCTTTCAAATAATTGACTGTTTTTGTACTGACTTTTAAGTGGTGTGAGTGGCTTTTTTAATCAAAGTTTCTGTTAGGCTACACTCACAATTTGCAGAATTGCTGCAGAAAATTTCTGCACCAATTACATAAGAATCTGCAGGGAAATTTGCTTGCAATATTTGCCTGTAGGAAAACGAGTGGCACTTTCCAGTGGTGCTTTCCTCGCTTCCTTGGCCGTTCCCATGCTGGTCCCTGTAAAACCCAGACTCCTACAATGTCATCTCGTCCTATGTAACTGTTGTATTAGACTACTGCATTAGGGCTCGTTCACTCGACCGCTGGTGTCCCGTGCTGTGAACCGCAAATTGCGGTCCGCAATGCACGGGCACCTTCCGTGTTGGCAGGCGCATGGGGATCGCAGACCCATTCACTTGAATGGGTCCGCGATTCCTCCGTTCCGCAAAAAGATAGAGCATGTTGAAATGAATGGGTCCGCATCCGTGATGCGGAATGACAACGGAACAATGCCCGTGTATTGCGGATCCGCAAATGCTGTCCGCAATGCGGGAACGGGACACCAACGGTCGTGTGAACGAGCCCTTATGCTGTGGACTTGCCATGCAAAAATCCATGCATAATATAAACAATATGTGCATGCAACCATAAAGGGGTCCAGGATTTTTAATTTGCAACCCCACCTCCCCCATCCAGCAGTTCCTGTGAAGGAATCTATACTTACCTGCTCCTCACCTTTATATTCCAGGCTGTCTTCACTGTATTTCCAGTTCCCATCTCTCAAATTTCACACGGATGAGGTAACGTGTGCCGCATCAGCCAATGACTGTCCTCAGCGGGAACATGTCCCCAAGCGGCTTGTGACCCTGCAGTAATTTATCGATTGGGGACACTTCATCACTGAGGCCAGTCATTACTGCAGCAGCGCACGTGAACCCATCCATGCAGAAGTTTACAGACAGGGACTAGAAGTCCAGTGAAGTGAACAAAACTGGAATAGTGAGGCAAGGAGCAAGTAAATGTAGATTTCTTAACAAGACCTGCTGGGTGGGAGGTGAATTTATTTTAAAAAATCCTGGACTTCCCTTTTAAAGTCTATGGTAATTACTTGGTTCCAATAGTTGTCCCATTAGTCGTAAGAGTTTTTGTTTGTGTAATTCTTCTTGACTGTCAGTGGCAAATGCTACATTTACTTTATTATCTCCTGACAATGAAAATGTGCAGTATTACGCACGATATGAATAATTTTCCATCTGAAAAATAATTTTCAAGAGAGTTTTATTTATTTTGCTATAACCACTTTGATATGAAACAGACTTATTCTAGAATAATGCAGTGGTGCAAAGCGGTATACAAAAATTACGTTTGAAGTGCACATACTTCTGGTTTTAATTGGATAGCTGATGCAGCCTCCAGGCTTCTTTTATTATTTTGTAGAAGTGCAATCATAGTTAGTAACTAGGGATGAGCGGACCCGTGGATGTTCGGGTTCGGCCAAAGTTCGGGTCAAATTTCGGGTTCGGGACCCGAACCCCATTGAAGTTAATAGGGACCTGAACTTTGGTGCACTAAGGCTACTTTCACTCTTGCGGCAGAGTGATCCGGCAAGCAGTTCCGTCGCCGAAACTGCCTGCCGGATTCGGGAAACATATGTCAACTCATGACATTTGTAAGACTGATCAGGATTAAAAATGCCTGATCAGTCAGAAAAATGCATTGAAATTACAGATCCGGTGGTACAGATATATGGTGGTCATGCCCTCTAATCATCCCATTCTGGGAAGGCGTTAATAAGATAATAAATACAGTCTCGGCTATAGAACTAAAGATCACACTTGAAATGGTGTTCTTCTCACTTCCAACTGACCTTTACAGACCATCCAGACGCAATTTAGTAACCTACCTTATTGCGACTGCCAAATCTATCATACCTCTCCACTGGAGAGACGCAAACGCCCCCACAATAAAGGAATGGATTACCAAGGTAAATCAAATTTGTAGTTTCGAAGAAATGACAAGCTGGATCAACAGAAACCACAATAAATTTCTGAAAACCTGGCACCCTTGGAGGCTATGGAGTGATAGGCAATGAAAATAGCTGACCTAACCGACACCCTGACCTAGATCTTGAACATAGTTCCCTAGTTCCTTAACTCATATACAGTTCTACTGAGCACTGAAATAGCTTAACCTTACTCATTATCTCCCCCCCCCCAATTTCACCCCCCCCCTCCTATTCTTCATCTTTTCTCTCCTTCTATCACCTTTCTCCCCCTTTTTCTATCTTACCTTTTATGTATAAATGGCATATGGTCCAGACAACCATGGTCCCCCATTAAGTCTTTACTTAACACCTTTAGGATAATAGGGGATTATGATCATTGATATACCGCATAATATAACTCATGGATCTATAAAAATAAGTCAAGTAGTTAATATATGTAATGTAATGTATATGACCTGTAATATCAACTCTGTATTCTACTAAATATGGCCAAAAGGTCATTGTTTGTTTTGGAAAAATTCTGAAAATAAAGAATTCATAAAAAAAAAAAAAAGAAATTACAGATCCGTCTATCCAGTGTCATCCGGCAAAACGGATCCGGCATTTATTTTTTTTCACTTTTTTTTCGGTCTGCGCATGCGTAGACTGGAAGGACGGATCCGGCATTCCGGTATTTTGAATGCCGGATCTGCCACTAATACATTCCTTACATTCCGGCAAGTCTTCATTTTTTTGGGCCGGAGATAAAACCGTAGCATGCTTCGGTTTTATCTTTTACCTGATCAGTCAAAATGACTGAATGGAAGACATCCTGATGCATCCTGAACGGATTGCTCTCCATTCAGAATGCATGGGGATATGCCTGATCAGTTCTTTTCCAGCATTGAGCCCTTTTGACGGAACTCAGTGCCGGAAAAGAAAAACGCTAGTGTGAAAGTACCCTAAAATGGCTGTATAAGGCCCCTTGCAGATGAGCGAGTCCAGATAAGGTTCGGATGCGTTGCAGCAAACCCGCGCGAGTAGGTATGCAGTTTTGACTGCGATTGCGTTTTGTTGTTCAGTTTTTATCACGCGGGTGCAATGTGTTTTGATAAAAAACTGAATGTGGTACCCAGACCCGAACTTCTTCACAGAAGTTCAGGTTTGGGTTCAAGGTTGTGTAGATTGTATTATTTCCCCTTATAACATGGTTATAAGGGAAAATAATAGCATTCTGAATACAGAATGCATAGTACAATAGGGCTGGAGGGGTTAAAAAATAATTCAAAATAATTTAACTCACCTTAATCCACTTGTTCGCGCATCCGGCATCTCTTCTGTCTTCTTCTTTGAGGAATAGGACCTTTGATGACGTCACTGCGCTCATCACATGGTCCATCACATGATCTTTTACCATTGTGATGGATCATGTGACGGACCATGTGATGAGCGCAGTGATGTCATCAAAGGTCCTTTTCCTGTGCACAGCAAAGAAGAAGACAGAAGAGAAGCCGGGCTGCGCGATCAAGTGGATTAAGGTGAGTTATATTATTATTATTTTTTTTTTTAACCCCTCCAGCCCTATTGTACTATGCATTCTGTATTAAGAATGCTATTATTTTCCCTTATAACCATGTTATAAGGGAAAATAATAATGATCGGGTCTCCATCCCGATCGTCTCCTAGCAACCGTGCATGAAAATCGCACCGCATCCGCACTTGCTTGCGGATGCTTGCGATTTTCACGCAGCCCCATTCAATTCTATGGGGCCTGCGTTGCGTGAAAAACGCAGAATATAGAACATGCTGCGAATTTCACGCAACGCACAAGTGATGCGTGAAAATCACCGCTCATGTGCACAGCCCCATAGAAATGAATGGGTCCGGATTCAGTGCGGGTGCAATGCGTTCACGTCACGCATTGCACCCGTGCTGAAAACTCGCTCGTGTGAAAGGGGCCTAATAGTTGTAGTAAGGGCTAGAGGGCTGCAAAAGGAAGCAAAATGGGAGTAAGAGCAGCACAGTTGTCCTGCAAACAAATGTGGATATAGAAATGACTTAAAATAAAAGAATAGAAAAAAATTGAAAATAATAATCTTGAACTAGGAGGCGGAGGTCAAAGTGGAGTAGGAGGTTGAGGAGGTGGTGGATGTGGCAGTGTAGGTAAAAGCGGCGGTGGAGGAGAAGGAGGTAGCCAAAACTGTTTTTGTTGTTTTAAATTCTTTTTTTTACTTTATTTATTTATTTGTTACAAATTTGGGAAGACCCCAAAACATTGGGAAATAGAAAAGAGAATGCAAAGAGAAAGTGCGCTGGAGTATAACAATGGCTGGGTGCGTCCGGTATACTTGTCTAATCAGCAAAGTCCTGTGGGATCCCTGCCTGGTTCATTTTAATGAACGTGAGCTTGTCCACGTTGGCTGTGGACAGGCGGCTGCACTTGTCTTTGATTACCCCCCCAGCCGTGCAAAAACACACATTCGGACAATACACTTGCTGCAGGGCGGGTCAGCACCTTAAAGGCATAAAGGGCAAGCTCGGGCCATGTGCCTAATTTGTAGATCCAGAAGTTGAATGGGGAAGACCCATCCGTCAATACATGTAGGCATGTGCACACGTACTGTTCCACCATGTTGCTGAAATGCTGCCTCCTGCTAAGATGTTCCGTTTCAGCTGGTTGTTGTGGCGTGCTGACAAAGCTTTTCCACATTTCGGCCATGCTAACCCTTCTGAGGTGCTGGCGGTGCCCCAGCTGCGTTGGCAACTTCTTTCTCCTCCTCCTCTGCCTTTGCCTTGTGCTTCCACTGAGCCCCCGCTGTCAGGTGTGAATGCCATCAGCAGCGCGCCTACCAGCATGCGCTTGTACTCGCTCAGCTTCCAATCACACTCCAGTGACAGAATTAAAGACAGCACGTTGTCCTTGTAGCGGGGATTCTGCAGGGTGGCCACCCAGTAATCAGCACTGGTTACAATGTGGGCAACTCGGAGGTCATTGTGCAGGCACTGCAGCATGTAGTCACTCATTTGTGCCAGGCTGCCCAGAGGCAACGATAAGCTGTCCTCTGTAGGAGGTGTATCGTCTGTGTCCTCTGTATCCCCCCAGCCACGCTCCATTGATGCCCATAAGCTGCTTTGGGTGCCACCCTGCTGTGAACATGGTTCCTCCTCCTCATCATACTCCTCCTCATCCTGCAGAACTGTGCACTGGCTGGACAGTTGTGTACCTGGCCTCTGTTGGTGCAGGAACCCACCCTCCGAGCCAATTGTAAATGACTGGCCTGATAACCGTGGAAATGATCCCACTTCCTCCTCCTCCTCTTCCTCCTGTGCCAAATCCTCTTCCATCATTGCCCGAAGTGTTTTTTCAAGGACACATAGAAGTGGGATAGTAACGCTGAGGACTGTGTCATCGGCAGTGGCCATGTTGGTGGAGTACTCGAAACAGCGCAACACTGCACACACGTCCAGCATGGAGGCCCACTCGTTGGTGGTGAAGTGGTGCTGTTCCGCAGAGCAACTCACCCGTGCGTGCTGCAGCTGAAACTCCACTATCGTCTGCTGTTGCTCGTTGGTGGTGAAGTGGTGCTGTTCCGCAGAGCAACTCACCCGTGCGTGCTGCAGCTGAAACTCCACTATCGTCTGCTGTTGCTCGCACAGTCTCTCCAGCATGTGCAAGGTGGAGTTCCAACATATTAGGCGGTGAGCGGGAAGGCCGAAGTTACGTTGCAGTGCAGACAGGCAAGCAGCAGCAGGGTGAGAACGCTGAAAGAGTGCACAGACAGCCCGCACTTTCTGCAGCAGCTCTGACATGTCGGGGTAGTTTTTCAGGAACCTCTGCACCACCAAATTCAGCACATGCGCCAGGCAAGGGATGTGCGTCAACTGGCTAGCCCCAGAGCTGCTACGAGATTTCGCCCGTTATCGCACACCACCAGGCCAGGCTTAAGGCTCAGCGGCACCAACCACTCATCGGTCTGTTGTTCCATGCCCGTCCACAGCTCCTGTGCGGTGTGGGGTTTTCCCCCCAAACAGATGAGTTTCAAAACAGCCTGCTGTCGTTTCCCCCTGGCTGTGCTGATGTTGGTGGTAAAGGTGTTACACTGACCGGATGATGAGGCGGTAGAGGAAGAAGTGGAGTAGGAGGAGGAGGCAACAGGAGAAAACGAGAAATGTCCTGCAATCCTCGGTGGCGGTAGGACATGCGCCAAACTGCTGTCCGCCTCAGGCTCAGTCACCACTGCATTTACTCAGTGTTCAGTTAGTGAGATATAATGTCCCTGCCCGTGCTTATTGGTCCACGTATCAGTAGTTATGTGGACCTTGCCACAGATGGCGTTGCGTAGTGCACACCTGATTTTGTCCAACACTTGGTTGTGCAGGGCAGGGATGGCTCGCCTGGAAAAGTAGTTTATAAGGCCAAAAAAAGACATCTGTCTATCTAGTTGAACCTGTTATTCTGCAAGTTGATCCAGAGGAAGGCAAAAGAAAACTGTGAGGTAGAAGCCAATTTTCCCCACTTAAGGGACGGCTGGGAACCACGTACTGTGGGACAGCCACCACCATAAGGTTTTTAAAAGTCTCTGTCTCAACCAGACGGAATGACAGCATTTCAAAGGGCAAGAATTTTAAAATGCTGGCATTCAGGGCCAGGGATCGCGGGTGGTTAGGGGGGTATTTCCTCTTTCTCTCCAGTGTTTGGGGAACAGACAGTTTAACGCTTCCATGGGACAGTGTGGACATGCTGGGTGACGGTGGTGTAGGTGGTGTTGTTGCTGTCACATCCTCTGTTTGCGGGGTGGCAGGTGCCACTGTCACTCCAGAGAGGGAGGAAGAGGCCGAGACCGCAACAGAAGAGGGAGCAAGAGGAGCCTGAGATCTTTTGTGTTTTTTCAGGTGTGTACTCCACTGCAGCTCGTGCTTTGCATTTAGATGCCTGATCACGCAGATGGTGCTCAGGTTTAGAACATTTATGCCTCGCTTCAGGCTCTGATTACACAGCGTGCAAACCACTCCCATCTTGTCGTCAGCACATTGTCTCAAGAACTGTCTGAAGAACTCCTTGGAGCTGGCTTTGGTGTGCCCAGTCCCTGGGTGCGGTGGGCAGTAGCAGGCATACTGGCTAGGGGACGGCCACACTGCTTTTGCACCCTGCTCCCTCTTTTGCTGTGCGGCTGGCGCTGTGTAACCACCACCTCTTCCTCCGAATTGCACATGTCACTTGCATGACCTTGATTCTATGTGGGGTCTAGGACCTCATCATCCTCCACATCATCTTCCACCCACTCTTCACCTCTGCCCTCATTGCCGGTCTGCACACGGCAGAAAGCCGCAGCAGTTGGCACCTGTGTTTCGTCATCATCATCAGAGACGTGCTGCGGTGGTCCTCCCATGTTCACATCCTGAAACATAAGTGGTTGGGCATCAGTGCACTCAGCAGAGTCATCAAAAAGCATAAGAGACTGCTGCATAACTTGGGGCTTAGACTGCTTGGCTGATTTGCAATGGGGTGAGGTGAAAGACAGATGCCCATGGGCTGCAGGTGCCAACTCTGCGGTTTCAGCAGGGGACTGGGTGGGAGACAATGTGAAGGAACTCTAGGCACTGTCAGCCATCCAATCTACAACTGCCTCTACTTGTTCTGGCCTCATCATTCGTACACCTGTATTTGGGCCTACAAAATGACGCTGAACGTTCTGTCGCGTACGTGCACCTGAGGAAGGTGTTTCATTTGGGCGTGTAGCTGGCACAGATCGCCCACGTCTTCTCCCTGCAACAGGAGCGCCACCAGCACCAGCAGCACCACGACCAGGGCCATATCCCTTATTTGATGCTCTCCTCATTCTTTGAGGTCACCCACTGAACTAACAGACAGATTAACTATATTAATTTCCCGAGAAGGTAGTAGGAATAGCTCACTCCTATGTGACAGGGAACAGGTGCTCTAGTCCAAATAGCTGTATCACCCGTACAGAGAAAAATATTGGAAATAAATGGATAATGTGGACTGGCACTCTGTATGTGTGGATACAGATTAAAAATATACAATGTATAAAGTGATCACACTAAATGTATTATCCAGAAGAATATAATGATAAAACTAAATATAAAATCACAATAAAATCACAAAAAACATATATATATGACAGATGATAAAGCCTTGTGGTAGTGGATGTATGAGGGTCTATGTTTAAAATCGGACAATCAAAACGCAAAAAAATATCCAAGTTCCTTATAAAGATGAATAAAGTGCTTTCTTTGAACAAAGAACTATCGCAAGTCTTTATATTATTCCTCTAATCGAGATAAAGTGCACTTGGTTTAGATAGATGAATGTTACTTTGTCATGTGTTTGTAACTGACATCTTATAAGCAAAAGACCTCAATAGAGGTGAGCAGTCCTGTATTTTGTTGCTGCTAAATATCCGGACCCGATTACTGCAGATGATGGCAAGTAAAGTGCTGATTTGCACTAAATAAAACAATGCACGGGTCTTACCTTCTCTTCGGTAAGTAGCAGTATGGTGTATCCGGGATTACGGCCTTACATACCCGATAGTAGAAGCGCTGCTGTGTATGTTATCCCAGATCGTTCGAGCAAACGCCGGCGTGTCACGTGGTCTGTGACGGGATTCTGGCTTGTAGCTCACAGCAAGATATCACGGGAACTGATGCCGAAGTTTGGATACGAAAATTGTTGTTCTATTTGAAAATCTTTAGTAGATTTTTGTAGTCGTCCGTATAGAGGCCTCTTTCTTTAGTCCGGTGGGAGTTCTAAGCTGTTCAAATGCAAATAGCACACTTGAAATGAACTTTGGACCTTTTATCTGCTCATTGTAATTGGGATAATGAGGGAATAACACACACCTGGCCATGGAACAGCTGAGGAGCCAATTGTCCCATTACTTTTGGTTCCTTAACAAGTGGGAGGCACATATGCAAACTGTTGTAATTCCTACACCGTTCACCTGATTTGGATGTAAATAACCTCAAATTAAAGCTGACAGTCTGCAGTTAAAGCACATCTTGTTCGTTTCATTTCAAATCCATTGTGGTGGTGTATAGAACCAAAAATGTTAGAATTGTGTCAATGTCCCAATATTTATGGACCTGACTGTACATATGTTTTTTGTGATTTTATATTTAGTTTTATCATTATATTCTTCTGGATAATAAATTTAGTGTGATCACTTTATATATTGTATATTTTTAATCTGTATCCACACATATAGAGTGCCAGTCCACATTATCCATTTATTTCCTATATTCATTTTCCTGTCACATATGCAGTGCAGGTGTACCTCACACCAAAAATAGGTATATGTCACCCACCGAACTAACAGACGGATTAACTATATTAATTTCCCTGTCACATATGCAGTGCACGTGTGTCTCACACCAAAAATGGGTACCAGTCTATGTCACTGGGCAAACTAACAGTCAGATTAACTATATTAATTTCCCTGTCACGTATAAAGTGCATGTGTATCTAACACCAAAAATGGGAATATGTCACCCATTGAACTAACAGACGGATTAACTATTATATTTTTGTGTCAGGGGTACAAAAATGTTGCATTGCACCCCCCAAAAATCCATATAGGTCGCCCACAAAACAAATAGCCAGATTCAGCTGCCTGCTTCCTGTCTCTGCACTACTCAGAGCTGATGGGCGGTGCTACACATGATCCAGCTTGTAAAGAGGCTGGGTCACATGATGCATCGGCCAATCATAGCCATGCCATTACTAGGCATGGCTGTGATGGCTTCTAAGTGCCCACAGCTTAAGAAGCTTGATGATTGGCTGCCCTGCAGCCTTTTAAAAGCTTTATTAAATGGCAGAACACTGAACTCGAACCCGAACTTTTCCGGCAAAGTTCGGGTTCGGGTCTGGGCACCCGAACTCACAAAGTTCGGTACGGACCCAAACTTTATAGTTCGGGTTCGCTCAACACTATTAGTAACCAATAATAACCAACCTGCATTGTCAGTAAACCTGAAGAGGTGCGTAGAAAATTGATAGCTTCCAATTACAGCTGTGTCTTCTGATTTCTTTGTGCGCTTTTACAGTCTGTTCTTTTGCAGTACATTTCATTCCTGAATTATTTCAAATGATCGACTGGCTGCTTTTTCATTAATATCTTTTGAGTACAGAGGAAAATAATTCAATGATAGAAGTGGTGAAAGTAATACGTGCAAACTTTGTAAAAACTGCAACTATCTCAGCTTGTTTTATGATTATTTTATGAAACATGCCTATTACTAGACATACCAAAATTTTAAGGTGGATTTACACATGAGATGAATGTTGTCTAAACCTGACTTTGGTGGGATCCTCTAACCATCTAATATTTTTTGGGGTTACCTGACTCTCACCCAAAAGCAGATATTGGGAGAAAAGGATTGGTTGATTGCATGGGCATAACTATAGCCATAGAACTTGCTATGGGGCCCAGAGGTTCGGGTATCCTATCAGGTGCAGGAATAACAATATAGTGGCTCATTCCTCTAGTGTCAGTTTTCTGATATATTGTGCTATTATACATATAGCTTTAATTATTGCTACGTATGCTGCTGCTTTCATTTTCTTACACTAGGTGGTGGAGGCCCCATCTTTATTTTTTAAATTTTTTAAACTATTTTACCCTATGACTTATACTTATGGCCTTGGATTTCAACATGCCAGATTAATTTGTTTTCAAGGGAGATAAGCGATGCCAAAGGTGTCAGGCAGTGACTTTTTCCTCTCTGCCTAATGAACACACATGCATACTCAATAGGAAGGGTCAGAAGGAAGAGATGTCAGCCAACAGCTTTATCGTTAGAAAAGGACAATCAGATAAGACTACAGCAACAAGCATCCAGGGAGACGTTGGTTGGTTAAAATGTCCATGTATTCTTGGGGTATAGTTAATCAGATCTAATCTGATTTTGTCACCTAAGTGTATGGTAAAAATACATGCAATTGTGGTAGATATTAGCTGCAGGGCCGTCTTTAACGTGGGGCAAAAGGGGAAGCTGCCTCTTGAGCCCCACTGGCCACTGATGACGTGGGGGGCAGCGGCAGGGCACAGGAAGATGAGCGCCTCCATTGTGGAAGCGCTCATCTCCATAGTCATCTTTATCGCCGTCCTCAGGACAGCGATACAGATGGAAGTGCTGCAGGGGAGGGAAAGGCGTCTCCCTTCCCTGTTCCTCTGATAGGCTGCAGGCACTAAGCCTGCAGCCTATCAGAGGCCGGTGCAGGCGGCTCAATGACGTCATCGCGCCGCCTGACCCATACAGTGTGGGACACAGGCCGAAAGAGGGCTGCATCACATCGCTGCCAGCCTGATGGAGGTAAGCATGTGTTTATTTATTTTTTATACGGTACTACTACTGGCACATGATTGGGGGGCATCTATGGGGGCACTTGTTATTGGCACATGATTGGGGGGCATCTATGGGGGCACCTGTTACTGGCACATGATTGGGGGGCATCTATGGGGGCACTTGTTACTGGCACATGATTGGAGGGCATCTATGGTGGTACTTGTTACTGGCACATGATTGGGGGGTATCTATGGGGGCACTTGTTACTGGGACATTATAGGGGGGCATCTATGGGGGCACATCTTGCTGGCACATAATTGGGGGGCACTGTGGGGGCATCTATGGGCGCACCTCTTACTGGCACATTATTGGTGGCACTTTTTACTGGGACATTAGTAGGTGGCACTATGGGGGCATCTAGGGGGTGCTTCTTACTGGCACATTATTGGGGGCACTATGGGGGCATCTAGGGGGCGCTTCTTACTGGCACATTATCAGGGGCACTATGGGGGCATCTACTGAGGCCACAAAGAAGGGGTATTTTTATGGGGGAAGGGGGGAGAGGAACACTATGGGGGCTTCTGCTGAGGCCACAAAGAAGGGGTATTTTATATGGGGGGCTCTGTATAGGGGCATTTTATACTGGGGCACATTATGGTAGGTACTATGGGGTACTACACTGCGTGCAGAATTATTAGGCAAATTAGTATTTTGACCACATCATCCTCTTTATGCATGTTGTCTTACTCCAAGCTGTATAGGCTCGAAAGCCTACTACCAATTAAGCATATTAGGTGATGTGCATCTCTGTAATGAGAAGGGGTGTGGTCTAATGACATCAACACCCTATATTAGGTGTGCATAATTATTAGGCAACTTCCTTTCCTTTGGCAAAATGGGTCAAAAGAAGGACTTGACAGGCTCAGAAAAGTCAAAAATAGTGAGATATCTTGCAGAGGGATGCAGCACTCTTAAAATTGCAAAGCTTCTGAAGCGTGATCATCGAACAATCAAGCGTTTCATTCAAAATAGTCAACAGGGTCGCAAGAAGCGTGTGGAAAAACCAAGGCGCAAAATAACTGCCCATGAACTGAGAAAAGTCAAGCGTGCAGCTGCCAAGATGCCACTTGCCACTAGTTTGGCCATATTTCAGAGCTGCAACATCACTGGAGTGCCCAAAAGCACAAGGTGTGCAATACTCAGAGACATGGCCAAGGTAAGAAAGGCTGAAAGACGACCACCACGGAACAAGACACACAAGCTGAAACGTCAAGACTGGGCCAAGAAATATCTCAAGACTGATTTTTCTAAGGTTTTATGGACTGATGAAATGAGAGTGAGTCTTGATGGGCCAGATGGATATGCCCGTGGCTGGATTGGTAAAGGGCAGAGAGCTCCAGTCCGACTCAGACGCCAGCAAGGTGGAGGGGGAGTACTGGTTTGGGCTGGTATCATCAAAGATGAGCTTGTGGGGCCTTTTCGGGTTGAGGATGGAGTCAAGCTCAACTCCCAGTCCTACTGCCAGTTTCTGGAAGACACCTTCTTCAAGCAGTGGTACAGGAAGAAGTCTGCATCCTTCAACAAAAACATGATTTTCATGCAGGATAATGCTCCAACACACGCGTCCAAGTACTCCACAGCGTGGCTGGCAAGAAAGGGTATAAAAGAAGAAAATCTAATGACATGGCCTCCTTGTTCACCTGATCTGAACCCCATTGAGAACCTGTGGTCCATCATCAAATGTGAGATTTACAAGGAGGGAAAACAGTACACCTCTCTGAACAGTGTCTGGGAGGCTGTGGTTGCTGCTGCACGCAATGTTGATGGTGAACAGATCAAAACACTGACAGAATCCATGGATGGCAGGCTTTTGAGTGTCCTTGCAAAGAAAGGTGGCTATATTGGTCACTGATTTGTTTTTGTGAATGTTGAGATGTTATATTGGTTTCACTGGTAAAAATAAATAATTGAAATGGGTATATATTTGTTTTTTGTTAAGTTGCCTAATAATTATGCACAGTAATAGTCACATGCACACACAGATATCCCCCTAAAATAGCTAAAACTAAAAACAAACTAAAAACTACTTCCAAAAATATTCAGCTTTGATATTAATGAGTTTTTTGGGTTCATTGAGAACATGGTTGTTGTTCAATAATAAAATGAATCCTCAAAAATACAACTTGCCTAATAATTCTGCACTCCCTGTATGGCTAAAAAATGGTGGTCTGGTCTGAAGGTCTGAGGAAAGAGAACATCTACATCAAAGAGGCGTCACTGGATGTAAGAGGTATGTGGCGCTGTATTACCCTGTATGTAGGGGTGGATGGATGGGTTAGTAGTACAGTACTATCTGCACATTGTAAAAAAAAAAAAAAAAAGTAATCTGCAAAATACTATATATCTATGTCAGAAGTTGTGCTTTTTTAATTTTTTGAATAATGATACAACCATTTACTTTGATACTTTTGTGCTGATTCTTTTTTTCCCCTCTATATTAAGGGACACTATAGACACCAGAACCACAACAGCTAAACGTAGTAGTTCTGGTGTCTATAGCATGTCTCTGCAAGTTATTTAATGTAAACACTGCCTATTCACCTATTCAGAAAAAAAGGCAGTATTTACATTAATGCCAAGGAACACCTCTATGTCACGGATGGTGTACAGGAAACAAGATAATACAATACAAACAATGACTCACAGGACCCACAACTAAGGAACAAAAGGGAGACCCCTGCAATCGACCTGCCGCTCTCCCTTATTGCTCAGCCTATGCGACCACCCCAAAGGTGGATGGGCGCATATCCACGTACCTCGGCTATCTTAGACCTGAAGGCCCTACAATAGTGAGGGGACACGACCACCGGCTCCCTACACAGACACGGAGGGAGTCAGGGTCACCTGGATCCAGAAAACAGAAAATCATAAATACATAAACAGAACTTATCTTGCAGACGACTGTGGACAGGGAACTGGGAACTGGGACAGCATGCACACACACTCCAGGAAGTTGTGTCAGCCGCACACTACTGCCTTATGGGTAGGAATTTAAAGGGAAGTAATCAGTCCGACTGCATGACAGCTGAGATAGACTAACGAGGTGAGGAACAGAAACCAAAACAAAGAAACTCAAGGAGGAGGATCTGGACAGCTCCTGTCAGAGCTTCTCAGATGTCTGGTTGTGACACTCTAATGGCCACTCATCATTATTAAAGTTTACTACTCTACAAGGTGTGTGGATTTTTGTGTGTGTGTGTGTTGGGGTGGAGGGTGTGATTGCATGCTAGGGTGTGGGAAGGTGGGATTCAGGGGGCCCAAGTAAATTCTTGCCCAGGGTCCAATCAATAATAAAGACGGCCCTGATTAGCTGTAGCCCCTGTCAATGTATCTTTTTTAAAATCTATCAGTTCTTATGGCAAAATGTTCTGTTGGATCCAACAAATGGTCAGTGGTTGTTTTAGATCAGGGGTACTCAGGTACTTTTTGTAAAGGTCCTCATACCTTGGTCTGCTGCTAGGTGAAGGTCAGGAACAACAGTGGCATGTAGCTACTTTCACACTAGCGTTTTTGTTGGATCCAACAGGACTCAGCAAAAATGCCTCCGTTACTGATAATACAACCATCTGCATCCGTTATGAACGGATCCTGTTGTATTAACTTTAAAATAGCCAAGACGGATCCGTCATGAACTCCACTGAAAGTCAAAGGGGGACGAATCTGTTTCTATTGTGCCAGATTGTGTCAGAGAAAACGGATCCGTCCCCATTGACTTGCATTGTGGGTCATCCGTCTTGCTGCGCATCTCAGGACGGAAAGCAAACCGCAGCATTCTGCTGTTTGCTCTCCAGTATGAGAACGAAATGGAATGCATTTTGGAGCATTCTATTCAGTTCAGTTACGTTTTGTCCCCATTGACAATGAATGGAGACAAAACTGAAGCTTTTTTTACGGTATTGAGACCATATGACTGATCTCAGTACCGGAAAATAGAAATGCTAGTGTGAAAGTAGCCTAAGCAAGTTGTTTTTTTACACAGTAAGGGCTCATGCACACGACCGTATGGCTTTTTCAGTGTTTTGCGGTCCGTTTTTTATGGATCCGTTGTTCCG
The DNA here is from genome assembly GCF_905171765.1 of Bufo bufo. NCBI lineage: Eukaryota > Metazoa > Chordata > Amphibia > Anura > Bufonidae > Bufo > Bufo bufo. Next base: position 195,753,556 of record NC_053392.1, on the reverse strand, counting down.
TTTTTTGTTTCCGTTGTGTTTTTGTTTCCTTTCCGTTTTTCCATTCCGTTTTTCCATATGCCATATACATTATGCAGTAATTACATAGAAAAAATTGGGCTGGGCATAACATTTTCAATAGATGGTTCTGCAAAAACGGAACGGATACGGAAGACATACAGATGCATTTCCGTATGTGTTCAGTTTTTTTGCGGACCCATTGACTTGAATGGAGCCAAGCACCGTGATTTGCGGACAAGAATAGGACATGTTCTATCTTTTCACAGTACGGAAATACTGAAACGGAATGCACACGGAGACACTTAAGTTTTTTTTGCTGAACCATTGAAATGAATGGTTCAGTATATGTACCACATACCGAAATAAAAAAACGGCCAGTATACTGAACGCAAAATACTGTCGTGTGCATGAGCCCTAAGAATGTACCCTTAGTGCCTCCGCATATTAGTGATGTCTCTTAATGCCCCTCAGACAGTATGACGCCCCTTTAGTGTCACCCACAGAGTATCATGCCTCCTTAGTACCTCCCTTCACAGTATGATGCCCCCTTAGTATCACCCCTCACAGTATGAGGCCCGAATTTATGCCTTCTCTCACAATATGATGACCCCTTAGTGTCTCCTCTAGCAATAAGATGCCCCCTTATTACCTCCAGGATGATGCCCCTTTAGTGCTTCCTCTCACAGTATGATGTCCCTTTAGAGCAGGGGTGCACAACCTTTTTTGGTCTGTGGGCCGCATTGTCACATCGCTCTATTTCAAGGGGCCGCAAATTAAAAAAATGTTGATCGGCGCTCATCTGCCTATTACACAAGCCAGTGCAAAGTGACTGGGGAGGAGTGATCACTGCCACAGTCGTGCTGCAGATAATCGGACATCTTTCATCCTGATAAAATATGCAAATCAGCCGACAAATGAGCGATTCCTTGTTTATCAACTGATCAGCTGCACGATTATACCGGCCAGATATAAGATATGAGCGCTCCTATGAACACTTGTTCCCAGTAATTGTCCCAAATATCGTGCTGCAGCATAGCCCCTGAAACCGAAGAGTTAGGCTGGGTTCACACCTGAGCGTTTTACAGCGCGTTCCTACGCGCTGTAAAACGCTCAACAGGCAAGAACCAATGATCCCCTATGGGCATGGTTCTCATCTGAGCGTTTTACAGCGCGTACGAACGCGCTGCAAAACGCCCTACGCCCCAAGAAGTACAGACACTTCTTTGGGGCGTATGGTCACTCGTTCCCGTACATAGACTTCCGGGAACGCGCGACAATGGGCGTTGCTTGTTGCCGGAGCCGCGTCTGTAAACGAACGATAAAATTGCGCATACAGAGCGCTCCTTTGGTACACTCAGGTGTGAACCCAGCATCATACTTACCTGCTCCCCGCCTCTCCGAACTGCCTCCGCTGTTTACACCTGGCAGTGCATGGACATGGTCATACACCACTCCAGACAATGACTGGCTTAGGCGGTGATGTGGCCACAAGTAGCGTGTCACTGCTGAAGCCAGTCATTGACTGGAGCCGTGCAAGTGACCATGGCCATGCACTGTCAGGTGTAAACAGAGCAGGAACCGGAAGATGGAGGCAGCGGAGGCAGCGCAGAGGACCAGAGCGGAGTGGAGCAAGTAATTATGAATTTTCTATTTCAGAGGCCATGCTGCAGGAACTTGTTAAAAATCATTTTTACCAGAAAAGTGGCGACATTTCCTTCCATCCTGCCTCCTATTTATAAATCAGCGGTTTCCTTCACTGCAGAGGACGGAGCTCACTGGTTATCACATCTCCTGCCAATCCAGTTATAGGCGTCCTGCAGTAACCAGTAAGCACATTACCTTGCTAGTGGGGAAGGCGCCTATTGGTTAACGCTTGAATGACCAGGCCCGAAAAGGCCTTAATGACCAGACACTTTTTTTGTGATTTAGCGCGCGTGGTGGTTCAAATGGTTGTAACTATCTTATTTGTTGGACTACCAAGATAATTTTTGCAACAATTTTTATTTGGGGGAAACTGTACAAAACGTTTTTTAAAAGTATATATTTTTTCAAACTATCCTTATTCTTTAAATATGCAAACTGACGCCAAATTAATTATTATAATTAGTTCTCTATTTTGTGTATTTTGCTATATAATATGAAAAGTTTCACGTGAATGGGGCGGTAATGGTGACGGTTTTGATTGGTGTGGGTGTCTTTTCTTTTATGTATGAATTTTTATTTTTTTATTTCTGCTACATAATATGTCCCCCAAGAGGTCATAAAAAGACCTTGGGGGACACTGTCACTTATTAAAATTTTGCACTTTTTCATAAAAAGACTGTGGTGGGACAGTGAACACTCTTTTATTAAGCACTTTTTCCTTTTTTTTTTTTTTTTTTTTTTTATTTAGTTTTCAAATTTTTTTTTATCATTTTTTTACTTTTTTTAAAATATATTTTTACCACATAATTTGTCGCCAAGAGGTCACTAAAAGACCTTTGGGAGACAATAAGTGAATTTTTTTTTGTACTTTTTCCACTGTAACTGGAGCATCCAAAGGAGCCCCAGTTACAGGGAAACCAGCCTGCTGCGGAGGCTTTGTACCAGGGCAGCACTCCTCTGTTCCCGAGACACCCAGCGATCACGTGATCGCTGGGTCTACACTGCAGAGCGCTCATAGAGGAGAAGGCAGAATCGCTAATAAAGCGCTTCTGTCTTCTCCTCGGCTTCCCCGCTCTCACTAATAGCCGGGGACCCTTTCTGCTCCTGATACAGTGCACAAGCAAAACCTGTGATCCATCTGCTGTGCGGCGCTCTGTGCAGAAACACAGCTGATTGCAGGTTCAGCTGTGTTTCTGCCCAGCAGGGCGGGGGCCGCAAACCATGGCTCTGGGGGCCGCATGCGGCCCGCGGGCCGCAGGTTGTGCACCCCTGCTTTAGAGCCTCACCTCACAGTATGATGCCCACCTTGGTGCCTTTCCTCACAGTATGATGCCTCTTAGTGACTTTTCCCACAACATGTTGCCTCCTTAGTGCCTCCTCTCACAATATGATGCCCCTCAGTGTCTCCCCTCACAGTATGATGTCTCTTTAGTGCCTTCTCTCAAAATATGATGACCCCCAGTGCCTCCACTCAAAAAATTATGCACCCTTAGTGCCTCCCCTCACAGTATAATGCCCCCTTAGTGCCTCTCCTCACAGTATGATGCCCCTTAGTGCCTCCCCTCACAGTAGGATGTCCCTTTAGTGCCTCCCCTCACAGTATAATGCCACCTTAGTGCCTCCCCTGACAGTACAATGTCCCTTTAGTGCTTCCTCTCACATTATGTTGCCCCCTAAGTGCTTCCCCTGACAGTACTATGTCCCTTTAGTGCTTCCTCTCACAGTACAATTCCCTCTTAATGCCTCCTCTGACAGTACGATGTCCCTTTAGTGCTTCCTCTCACAGCATGTTGCCCCCTTAGTGCCTCCCCTGACAGTACGATGTCCCTTTAGTGCCTCCTCTCACATCATGTTGCCCTCAGTGCCTCCCCTGACAGTACGATGTCCCTTTACTGCTTCCTCTCACAGCATGTAGCCCCCTCAGTGCCTCCCCTGACAGTACGATGTCCCTTTAGTGCTTCCTCTCACAGCATGTTGCCCTCAGTGCCTCCCCTGACAGTATGATGTCCCTTTAGTGCTTCCTCTCACAGCATGTAGCCCCCTCAGTGCCTGCCCTGACAGTACAATGTCCCTTTAGTGCTTCCTCTCACAGCATGTTGCCCCCTTAGTGCCTCCCCTGACAGTACGATGTCCCTTTAGTGCTTCCTCTCACAGCATGTTGCCCTCAGTGCCTCCCCTGACAGTACGATGTCCCTTTAGTGCTTCCTCTCACAGCATGTAGCCCCCTCAGTGCCTGCCCTGACAGTACGATGACCCTTTAGTGCTTCCTCTCACAGCATGTTGCCCCTTAGTGCCTCCTCTGACAGTACGATGTCCCTTTAGTGCTTCCTCTCACATTATGTTGCCCCCTCAGTGCCTCCCCTGACAGTACAATGTCCCTTTAGTGCTTTCTCTCACAGTATGTTGCCCCCTCAGTGCCTCCCCTGACAGTATGATGTCCCTTCAGTGCCTCCCCTGACAGTACGATGTCCCTTTAGTGCTTCCTCTCACAGTATGTTGCCCCCTCAGTGCCTCCCCTGACAGTACAATGTCCCTTTAGTGCTTTCTCTCACAGTATGTTGCCCCCTCAGTGCCTCCCCTGACAGTATGATGTCCCTTTAGTGCCTCCCCTGACAGTATGATGTCCCTTTAGTGCCTCTTCTCACAATATGATCATCCCCCAGTGTCCCCTCTCACAAAATGATGTCCTCCCCAGTGCTTCCACTCAAAAATTATGCCCCCTTAGTATCTCCCTCACAGTATGATGCTTTCCTTAATGTTGCAGTATGATCCCCTTGTGACCCCCATATAATGATGCCCCACGTTGCCTCCACTTTAAAGGGAACCTGCCATCATGAAAATGCAGTGTAATCTGCAGGCAGCATGCTATTGCCAGCTCTCTCTGTATGCACAGTCATAGAGGGAAGGTGGTCAGTCACTGATAGGACCACCTCTTTGACTTCAAGGTCCAGAATGAGAAGGAATATAAATGTATAAATTACAAGTTTTACTGAATTGTTTCCCATAAAAATATATCAATCTGCTCAGCTCCTCCTTCTCTATAATATACTGCCGTCAGATTATACTGCATTTGCATGGTGATAGGTTTCCTTTAAATACTCACCTTCCACATCATCAGTTCACTGAGTCCATCAGTGATTCAGCTCTGGCAGGTGTGATGTGATGATATAATCATGCCTGCCACACTGATCCACAGACAGCACACTGCGGAGCAGACCTTCACTCTGTGCTTTGTTGCCTGTGGCACAGTGCAGTAGGCACAATGACATCGCATCGTGCCTGCTAGAGCGGAATAACTGGTGGCAGGTAAACAGTGAAGCGGGAAGCCAATGGCTCCCTGCTTCACCAGTGAATTTAACTGTATCTGTGTCCCGAGGAGAGCAGGGGTCTGGATAGCTGGCTACCACGATCCACCAGTTTTGAATACCCCGGTTCTAGACAATAGCCAGCTCTTCCATGAGCCACACAACTACGTCACCTAATATTTTGTGCGGCATACTATTTCTCCTTTAACTCTCCTATGTGGCAGACAATCACTGGCCAGCTTTCCTTTATGCCACTTTTTATATCTAGGTTATAACACTAGACCACTCTACCACCAGCTAATCTATGTATCATCAGACTACGCGTTTGCCTGCCCTGCTATATATCAGAGTTCTCTTCCTAAAGGTTTTCTATGAGCATTCCTTTCATCAGGTCTTTCATATGCATGAGTGCCCAGTCCAAGCTCTCGGATTTGCCTGACCACTCATTTCTCTGCTCTGCTGTCACGGATGAAGATGCAGATAGCTGGAACTTATAAATAAACGACCGACTGGCTTGATCCGAAACTAAGGAGCATATAGGTGAGCCCTTTAAAACCCCAAGAGCTCTCCCTGACTGCTATGCACATGCAAGGGTCTCAATGGTAGACGATTGCATGCCCACTTACCTAAGACTGTGTGACACCTGAAAACCCTATAATAGTGAGGGGACACGACCACCGGCTCCCTGCACTTAGTACCGACGGAGTCAGGGTCACCTAGAATCAAGCCAGCAAGGAAACACAATAAAGGAAAAGACTTATCTGAGCAAACAGCAGCAGCAGCCTCCAGCAGTGAACACTTCATCCAGGAAGTAGTATAAACCGCAAAGTGTGGCAGTATGGGAGGGAATATAAAGGAAGACGATTAGTCTAAATAAGTGACACCTGGCAGAAGGAAAGGAGATGACAAAGTGAAACCAAAACAAAGAACGTCATACAAGAGGTAGAAAAGAACGTCTGCCAGACCTTCTCATAGAACTTGCGGTGACATCTTTTGTCTATGACATTTCTATTGAGAAGTGGAAGACAAAAATGTCCTCCATCCACTCTTTTCAATATTACAGATGTGCTTTTTTCCATTGAGTCAAATGATAAGCTTATAAGATAGTTGGATAGCTGATATACAGTACAGACCAAAAGTTTGGACACACCTTCTCATTCAAAGAGTTTTCTTTATTTTCATGACTATGAAAATTGTAGATTCACACTGAAGGCATCAAAACTATGAATTAACACATGTGGAATTATATACATAACAAAAAAGTGTGAAACAACTGAAAATATGTCATATTCTAGGTTCTTCAAAGTAGACACCTTTTGCTTTGATTACTGCTTTGCACACTCTTGGCATTCTCTTGATGAGCTTCAAGAGGTAGTCCCCTGAAATGGTTTTCACTTCACAGGTGTGCCGTGTCAGGTTTAATAAGTGGGATTTCTTGCCTTATAAATGTGGTTGGGACCATCAGTTGCGTTGAGGAGAAGTCAGGTGGATACACAGCTGATAGTCCTACTGAATAGACTGTTAGAATTTGTATTATGGCAAGAAAAAAGCAGCTAAGTAAAGAAAAACGAGTGGCCATCATTACTTTAAGAAATGAAGGTCAGTCAGTCAGCCTAAAAATTGGGAAAACTTTGAAAGTAAGGGCTATTTGACCATGAAGGAGAGTGATGGGGTGCTGCGCCAGATGACCTGGCCTCCACAGTCACCGGACCTGAACCCAATCGAGATGGTTTGGGGTGAGCTGGACCGCAGAGTGAAGGCAAAAGGGCCAACAAGTGCTAAACATCTCTGGGAACTCCTTCAAGACTGTTGGAAGACCATTTCAGGTGACTACCTCTTGAAGCTCATCAAGAGAATGCCAAGAGTGTGCAAAGCAGTAATCAAAGCAAAAGGTGGCTACTTTGAAGAATCAAGAATATGACATATTTTCAGTTGTTTCACACTTATTTGTTATGTATATAATTCCACATGTGTTAATTCATAGTTTTGATGCCTTCATAGTCATGAAAATAAAGTAACTCTTTGAATGAGAAGGTGTGTCCAAACTTTTGGTCTGTACTGTATATAATACAGATACAGTAGTTAGTGGGAGATAGTCAGTGTAGGTTAGATAGTTATATAGTGTAGCTGATAGGTTCCAGTGCAGGGTGTTAGGTAGTGTGATAGGAATTACTGTTTCTCTGCTGTCCATACATGCTACAGACATAGTGCTGTCACAACAATACTTAGTGCACCAATCAGTAATATCTACTCAGACCTGATAAAATGTAAAGTTGCATGTATTGCGCAAAAAATATGCGCATCATTAGTGCCGATTTGCGCAATCGCGAAAATAATGACTGGAGATCACGAATTCTAGAATTTGCTAATTTTTTTGTGAATACTATGTGAAAAATTTGTGAAATATCGCGAAAACAAATATTGCCTATGCTGCTCAACACTATAGAGCAGGAGGAGCTCAGCTGATGGACTTTTTTGGCAAAAGCTTATAAGGCCTCATGCACACGACCGTTGTGTGCATCCGTGTCCGTTGTTCCGTTTTCCGTGATTTTCTGCGGACCCATTGACTTTCAATGGGTCCATGGAAAACTCGGAAAATGCACCGTTTGTCATCCTTGTCCATGATCCGTGTTTCCAGTCCGTCAAAAAAATATGACCTGTCCTATTTTTTTGACGGACAACGGTTCGCAGACCCATTCAAGTCAATGGGTCCGTGAAAAAACACGGAGGCACATAAGATTGTCATCCGCGTCCGTGATCCGTGTCCGTTTTTTTCCTATCATTTTCAAGGCAAACTTGACTTAGATTTTTTTTCACTTTTCTTGTCTGGTGATCCTCCAAAAATCAAGGAAGACGCACGGGAAAAAAAAACGGACACGGAACAACGGAACCCCGTTTTGCGGATCGTGAAAAAATACTGTCGTGTGCATGAGGCCTAACTTGGTTAATTTTAAACCTCTGGTCATTTTGGGCTTAGGAGTCCTGTGGCTGGCCCTAATCAGTGATTATTACTGATATGACTTTAGCACTAGACTGCTAAGCCCATAATGAGCAGAGATTTAAATCTATAAAACATGAGTTTATACAGAATCTTTTTGGACAAAACTATATATTAATCTACTCAGCTCCCCTTGTTCTATACCTGAGATGGCTAACTTACAGCACTTCAGCTGTGGTAAAAACTATGGGCCAGATTTATCATTACTATGACAGCTCACTCCACTTTCACATATGGCTAAAGTCAGTTTTAGCCAAGTCAGATTTATGATCTGCCCTTTAAGACTGTAATAAATGTGGTTTGACGGTAGCAGTTTATCCGTCAGTAAGCAGCTTTACAAAAGTCTCACGTTTTTATGAAAAAGTCGCATGTTCTATTAAAAAGTCTCATAAGATAAGCATGGTCCTCACTGGAGTGAAATTGCAACTTTTTTGCAACTTTTTTGTGACTTTTTAAATAGTCTCAATAGTAAATCTGTCTAGAGATTCATTTACATAAGAAAACATGCCCACTTTCAGAAAACTGGCGAGCATAGTGCAGAGCAGAAAAAAGTCGCAAATTTGTGCGCAGTTTTAGCGTTTGGGACTTTTTTTGGGACTTTTTCACTCCATTATTCTGACCTGAGCTAATGATAAATCTGGCCCTATGACTCCCAAGATACCACCTTGCTTGGCTGTTCTCAGAACTCCTAGAAATGAATGTAGCATGCTAGGAGTCGTAGCTGCAGCACAGCTGGAGTGCTAGAGGTTCTGTTCTATACCATGCTGCCTGCAGCTCAGACACAGGTGACAGGTTCCCTTTAACTATTCAGCTTTAAATATCAGCAACATGCTTAGTGCAGTATATTACATAACATAATACTTTTTAATGCCTGATTGGAGTTTGACTATAACATGATCAATGGCTACCTCTGTTGCACTGCAAAAGCAAGCTCAGTATTTGTAGAAGTTGTGTACTGTTGAATAATTGTCGAACTTTTCTTAATTTTGTCCATGCACCAAGATATATGGCAAGTCAGAAGGAAGTTTCTTCCATACTTTATCTCCAATATGTTCCTTTTCTAGCTTTTCAGTAACGATTTGTATGTTGGCTTTTTATTTTATTTCAAGCTAGGCATTAATGGGCATATGTCATGCCATTGTAATAAATATGGTTTATCCGAGTATGCCAGGTGCCTACACGAGGATGGGAGATCATCAGTTAGGAAACCATAGCCTCTTTCACATGTCCTCATAACTGCTTTACCTTTTCCGATTCATAGACCACCAGTATATCTTCCTAAGGCCTCATGCACACGGCCGTTGTGCGGCCGTTCTGTGCATTGGGGACCGCAATTTGCAGTTCCCAATGCACGGGAACATCTGTGCGGCGGCCGGGACGGATCGAGACCCATTCAACTTGAATGGGTCCGTGATCCGTCCGCACCGCAAAAAAATAGAACATGTTCTATTTTTCTGCGGTGTGGAGGCATGGACAGAAACACCACGGAAGCACTCAGTCCATTTCTAATGTTAATGGATAATGTCAGATATAAATTCTTTGCATGTGTTAGATAGTGTTGAGCATGAATATTCGAATAGCAAATTTTTATTGCGAATATCCCCACTTCGAGAATTCGCGAATATTCAGAATATAGTGCTATATATTCATTATATCGAATAATCGTAATTTTTTTCCATCTGAACACATGATTCCTTTCTGATTCTTCTCTACAATTGGACCCCATTTGCTGATAAGGACTCTACAAAATATTTCCACTTGTAGATTTTTAAAATTAATATTTGTAACATTTTCCATTGAAAAGTCCTACATTCTGATGTGGACAGAGTTTGTTGGATCCCTTTTATTACCCCTTGGCATCCTTTCATTCCCTTACGTCCTACCAGCAGCACAGATGGGGAGATGGGGTTAACTACCCCCCGTGGACTGGTAGGATCGGCGGAATTTTAATGAGCCCAAGAACCAATAATAAAGCTTTACACCCCTACAAAAGGAGGGGACACCCCCCAACCCACTGTGTTCTTTTCTGTCCTCCGGACAGGTGGACTGGCGGTTCCCCCTGCATTGGGGGAAGTTTTTTTTTCGTTTTGTTCTTTTCTACTTAGCCCCGCTTGTTTTACTAATAACGGGGCTTTTGTTTTTCTGCTTACCTCCCTTCCCCTTTCTACAGGCTGCGGATTCCTTTCGCATGCTGCACTCCGGTCTCCGGTGGGCGCCGCCATCCCCGGAAGTGACGTCGGCTTCCTCCGGCGTCACTTCCGGTTCTTGGCTTCTCGGCCCTGGGAGTTCTGCTCTCGTCTGCCTATATTTTGGGCTATTTCTGGCCGCTTTTGGGGGGAAGGGAACTAACATAGATGAATGATTGGAATAATATGCATGAATGATTGATATTCAAGATCTAGATCCTCCTGGGGACAAGATCTCCGGCCATGGGGGCGGAGCTCCGCCTATTTAAAGAGCCACTTTGCTCTCAGTCTTCCTCCTGGCAGCGCACGCTTGTTGTAAGCTAGCTCCCAGAGCCCATTAGTACTCTGTACTTCGACTGTTTCCATTACGTTTTTTTTCCTGCCGCACTACTTCGGTGGGCCTCTGCCTACGTCTTTTTCTTGATGTTTTCACCTTGTCAGAATTTACTAATTCTTTGTTCTTTGCAGTCAATGGCTTCACCTAAGGACCCGGAGACCCGTAAATCGGTCTCAAAGAGGAAACACCTGACCTGCTTTGACTGCAGCACGCTTCTGGACGACAATTGTCCCTTCTCAAGATGCGAGGGTTGCCGTAGATCCCAGTCGGCCACGGAACCCACCATGCAAGAGATGTACCAGTGGGTCAAGGGATATGTGGACAAATCCATCAAAGGCGTGGGTCAAGGGATATGTGGACGAATCCATCAAAGGCGTGGTTAACCTGCTGGATGAGAGGCTTCATGCTCCTACTCAGGCTCCAATGGATACCTCCGCGCCCGTCGAGAGACCCGCTGCAATTTCCGTGCTCTCTTCCTCTTCAGATGAAGAGGAGTTAACATCATGTTTTTTCCCTCCAGAAAAAACACAGAAATTGTTAAAGTCTATCAGGTCGGGGAACCATGATGTCGACCCTGGGGAGTCCTCCGATCCCGTCGGTCGGGCACAGCATGTCTTTAAGGCGGATGAGACCCTCCTTTCCGTTATGTGGATGGAATGGAAGAAGCCTGAGAAGGGTCCGGTCTTGACTAAGAAATTCAGGACCATGGCAAACTCCTTGGTGGAATCGTGAGGTTCCATTCCCAAGGTGGACCTGGCTATTGCCAAATTGTCCAAACGTACTCTGGTCCCAGCAGACGATGGGTCTAGTCTGCAAGACCCCCTTGATAGGAGCGCAGAGTGCACATTAAGAAGAAGTTACTCGGCAGCTGCAGCCTCCGCGTTTACCACTATCGCGGCCACTGAAGTTTCGTCCCTCCTCCGTTCCCTTCTAAATCCAATTCAGATGGACGTTGATCAGAGAGTTTCTCGGGACGACATCCTGGCCGCATTTAAGACCGTCAATTTAGCAACGGATTTTCTGTGTGACACTGCACAATTGCAGCTGAAGTTGGCAGCCAAGTCTATGGCCCTAGTCTCTGCAGCCCCTTATGGCTTAAACCATGGGTCGCGGATAACGGAATCTAAGTACAACCTGTGCAGTCTCCCTTTTGAGCCGGACCGCTTGTTCGGCTCAGAGTTAGACAAGATCATGGAGGGCCTCTCTGATAAGAAGGGGAAGAGTCTTCCCCAGCAGCATTTTCGGGGACGGGTCAGACAAGATCGTGGTGGTAGATCTGGCCAACAAGCCAGAGCGTGTAGAGACTGGGGGGCGCAGCGAAGAAATTCGACCCAGGAGACGTAATGGCTACCCTGGACCTCAAGTATGCGTATCTTCACATCCCCATCCATCCTGCTTCCCGAAGGTATCTCAGGATTGCGGTCCAGGTCTCGGGGGTCCTCAGGCACCTTCAGTTCATCACCTTACCCTTCGGGATTTCATCCGCTCCTATCACCTTCACCAAGGTGGTGGTTTCGGTGGTGGCAGCTTTGAGGCTTCAAGGGCTGTCCATAATTCCTTACCTGAACGATTGGCTCCTAAAAGCACCATCTTCATATAACTATCTCCTTTCTACTCTGCCTAGGATGGATCATCAACTGGCAGAAGTCGAACGTGAGCCCGTCGACTTCGGTAACCTATGTAGGCTTCATAGTTGACTCCGATGGGATGTCCCTCCAGTTGACTCCAGAAAGAAGAGCTCGGATTCTGGACCTGGCAAGGTTCCTTTCAGTCCCTCGTCGAGTTCCCATTCGGACTCTCATGAAGATGTTGGGGCTCATGTCAGCGGCTGCAGATGCAGTCCCTTGGGCATTGTGGCACCTCCGACCCCTACAATCGGAGGTCCTTGCCAAATGGGATGGCAGCCCATTTGGGGCTAAATTCCCTGTGCTCCCGGTCTTGTCAGACTCGAACCTCCGGGGGAGAAGTCTATAACCCAGCCAACCTGGGTCATATTGACAACGGACTTGTCCCAAGTAGGCTGGGGCGCTCACCTAGACGATTCCCCAGTCCAGGGGACTTGGTCTCCTCAGGAGAGACTACTTTCCTCCAATCTCCGCGAGATCGGAGCCATCCGGCTAGCCCTCCTTCACTTCGCCCCCCGAATCCGGGGTTTAGCGGTGAAAGTACAGTCAGACAACATGACTGCAGTTCTCTACATTAACAAGCAGGGAGGCACAAGATCTCTACCCCTCCTTTCGGAGATCGGGGTAATTCTTCGGTGGGCAGAGTTGAACCTTTCCCACCTGTCTGCCACCCACATCCGGGGTTCCTGCAATATAATCGATCATCGCCTGAGTCGTGGTCTGCTGACGATGGAATGGTCCCTACATCCGGAGATATTCAGGCAGATAGTCCTCAGGTGGGGTTTGCCAGAGGTAGATCTCATGGCAACGAGGTTCAACGCCAAGGTGGAGAGGTTCTGCTCCCTTTACAAGGAGCACAACCCCCTGGCAATAGATGCTCTGTCGATACCGTGGAGGTTCAGGCTGGCTTACATCTTCCCTCCGTTTTCCATGATACCAAGGGTATTAATGAAAATCCGTCAGGATCAGGCTTCGGTGATAGCCATCATACCGTTTTGGCCCAAGAGATCCTGGTTTACCCAGCTCATTCAGATGAGTCGGGGACATGATTGGAGGCTCCCCCCACAGCAGACCCTGGTGTCATGGGACACTCACCTCTGCCCAGACCTGCACAGGTTCAACCTGACAGCCTGGAGGTGGATCAGTCCCTTCCCAGAATAGAAGGGCTTTCTGAGTCGGTCCTGAGAACATTGTCGCATTCAAGAGCAGAATCAACCAATAAAGCCTACTCCAGGATCATGAGAATCTTCTCGTCGTGGTGTGCTTCAAACCAGGTGGCATTTGCAGATCCGCCCCTCTCTGCGATACTTCAATTCCTGCAGGACGGCCTTGACAGAGGCCTTGCTCCATCTACTTTGAAGGTCCAAATTTCTGCCATCTCGGCCTGTCTCAACAGGCCCTATTCTCGGGATCCACTTATCAAACGATTCCTTAAAGGAGCCGAAAGATTGAAGCCTATAGTACTGAAGCCCATTCCTCAGTGGGACTTATCAGTCGTGCTCAGGGGAATAGCATCTCCTCCCTTTGAGCATTTGGAGGAGGTAGACTTGAAGTTTGTGACGCTGAAGTTGGTCTTCTTACTGGCAGTAACCTTGGCCAAGAGAGTCTCTGAGCTTCAAGCTTTCTCGGCCTTAGAACCCTATACCATCTTTCTTCAAGACCGGGTTCTCCTGAGGTTTCTTCCATATTTCAGTCCCAAGGTGCCATCATTCCAGAATATTAACCAGGTCATTTCTTTGCCAGTTTTTTTTCTCCCCGTCTACCTCCTCCAGGGACCCTGTCAAACATCCTTTGGATATCTTGAGATGTCTCCAGATCTATGTGGATAGATCCAGGGAGTTTAGGATAGATGAGAACCTCTTTATCCTGTTTGCCGGTAAGTCTAAAGGCCGCAAGGTGTCCAAGGCTTTGATTAGTCGCTGGATTAAGGAGGCCATCAGGGAATCTTTCGTTTCCCAGTCTTTGGATCCTCGAGAGTTCGTGAAGGCCCATTCCACAAGGGCTATCTCTACTTCTTTTGCAGAAAGAAGTCTCCTTCCTCTGGACATGATTTGTAAAGCTGCCTCCTGGAGCTCTGAATCTACTTTCATCTCCCACTACAGACTAGACGCCAGGGTAGCGGAGTTTTCGGCCTTTGGGCAGGCTATTCTTAGCTCTGCCAGGCATGAAGGCCCTCCCTAGGGGTTTCTTCTTGCTATCTCCCCATCTGTGCTGCTGGTAGGATGTAAGGGAATTGTTCATTTCTAACGATAATTTGTTTTCTCTTAGTCCTAACAGCAGCACACAAATATCCCACCCTATTAAGTTATTCTTGCTATAAACACAGTGGGCTGGGGGGTGTCCCCTCCTTTTGTAGGGGTGTAAAGCTTTATTATTGGTTCTTGGGCTCATTAAAATTCCGCCGGTCCTACCAGTCCACGGGGGGAAGGAGGGAGGGGGGGGGGGGTAGTTAACCCCATCTCCCCATCTGTGCTGCTGTTAGGACTAAGGGAAAACAAATTATCGTTAGAATTTAACGAGTTCTGCACATGAATATTTGCACCTGGGATATGTCCTTACAATTTTATGGCCCACAAATGTATTAGGAGACATACAAATATTAATTCATCCCTTTAATTACTTTATTTAAACCATAAATATAAGATTATAAACATTCCATAAGATTAATTCTTTATCACAAATATTTTGTTTTAAAAATGTTCTTTGTTATTTTGCAAATTTCCACCATAAAAGTTTCTTAGGCTATTTTCACACTAGCGTTTTGGTTTTCCGGTATTGAGATCCGTCATAGGGGCTCAATACCTGAAAAAAACGCTACAGTTTTGTCCCCATTCATTGTCAATAGGGGCAAAACTGAACTGAACAGAACGGGATGCTCTAAAATGCCTTCCGTTCCGTTTAGTTGCGTTCCCATACTGGAGAGCAAACCACAGCATGTTGTAGTTTGCTTTCCGTCCTGGGATGCGGAGCAAGACGGCATGACCCCAATGCAAGTCAATGGGGACGGATCAGTTTTCTCTGCCACAATAGAAAACGGATTTGTCCTCTATTGACTTTCAGAGGAGTTCATGACGGATCCGTCTTGGATCCGTTCATAACAGATGCAGATGGTTGTATTATCAGTAACGGGAGCGTTTTTGCTGAACTCTGCCGGATCCAGCAAAAACGCTAGTGTGAAAGTAGCCTAAGTTATATTTTTTTAAATATCATCCTAGATTTACATATACTAAGGCTACTTTCACAAGGCTGTTCCTGCGGGTGAAAAGCCTCCCGGATCCGAGCTGCCGCTAGTGCAAGCGTGCCGCCGGAAGTCCGCTCTGGCCCCATTCACTGCGCACAAGTGGCAGCACGGATCCGGCAGGCTGTTCACCCGCAGGAACAGCCTGCCGGAGAAGGCTGCCGCTAATGTGAAAGTAGCTTTAAAATGTGTATAAAGCAGGACATTTATGCTCTGAGATATTTACTACTGAAAACCTGTGTAAATAAATTAGTGTAATGCTTCGTTGACACAATTAAACCCGTGCCAGAGGGTTATATGGAAACCCCACAAAACAAATAACGGGCGGCACTGATTGTAAAGCATGAGTTGGGGTAAGCAATATTGTTTATGGCATGATTAATTTTTGACTTTTTATGACTAACATACTTTTTGGTTGGCAGCTACTTTTTAATATGAAGGGGGAGTAAACAGTGTTCATTACTAAGGATGTTAGGAAAAATATTAAGCACTATTTATATTCATGTAGAATTCTCCTCACTTTCTAGGTAATCAGCTCAGACACAGGATCGACAATTACTTTCTGGATGATAGACACTGGAAGGAAAATCAAACAGTTCTCGGGCTGTCATGGCAATGCAGAGATTAGCACCATGGCTTTAGACACAAGTGAAACCAGGCTATTAACAGGGAGCACTGATGGAACAGTAAAGGTGAGCAGAATGTCATTATGTATTAATCTGCGTTTCATTCTTTTAGTGTTAATATCCACTGAACACCATCTAACCAAGTGATAAACTACATAGCAGCTAAAGAGGTTGTCCCACAAATAAACACCATTATACTCTGTTAGTTCCCACTAAACAGGACGTGGTTTCAAATGGAATAATTTAATAAAATGTCCCCTGTGTCCAGATATTGCTGTTATATATGTGTTTATAGCTCTCCCTGGTGTTCTTTTGGTTGCTTCTCAGAATGTCCACCTAATGTGTTCAATGTCGGTGGTCACACATGGTCAGTAGCTCAGTCAACTGCCTGGATCCTTTCGTACACAGGTGGTAGAGTGATCTCTTCTGGCAGGCCAGACCATAAGAATGAACATACTAAAACCAGCTTCTTCTCAACAGCCCCAAAAACATTAAGGAAGGGGGAGGATTTATCAAACTAGTGTAAAGTAGAACTGGCTTAGTTGCCCATAGCAACCAATCAGATTCCACCTTTCATTTTCCAAAGGAGATGTAAAAAATGAAAGGAGGAATCTGATTGGTTGCTATGGGCAACTATGCCAGTTCTTCTTTACACCAGTTTGATAAATTACCCCATAAGTGTATGTTCTGAAGGAGAAAATAAAAAGAACACCAAGGCTGCCATCAAAGGTATGTTACAGAAATATCTAGACAAAGGAGAATGTTTGTTACAAAGTTTTCAAGTTATCCGCTATCCACAGGATAGGATATAATTAACTGTTCAGTGTGGATCCAACTGCTGAAATTCCCACCAAACAGGGGTCCCATTTCCTTATCCCGATAGAGCATCAGACCACGCATGCTCCCTGCCGCACTGTTCATTCAATACATGACCTCCAGAAGTAGCCAAGCGCTGCTGTACTTGGCTATCTTCAGCAGTCCCATAGAGAATGAAAGGAGCGGCAGGGTGATTCATGCTACCCGAACATTGGGCAGCTGTAATTGCTGACAGGACCCCTCATTACTGACAGCCTTTCAGAAAACATACTTTAAAAAGGAGCCAGAAAAGGGAAGAAGGGTTCTTGGGGTGTGTGACCGCAGGCTTCTCCCCACCCTCTTGATTGACAGGTGTCTCCTAATTTGTGTATAGGGAGATACCTGTGATCCAGGCCGCGAAGCTCGGTGAGGACCCGTCACTATAACTGTTCTCTTTATTCCCAGCTCATTAGAAATGGGGCAGATTCAATAATCCTCTCTAATTGTTAGAAAATGTGACAGAACAAGACAATTTGAGGATGTGCCAGACTTATTAAAGTGGCACACCTTTAGACTGTCTAAGTTTATACCACCTATCAGTGGGCTTCCTTTACACCAGAATTTTGTACCCATTTTTGCCAACATCCTTTTTTAAATCATGACCTATCCTGAGTATTGGCCATCACTAGCTAAACGGCTGGGGTCAAACACCACGCACCCACTGGGATCAGCTGTTCTGTGTAGCTCCATCACCAGAAGTCAGCGCCAGAACTACACAGCACTGTCAACAGTGTAGTGTACAGGGAGTGCAGAATTATTAGGCAAGTTGTATTTTTGAGGATTAATTTTATTATTGAACAACAACCATGTTCTCAATGAACCCAAAAAACTCATTAATATCAAAGCTGAATATTTTTGGAAGTAGTTTTTAGTTTGTTTTTAGTTTTAGCTATTTTAGGGGGATATCTGTGTGTGCATGTGACTATTACTGTGCATAATTATTAGGCAACTTAACAAAAAACAAATATATACCCATTTCAATTATTTATTTTTACCTGTGAAACCAATATAACATTTCAACATTCACAAATATACATTTCTGACATTCAAAAACAAAACAAAAACAAATCAGTGACCAATATAGCCACCTTTCTTTGCAAGGACACTCAAAAGCCTGCCATCCATGGATTCTGTCAGTGTTTTGATCTGTTCACCATCAACATTGCGTGCAGCAGCAACCACAGCCTCCCAGACACTGTTCAGAGAGGTGTACTGTTTTCCCTCCTTGTAAATCTCACATTTGATGATGGACCACAGGTTCTCAATGGGGTTCAAATCAGGTGAACAAGGAGGCCATGTCATTAGATTTTCTTCTTTTATACCCTTTCTTGCCAGCCACGCTGTGGAGTACTTGGACGCGTGTGATGGAGCATTGTCCTGCATGAAAATCATGTTTTTCTTGAAGGATGCAGACTTCTTCCTGTACCACTGCTTGAAGAAGGTGTCTTCCAGAAACTGGCAGTAGGACTGGGAGTTGAGCTTGACTCCATCCTCAACCCGAAAAGGCCCCACAAGCTCATCTTTGATGATACCAGCCCAAACCAGTACTCCACCTCCACCTTGCTGGCGTCTGAGTCGGACTGGAGCTCTCTGCCCTTTACCAATCCAGCCACGGGCCCATCCATCTGGCTCATCAAGACTCACTCTCATTTCATCAGTCCATAAAACCTTAGAAAAATCAGTCTTGACGTTTCAGCTTGTGTGTCTTGTTCAGTGGTGGTCGTCTTTCAGCCTTTCTTACCTTGGCCATGTCTCTGAGTATTGCACACCTTGTGCTTTTGGGCACTCCAGTGATGTTGCAGCTCTGAAATATGGCAAAACTGGTGGCAAGTGGCATCTTGGCAGCTGCACGCTTGACTTTTCTCAGTTCATGGGCAGTTATTTTGCGCCTTGGTTTTTCCACACGCTTCTTGCGACCCTGTTGACTATTTTGAATGAAACGCTTGATTGTTCGATGATCACGCTTCAGAAGCTTTGCAATTTTAAGAGTGCTGCATCCCTCTGCAAGATATCTCACTATTTTTGACTTTTCTGAGCCTGTCAAGTCCTTCTTTTGACCCATTTTGCCAAAGGAAAGGAAGTTGCCTAATAATTATGCACACCTAATATAGGGTGTTGAAGTCATTAGACCACACCCCTTCTCATTACAGAGATGCACATCACCTAATATGCTTAATTGGTAGTAAGCTTTCGAGCCTATACAGCTTGGAGTAAGACAACATGCATAAAGAGGATGATGTGGTCAAAATACTCATTTGCCTAATAATTCTGCACGCAGTGTATAGCAATCGCAACTGCAGCGCTGCTCCCATTGAAGTGAATGGGAGCAGCGCTGCAGTTGCGAGCGAGGTCCACTGCAATGTTGACACTGCTGTGTAGTTCTGGTGTCGACTTCTTGTGTTTGGGCTACGCATAACAACTGATCAGTGGGGATGTGGGGTGTCTAACCACTACTGATCAGCTAGAGGTAACCTATCTTGAGGAAAAAGGCTGAAAAACCCTTTTAAAAGAAATAGAATTTTTCATTCACATTTTTACACACTGCTCGTATCCAGGAGCTATGACCACCCTGCAATCCAGCAGCGGTGGCCGTGCTTGCACACTATAGGAAAAGGCACCTGGATACAAGCAGTGTATAATGCGCTGAAAAATGTATGAAGCCAGCAAGAAGGGCAATATGGACAATCACAATACATAGTAAGTGCCTTCTATTAACTTTCTCTACATGATAAATGATAAATAATTTTCTGAAGTGAGACAACCCCTTTAATGCCTAGGTAACATAGCAGCATCAGTCCATATCCCATATCAGCTACACTGTGCACGAATGGGTTTTGCTGTATTGGAAAAAGGCTGCTATGAAGCACAGATGCTTATCAGAAGTCAATGGACTGTGACTGTGCAACTAGACTCCGACAGTAATGCAACTAATCCGCATGGAGTATTGTAGATATTAAAGGGGTCATTTATTAAGACTAGCGTTTTAGACTTCGGTCTTAAAGGGTTTCTGTCACCCCGCAAAACTCATTTTTTTTTTTTTGGATACTTAGATTCCTCATAGTGCGATATAGGAGAATATAATGCTCTTACTTACTTTCATGCGGCCGATTCTTTATAAAACGAACTTTTATAATATGTAAATGAGGGCTCTACCAGCAAGTAGGGCGTCTACTTGCTGGTAGCTGCTGCAGAAATCCGCCCCCTCGCCGTGTTGATTGACAGGGCCAGCCGTGATCTCCTCCTCCGGCCGGCCCTGTCAGTAATTCAAAAATCGCGCGCCTCGCGTCAATCGGTGCAGGCGCTCTGAGATGAGGAGGCTCGTCTCCTCAGCACTCCCTCAGTGCGCCTGCGCCGATGACGTCTTCTCTTTCGGTGATGTCATCGGCGCAGGCGCACTGAGGGAGTGCTGAGGATACGAGCCTCCTCATCTCAGAGCGCCTGCGCCGAATGACGCGAGGCGCGCGATTTTTGAATTACTGACAGGGCCGGCCGGAGGAGGAGATCACGGCTGGCCCTGTCAATCAACACGGCGAGGGGGCGGATTTCTGCAGCAGCTACCAGCAAGTAGACGCCCTACTTGCTGGTAGAGCCCTCATTTACATATTATAAAAGTTCGTTTTATAAAGAATCGGCCGCATGAAAGTAAGTAAGACTATTATATTCTCCTATATCGCACTATGAAGAATCTAACTATCCAAAAAAAAAAAAATGAGTTTTGCGGGGTGACAGAAACCCTTTAATAACTTCTATAGCTGGAGGTGGATCGCCGAAGTTATGAAGAGGCGCATATTTTGGGTGTTTTTCCATCTGCTGGATTCAGTAAATACACTTTTTCTCTCTATAACCCTCTATTCACACGTCCACAATTTCGTTCCGCATTTTGCGGAACGGTATTGCTGACCCATTCATTTCTATTGGGCAGCATGATGTGCTGCCCGGATCCGCACTTCCGGGTCCGCAATTCCGTTCCCGAAAAAAATAGAACATGTCCTATTCTTGTTCGCAATTGCGGACAAGAATAGGCATTTTCTATTAAGTGCCGGCGATGTGCGGTCTGTAAAATGCGGAATGTACATCGCCGATGTCCGTGGATCCGCAAAACACACACGGTCGTGTGAATGGACCCTTACTGTGCTGAATTGATGTTTTTTTTTTTATGTAAAAGCTTTCATGCGAGTTCTGAGCAATAAGATATCTTCTCCCTTGTGTTACACTGGCGGTGTGTGCCTGCTGCAGTTTCCTTGTTCGGCACAGCTGCTGGAGCGCTTAACTGGTTGCCTGCTCTGCTCTCCCTGTGACCCTCACTTACCAGCGTCCAGCAAGCTGAGGCCTGATTTCTGCCATTTCTGCCTCTCACTGCCTATAGGGCACATGCTGTCTCCAGTACTTAAAGGACTGGGCATGCACGTTAACCTTCTCCAGTCTATGGCTGGCCACCATAGGGTATTAAGGGAGGCTGCCTGAGCAATAAGGTCTAGTTTTCTAGTTTCCTGCTAAGATGTAGTGTTTGTTTTGTTTGCTCTCTGTACCAACTTCTGCCTGTGTCTTCTGCCAATTTCTGGCAGGCCTTTGCTGCCTCACCTGATCTCGGTGCTGACCCTGAGCGCCTTCCCTGACTTTGGATTGCACAAACTTTGCTTGCCCCGACCTTAGCTTGTCCCAGACTACAGTTTTGCCTGACACCTCATTTTTACGAATCAGTGTCTTTTTTACCCCTATTGGTAAGAAGTTCCTCTGCAGCAGATTCCAGTTCCCTGTATAGAGTTTAAAGGGTGAAGACCAGGGGTGGCCACTTAGATAACATCCATAGGAGTAATCCCAACTCAAATGAGTTCAGTGACGCAGTGGGTACACATTCGCTTCTCACAGCATGGGTCTCATACAGAGACAAATGAAAAGATAACCTACACCCATCCTTCTCTGTCTGCTCTATACTGCTAGATATATCAGTATTGCAACATCTTGTATATATTCCAATGCTCTACTGATTTGAGTGAAAAAAAATTATGATATAATGTTTTAAGCTGCTGTTGCATCAAAGACCTTGCCTACTGTCTAAATATATGACTGCTAAGCAATGGGTTTTCAGTTCCTTAGTAATGTTTATATCAGATTGAATTTAAGTAAAAAGAAAAATGTCATAACTGTTAGACATTAATCTTGACCTTGTCTGTTAATCCTGAGTTTGCCCCAAACACACGGCCGCTCCTGTGTTATTGGTAGAAGATGCACTTTGCAAACCTGAGTCTTTTGTGAAACAAAACAGCCAATAAAATCCAAAGGCGTCCTAGAGTTTCACCATTCTAAATGTAAATGACGTGCACAAAGCAGCAATCTATGTGGTGTAAAAGGCTCATGAGGAAATACACCTTTGAATAATGGTCACACCAATGTAATAAAAGGTTTCACAGCATGTAAAGTGGCAGAGTAAATCACGTTTTATGCCATAGGAAAATGACACTTTCCTCTCCCTGAAAAACTGAGGAAACAAATAACAAAACTTAACCGTAAATACTCCATATATTAGAGGCTGAAGAAACTTTTTATGTTTTATAACACATAGAAATAGTCATGCCATAATTGTGAATTTGCATTATGTAATTTTGCTACTGGCAAAAATAGTCAAAATATAACCCTCATCATATATATTCCAGCATATTTACTTTACTTATATGACTTTTCCTAGACCTCCAAAATTTTAGATAACAGCAGGGATTGTTATAAAATAACAAATGAAAACCTGACCTATCCACATGGGTGCACCTAGTTTTCTGTTGCCTGTGGCAAAAATTTTAACGGCGCCCCCCCCCCCCCCCCCCCATGGTATATTCTCAACCTAATCCCTTTCCTCAACCTAATCCCAGGCCTACTGGAGGAAAGGCTTGAAAACATTACATACAATGCTACAAAACATACAGGGTAATACAGCCCCACATACCTCTTACATCCAGTGACGTCTCCTCTGATGTAGATGTTCTCTTTTCTCATCTTCTCCATTCAGACCAGACCGCCATGATGATTTCTTTCAGCCATCTCTCGTCTCTTCAAAGTTTGAAAGACATCTCAGTTTCCTACTTTTCCATCATGTTCCCACTTTCTCAACAACCCATCCTGCCATACCCAATACTGTGCCCACTATGATAGATAGACCCCCTGAAAATACTAGTACCACAGAGATAGTGCCCCTTCAATAATTACTGGCACACAGTGCCCTAAAAATATCTGCACCCACCAAACTGATACTTTGCCATGGTGCCACCCCCCGCACAGTAATAGTGCTCCCAAAAGTCCCACCAATAATAATTATTCTCTGCCAGAGTGCACTTAGTGTTAACAGTGCTCCCAATAGTAATAATGCCCCCATTGTGCCCAGAAGTAATAATACCCCTGTAGTGGTACTATGATGTTCCCCATAGTCCCCCAGTAATAATAAATTCCCCAGTAGTAATAATTCTCCTTATAATGTGTAGTGGTACTATGATGTTCCCCATAGTCCCCCAGTAATAATAAATTCCCCAGTAGTAATAATTATCCTTATAATGTGTGCCAGTAGAAAAACGCCCCCTAATGTGTGCCAGTACAAATATACTCCCTTATAATGTGCGCCAATACAAAAAATACCCTTTTATAATATGTGCCAGTACAAAACGCTCCTATTCAGAGACACTTGTAGAAACAATGTCCCTATAGTGCTCCCTGTACCGTCATCATGCTCACTGATGAGAACACCTGACCACTTGTGGTGTGGATTGTTCTTAATTTGCGCCAGGTGTACTGTTTCTTTGTCCATCGTTTTGGGGAGACAGTCAGCGACATGAGCTATTGTTTAACCCCTTAGTGACCAACGATACGTGTTTTACCATGGTCACTAAGGGGCCTCAGGCTGGGCCGCCACTTTTTTACAGCGGCCCAGTCTAAGCGCTGCACGGGTCCCCCAAGCAGGGGGGAGCGGGGACCTGACTCTCACATGACAGCCGCGGCTCTGCTCTAACAGCCCGGACTAGCAGGAGTGCTGATCCAGGCTGTTTAACACTTTACATGCTGCGGGCAATGGCGCCCGCTGCATGTAAAGCTGTGACAGAGGGAGCGGACTCTCTCTGTCTCCCATCGGCACCCTGCAAATGCGATTGCGGGGTGCCAATGTGTGTGAAGGCTGTCTGGGGTCTATGAAGGCCCCAGATCAGCCTTCAGTAATTTCCAGCAGGTTGTGCCTCTCTGGCGCACCCTGCTGGTCAATGTTAAAATAGCATTGCCATTAAAATACAATGCATTATAAGGATAATGCATTGCATTTTAAAAGCAATCAAAATACTGTCTGTTATAGTCCCCTGTGGGACTATTAAGTGGCAAAAAAAAACAACACATTTATTAAATAAAAAAATTCCATTAAAAAAAATTGCAATTTATTCTTAGTTGCCACAAAAAAAAATAATAACAAGCAATCAAAAGGCGCCATTTACTCCAAAATGATACCAATAAAAAATTCAAGTCGTCCCGCAAAAATCAAGCCCTCACACAACTCGCGGCAATGTAAAAACATTTTTTTCTTTTAAAAAAAGGGGTTTTATTGCAAAAAAGTTGTAAAACCTAAAAAAAAATATATGTATTTGGTATCACTGTAATCGTACTGACCCAGAGAATAAATAAATTGTTATTTATACCAAAAAATAAACGCCGTAAAATTTATAACGTAAAAATGCAGTGGCAGTATTGCTGTTTTTCCCCATCTCCCTCCCAGAAAGAGTTAGGCCTCTTTTATACGACCGTTTTCTTTTTCCGTTTACGGGCCGTTTTTTGCGTTCCGTATACGAAACCATTCATTTTAATGGTTCCGCAAAAAAAAAAAAAACGGAATGTACTCCGTATGCATTCCGTTTCCGTATTTCCGTTTTTCCGTTCCGTTGAAAGATAGAACATGTCCTATTATTGCCCGCAAATCACATTTTGTGGCTCTATTCAAGTCAATGTGTCCTCACAAAAAACGGAACACATACGGAAATGCATCCGTATGTCTTCCGTATCCGTTTCGTTTTTGCGGAATCTTATGCCCAGCCCAATTTTTTCTATGTAATTACTGTATATGCCATACGGAAAAACGTACCAGAAACGGAAACACAACGGAAACAAAAAAACAGAACAACGGATCCGTGAATAACAGACTGCAAAACTCTGAAAAAGCCATACGGTTGTGTGAAAGAGGCCTTAATAAAAGTTAATCAGAAAGTTATGTGTACCCCAAAATGGCGCCATTAAAAACTACAACTTGTCCCACAAATAACAAGTTCTCATAAAGCTATATAGACGGAAAAATAAAAAAGTTATAGCTCTTTGAACGCGACGATGAAAAAAGGAAGAAAAACCCTTGGTTAGTAAGGCCCAAAACAGGCTGGTCACTAAGGGATTAATGTAGCGGTCTGACTTCTACAGCAACTTGAATCAACTATGCGGTGTTTGGTCTGACTAACAAGCCAGCAGATGTATGGGAAAGGACCTGCTACTTACATCACCTGGGGATTGCATTAGCCCCCCTGCTGTGTACTAGGAGCTGTGTCATCAGAATGACATTATGCAGTCGGATTGAACTGACAACCAATGATGGAACAACCATAATTATCTCCCACCAATCCTATGGGGGCCAAAGCACTGAAATGGTGGCTGAGGGAAATGAAAGGGCGGCTGCCCTTGTCATCAGCGGCTATTCCACAGGACATCAGCCTAGGGACTACAGTTCCAGCTGGTCGACTTCAGAACTGCTCTTCTGCCTTACCTTGAGTCTACGGGTTCGGTTGGAGAGTCCAGGTTGGGACGATCGGATCACCTGGCCAAATGCCTCGCTGTGCATGGCCGGCTCCCTAAGCTTGCTCCATTAAGTGAGATGTTACTGGCTCGGGTAGTCGGTCCTAGGTCCACCCGAAGTCACGGAGGTTTAATCCCTGGCGAGACAGTGGAAGGGTGAATCGCTATCACATGTGCCATCCTGTGTCCTTGCCGGGACTGTACTCTATGCTGCTGACTGTTGGTTATCCAGTAAAGTCTTCCCGGAGCATTGTACCCTGTGTTGTCTGAGTAGTGTTCCACCCACAGGAAAGGAGCACAGGCGTTCGGTGGTATGAGCCCTGGCCCTGCATGGTCTTTATAAAGATAGCCAGGCTGGCGGACGAGAGCACCCACTGACCCTCGTGTCTCTACACTCTCCTCCGACCCGCCACAGTGGGCCAACAGCATGTTGCCAAATAAAGAATAAACTCAAATACTTACCTTCATGCAGCTGTCTGCAATGCGGTGCAGGCCTCTTCCGACCTGTGTCCAGAGCTGTACGCTGCCCGGCTTAGGCAGCGTGATGATCATGCCACCTGCACCAGCCTCTGATAGGCTTCTGGCCTAGTGCCTGTAGCCTATCAGAGGGAATGGCGGGGCAGGGAGAGATCGCTCCTTTGTCCCACTGCAGTATTCAACTGTTTCGCCGTCTTGATGAATATAGAGAGATGAGTGTTTCCACAATTTCCCATGGCCCTGCCACTGCCCCCACTCCAGGTTGTGCCGCCTGAGGCAATCACCTCACCTAATTGGCAGTGCGCCCCTGCATATCCAGTCCCCTACACTCCTACTTGGCTGCTGCTCGATGGTCGTTGTTTACGGCACTGCAGTGCTCCGTGCAGCCAATCACAGACCTCAGCTTTCGGGACAAAGATGCTATCACTGCAGAGAGACCTGTGCTGCATCGATGATGTCCTCGGCTATCTCACACGAGTCAGTAACTAGCTGCGGTGATCATGTAGAGTGGTCTGAGACATCACTGCTGCAGAACCGGAGACAACAAATGGCAGGCTGCACCAGAATGTTGGTACTGGAATAGAGTGTGAGCGGACAAGTCTTCTTCTGTTAGTTTATATTTGTAATTCTTGCGGTTATACAAAATGTGGTCAGTCTTTATACCTCATGCATACACCAGAGCCGTGTGCATGGAGCCTGCATAGTGCCTTCAGCTTCTAGGGGAGAATACCTATGTTATACAGCATGCTATGGGAAATGATTGGCTGACAGGGCCTTTCTTGGTATTTCCGGCACGTGGATCGGGGACAGGAAGTGGAGAGCAGCAATGACCAGAGCAGTGCTGGAACAGCAGCGGCAAAGGATGATTGGAGGTGAGGATCTGTTCTCTTATGTTTCTTAGCCTCTCTGGACCCAATACCACCAATTTTTGTTGCGCTTAATAGACTCCTCTAACAAATGAGTTACTCTCCCACCTAATTTAAGTAAATTCATATTTCTGCGCCATTCTACTAGATATTTCTTGGTTGTGGACAGTAAAAATACATCTAATTGTCATTGATATATTTTGTTCAAGATGTGGGATTTCAATGGTCATTGTCACCATAAACTAAATGCTGGAAGAGACAGAGCGGTGGAAATTTCTCAGATCCTAGTGCTGAAGAGAACTATACTGGTGGTCGGATGGGAGAGGTACGTGCACGATACCAGGCAGACTTCAAGGGGTTATCCCATTATTAATGTAAAAAATTAAAATCAGACATCATATAGTACATGACAAGCTTTTTATAACAAAGCTAGAACCAGTCCTGTACCTCACATGGATCCAGAGATCTCCACATTCATTGATCCAATTGCTCTGCTAGATTTTTATGAAGCTGGCAGCTCAGAGGGCATGTCCTTTCTGCTGCAGCTTAGGGGGCATTTCCTTTCTGCTGCAACTCTCTACCTATGACAACACAGGAGGCAGCTGGAGGATAAAACTGAGCATGTGCGGCCATCTCAGTGAGCCGGACAAAGAAATAAGAAAAAAAAAAAAACTGCAGGTGGAGCTATACAGATACATTTTATTGAATAGCTATTCTAAATTTTTAATTACATGTATGCAGGTGCTGGTTTGAAAACTGTAGAATATTTTTCGTGAGACAACTCCTTTAATATAACAGGGTCACGTGCGCGGCTGTAGCCACTAACTGACCATCATCACTAAAGCCAGTCATTGGCTATGACAGCATGTGACCCAGTCCATCCAGAAGCTTACAGGATTAAGACTGGAAGACCACTTAAAGGGGTTCTCCCATGATTAATGTAGAAAATGTAAATCAGACATCATATAGCACATGACAATCTCTTTCTAACAAAGCTAGAACCAGCCCTGTACCTCACATGGATCCAGAGATCTCCACATTCATTGCTCTGCTAGATTTATATCAAGGGGAGTGTCCTTTCTGCTGCAGCTCAGGAGGTATGTCCTTTCTGCTGCAGTTCTCTCCCTATCACAACACAAGAGGTAGTTAAAAGATAAAACTGAGCATGTGCGGCCATCTCAGTGAGCCAGACAGAGAAATAAGAAAAAAAATTAAAAAAAAATGCTGGAGGCGCTATACAGATACAATTTATTGAATACCTCAGTGGCTATGCAATTTTTTTTATTGCATGCAATTACAAAAGTATTCAGATCCAGGTGCTGGTTTGAAAAATGTAGAATATTTTTTGTGGGACAACTACTTTAAGGCTGCCTGCAAACAGGTGGGAGCTGTCTTGCAGAAATTTACCCTTGCATTGAAAAGGGTGAAATCCAGACTAAATAACCACACAAAGAATTGACATACTGCAGAGATTAACATCTGCACCGCGGGTCAATTTCCACGTAGAACTAAAAAGCAAAGTGTACATGAGATTTATGAAATTTCATACACTTTGCTGGTGCTATATTATACTGCATTTTTTCACATGATAATCCTTGCGGAAAAACCATGCATACTCTGCAATGTGTGCAGGTAACCTAAGGGAGCCAGAACAGAGTAGTGAAGAGCAGGTGAGAACGATTTTTTTCAAGAGGTACAACAGGCTGGACACCCCCTTTAACAAATCAATAACAACTATGGTGCATCTCATTGACTTGTAAAAGTTTTTTTGAGTTAAATGTTTTAACAGAATGAATAGCTCTGCAGTCTATGTTAGTCTTGTGGTCCGAAAAAAATGGAAAATCCTCAACATGGAGAACAGCAACTAATTACCGGTAGTTTGATGTCAATGTACAGGAGAACATTTTCTACTGTTATGTATGCTTAGACACAGACAGGGGTGTATCTAAAGGCTCATGGGTCCTGGTGCAAGAGTACAGCTTGGGCCCCCCTTCCCTCAGTGTTTTGTGGCAAGTAGAGATTAGCAAAGTTCTCAAAAATTTGATTCAGCTGCTTCGCCAAATTTTACAAAAAATGTCCCTTCGTGATTAATTACTTAGTCAAGAAGCGCATTTCTTTGTAAGTAGCAGGTGCAATGACAGGAAATGGCAATTAAAAAATTCAATCATCCTTACCTCATCCATCTGAGTGCAAAGAGGCTGCCGTGGCCATCTTGCTTAGAGATACAGCGCAAAATCTCCCCCGACAAGTGATGGCATACGAGTGACGTGCATGAGATTTAACGCAGGATCTTCAAGCAAAATGGCCACGTCGGCCTCTTCACGCTCAAATGGATGAGGCAAGGATTTTTTTTTATTTTTACCACCATTTCAGGGAAAATGTATTCGTTACCACGAAGTAGGAAAAAATTCGGCTTTGTGGCGAATCAAAGTTTTCCTGAAATTTGGATCAACGTCGAACTTTGATTAGCTCAACACTAGTGGCAAGGGGCACCTTGCATTTCTGCTGCCTGAGGCAAAAATTGAAATGGCCCCCCATGCCAAATTCTCAACCTAACCCCTTCCCTCCAGCCCTACTGTTAGAGACATACTAGGAAAACATTACATACCTCTTACATCCAGTGATGTCTCCTCTGATGTAGATGTTCTCTTTCTTCATCTTCTCCATTCGGACTACTCTGCAGAGTTTGACAAACAGATATCTTAGTTTCCTACTTTTGCATTATCCTCCCACCTTCTCAACATCCCATCCTGCCACCTCTAATACTGAGCCTGCTGTGCTCCCCAATAATTTACTGCAGAAGCAGTCTCCCTGATAATACTAGTATTACAGACATAGCGCCCCCTTCAATAATTATTGGCACACAGTGTCCTAAAAAATAACTGTGCCCGGCAAATAGTGTCCCTGACACTAATAGTGTTGTAAACATAATGTCCCCCCCAAAATAAGCTGATACTATGCCACAGTGCCTCCCACAGTAATAGTAATCCCCAAAGTCCCACTAATATAAATAATTATCTGCCCGAGTGCACTTAGTGTTAACAGTGCCCTAATAATAATAATGCCCCCATTGTGCCCATATTAGTAATCATGCTCCCTATAATCCCCCAGTAGTAATACTTCTCCTTATAATGTGTGCCAGGAAAAAAAATAACCCCTTACATACCCCCTTACCTTTCAGACCAGACCCACATATCAGATTCTCAGATCAGACCCCCATATTAGGCCTCAAATCAGACCACCATGTCAGATCTCAAATCAGACCCACATATCAGATCTTCAGATTAGTCCCCCATTTCACACCTCAAATCAGACCCTCATATCACGCTTCATATGAGACCCCCATATCACACCTCAGATCAGAACCCCATATTATACCTCAGATCAGACCCCCATACCACACCTCAAATCAGACTCCCATATCCGACCTCAAATCAGAACCCCATATCAGACCTCATATCATATGTCAAATCAGAACCCCATATCAAATCTACAGAACAGACCCCAAAATCATATCAAACCCCCATATCAGACCTCAAATCAGACCCCCATGTCAGATCCTCAAATCAGACCCCCATATCAGATCCTCAAATCAGACTCCCATATCAGCTCTTCATATCAGAACCCCTATATCAGATCCTCAGATCAGACCCCCATATCAGATCCTCAGACCCCCATATCAGATCCTCAGATCAGACCCCCATATGAAATCTCAGATCAGACCCCATATCAAGCCTCACATGAGACCCCCTTCAAACCTCTGTTAGACCCACATATCAGACCTCTGATCAAACCTCCTTTAGACCTCCATGTCAGAACCCCTTTAGACCTTTATGTCAGACCCCCATATCAGACCTCAAATCATAGCCAAAATAAATAAATAAATTAAATTACCTCTTCTGCTCTGCCGCTATTCTGCAGGTCTGGAGTTCTTTCCTGCAGTCACGCTCCCTGGTTTTCTACGGGCCCATGCTGCACTGTGACCCGAAACATAGTTTGTAAGGCTGAAAAAAGACATCTGTCCATTCAGTTCGGCCTGTTATCCTGCAAGTTGATCCAGAGGAAGGCAAAAAAAAAAACGGTGAGGTTGAAACCAATTATCCTTACTTTAGGGAAAAAAATTCCTTCCCGACTCTGATCAGGCAAGGAGAATAACTCCCTGGATCAACGACCCCTCTCTAGTAGCTATATCCTGTAATATTATTACACTCCAGAAATACATCCAGGCCCCTCTTGAATTCCTTTATTGTACTCACCATCACCACCTCCTCAGGCAGAGTTCCATAGTCTCACTGCTCTTACCGTAAATAATCTTTTTCTATGTTTGTGTACAAACCTTCTTTCCTCCAGATGCAGAGGATGTCCTCTTGTCACAGTCTTCAGTCGTCTTTTTTCTAAAGTGAATAACCCTAATTTTGATAATTTTTCTGGGTACTGTAGTCCACCCATTCCAGTTCAAACCAGGGAAGGGTGAGTACAGCTCTTCACTCACAGCTCCCTGTACCTCCCGCATACTATTGAGTGCTTCCATAATGGACTGCGTCTTATAAAGCAAAAAATATGGTAATTGGCTGGATTAGGGGCCCAGTCGAAATTGTGACCGCTGCGACCCCTATACTGTAGCTACCCCAAAATATGCTTCAGCTGTGAGATATTTTTTTTTACTTCATTATAACGGTGCCCCCTGGTGTTTAATCTCTATAGTAATATGCACGTCCACCTACTGAGGTGGTCGAACATGTTCAGTTCCATCCTTCAACTGCCAACAGCTAAATATACTTTTAGAAGCTGTGACAGTTTCAGGGAGAGAGCTGCAGCAGAAAGGACATGCCCCCTGTAGCGAATATAGCATAGCAATTGGAATAATGAATGGGAAGATCTCTTGATCCATGTGAGGTACAGGGCTTGTTCTAGCGTTGTTAGAAAGAGATTGCCATGCACTATATGGTGTCTGATCTTCATTTTTTACATCAATTATGGGTTAACCCATTAAAGTTACACGGCTCCTTTACAAACACTTTTTGCTCTGCTTTTTAAAACAAAATGGAAAAAAAAGTTTTTAAGGAGTTTTTGCTTGCAGTTTTTACAATTGTTAGGTGTCCTTGAGGATCAAACTGTAACATGAAAACATATTAATTTCTGATGTATTTCTTTCCCTCAATAGTTCTCCACTCATTTGATTATATATATATATATATATATATATATATATATATATACGGTATATGTTTTTCTCTTTAAGGATAATTACAGTTTTCCGACTGAACACCTTAAACCAATACCTTGTTCAGCCTTCAGAGTGGAAGGGAGGAGTTCAGCACCATGATGATATCTTATGTGCAGCTTTCCTGCCACCTCAAAACCTGGTCACAGGTAAAGATTAAACCACATTGTTCAGATGCATTTTGAAGGACATTACTGAGCCGTCAAGCTTGCCATGCCCCCTTCCTGCCTCCAGCCCTTTTTATCTTTCTTCAGGCACGATGCATCAGAAATCCTGTGCTTGTGCCATCCTCTTTCATTTTTTGCGCCTTGCAGCGTGCCCAGGTGTAGTGTGCTCAGAATTAGGCGCACTGTGCATGCGCTGAAAATAAGAGGACGGCGTAAGTGTGGAATATCTGACACATCGCACCTGAAGAAAGAAAAAAGAGCTGTCCATCAAGAGTAAAGAAGGACTTGAAGTGTGAAGGCAGCCACCCCCTTGA
Source organism: Bufo bufo (assembly GCF_905171765.1). NCBI lineage: Eukaryota > Metazoa > Chordata > Amphibia > Anura > Bufonidae > Bufo > Bufo bufo. The sequence continues at coordinate 195,720,898 of NC_053392.1, read as the reverse complement.
TTTAAAACTGCTCATTTACATAACAATTGTTTTACTCCTAGAGTTTCTTCTCTCTCTGCAACTGCAACATGCTCCCCACTTTCATTGACAGGCCAGTCAGGTGTAATGACGTTTGTACTGCCTGGTCCTGTCAATAAGCAGCAGTTGCAGAGAGAGCAGAGCCTGTAGGAGTAACGCCTCTGTTGCTCCTAGAGGCTCATTTGCATATATTAAAACATAATTTTTCTTAGTAATGCGGGCACATATGAACATGGGACCAACACAGATGTCTTCAGCTGCCAAGTGCACATATAACAGATCAGCCAGTTTCATAGGTACAAATCTGCTGACAGATGCCCTTTAAGGTACTACCATCAGTTGGGGGGGGGGGGGGGGGGGCATTATGGAGATGTCAGTTTCCTTTTGAAGCATCTGGGAATTTTTAAACATTCATTAAAGAAATGTTCCAAAGCGGAATATTTCCTTTAAGCTTGCTACATATGTAAATTCATCATTCAACAAATTCATAGATACTACATGTGTAGCCTGGGGGCACTATGCAAAAATAAGGCCCTAAATTATTAATAGTGCAGCCCTCATGCTGAACCCTATGCTCTGTGGGTTTTCAATCTCCTACAGAGAATGTCAAAAGAAATGTGGTAACCTCTCAAACCTGATTCCAACCCATGGTCGCAGTTCAATTACAATTTCACGTATTATATTCCAGTTTAGAAAGTAAAAAAAAAAAAGTTCAATAATAAAATCTTTCTTGAAATCAGAAATGTGCATGCATCACTGCTATTCAGTGAAATTACAGCTTTTAGCTAATGAATTTATTTCTATTTGACAACAAGGTAAAAATATTCCCTGGCTCTTTCCAGCGCATAATTCCTTAAGAAATGAAAGCAATGAACTTCTGGAGACACAAAGAATATATTATTCGCCAACCAAGACAGTCGCTTCATTTATCTGTAGACTCTAAACAAATACAATAGCCCACAGAAAAAAAAATGCTGTAATGCGAAATATCAAATTGTTCATTATATGCCAAATTATGAACACAAGGAAGTTAGAACATTTCATGATGATGTGCCGATGTAGTCAAGCTGAGTTAATCAGTGTTGCACAGGTGGGTGTGACAGGCACAGCACTATGAAGTGCCTTTTGTGTTGTGGCATTAGAAGAATTTGATATCTCTAACTTTTTAGTCCAACCAGACTGTCTATTACTCTGCTTCAGTCTTGTTTCTTTTGAGCTAAATCTTCTAGCGCCGTTCTATGGAAACAGTAGACTTAAAGAGCACACCAAATGCTTAAACTAACTTCTTTATTAACTTCAACTTTTCTTCCATATAGAACACTGCCGCCTCCGCAGCAGATAGTCCATGTACAAACACGTGTTGCATAAAGTATCACAAAATGGCGGTATGCATAAAATGGTGGTTTAACTGTTCAATCTTGTCATCCAACATAAATAGTAGATATATTTCCCTCTTCAGTATCTGTACTTTCACTCTAAGTTATTTAAGCACTTTTTCTAATCACTCTGAGAGGCATATCTGAGGTTTAACCAATAGTTTGATTTAGTTTGATTTTCACCGTTTGCGCAGTTTGTGCGTAGTTTGGATGCAGTTTGTGCGCAGTTTGGTCGCAGTTTGGTGGAACTGTAAACAAACATATACAACTGGTCTCAGTATATAGTTCTGATCACAGTATTAAAAATATGAACATTATATAACCGTTCTAAATACCTATTTGGCCTCTTGTTCCCATAAAACACAGCTCTGACTGGAAATGTCTGTCCAGCTCCTCTTCTCTGGTTTATACTGACTCTAATCAGAAGATTCTGCAAGGGGATTTCCCACACATACTCAGTGTGAGGTTGGCTATGATTGGTTAAAACTCCCGGGCAGTAACAACAGTTTAACTCTATGCTTTCTGTTGTTAATTCTGCTGAGTCATTGAGCTTACCTTACATTCATTTAACTGAATCTTAAAGGCATTTTATATTTTCTGCTTCTGTGAACACAATACATAACTGTTATATGACATCCAGAGCATTAAGTCACTGTACATAACTCTCTTTCTGTCTCTAATATATAAACATAGGAACTGTATTAAATTTATTGGCAAGTCTAGCTATATAAACATGTAAGTCATATTAGCAACCTAGGACAGGTCTTAGTTGGCCAGCTACAGTGGGTTTGAATACACATCACAACATGTTATCTATGAATTCCAATAGGACTGCATGTAAACCTTCTGAAGTATCTTAGAGACACTCCACTCTTTGATGCCCAATGTCATGTACCACCTACCACACTTACCTTTGCTCTGATATGGTGTAGGAACATGCTAGCAAAAATCTTGCCAGGCTTTAACTCTCAACACAACCAATGGGTGGCCACATATGGACTCATAGTTCAGATTAGGGATGAGTGAACTTCATATTTTGAAGTTCGTGTTCGAGTATATGCTGAATTCCGTTATGAATTCCATCATGGAATTGCGTTATGGCATTGGTCTGTGATAACGAAATCCATAACGCAATTCAGCATATACCTTAACCCGAACAAGAAGTCGAACTTCAAAATATAAAGTTCACTCATCCGTAGTTCAGATATCTCATGACACAATAACTGTCACTTAATCAGTTTTAAAAATCTTGTTATCTAATGACACACATATCAGGTCGTGTTTAGCAAAGAAGAGTGGTAAAGAAGGACACAACTGTATCTTTTTCCAACTAATATTGCATTTAGTTTTATAATCATGAATATCATATATTTATTCACCAGCACTGGAATTGAAGCCTTCCTCTACTGAATATCACTTGTGCCATTAAATTCTTGATATATAAACTTATCTACTATTAAAAGTCATCAGGATGTTTATTGGACTATTACATGTGTCCAACCCATTGGCACAACAACATTCTCTTTAATCTGCATCTCTCTGTCTACCCTATCAACATTGTGGTGCAGTTCTCCAGCATCACAATGCACACACCCATATCAGCATCAGGCTCTTCCTTGGCCATCGCTGACACTGGAACTTCCAGTGCACTTACAAAGATAAAACAATGTATTTTATGTTTCAATGATGTTTATTAAAGTTTTTCACAATAATAAGGTACATAGTACATTGTGCATAAAATAAAGGACATAACGTCCAGTCAAGTAGGCATAAACAAATAATACAAAGAACAAAAAGACATAGAATAAATTAATCAAAAATAAGGAAAATATCAAGTAGTCAGGGGTAGCAGTCATGCAGTTCAAAATTACGTGAGTTAAGTCTTAGATGGCGATCAGCAAAAAGCAGGCCCATATTTACCTCCATCCCTTAGTTGCATACGATATACACTGTAACCTATCAAAGTTCAGAGTAGAGCGAAAGATTGGCAGAGTGGGGAGAGGACGACCAAGGCTCCCAGACAGTCTCAAACAAGGGAAATGTATCAGAGCGGATAGCTGACATCCGTTCGTATTGGTAGATCCTATTAACTCTATCAATCACCGCTTGGTAGCTCAAAATTGAGGAACGCCACTGAGAAGCAATATGTATCCTAGTAGCAAGCAGGATGAATTGGGCTAACTTGAACCTAGCATTCGTTAGTTTAGATGGCTTGTCTCCAAGCAGAAATACCGGGGGTGTAAGGCGGAGGGTGTGCTCCAACAAGGATGAGAGCAGATCACAAATGCGACTCCATAACCTGGAAACCATGGGACACGTCCACCACGTGTGGAACATCGTGCCCTCCTCCCCACAACCCCGGAAGCAAGTAGAGGGGACTTCTGGGTAGAAGTGGTGCAATTTGGTAGGAACCAAATATGTCCGGTGGAGAATCTTAATAGAGGTCTCTGCCAGGGTAGTTTGCCACGACCCTTTAGAGAGTGTCTGGGAACGTTGGTGCCACCTAGATACACTGAATTCCTCTAACAGATCAGCCTCCCATTCCAACATATAACGAAGCTTAGAATCCTCTGGAGGTGTAGTGAGAGCCGAGTAAATCCAGGACAATAAACCCTGCTTATGTAGAGAGAAGGACATTAGCCTTTCAAAAGGTGTATAATCAATATTATGTGAGCCATTCTTTAGGGAGTGAAGGAAGGAGAATACTCTCCGGACATTGAATTGCTCACGAACTGGAGGGGTGAATTTCTCAAGGAAATCAGACATAGTTAAGACTTTACCCCATACTAGGAAATCCCGGAGGGAGCACAATTTTTTTTCGACCCACCATGAGAAAGCCCCAGATTGGAGTCCAGGGGAGAAAGCCGGATTACCCCAAAGATATTCTAAGGGGGACGGTTTAGATTGGAGGGAGCGCTTGAACCTAATGGATCTCCATAGGAGCAAAGCGTAATATGAGAGTTGGGATTTGGTACGGAGTGAGGAGGGTAATGAGGAGGTGGTCCAAATAAGGGCTCTCCAGGAGAACGGCCCCAGCAGCGATTGTTCAAGGGAAACCCACATAGGCTGAGCCTGTGTAGGGAGATGAGTCAGAAATAGTTGAGCTAATCTGGCAGCCCTGTAATACTGAGCTAAGTCTGGCACTGAAAGGCCACCACAAGCCTTATGACGACACATAACAAGCTTAGAAATACGAGCTCGTTTATGGGCCCAAATAAATTTAAGGATGTCCGCCTGGAGAGCCCCCAGGTCTGACGCTGGGACTGGGATCGGTAGGGTGCGGAATAGGTATAATAGCCATGGAAGGACCACCATTCTTACTATATGGATCTTACCCACCCAGGAAACTGGAAGAGATTCCCATGACTGCAGGTCCCTCCGTATTTGAGTGAACATGGGAAGATAATTATATTTATACAGGGTGTTAAGTGTTTTGGTCAGCGATATGCCCAAATATGGAAGGAAGTGCATGTTGTGTTGAAATGGAAACTCGCTCCGAAGAATCTCGGAAACCTGAGAGGTGACATTACCCAACAAAAGCTCCGACTTAGATTGATTAAATAGTAGGCCTGATGCATCTGAGAAAATTTTTAGTAGGGACAAAAGGGAGGGAAATGAAATGATAGGATTGGTGACTGTTAACACAAGGTCGTCAGCAAAAAGGCTCAATTTATATTCCACACCCCCAACCGAGATTCCTGTTATGTCTGGGTGGGATCTAATTTTTAACGCTAATGGTTCCATGGCTAGTGCAAAAATGGCTGGGGAGAGGGGGCAACCTTGGCGCGTTCCTCTAAAAATTGGTATAGATGACGGATGTGAGGAAGGTAATTTGAGGCTAGCCTGAGGCGAAGAGTACAAAGCTTGAATAGCGGAGAGAAAAGGGCCTCTAATGTTAAAGTGGGAGAGAGTCCGCCAAAGATAGGTCCAGGAGACTGTATCAAAGGCCTTCTCTATATCCAGCGCTAGTAAAGCTACTGGAGTTGAAGTCCTGTTCGCCTCATGAACTAACCCCAAGACCTTCCGTATATTATCTGGGACTTCCCTGCTGGGGATGAAACCCACCAGATCTTTGTGTATCAGGCTAGGGAGAATTCTATTAAGTCTACGCGCTAAGATGGAGGTGAACAACTTGTTGTCTATATTCAAAAGTGAAATGGGTCTATAGTTGGAGGGTAAAAGAGGGTCTTTATGAGGTTTGGGGATCACAGTAATTTTGGCTGCTAAGAATTCGGGTGGGGGTGTGGAGCCTTGCAATAAATGGTTACAGTATTTAGTAATGAAGGGGATTAACTGGTCTGCAAATTTTTTAAAGTAAAGAGCTGTATAGCCATCTGGACCGGGGGCTTTTCCCAGTTTCAGGGCCTTAATTGTGTAAGTCACCTCCTCAGGTGTGATGGGGCTATTGAGTTCTACTAGTGCTGCAGATGAGACCTTTGGGAGGGAAGCAGAGGAAAGGAAGTCATCTGCCTTAATGTTGGGGTCACCTTTTTGTTCCGAGTATAGTTGTTTATAGAAGGATTGAAAGGTGTCATATATGACGTCTGGGTGGGAGGTAGTTCTACCAGACCGTGTACGGATTTGATAGACTTGGTTAAGTCTCTGTGTGGCTTTGAGTTGGCGCGCCAACATCTTATCCGGTTTATTGGCATATTTGTAATAGTAGGAGGACGTCCAGCGGAGTGCTTTTTCAGTATTATTTGAAAGTAGGGCATTCAGTTGAGTTTTAGTGTCTTTTATTTCCTTCAATAGGTAAAGGGTTGGTGTTTGTTGATGGGCTCTCACCAGTTTAGCCAATTTAGACTCTAGTGCAACCTGAGCTGAGGATCTGTCCTTTTTGAGCCTTGAAGCTACCTGAATGAGTTTGCCCCGTATGAAAGCCTTGTGAGTCAGCCACAAATTCATAGGGTCGGCATCCGGAGTGTTGTTTAGTAAAAAGAACTGTTTAAGCTCGTCTAATATCGCATTAAACACAACCGGTCGAGTCAGTAATGACTCATTCAGGCGCCAAGTAAAAGGGACACTAGAATTGTTGACTAAAGCAAATTCAGCTATAACCATGTCATGGTCTGACAAGGAGGACACAACATGTCTGGAGTAGGTTAGTGAGGAGAGGTAGGAGGTGGAGGCTAGGATTAAATCAATCCGGGTGTATAGTTGGTGAGAAGGAGAATAATATGTATATCCCCTTTGGGGGCCATTGTGCTCCCTCCAGGTATCCGCCAAGGACAGGGATTCCATCACATGCTTAACTTTAACATTATGGGATGCAGGGCGCATTTGAGCCGGGAGGGTGGAGAGATCAAGGACAGGGTTGAGTACAAAATGAAAGTCACCACAATAACTTGTGATAGGTGAGAGGTGCAATAATGGAGTTCATTGAGACAAAAAAAGCAATAGGATCTTCAGTAGGCGCATACACGTTTACAATACACAGAGTTTCTTCCTTGTAGGTGCCTAGAAGGATTACGTATCTCCCATTAGGATCTATTATAGAGCGTAGTAGTGTAAAAGGAAAGGAGTTACGCAATAAAATGATAGCTCCTCTACTTTTAGAAACATAGGTAGACGAATAGAAACGTGTGTATTGCGGATGGAAATATTTGGGATGAGAGGTGGGCGTGAAGTGGGACTCCTGAAGGCAGATCACATCGGGCGTATGTTTGGTATATGTAGAAAAAGCAGACTTACGTTTTCTGGGGGAGTTAAATCCCCTTACGTTGTGTGATAGTATCTTACACATGACCAGAAAGTAAGGAATATGCAGGAAAAGCAAAGTGAACCCGTGCGATCCGCCTCAGGAGCGCTACCTCCAGCCGTCGCCCATATATGAAAACAACACGAGCATTTCCCCTGACAAAAACAAGAAAAGAAATAAAAGAAAAAGAGAAAAAAAGAATAGGGAATAAAAAATTGAGAACAAATAAAACAATATATAACTAAGCCTAAATAGGCCTGAGAAAAATAGGTGGGTGCAGTAGAGCAGGGTGAGGACTCTAACGGAGTCTCCCAATCCTGCCCTGAGAACCCAAACATGGGGGCAAACATGACAGTCCTTCACGCCGAATCCCTAGAAGATGATAAGCTTCGGGAGAATAGCAGTTATTAATAGAAGGACTACATAATGAAGGCTAGTGTCCTGTAATACTGACAAAGGGAATAGGGGTATGAAACAGAACCAAAAGGTAGGATAACAACGTTCCTAAATGCCATGACAGGCCAGAAGATCAGGAGCAGAAGTCCCGGACTTAATTAGTAGGTGATGAAGTCGGCCTCCGCGAAGTCGAGAGCACCGTCGTCCAGACTCTGGCTGGCCATTGCGGTTCTGGAGCGGCTTCTGGAGCTGGATCTTGGTCACAAGGAACTCCTGCTTTCCGAAGGATCTCGATTCCCTCTCTGGGTGAGTGTATAACATGATCCCGAGAGTTAAGACGGAAAGAGAGGGAAAAAGGGAATCCCCATTTGTACCGCACCTGGGCGTTTTGTAGAGCCGAAGTCACCGGCTTCATGTCCCTGCGTCTGCGGAGGGTGGAAGGAGCCAGGTCGGCATATAGGTGCACTGTGGAGGGGAGACCAGGGAGTTCAGTGAGGTTACGGGCTGCTGCAAGAATTTGATCCCGTGTGCCCGGATGATGAAATTTGAGAATAACATCTCTCGGTAAGGCATCTGAGCGTGGTCTCCCTAGGGCTCTATGAACCCTATCCATCAGGAGTTTCGCTGGTTCAGCTTGTGGCAGCAAGGCCTGGAACAATGCTGACAAAGTGGCCGAGAGGTCAGTGAAAATTTCAGGCAGGCCTTTGATCCGGAGGTTACCCCTCCTGGTTCTATTTTCTAGGTCTTCTAGTTTGAGCTCCATCGCTGCAATCTGTGCCGCCTGAGATAGAATATCCGCCTTATCTGAGTGCAGGGCGTCCGATAGATCATCGGTGCGTGTCTCCAAGTCAGAGACCCGGGTGCCCAGGTCATGGATCTGGCGGGAAAACTCGTCCACCGCTTGGGACAGTTCTGAGCGGAATAGGGAGGCTATATTTTTATAAAGTTCAGCCTGACCTGGATCTTGAATATCCGGTGACAGCGAGGTATTGCTGGCTTCAGAGGACGCTGGGCTCCGGGATGCAGGGGCCTGGTCCGCCATATTGCTGCGGCTTAAGTTTCTGAACAGCTCCGGTAGGGACTGTGAAGGCACGGGTGTTCCCGTCGACTTTGTCTTCCCTTTGTTGCGGGTCATCATAGGAGTCCCTTGCATGTAGGTTCAAGCCCGTGGAGCTGAATAAACAGCGCTAAATGAGGGAAAAGTTCGGCGCGAGGAGCGGAGCTCAGGGGAACACGTCTGCCATGCGAGCCTCGCGCATGCGCCACCTAAAACAATGTATTTTAAATGGAACTTGACATCTCCATAATGCTCCCCTCAACCACCCGCAGTAACTTAAAGCTCAAGTTATCTTGTCTCCAATACTGACTTTTCTTGTTGGATCGGATGGGCAAATTCACAGCAATGGGACTTGAATCTATGAATTCCAATAGGACTGCAGGTAAACCTTATGAAGTATCTTAGAGACACTCCACTCTGTGATGCCCAATGTCACGTACCACCTACCACACTTACCTTTGCAACTTATGAAGATAATAGAACAGGCGGCACTCACCAGAGTTGAAATGGCGAAACGGCCGTCGCTTCTGACTCCAGCTGTGTTCAACCGCACCATATGCTCCAGCCCGAAGTGTCTTTCTTTTTAACTTTTATACGAATAAAGAATCATCTATCAACGCTGGTGAGTGCCGCCTGTTCTATTATCTTCATAAGTTGCTTATTTACACTATTGAGGCTGTGCACCACCGACGTGTTAAAGGGACAGGTGCTGGGGACCGGTTAATTACTACTATATTTGTGACGTCTGGCAGTGCCGCTTATCTCTCTGTTTCTCTTATCCCTACACACTTACCTTTGCTCTGATATGGTTAAGAACTCGTGAAGCCAATTCAATACAATGTAGTGACATGCTAGCAAAACCCTTGCCAGGCTTTAACTCACAAAACAACCAATGGGTGGCCACACATGGGCTCATAGTTAAGATATCTCATGACACAATATCACAAAATCAGTTTGGAAAATCTGGTTATCTAATGACACACATATCAGGTCGTGTCCAGCAAAAAAGAGAGGTAAAGCAGGAAACATCTGTATCTTTTTTCAGCTGATATTGCATTTAGTTTTACATTCAGATTAGAATATCATTCATTTATTCACCAGCACTGGAATTGAAGCCTTCCTCTACCGAATATCACTTGTGCCATTAAATTCTTGATATATAAACGTATCTACTATTAAAAGTCATTGGGATGTTTATTGGACTATTATATTGTTTTCACAACCAGGTAGCTATGATGGAGAGATGGTTGTTTGGAACAACAATACAGAAAATGCTTCCAGAAAACTTCATCCAGATCATGCTAAAGCACTGAGGTCAAAATCAGGTAAAAACCTTATAAGATATTTGAGCGAAAACATGAAATCCATAAATAAACCAGAATAAAGTTTAGAAGATGATGCAGTGGATGCTGGTGGATTATTATATTTCTGGATTATAACTCCAGACAAAGAATGAAAGTCTAGTTTAAGGTTCCATCTCTAATCCACAAAAATCTATGGACTCTTAAAATGCTGAGGTTTTGAGAATTTGTTAATTCATGGTTGAGGCATCTCCATCTGCTTAAGTAATGGTTCCTCTTTCCTATACAGTCAGGTCCATAAATATTGGGACATTGACACAATTCTAACATTTTTGGCTCTATACACCACCACAATGGATTTGAAATAAAACAAACAATATGTGCTTTAACTGCAGACTGTCAGCTTTAATTTGAGGGTATTTACATCCAAATCAGGTGAACGGTGTAGGAATTACAACAGTTTGCATATGTGCCTCCCTGTTATGTGATTGCTGAGAAACGAACATTTTCTGTGCCAGCTACTCCATGCAACCAGGACCTCAAAGTGCACAGACAATGTCAGGTGCACTATCCCACCATTACAATATAACAAACAAATATGGATTACATTTATAGCATATGTGCAAGGCAATAAACAACACATAATAAACCAGACTCTTGAAACTGAACATACATTTTACTTTCGGGGGGTACATAATCTTTTGCCCTCGTACAAATTCTCCCGGTCTGCCTATTCTTGGTCATGACAACTTCACTGTTGAAATCAAGTTGCTGGTTAACCTTACCAATTTAATTTGAGACCAATGTTGTAAATGATTCCGATTTTTTTGCATGAATTTGAAAATGTATTCTACATGTCAACTTCTAATTTCATCCTAAATTATGCTGTAATTTTACACATGATATATCATAAATAAGTGGCTGTCTCCAAAGTCAGCATCAAAAGTGATTGTCTTTAGCTGGATCTTTGCGGTCCATTATTGTGACAGAACTTGTGCCCACCAGAGAATCCTTGAATATTCTGGTCAGCTAGTCCATCTCTGTTGGAATGTATTTCTGGTTGACTAACATGGTTGACTTTTAAAGAGCTTTGAATTAGCAAATGAGCAAATCACTCTAAATTTGATTTGGGTTAGCTTCGCCTGAATTGGCTCACCAATTCGAAGATATGAAAGAAAACACAAAAAGGAAACCAAAACTAATCCATGGCGAGCAAGAATTAAAGTGCTTGGGTGCTCGAATAGAACATTTTGGGATGCTCGGGTGCTCTACAGAGCACCTGAGCACAATGGAAGTCAATGGCAGAACCCGAGCATTAAACCAGGCACCCCCTGCTCTGAAGAGGGGAGGGTGTCTGGTTCACAGGAAAAGGTCAGAAATTGATGGAAACACCACTGAAATGGTTCGGGAAAAGCATGGGGAGGATGTCTGGATGCATCTTGGACTCCCAGGTCGCTGCTGGAAACGATGTTGTCCGAGTAGTACGCCACTTTTACAGACTGACAACAATAATACACATAAAAGTGAAGATAAAATCGATTTTAGAGGAAAAATTGTTAGGAAACATTCTTTCCTATATACAGTTGTGTTCAAAATTATTCAACCCCCAATGCTGTAAAGGGTTTTAGGGAATTTAGTGTACATTTGTAATTGTGTTCAGAATGAAATCTTACAAGGACTTTTTAAAGAACCAAATGCAACTAAAATGACATCAATTGTTTTTGTAATACAGTATTAAATGTTTTTTTTGTGATTTCTTCATTGACACAATTATTCAACCCCTTAAAGACTACCACTCTTAAGAACAGAGGTTCATTCAAGTGTTTTCGATCAGGTATTGAAAACACCTGTGGATGTCAAGGAGCCGCAATCAAGCATAATAAGCACCAATTAGGCAGATTTAAAAGGACTGTGATACTCAGCTCCCTCTAGACATTTACTGGTGTGTTTACAAACATGGTGAAGTCAAGAGAATGGTCCAGGAAGACAAGAGAAGAGGTGATTTCTCTTCACAGGAAGGGCAATGGCTATAAGAAGATTGCAAAGATGTTAAACATACCAAGAGACACCATAGGAAGCATCATTCACAAATTCAAGGCAAAGGGCACTGTTGAAACGCTACCTGGTCGTGGCAGAAAGAAGATGCAGACTTCAACTGCTGTGTGCTACCTGAAGCGCAAAGTGGAGAAAAGTCCCCGTGTGACTGCTGGGGAACTGAAAAAAGATTTGTCAGATGTGGGTACTGAAGTTTCAGCTAAGACAATAAGGCGCACACTGCGTAATGAAGGCCTCCATGACAGAACTCCCAGGCGCACCCCCTTGTTGTCTCCAAAGAATAAGAAGAGTCGACTGCAGTATGCCAAAAGTCATGTGGACAAACCACAAAAGTGTTCTGTGGACTGATGAAACAAAATTAGAATTGTTTGGGCCCATGGATCAACGCTATGTTTGGAGGAGGAAGAACAAAGCCTATGAAGAAAAGAACACCTTGCCTACTGTGAAGCATGGTGGGGGGGGGGGGGGGCAATCATGCTTTGGGGCTGTTTTGCTTCTACAGGTACAGGGAAGCTTCAGCGTGTGCAAGGTACCATGAATTCTCTTCAGTACCAGGAGATATTGGATGAAAATGTGATGCAGTCCGTCACAAACCTGAGGCTTGGGAGACGTTGGACCTTTCAACAGGACAATGATCCCAAGCATACCTCCAAGTCCACTAGAGCATAGTTGCAGATTAAAGGCTGGAACATTTTTAAGTGGCCATCGCAGTCACCAGACTTAAATCCGATTGAGAACCTCTGGTGGGACTTAAAGAAAGCAGTTGCAGCGCGCAAGCCTAAGAATGTGACTGAACTGGAGGCTTTTGCCCATGAAGAATGGGCGAAGATACCCGTAGATCGCTGCAAGACACTTGTGTCAAGCTATGCTTCACGTTTAAAAGCTGTTATAACTGGAAAAGGATGTTGTACTAAGTACTAAGATTGAATGTCACTTGGGGGTTGAATAAAACTGATAATAATGTGAGCACAGAAAATACATTTGTGGTTATTTCATTATAAATGTTATGTTATATTTGTCTGACTTACAAGTGCCTCTTTGATTTAATTGTAAACAAGAAGACTGAAATGATCAAAATCAATGTCAAACTGGCCAAAAAACTCAATTTCAGTGGGGGTTGAATAATTTTGAACACAACTGTATTTACTTGTATATAAATTGCAAGTGCTGCCAAAAATTACAAGGAAGAGGCACTCCAATACAACCTGTATATCACATAAAGGTGGGCCTCATTCACATTGTGGTACAATTGTTCCGGTAGTGGGACTTATACACTCATAAAGCCTATGCAAGTGAAAGGGCTGGCAAAAATTACAAGGATCCGGCACTTGAATACACCTACACATAAAGGAGGGCATCATACTCACCCTTGAAAAATTATGATTTATGGCCTGCTGGTGACCCTCAAAAACATTAGGAGCAAGGGCCTGCTGGTGACCCTCTAAAACATTAGGTGCGAGGGTCTGCTGCTGAGCTGACCCTCTAAAAAATTAAGGGTGAGGGCCTGCTGCTGATCTGACCATCTAAAACATTAGGGGTGAGGGTCTACTGCTGAGCTGACCTCTAAAACATTAGGGTCGAGGGCCTGCTGCTGATCTGACCATCTAAAACATTAGGGGTAAGGGCCTGCTGCTGAGCTGACCCTCTAAAACATTAGGGGCGAGGGCCTGCTGCTGATCTGACCATCTAAAACATTAGGGACGAGGGCCTGCTGCTGATTTGACCATCTAAAACATTATGGGTGAGGGCCTGCTTGTGACCCTCTAAAACATTAGGGGTGAGGATCCGCTGCTGAGCTGAAACATTAGGGGCGAGGGCCTGCTGCTGATCTGACCATCTAAAACATTAGGGGCAAGGGCCTGCTGCTGATCTGACCATCTAAAACATTAGGGGCTGGGGCCTGCTGTTGACCCTCTAAAACATTAGGGGTGAGGGTCTGCTGCTGAGCTGACCCTCTAAAACATTAGGGGCAAGGACCTGCTGCTGAGCTGACCCTCTAAAACATTAGGGACGAGTGCCTGCTTCTGATCTGACAATCTAAAACATTAGAGGTGAGGGTCTGCTACTGAGCTGACCCTTTAAAACATTAGGGGCGAGTGCCTGCTGCTGAGCTGACCATCTAAAACATTAGGGGTGAGGGTCTGCTGCTGAGCTGACCCTTTAAAACATTAGGGGCGAGTGCCTGCTGCTGAGCTGACCATCTAAAACATTAGGGGCGAGGGCCTGCTGCTGATATGACCATTTAAAACATTAGGGGTGAGGGTCTGTTGCTAAGCTGACCCTCTAAAACATTAAGGATGAGGGCCTGCTGCTGATCTAACCATCTAAAACATTAGGGGCAAGGGCCTGCTGCTGAGCTGACACTCTAAGACATTAGGGGTGAGGGTCTGCTGCTGAGCTGACCCTCTATAACATTAGGGACGAGGGCCTGCTGCTGATCTGACCATCTAAAACATTAGGGGCCAGGGCTTGCTGCTGAGCTGACCCTCTAAAACATTAGGGGCGAGTGCCTGCTGCTGATCTGACCATCTAAAACATTAGGGGCGAGGGCCTGCTGCTGAGCTGACCCTCTAAAACATTAGGGGCGAGGGCCTGCTGCTGAGCTGACCCTCTAAAACATTAGGGGCGAGGGCCTGCTGCTGAGCTGACCCTCTAAAACATTAGGGGCAAGGGCCTGCTGCTGAGCTGACCCTCTAAAACATTAGGGTCGAGTGCCTGCTTCTGATCTGACAATCTAAAACATTAGGGGTGAGGGTCTGCTGCTGAGTTGACCCTTTAAAACATTGGGGCGAGTGCCTGCTGCTGATCTGACCCTCCAAAACATTTGGGGCGAGGGCCTGCTGCTGATCTGACCATCTTAAATATTATGGGCGAGGGCCCGCTGGTGACCCTCTAAAACATTAGGGGTCAGGGTCTGCTGCTGAGCTGACCCTCTAATACATTATGGGTGAGGGTATGCTGCTGAGCTGACCCTCTAAAGCATTAGGGGTGAGGGTCTGCTGCTGATCTGACCATCTAAAAAAGGAGCGAGGGCAGCCTAATAAGCATGTTGATATGATGGAAGAGGAGGACAAGAAAAGGAAGATTGAACCATATACCCTTTTGTGTGGTGGAAGAGGTGCATAGGAATACAGTGTATTTAATACATCATAAATGCCACATTTAAAGTGCCTTTATATTCAGCCGCTTTCCTCTGGTGGAATAGAGAAGTCAGGGGCAATCCAGGCCTTGTTCAATTTGATAAGAGTCAACCTGTCAGCGTTTTCAGTTGACAGTCGGATGCGCTTATCAGTTATTATGCCCCCAGCAGCACTAAATACCCGCTCTGACAAAACGCTGGCTAGCTTGGGCACCCAATAGTTGTAAGGCACAGTGGGATCACTGAGGACGCTGAAACAGTCTGCTACGTACTCCTTCACCATGTTCCAAAACTTTTCCCTCCTTGTGACACTAGGCCGCGCATCAGGGTGAGGGTGCGGGCGGGGTGTCATGAAACTGTCCCAGGCCTTGGAGATTGTTGCCCTGCCTCTGCTGGAACTGCTGCGTGTTCCCCTCGTCTCCCCTTCTTGGTTGCCAAAGGAACTACGTACTCAGCTGGAAATTTTTGGAGCAATTTTTCTACAAGGATCTTCTGGTATTGCACCATTTTGCTAGTCCTCTCCACCACAGGAATGAGAGGTGAGAAGTTCTCTTTGTAGCGGGGGTCGAGAAGGGTGAACAACCAGTAATCGGTGTTGGCCAAAATGCGTTTAACTCGAGGGTCACGAGAAAGGCAGCATAACATAAAGTCAGCCATGTGTGCCAGTCCCAACAGACAAGACTTCGCTGTCCTCATCAGAAGGATGACTCTCATTCTCCTCATCCTCTTCCTCTTCCTCCTCTTCGGCCCATTCACGCTGAACAGATAGAATAAACCTGCTATGAGTTTTACCCTCTGTAGCGGAGGCAACCGTCTCCTCCTCCTCATCATCATTATCCAATTTGCACTGAGAAGACGAACTGAAGGTGGTCTGGCTATCACCCTGTGTACTGTCTTCTCCCATTTCCACCTCTTCTACATGCAAAGTGTCCGGCTTCATTGTGAGCAGCGAGCATTTCAGTAGACACAGAAGTGGGATGGTTACGCTGATAATAGCGGCATCGCCGCTCACCATCTGTGTTGATACCTCAAAGTTGCGTAAAACCTCACAGAGGTCAAACATCCATGCCAACTCGTCGCTTGTGAAGAGCAGAAGATGACTGGAAAGGCGATGACCGTGTTGCAGCTGGTATACTGCCCTCTGCTGCTCACAAAGCCTGGCCAACATGTGAAACGTGGAGTTCCAGCGCGTGTTCACGTCGCACAACAGTCGGTGAGCTGGCAATTGCAAGCGCTGCAGCAGCGTTGCCAGACCAGCGGCAGCTGTAGATGACATTCAGAAATGGGCACACATGCGGCACACCTTCACCAGTAGCTCAGGCAAATTGGGGTAGGTTTTGAGAATCTGCTGAACCACTAAGTTGAACACGTGGGTTTGGCATGGTATGTGTGTGAGCTTGCAGAGCTCCAAAGCCACCACAAAATTACTGCCATTATCAGACACAACAATGCCTAGTTGTAGGTTGAGTGGCGAGAGCCACAACTCAGTCTGGTCCCTTATACCCTGCCACAGCTCTGCGGCGGTATGCTGTTTATCACCCAAGCAAATTAGTTTCAGCGTGGCCTGTTGCCGCTTCCTCACTGCTGTGCTACACTGCTTCCAGCTACTGACTGATGGCTGACTGGTGCTGTAAGATGAGAATTCAGAGGTGGAAGTGGAGGAGGAGGTGGAGGAGGGGGGGTTGCAGCCACTAATGTAGGTGGTGGCAGAAATCCAGATGGAAGTAGGGCCCGCATTACTTGGCGTTGGTAGCACCTGTGCCATCCCAGGGTACGACTCTCTCCTGGCCTCCACAACGTTCACCCAGTGTGCCTTCAGGGAAATTTTGCGTCCCTGGCCAAAAGTACTTGTCCATCTGTCAGTCGTTACAAATAACTGCGTTGGTCAGGGCATGGGTGATGTTACAGGACACATCCTGATGTAAGACGGGGATGGCACACCGGTAAAAATAGTGGCGGCTGGGGACTGAGTAACGAGAGACGGCCACCGCCATCAGGCTACAGAAAGCCTCTGTGTCCACAAGCCTAAATGGCAACATTTCCAGGGCCAGCAATTTGGAAAGGTGCTGTGGGTGGGTGGCTGGGTATTTGCACTTTCGTTCAAAGGCCTGGGGTATGGACAGCTGTACGCTGCGCTAGGACACAGAAGTGGATGTGCTAGATAATGGTGCTTGTGAAGGTCCAGGTGCAGAGCGGGATGCATCCAAGCCTGCATCTTGGACAGAAGATTGGCCAGCATGTAACACAGGGGAAGAGAAGGCAGTGGTGTGACCCGCAGACACTGAGACACTGATAGTGGACCCAGGCATTCGGCCCACCTATAAGGGTGCTTTGATGCCTTGTGGCTGATCATGCTGGTGGTGGTGAGGTTGCTAGTGTTCACGCCCCTGCTCATTTTGGTACGGCACAGGTTGCAAATGACAATTCTTTTATCGTCCTCACTTTCCTCAAAAAAGCACCAGACTGCTGAACACCTACCCCTTGGCAAGGGAGATTGCCGCAAGGGGGTGCTCTGGGGTGCTCTGGGGAACAGTTGTGGGCCTGTTTGGTTTGGCCCACCTTTTCCAGCCTGTTGCGGTGCTGCGGATCCCTCCCCCTCTGTACTGCTGTCCTCGCTCGACTTGCCACCTTCCCAGGTTGGGTCAGTGATTTCATCGTCCACCACCTCCTCTTCCACTTCCTCACTCTGGTCATCCTCCTGACTTGTTGACCTAACAAGAACCTCACTGACTACTGTGTCTCATCCTCATCATGATCCTCTTGAGACACTAATTGCGGTTGACTTATTGGAAACTGTCTCTCATCATCATCATCCACCTTGTGAAACACTAATTGCCGCTCACCACGTCATCTTTTTCTGACTGTGGATGCTTAAGAGTTTGGAAATCAGTGCACAAGATCTCCTCATGTCCCTCTTCAAGCAGGCTTGGCGAGAGGGCCGAATCAAGGAATGGAGATGAAAAGAGCTCCTCAGAATATCTGAGTGTGGGATTACTTGTTTACCTAGACTCTCCATAGTGGGAGAAAGGAGGATCAGGGCGAGGATTCTGTGGACCAGACTCTTGGCTACTGAGACTGGACTTTGTGGAAGACAGGGTGGTGCTTAACTGACTGGTGGCATTATCTGCTGCAATCCAACCGACCACCTGGTCGCACTGGTGTGACTTCGAGAGTGGTGTCCTGCGCCACCCTGCAAACTGGGATATGAAGCGAGGTATCATGGATGAGTGTGTTTCTTGTGCTCTGGCAACAGTTACAGTTTCACCGCGCCCAGGGCCATGGCCTCTGCGTGCACCATCAGCAGCACTGCCACTTCCCCATCCCTTACTGCTTGCCTTGAGCATATTAAATGGTATATATGCTTGCAAGTATGTCACATGTACAGTAGCGTAGGATTTGTAAGTGTATGCGCAAATAAATTAAACTGAATGTCACAGATATTTAGGATGCGCAAACGTTATACAGGAGATATGACACAGGTAATGTCGCTGTCACCAGCAGCGAAAAAATTAAGCTGAATGTTACAGATATTTAGGATGCGCAAACATTATACAGGAGATGTAGCGCAGGTAATGTCGCTGTCACCAGCAGCGAAAAAATGTAATGAATGTCACTGATATTTAGGATGTGCAAACATTATATAGGAGATGTAGCGCAGGTAATGCCACTGTCAACTGAAACTGACTATCACTGATATTTAGGATGAGCAAACGTTATACAGGAGATGTAGCGCAGGTAATGTAACTGTCACCAGGGGCGAAAAAATTTAACGTAATGTCACAGATATTTAAGATGCGCAAAAGTTATACAGGAGATGTAGCGCAGGTAATGTTGCTGTCAGCAGCGGCCAAACAATTGCGCTGAATGTCATAGATATTTAGGATGCGCAAATGTAACACAACAGATGTAGCAGAGATTGTGTCACTGTCAGTAGCGGCCAAACAATTGCACGCAATTTAGCACAGGTTGCGCTAATAATATATATTGCAGCCAGATAAAACAATAGTCCTTAAAAGGACTTTTGGGTCTCTAACACCTTTCAAGACTAAACCCTGCCTAAAAAGAAACCCAATTCCTGTCCCTACACTATCTGTCCCTTCTGCTGCAGCTCTCCCAGACTAAGACTGAGCCGAACCACATGTCATCGGGTGCTATATAGCAGCCAATCACTGTAATGCCAGTAACCAACATGGCTACGGCATTACAGTGAGTGCCAGTGCTACCCACCATGTTTATTGGCTGCGTAGCACCCAACAAACGTGCGGGGAGGAGACTCGAGCAATGCGCTCGAGCACACATGGTGTTTGGCCGAACACCGCGATGTGCCGAGCATCGCGATGCTCGAGTCAAAATGGTGTTCGGACGAGCATGCTTGCCCAACACTACTGAGCACATATAAGAGGAGGAGGGGGGTCAAAGCATAACTAAATTATTACCCTGTGCAATATTATAAGGTAACATAATACATCCTTAGGCCTCATGCACACGGCCGTTGCCCGACTGTGCTCGTATTGCGGCCCGCAAGAATTCACTTGAATGGGTCCGCAATCTGGAGCTGCAGTGCGGAACAGAGGCACGGAACCCCACAGAAGCACTACGGAGTGTTTCCTTGGTGTTTCTGTCCTTGCCTCCACAACTCAAAAAAATTGAACATGTTCTATTTTTTTACGGTGCGGACGGATCACGGAACCCATTCAAGTTGAATGGGTCTCGATCCGTCCTGGCCGCCGCACGGATGCTGCCGGTGCATTGGGGACCGCAAATTGCAGTCCCTAATGCATGGAATGGCCGCACAACGGCCGTTTGCATGAGGCCTTATGTGAAGATTAGGAGGAGGACAGCCATAGTTGCCAAAGTTTTAAAAATAAATCAACTGTGTCACCCTGGATTGTTGCAATTTTCTTCCATATCATCATTTTATCCATGCAGTGTATAACTTCTGGTACAGAAAGGGTATTGATTCGCCTTTTGGCTGCAATATGTATGTGTGCAGCGACTATCTTACTTTTTAAAGCATGTCTTATCAATTCTCTTACCAAAATTTGTCCACATCAAATCATCAAAAATTTAGATTTGGAATTTACAAAATTTGGATCGAATCTGA
Source organism: Bufo bufo (assembly GCF_905171765.1). NCBI lineage: Eukaryota > Metazoa > Chordata > Amphibia > Anura > Bufonidae > Bufo > Bufo bufo. The sequence continues at coordinate 195,700,754 of NC_053392.1, read as the reverse complement.
TTTGTTTAGAATCAATTTGACCATCTCTACTTTCAACCATTGGCCTGACAACTACTAGTTTATAGTACCTCCATATGGATGCTGATTTAGACCTTTGCATACATTAGGCTTTTTATATCCAACTTCATTTTTGTTGTTTGCAACATGAGAATTTTGGTATTTTGAGAGTTGCAAATCCACAGTTTCCAATGTTCATGTTTCCAAACTTTCTTCCTACTCTCACTGCCTGAACTTTGTAGTGCTTGTTCAAGCATTTAATGATGTTATAATTCAGTAAGTGGCTCGCATGTTTGCTTAAACTGTAATTGCAAGATTCACTCAAAGGTGCATTATGGTTGCTTTTTCTAATTTCAATCAAGCAGCTGGTTTGTTCACTGGCACGATATCCGCTTCCTGCTTCCTAGCTTAATTGAATAAAGAACCTGGTCAAGTACATTATAATTAATATAACAGTCCTTCTACATTAATTATGATGATGGTGTGCTGTAATGATTTGCATATTTCTTGCATATGCAGTGTATATGTTTCCACAATTAAATCGATATAATTAACTTCCCTGGCACTTATTAAAATGGATGAGATACTTCTATTTTGCCAAGGATTAACATAGTCACTTTTATTGCACTACAAGCAGCTCATTAAAATATTAACTTTGTACAAAGAAATAACATACTTATTTAAACAATTAACTTCTGCTCAGTTTTTTACTAGAGGTTAAATGTTATTTAATATGTTCACTATATGTCCCATCACATACACTTAACATCATCTTGCGTTTCATTAAAAGAGAAAGTGTTCCTACTGGTTGAAATAGCTGTTGAATTTCAGATAAATTCTTCTTTGCCATTACAACTGGCAGAGAGAGTTAAAAATGGGGGTAAAAAACAACAACATAGTCATGGCAGTCACTTTTTTCCCATAGAGAAAATGTTTTAAATATGTTAAAATTTAAAGAGTAACTACACTTTTTAAAAAAAAATTGATATGTCATAAGGACATATGAAAAATAAAAAGTGTAGTTACTCTTTAAATTTTAACATATTTAAAAAATGTTCTAAATTTTTAGGCAGACATAACATTCGTCTACAGTCTCGTGCTACGCAGCGAGGAGAAGCTGCACTTAGCTATGAGCTTCTGACCCCTCGTTTTAGCGATCAGTGGGGGTCTCAGAGCTGGGACCCCCGCTGATCACCACTTTTGATCAGCGTGGGTCCCAGCTATGAGATCCCCACCGATCATTAGAACGAGTGGTCAGAAGTTCTCAGCTGAGTGCAGCTTCTCCTCGCTGCTGAGTGCGATACTGTAGACGAATATTATGTCTGCCTAAAAATATGTGTTTTGAAGGCTATGTAGAACTTTGGGGGCAATTTATTTTATTATTGCATTATACTTATTTTGAGCTAAAAATCATATTTTCAATTGGTCTTTATTAAAAATATGGAATCCTGTGTACAGAGCTGAGATACTGTAGCAGCAGCAGCCTGTGGATTTTCTGTCATTTGGGGAGCTGACGGCTCCTTATCTCTGCTCTCTGACATTATAAACACTGATTATAGCTCAGTTCTTATTTTACTCATAAAAATGGCTTAAATAAGTGTTTATGACTTTTTAGTAGTTTAGAGATAAGGTTTATTAGATGACAGGCACAAAGTGAAAGTACCAGTCACACAGTCAGAAAAACAGTTAACCCTTTGTGATAGAATGGCTCAATATCTAATATATAAAGCTAAGTGCATGTCTCTCTATATTTTATACAATAAAGTGATAAGAATTTGGATATATTATCTCCACTGGCTTTTTTGTTATGATTACTCCAGGTGGAACGTTGTGTTGTCAACTATAGACAGAGAGGTTTTTTGTAGGTTAACATGTCTGTATTGTGGCATTGTGAACATTGAGGTGTTTCCCCAGGTTCCAGTCCGGGACTTGAGGCATGCTCATTTCCAGGGATCCTATTTAACCCTGCTACTGGATCTTGGGTGTGGCTCACTCTGTAGTGTCTTGTGAAGCAGAGTCCTGGTGAGGCTCTGTGTGAGTGGTCTCAGCCGGGTGGGCTGAGGGGCCACGAGGCTAGGCGATAGCCTGAACTTTGGGGGACGCGGTGACGCCTGTGAAACAAGGATCACGAGGCCAGAGGCAGGAGGACTACTGGGCCACAATCCCCCAAATGGTATTGAAGTGTCACAGCCTGGAGGTTGCTGGACTGAATGGCTGAGGAAAGCCTTCACGGGTGAAGTTGCAGATAGCTGGAACTTATAAATAAACGACCGACTGGCTTGATCCCAAACTAAGGAGCATGTAGGTGAGCCCTATAAAACCCTAAGAGCTCTCCCTGACTGCTAAGCACATGCAAGGGTCTCAATGGTAGACGATTGCATGCCCACGTACCTAAGACTGTGTGACACCTGAAAACCCTATAATAGTGAGAGGGCACGACCACCGGCTCCCTGCACTTAATATCGACGGATTTAGGGTCACCTAGAATCAAGCCAGCAAGGAAACACAATAAAGAAAAAGACTTATCTGAGCAAACAGCAGCAGCAGCCTCCAGCAGTGAACACTTCATCCAGGAAGTAGTATAAACCGCAAAGTGAGGCAGTATGGGAGGGAATATAAAAGAAGACAATTAGTCTAAATAAGTGACACCTGGCAGAAGGAAAGGAGATGACAAAGTGAAACCAAAACAAAGAACGTCATACAAGAGGTAGAGAAGAACGTCTGTCAGACCTTCTCACAGAACTGGCAGTGACACCGCATTTGTGTTCCATGTGTGAACAGGGCTCTCTAGGTGAGTCAGGGATACGCTTATGTGTTTAGTTAGGGTTTGTTAACCTGTGCTTTGCTAAAGTGTCTGAAATAAAGCAAGAGTTTGGACATTATAATCGTGTCTGCGAAGATATCTGTGAGTGTGACCCCCTGAAAAGAGACGATCCCCTACAGTATATACATACAGACATGCACTTAGCTTTATATATTAGATATTGAGGTATGTCTGCTAAAGGAATCCGTACTGTCACATTTACGATCATGAAATTTGGCACACAGGTACATCAGGTGTCCAGGAAGGTTTTAGTCCAGGTCTCAGCTCTCTAGGACATACCGTTCACAAGATAGTCCCAAAAAATGCATTAGCCAATAGAAGCTTGGTCACATGACCCTTATCAGCGAATAGAAGCTCGCAGGTCCTCCAGTCTCCACATACACAGTTTTACTCCAGGTTTCCATAACAACCCAGACATTTATCTTCATTGCTGTAGGAGAACTTTAAAGGAAATCTGTCACAAGGATAATTGCTATTGAAGTAAAGCAATGGCCTAATAGCACTTAGTACCTTATTTCCAGATGTTCCTTTGTTCCAGCCATATATGTTTTTATCCTCTGAAAAGCCAGTTTATTTGTTATGCAAATGAGCCAGTAAGATGCCCAGAGGGGCGTCACTCTTGCAGGAAGGAGCCCAGACACGCCCCTGCCATTGTGTCCACCCTCAAAAGACTTAAAACCCCGCCCCCAGGTCCCGCTAATTTACGCCCCGGATCCGGTTAGGCTGCGCCCCTCCCACTCCTGAGCCGACAGGGATTGAAAAAATGAAGGTAAAAATCAACTTCTATCAGCTGCAGGGGTGGAAGGGAGGGTGACTTTCTCCTTGCAGCTTACACTCAGATAGCACAGTGCTGATATCTTAGAGTGAGCTGTTGAAAAGGACACGCCCCCGATTCGGTTAGGCCATGCCCCCTACCACTCCTCAGCCGACAGATTGAAAAAATGAAGTTAAAAATCAACTTCTAGGTCCCACTAAGCCACACTCAGAACTCATTAGGCCACGCCCCTCCCACTCCTGAGCTGACGGTGATTGAAAAAATTAAGGTAAAAAACAAATTCTGTCAGCTGCAGGGGTGGGAGGGAGGGTGACTTTATCCCTGCAGCTTACACTCAGACAGCACAGCTGTCTTAGAGTGAGCTGTTCAAAAGGACACGCCCCCGATCCGGTTAGGCCACGGCCCCTCCCACTCCTCAGTCGACAGATTGAAAAAATGAAGTTAAAAATCAAATTCTGGTCCTGCTAAGCCATTCCCCGATCTGGTTGGGCCATGCCCCTACACTCCTCAGCTGACAGGGATTGAAAAAATGAAGGTAAAAATCAACTTCTGTCAGCTGCAGAGGTGGGAGGGTGACTTTCTCCCTGCAGCTCACACTCAGACAGTACAGTGCTGCTGTCTTAGAGTGAGCTGTTCAAAAGGATACGGCCCAGATCCAGTAAAGGACACTGTTAAGGGGGCGAGCCCCTGTGGAGGTCACTGTTAAAGGGGAAGGCTGCTGTAAAAGTCAAAGTTAAGGGGGTGGGTTGCTGTGGAGGTCCAATTTTAAGGGACGGGGCACTGTGGGGGGGTCAGTGTTAAGGGATGGGGGGCTGTGGAGGTCACTGTTTTGGGGGCGGGGTGCTATAGATCTCACTGTTATAGTGGATACTGTTGATATCTTTTAACACACATTAACATTAAATGAAATAGATTAAATATACCTGAGCGAAGCTGGATCCTTCAGCTAGTTTTTAATAAAGGCCAATTAAAAATATGATTTTTAGCAAAAAATGAGTAAAGTGCAATCATAATCAAAATTGCCTCCGAAGGTGTACATAGTCTTTAAAGCTAAGGAAGTTGAGAATTAACCTGATTGTCAGGGGTAGTGCATTCCAGAGAGTAGATGCAGCTCAAGAAAAGTTTTGAAGATGGTAATGAGAGGTTCAAATTATGGAGGATGTGAATCTTATTCATTTGCAGAATGGAGAGCGTGAGTAGGGTGGTAAACAGAAATGAGAGAGGATATGTAAGGAGGTGCAGCACTGGGGAAAGCTTTGTAGGTTAGGAGTTTGAATTGAATTTTGTGGTAGATACGCAACCAGTGAAGTGACTAGCACAGTCTAGAGGCATCGGTGTAGCGGGTGGATGGATAGATGAGCCTGGCTGCTGCATTTAAAACAAACTGAAGGGGGGACAGTTTAGTAGGGAAGATGGCTTTTTCCCTAAACATTTGACGGTAATTATTCAAATAGATTGCTAGTAACTTTTCCTCACTATACTATAAACTCACTGGTTATCCAGTATGACTTATAATATTACTATTGCTGTCAGTAATAACATTAGTAATAGTAGTATAATAGCAGCAACCTTGACTGGACAATATCTGGTAAGATACGCATTGAATACGAGGCTCATTTACACATGCAGAAATCTATATACTGTATGTTAAACATCAAAACTGGATCATGCAGATTTTAAAGTCATATTTTCTACTTGACCGATTAATAAGTATTCCCACTCAAAAAACCTCACTGTACTAGGCAAAATATATAGTGTAACATCTTGAATTTAATTTGTTTCTAAATATAGAAAAAAATTAATGGGATTTGCAAATTATGGAGAAAAAAGAACTACTGTATTTAATCTACAATTTTTCAGCAGTTAATAATTACCTCCAGACTAGAGTTAATTAGAAGTTAATAATTATTCAGCACAATTTATAACAAAATTTGTGCTAATGGTAACAAGTTATTGAGGTGGTAGCTTTGTGCTTTAATACTGTTGATGAATAGAAGAAAATACAAACGCTCTTTAACCAGGCAAAATCAGCTAAATTTGTTAAATTATACCAGTCTATCTACTCAAAGAAAGATCAGAAGAAACAACAGAATGGGCGGTTATTCACATTAGAAGTATAGGTGTTCCAACAGGACAAGCTCTCTTGGTGCCGAAGGCAGGAATTTAACATTGTGCTCCTGCCTTTCCCTGCCATCAGCCTTGATTTGTCTATTAAGAGAGAGAAGCACTCACATAGATTGCTCTCTCCTTGCTGCAGCAGATGTGCTCTAGAAAAATGGGCCCATCTTGATTCTGTATCCTGCAGCAAGGTGAGAGAGTATGCTATGTAACTGTTTCTACCTCCTCGTTCTATTGATCAGTGAGGGCTTTAGCACTCGTATCCCCACCAATCTAAAACTTTCATATGTCACTATGACATATCAAAAGTTTTTTGAAAGCTTAGTGACACTTTAAGAACATGCAGGTTAAAAGCACAATAACAGAAATTTGGATGGGGTACATAAAATCTTGGCAAAAGGCAAATGACCTACTTAAGGTGTATAAACACATTGTGAACTTAATAATAAAAATGTGTTTCATGCCTGATTTGTTGTATGTTTCAAAAAATTCAGTTTGAGTCCAAATTGTTTCTACCCGAATCAAAAGTGCTTAATTGGCCTGAAAAGTGGTATATGACATTCTGAGGTCTCTCGAGACTCAAATTTTGTTTTATGTCTTTTCTTTCTCTTCCCCCCCCCCAAATATTTGCTTTTTTTCTTCTCCCCCTGCCCCTTTTAAGCTCTTTAGTGTGATAAGAGCGATAGCAAATAATGTCAGTTTTGACACTGACATATAAAGTTATGGGTAAATGCATGGTTGATGGTGTTAAGAAACAGCATCTTTAAAAAGACACTGCACTGTCATGTTTGCTATGCTTTTTAGAATTAGAAAAGTTTAAAAATTGGACAGATGGTGTTTAAGCACACATAGTATTATAGGATAATGCCCACACTTGCTTACACACACACACACACACACACACACACACACAAATGTTAATGTCAGAAGAAACAGGAGCTTGTTCTGCACAAGCATCCTAAATTACCTTAATGAGGGCAGATACCCTCATAAGGTTAATTGTCAGAAGAAACAGTGGCTTGTTATAAACAAGCCTTGAAAAATTCTCCCTTATTCTTGGGAGCAGCAACAGTACAGTGTGGATGTGGAAAAAGTAAGGTAAGGTCTAAGGTGTGTAGGGGTAATAGTGGCAGGTGGCAGCAACAGTAGCAGCAGCTGTAGCAACACAGCATGGTTCAGACAAGGCAGTAGATGTGTGTGAAGCTGTGTAGGGATTATAATAGTAGTAGTAGTCAGGGCTGGGTAGGTGTAGTAGCAGTAGAGGGAGTAGCAGCAGCAGCTGCACTGAAAACCCTCTCTGAGATGACAGTGGAGACCCTGGGCCAGTTCCAGCTATTGTTTCAATCTACTTGCCCTGTACCTGCCCAAGTATGTGGGTCAGGGAACAGGGTATGTGCCAGGGAAAGGCCACATTCCAAATAGGACTGAACCTGGTTGTTCAGGCAGTACATCTCCATTTGCTAATATGCGTCAGCCAGGAGCTACACCTGAAAAAACTGCTCCATTATGTTTATAATACTGAACTGGCTGCTGAAACTTCCAGCTGAAATCATCTCTCTTAACAAGGTCCTTCTCCTCAATTACTTACTTTGGTGAGGTGGCCAGCTCTAGGAAAAGTCCTGGTTGTTCCAGATTTCTTCCATTTAGGAATTATGGATGCCACTGAGCTCTTGCGAGCTTTCAGTGCACCAGAAATATTTTTGTACCCCTCTATAGATCTGTGCCTCCACACAATCCTGTCTCTGAGCTCTACAGTTCTTCCTTGTCTCTGCAGTTCATCCCTCCTTATGGCTTGGTGTTTGCTCTGATAAGCAATGTCAGCTGTGTGACCTTATATAGAGAGGTGTGTGTTTTCCAAATCACATCCAATCCATTAGTGTACTCTAATCAGGGTGTAGAAACATCTCAAAAAGGTCAAGATAAATGGGAGGCCCCCAGAGCTAAATTTCAAGTTTCATAGCAAAGGTTCTGAATGCTTGAGAATGCGAAAACAGAATTTTAGAAATGTTTGCAAAAAAATCTAAACTTTAGCATGGACATAAGTTTTCAGTATGGAGTCCAGATTGATTGGGATATAGAGTGCAGATTGATGGGTTAAACCTTGATTGTTATTATAGGTCGCAACATAACAGAATGTTAGGGGAAAAAAAGGTCTGAAAAATTTACTAATGCATTATATACATACACAAGGCCTGAAGATAATTTTATTTACTATTTTTTTCACTTTATAAGATGCACTGACCTGATTATAAGACACACCTAGGTTTTAGAAGAGGAAAGTAAGGAAAAAATATTTTTAATCAGACGTCAGATCAAACCCCAATCTTCATCAAACCCCCAACTTCATAAGACCTCAGATCAGAGCCCCAATATTTATCAGACCTTAGATCAGACACCCAATCTTCATCATACTTCAGATTAAACCCCCAATCTTCATGAGCCTCCCAAATCAGACCCTCAACTTCATCAGACCTCAGAGCAGACCCCCGAACTTCATTAGACTTCCGATCAGACAAAAGATAAAAAAAACAACAACTTACCTCTACTTCTCCAGATGGCACCGCTACTCGGGAGATCCAGCGTACCCTTCATGCAGTGCTGCACTGTGACCTGACGTCCCATAGCATCAGGTCATATTACACACTTATGCGCACTATGTCCTGATGCTGCGTGCTGTCAGGACACTGCAGAGTATGGCGCCCAGAGAAGACCAGGGAGCGATGAGTAATACCAGTGTTAGCAACGTTACACTCACTGCTTCCTGGGCCTGCTGTACTAATAAGCGCATCCATGATGATAACACTTATTAGTATTCATTTTATAAGATGCATTGCAATTTTCTGGGGGGAAAAGTGTGCCTTATAAAATGAAAAATGTGTGATGATGGAGAAGGTAGAAGACTGGCATGGTAGAGTAGACTGAAACTTTTGGAAGTGGTTTATAGGGAGTTTTTGTACTTTATTAATACAACTTTATTAGTTCTGACCAGTATTTCTGTCCAAGAACCATGGGTGATCGCCACTTTCAACAGTATCCCGCATCCTCAGGATTATGATCGAATTGAAGACTATGTCAGAGCTTTTGACCCTCTGCCCTGCCATTTATGCCACAAGCAACTTTAAAGGGGTTGTGTCACTTTAGCAAGTGGCATTTATCATGTAGAGGAAGTTTATACTAGGCACTTACTAATGTATTGTTATTATCCATATTGCTTCCTATGCTGGCTGGATTCATTTTTCCATCACATTATACACTGCTCGTTTCCATGGTTATGCTCTGCAATCCACTCTGCAATCTATCAGCGATTACTATGCTTCCACACTGTAGGAAAAAGTGCCAGCCTATCTGGTGGCCTGGATCGTGGGAACATACAGTTGTGTTCAAGATAATAGCAGTCAGACATCACTAACCTGATCAATCACTGTTTTTGGTAGAAATGATATTTCTACATGGCAAATAATTTACTAGCAGGTGTAGTAGAGTAATAGAGACCCACAGACCCAACAGTCATGACATGCATGCTGCTGATTCTCTGTAATTCAATCACTTATTGAAAGGGGCATGTTCAAAATAATAGCAGTGTGGAGTTCAATGAGTGAGGTCATTCATTCTTTGAAAAACAGGTGGCAATTATAGCCCTTATTTAAGGTAGGAAGGCAGTAATGTTGTACATGCTGGTTACAGTGCATTTCTCTCTGAAATTCTGAGGAAAATTGGTAGTTCCAGACATTGTTCAGAAGAACCAGCGTACCTTGATTAAAAAGTTGATTGGAGAGGGGAAAACATATAAAGAAGTGCAGAAAATGATAGGCTGCTCTGCTAAAATGATCGCAAATGCTTTAAAATGGCAACCAAAGCCTGAAAGATGTGGAAGTAAGCTGAAAAACTACCATTCAAATGGATAGAAGAATAGCCAAAATGGCAAGGACTCAGCCAACAATCAGCTCCAGGAAGATCAAAGAAGGTCTGAAGTTACCTGTGAGTACTGTTACAATTAGAAGACGCCTATGTGAAGCCAAGCTATCTGCAAGAAGCCCCCGCAAAGTTCCACTGTTGAAAAAAAGACATGTGTTGAAGGTTACAATTTGCCAAAGAGCACATTGACTGGCCTAGAGAGACATTTTGTGGACTGATGAAAGTAAGATAGTTCTTTTTGGGTCTAGTGGCCAGAGACAGTTTGTCAGACGACCCTCAAACACTGAATTCAAGCCACAGTACACTGTGAAGAGGCGCAAGCCTCATGATATTGGGATGTTTCTCATACTACGGTGTTGGTCCTATTTATCGTATACCAGGGATCATGGATCAGTTTAAATACATCAGTATACTTGAAGAGGTCATGCTGCCTTATGCTGAAGAGGAAATGCCCTTGAAATGGGTGTTCCAACAAGACAACGACCCCAAACACACCAGTAAACGTGCAACATCTTGGTTCCAGACCAACAAGATTGACGTTATGGAGTGGTCAGCCCAATTTCCGGATCTTAATCCAATAGAAAACTTTTGGGTGACATCAAAAATGCAGTTTCTGAGGCAAAACCAACAAATAGAGAAGAACTGTGGAATGTAGTCCAATCATCCTGGGCTGGAATACCTGTTCACAGGTGCCAGAAGTTGGTTGACTCCATGCAACACAGATGTACAGCAGTTCTCAGAAACAGTAGTTATACAACTAAGGCTACTTTCACACTTGCGGCAGTGTGATCCGGCAACCAGTTCCGTCGTCGGAACTGCTAGCCGGATCCGCCAATTTGGATGTGACTGAAAGCATTTGTGAGATGGATCCGGATGCAGATCCGTCTCACAAATGCATTGCAAGAATGGATCCGTCTCTCCGCTTGTCATGCTGGACAGACGGATCCGTCTTGTATTTTTTTTCACATTTTTACCGGTCTGCGCATGCGCAGGCCGGAAGGACGGATCCGGCATTCCGGTATTTTGAATGCCGGATCCGGCACTAATACATTACTATGGGGAAAAATGCCGGATCCGGCATTCAGGTAAGTCTTCAGTTTTTTTCGCCGGAGATAAAACCATAGCATGCTACGGTTTTCTCTTTTGCCTGATCAGTCAAAATGACTGAACTGAAAACATCCTGATGCATCCTAAACGGATTGCTCTCCATTCAGAATGCATGGGGATATGCCTGATCAGTTCTTTTCCAGTATAGAGCCCCTGTGACGGAACTCTATGCCGGAAAAGAAAAACGCAAGTGTGAAAGTACCCTAAATATTAGTTAAGTGATTCAAAGGAAAGCAAAATCTTCAAACATTTTTCAGTTTATATAGTGAATGTTTGATTTTGTAAAGAAGAATACAAACTCTGCTATTTTAGAGGAACAACACAAATTTTATATATTTTTCTTCATGGTTTGATTTGGAATAGAATGTGTAGTGTTCACAATGCATTTGTGTGTATGGAAATAAAAGCTATTAGAAGGATTTTGTGCTTGATTCACTTTTTAAACACACTGCTATTATTTTGAACACAACTGTACATAGGCTGGTGCTTTTTTTTATATTGTGCAAGTGCGGCCACTGCAGAAGGATAGCAGGATGGTCGTAACCATTGAAACAGCAGTGCATATTGTGATGGAAAAATGAATCCAGCCAGCAAAGGAGGCAATATTACTATACATTAGTAATTGTCTTGTATTAACTTTCTCTACTTGATAAATGCCATTTGCTGAAGTGAGACAACCCCTTTAATCACAATAAAGTCACTGCATCACGTCTCCTGCAATGGGCGACAGACAGCAGAGGCAGGAAGAGGCCCCAGTTGCTCACATGGTTATTTTTTTATTTTCATTGGCACAGAGTAACCACTATTAGAAGGTACACAAAAGATATATACGGTAACTACTGTGGGGCACAAAAGAGAACTAGTACTATAAATGGGACCAAAGATGGATATTAAAACTGTGTTAGGGCACAATATTACTGTATGGGGGCACAAATGAGGTACTGTAACCATACATCGCACAAGGGGAGCACCTTTTAATTGTGTGTGGCCTAAATGAGGTACTGTTACTGTAATAGAGGATCCTAGACAAGATGTAGAAAGAAGTCAAACAAGTCTGAGTGAAAAAAATTCCATGATTGTTCTGAGATGAGAATATCTCTTTAACATTTTACACCTTGTCATTTTTAGGTCTAACATCCTGTGTTGATTAATCTCCTAATATATATTTATAGAGGTTGAAGCTCTGTCTTTTCATTTTAGCAAATCCTCTGCATAGTAATTGAATTAGCCTGTTAGTGAGCTCCTTCTTCTGTTCCCGATGTGAAGTCACACTATTTTCATGCAGTCACCACTAGGGGTACATAAAAATACAGTGACTTTACACAGCCATCACTAGGGGGAGCTCAGTGCAAAGAGAAAATTATAGCATCCATTGCAGTCAATGGTATCTGTATAAACTTTTATGCACTGAGCTCCTCCTTGTGGTGGCTTCAGGTAGACAGCTTTGTAATATGAAAAGTGAATCAGGAGATGTATCAGTGTATCAGTTGTCTGGTCTAAATTCATTGAGAAATATGCTATTCAGGATGAACATCATTTTTATGAAGCACTAGTATTGATCGAGCACCAAAGTGCTTGGGTGCTCTGACCGAACACATTGGTATGCTCGTGTGTTCTACCGAGCACAATGGAAGTCAATGGGAGAACCCCAAGCACCCCCTGCTCGGAAGAGAAGAGGGTGTCTAGTTCACAAAAAAAGGTTAGAAATTGATGGAAACACCATCAAAATGGTTTGGAAACAGCATTAAGAGGATGGCTGGATGTGTCTTGGACTCCTATTATCTATGACATACAATAGACAACCACACAAAGGCTATATGCCAAAAGCCAGGTATGTGGAAGTCAACAATCTATCCATGAGACAGATAACAGTCCGCATACCTTACAATGGCTGCCTTGTGCACTATGAGACATTCCAAACCAGCTCTCATCTGACTGAGAGCCATTAAGCCTCAAAGTTGCTTCATATCTGTTGGATGGCTTGGGTGGACCTGTGCACCTAGATCAATATCATTAGGGTGACAAAAAGTTTTCTGATTGTCCTAACATAATATTCAATAACCTTTCTATACAGTTTTGTCATGTTAAAACTCATTTGCATAAACATGGGCATATGGCAAAGACATGCAAATGAGCAGAATCTGCCTTGTTTTTCAGCTGAAAACCATTTGCATGGAATATTCGCGATCTACACTACTCATGAATAGCGCCATCAATTGGATTCATAGTCTTGTCATTAGACTATGAAACCAATAGATAGCGCTGTTCATGAGTCATGAACAGCGCCATCTATTGGTTTTATAGTCTTATGACAAGACTATTAATCTTGTCATAAGCCTATGTAACCAATAGATGGTGCTGTTCATCTTGTTGGGGTGCTAGTAAGTGAGGCACCCTGCTCAACAGAGTTCACACACCGTGTAGCACTCAGCCTATAATAGCCTGCGCTAACACTGAGGTGTATATCGGATTGCTGCTAACATTCACATATCCTCTAGCACTTTATCTGTGATGATATAAGCTTGCTAGGGTGTATCTGAGGACTATTGCCCTGCTTGTAATGACTCATGAACAGCGCTATCTATTGGTTTCATAGTGTTATGACAAGACTATGAATCTAATAGATGGCGCTGTTCATGAGTAGTGTAGATCGCTAATATTCTAATTGCAAATTTTCCATGCAAAAGGCTGAGTGCTACACGGTGTGTGGACTCTGTTGAGCAGGGTGCCCCACTTACTAGCGCCCCAACAAGAAGAACAGCGCCATCTATTGGTTTCATAGTCTTATGACAAGACTAATAGTCTTGTCATAAGACTCATTGTCTAATAGTCTTGTCATAAGACTATGAAAGCAATAGATGGCGCTGTTCGTGACTCATAAGTTGCGCTGTTTATGAGTAGCGTAGATCGCAAATTTTCCATGCAAATGATTTTTCAGCTGAAAAACAAGGCAGATTTTTACATGACAGATATGTATAGAAAGGTTATTGAATATTATGTTAGGGCAATCAGAAAACTTTTTGTCACCCTAATGATATTGATCTAGGTGTGCAGGTCCACCCAAGCCATCCAACAGATTTTCAGCAACTTTGAGGCTTACTGGCTCTCAGTCAGATGAGAGCTGGTTTGGAATGTCTGCACAAGGCTGCCATTGTAGGGTATGCGGACTGTTATCTGTCTCATGGATATATTGTTGGCTTCCACATACCTGGCTTTTGACATATAGCCTTTGTGTGGTTGTCTATTGTATGTCATAGATAATAGGAGTCCAAGACGCATCCAGCCATCCTCTTAATGCTGTTTTCAAACCATTTTGATGGGGTTTCCATCAATTTCTAACCTTTTTTTTGTGACCCAGACACCCTCTCTTCTTCAAAACAGGGGGTGCCTGGTTTGATGCTCAGGTCTCCCATTGACTTTCATTGTATTAAATTATACTCGAGCACTCGCAGTATTCGGCCGAGCACTGCAATGTGCCGAGCATAGCTCGCTGAACACTATGAAGCACCTTTTCCACTGTTCTCCTGGGTGAGGCTGAGGGGGACTTTTTTTATGACACTTTTTAAAGTAAAAATTTGTTTTAATTAATGATTATTTTTTTTTATTTGTCAGAAATCTGGTGCATTGCGCTTTGTGTTCTGTATCGCCTAGGATTGTTTGGCAGATGTATACTTAGGGTGCATGAAGGCCCATACTAAGTTTGCTATGGGGCCCTAAGAGATCTTTGTACATCACTGCACATCTCTGCCTGACATGTATTTACTTGGATTCCCCATTGAATAATGGTTATGAAGCATCTCTGTGTTCCATTCCTCAATTATTACTACTAGAGGTTTATTAATGGATTTGCATCTGGGTGTTACCAGTTGGGGGGGGTGTCCCTGCCGAGACTCATGCTTTCAGCACTGACTGGACAGACTCAGGCTCTGTTGGCGACACCACCCCTTCCCCACATGGATAGCATTTGTAGATTCATTAGTAAACTTCTAGTAGCAATTACTCAGGAATGAAATGCTAGATGATGAAAATGCTCCAGAATCATTATTGCGTGAAGAATACAATTGCATAAGATACAGGAGTGGTGGTAACCTGCAGCTAGCACTAGAGGGAGCGTTCTATATACTGTTTTATTGTTGTGTATAAATCCATACAATAGATTCTTAAAAACCCCTGTAGTAGTGACTGCAGGCTGCTAATATCTTTTTATTAAACTACAGTTGAAGTCATAGGTTTCCATACACATATACTAAAATCCAGTTTTTCCACAAATATTTATATTAAATGCTAGCACTCTTTTATGCCTGTTAGGATCTCTAATATATTTGAAGAATGTGAAATGTCATAATACTAGACACAATGTATTTCAGCTTTTATTTCTTTCATCAAATTACCAGATGTTCCGAAGTTTACATACAAGTTGACTATATCTTTGAATAGCTTGGAATATCCAGAAAATTATGTCATGGCTTTAGATGCTTCTGACAGGCCTATTGTCATCAGTTATTTGGAGGTGCACCTGTGTCAGTGTGATAAGACCTACCTTCAGTGCCTACTTGCCTCTTTGCTTCACATCATAGGAAAATTAAAAGAAATTGTAACGGTCGCGTACACACACACACAGGGGGGAGGGAAGTGACCACTGCGCTCCACCCTCACCCCTGGCCCTGCCTACTTGCCTCACGAGTCCTAATGACAGGGGACAACTGGACGGCAATCCCTAACTTGGAGTAAGTGCAGGGATGACAGACAGACAAACAACAGGACGTGAACGGACCGAGTCAATACCAGGAAAGCTGCAAAGTACAAATGGAGCAAGCAGAGAATTGTCAGGAGAAGCCGGGGTCATAAATACCAGGAGAGCAGAGAAGTACAAGAGGAGTCCTAAGAGAGTAGTCAGGTGGGAGCCGAGGTCACAATACCAGGATGGAAGCGCAGTACAGGAGGATCAGGCAAAAGGATGGTCAAGGAACAGGATCAGGTAAGTATTCAGCAGTCCAACAAATAGCCAGGAACCTAGAAATTAACAGGCAACCTGTAGCCAGCAGGCTGCCTGTATTTATAGTGGGGAGTGAGGGTCATGTGACGTGGCCAGCGTCACATGACCGACAGACCAACCAGTCGAGCACCGAGTGATCAGCTCGGCGCTCAAGGCAGACTAGGAGCAGGGAGCCACCCAGCTAGTAAAGCCGCCCTGGGAATGAGGTCAAACACAGAACCTCATTCCAAAAGCTAAGCAACAGTTCTGCGGGCAATGGGGGACCGAGTGCACCTTCGGAACCCCGTGACAGTACCCCCCCTTTTACGAGGGGCCACCGGACCCAAGACTTCAGGCGATGGCTTTTCAGGGTGTTCTAAATGAAATTTACGAACAAGTCTAGGAGCATGAACCTCCCTGGCAGGTACCCAAGATCTCTCTTCAGGTCCATACCCCTTCCAGTGAATCAGGTACTGCAAGGAATTACGCACCTTCCTGACATCCACTATTTTAGACACCACATACTCGACAGCATCATTAACAAGAACCGGCGGAGGCGAGGCTTTTGATGGTACTACTGGTTCAAAATATTTTTTAAGCAGAGATTTATGGAACACATTATGAATGTGGAATGACTCAGGCAGCTCCAACCTAAAAGATACTGGGTTAATTACTTCCGTGATCTTATATGGTCCAATAAAACGAGGAGCAAATTTTTTAGAAGTTACCTTGAGAGATAGATTCTTGGAGGACAACCATACTTTATCCCCAACCTGAAAGTTTACCCCCCTTGAACGTCTCCTATCGGCCTTGAGTTTTTGAGAACATTGAGCCTTTTCTAGGTTCGATTGAACCCGGGCCCAAACTGTGCAAAGTTCGGAGGAGAGTTTATCCGCTTCAGGGTTAGAGGAGGAGACGGACGACCCAGAATGAAAACGGTGATGAAAACCATGGTTACAAAAGAAAGGGGAGACCCCAGCAGAAGAATTGACACGGTTATTCAAAGCAAATTCAGCCAACGGAAGGAATTTGACCCATAATTGCTGGTCATCAGCAACATACAACCTCAAGAATTGTTCCACAGACTGATTAAGGCGTTCAGTCTGCCCATTACTCTCAGGATGGTAGGCGGAAGAAAAAGACAATGTTATTTTACATCTTTGACAGAAGGCCCTCCAGAATTTGGACACAAACTGCACACCCCTGTCAGAAACAATATTTTCCGGGATGCCATGTAAACGAACAATCTCTCTCACAAAAATAGATGCCAGGGTTTTAGCATTCGGAAGTTTAGACAGGGGAATGAAATGAACCATCTTGCTAAACCTATCGACCACTACCCAAACCACAGTCTTACCCTCCGCCAGCGGTAGGTCAGTTATAAAGTCCATCGAGATATGGGACCAGGGTCTACTGGCAGACTAGGAGCAGGGAGCCACCCAGCTAGTAAAGCCGCCCTGGGAATGAGGTCAAACACAGAACCTCATTCCAAAAGCTAAGCAACAGTTCTGCGGGCAATGGGGGACCGAGTGCACCTTCGGAACCCCGTGACAGAAATCAGATGATATCAGAAAAATAAGTGTGGATCTCCCCAAATACAGTACATCCTTGGGAGTAATTTCCAATCACCTGAAGGTACCACTTTCAGATGATAATATGTAAGTTTAAACTCCATGGAATCACACAGCCATTATGCCATTCCAGGGAACCACACAGCCACCATGCCATTGCAGAAGGAGACCACACAG
Organism: Bufo bufo; assembly: GCF_905171765.1. NCBI lineage: Eukaryota > Metazoa > Chordata > Amphibia > Anura > Bufonidae > Bufo > Bufo bufo. The sequence continues at coordinate 195,683,295 of NC_053392.1, read as the reverse complement.
CCATCATGCCATTCCATAAGGAGTACACACAGCCATCATGCCATTCTATGGAACCACACAACCACCATGCAATTCCAGAAGGAGACCACACAGCCATCATGCCATTCCATGGAACCACACAACCATTATGCCATTCCAGGAGACCACACAGCCATCATGCTATTCCATGGAACCGCACAGCCACCATGCCATTCCAGAAGGATACCACACAGCCATCATACCATTCCAGAAGGAGAGCACACAGCAATCATGCCATTCCATGGAACTACATAGCCATTATGCCATTCCAGAAGGAGAACACACAGCCATCATGCCATTCCATGGAACCACACAGCCATTATGCCATTCCAGAAGGAGACCACACAGCCATCATGTCATTCCATGGAACCACACAGCCATTATGCCATTCCAGGAGACCACACAGCCATTATGCCATTCCAGAAGGAGAACAGACAGCCATCATGTCATTCCATGGAACCACACAGCCATTATGCCATTTCAGAAGGAGAACACACAGCCATCATGCCATTCCATGGAACCACACAGCCACCATGCCATTCCAGAAGGAGACCACACAGCCATCATGTCATTCCATGGAACCAGACAGCCATTATGCCATTCCAGAAGGAGAACACACAGCCATCATGTAATTCCATGGAACCACACAGCCATTATGCCATTTCAGAAGGAGAACACACAGCCATCATGCCATTCCATGGAACCACACAGCCACCATGCCATTCCAGAAGGAGACCACACAGCCATCATGCCATTCCATGGAACCACACAGCCACCATGCCATTCCAGAAGGAGACCACACAGCCATCATGCCATTCCATGGAACCACACAGCCACCATGCCATTCCAGAAGGAGACCACACAGCCTTCATGTCATTCCATGGAACCACACAGCCATTATGCCATTCCAGAAGGAGAACACACAGCCATCATGCCATTCCATGGAACCACAAAGCCATCATGCCATTCCAGAAGGGCATGCATTCTGTTTCCTAGAGGTGATTGAACTTTGGTGCGAAAAAATCCAAATCATTCCTAGAAGAACAAACGACCTTGTGTAGATGCTGGAGAAAACAGGTGCAAACTACCGTATCTGTATAAGCAATGAAATGTGTCTAATATTGACATAACCTGAATGATAACTCATCAAGTAAGAAGCCACTGTTTTAAAACTGCCTTAAAAAAGCTAGGTTACAGTCTGCAACCACAAATGGGAAGAACATATTTTGAGAAGCTAGAAGTTACACAATTGAAAGACAATGCTACCAAATACCAACCACATGTCCGTAAACGTCTGAGCCACTGGCAATGTTATTAAAGAAATAAAAGCTGAAATAAATCACTAGTATTATTCTGACATTTCACACTCTTACAATATAGTAGTGATCCTAAGAGAGGGAATATGTACTAGGATTAAATGTTAGGAATTGTAAAAAATTGTTTCAATGAATATGGCTAAGATGTATGTAAACTTAGGACTTCAACTGTATATGTTTATGGAGATTTGGAGCCCTACTATAAAGATATATTAAGAAACGGATCAACACCTATGTGGACCTACTTAGATTTAAAACACTAAATAATGTTCAAGGGTAAAGGACATTTATCCATGCTTTATTGTATAGGGTGTTGCTATGTACCAAACGCAAATAATAAAAGAGTTGAAATGTAGTCACTTAAATAAGTAATTTTTTAGCATATTTCAGGCTAGATATTTACCCAGGATTGAGCATTTCTGTGAGGATCACTCAAATGAGACTAGGTACCATATTTCAGTGGTGATCATAGGTATGCTATATCTCAGCCACTTCCTTACATGTCTGTGAAGTTGCTTCTCTACAGCTATTGAAAGATAGATCTTTCACGAATATAACATCATGACAAAGAAGAAATGCTGTGGGAGGGTGCAACTAGGATCATTACTCACATTGTTCAAGTCCTTATTTCTTAATGTCAATTTTAAGTCGTTTTTCTGCTAATAATAGATTTTTAGCCCTTTTATGTTGGTTTCTTACACAGCATTTTACTGAAAATGCCATGTTTTTTTATGGTTTTTAAATGGGTTGTCTGAGTTTAATAAAAATTCGGGCGGCCCTTGTACATATGGTAAATTAAGAATCGATTATCACCCTTTTCTCCCCTGCTTCTTTTTAGTGCTCCTGTTCCAATCCAATCCAATCCAAACCGCTGCCATTTGTTTTCCTGGCTGCAGCAGTGATTATCCATGCACACAGGTCACTACTGTAGCCAGTCACTGGCCTGAGCACTGATGTCCTGTGTACTGCCGAGGCCAGTGATTGGCTGCACAGTGATCAGTGTGCACAAAACATCACTGCTGCAGCCAGGAAGAGGACATCAGTGCCGGGGAGGACCTGAGATTCTTTTGTTATTTTAGCACATATACAGGGCTGCCTGTTTTTTTTTTTGCAGTCTGTATGTAGAACTATTCACTTCAATGGGACCACAAAAAAACGGTAATGACTTTGTGTTCATTCCGTGTCCATATGTCCACCTGGCCGTTCTGCAGAAAAAAAATAGAACATGTCCTATTTTTGCAAGAAAACTTAGACTAGAACCTTCAGAATCACAGGTGATTATCCATGAAGCAAACATAATTACAAAAAACAAAATGGCTGCCCACAGTTATATATACAAACAATAGAGCTAAGAAATGGGGGTCATTCTAGATAAAAGTGGTACAATACCGACTATAAATGAGTAATGGAAGCTCTTAGCACACATATGTGTCGGGCCCATCTACCAGGCGTCAAGGTGGCTTCCGCAGATGGGCCCCTATCACTAAATATACTGCCTCACTTTGGACTTACTTAAGCCTACAATATTCAGGGCAGTATAGGAACCAGCTACAAACGTACTCTGCTCAGAAGTCCCAGGCGAATGGGCGTGTTCAGTCTAAAAGAGGTGCTACCCTCAATATATTGCAAGAAAATTTAGACTAGAACCTTCAGACACGTATGTGCGCTAAGAGCTACCATTACTCATTTATAGTCAGTATTGTACCACTTTTATCTAGAATGACCCCCAATTCTTAGCTCTATTGTTTGTATATATAACGGTGTGCATTTTGTTTTTTGTAATTATGTCCTATTTTTGTCCGCATAGGACTGTTCTATTAGGGGCCGGCCATTACGTTCTGCAAAATGCGGAATACATACGGCTGCTATCTTTGTTTTGTGGATGCGCAATTTGCGTACCGCAAATCAACAATGGTCGTGTGCATGAGCCCTAATTGTGTTTTTTTGCAGCCAGATGATACTTTGAAGTCTATAATGCAATATACACCACATACAGTGCATTTTCGTTTGCTGCATTTTGGAGGTGTTTTTTTAATCAGTAGTGTTGCAGAATGTAGCATGCTCTGGTTATGGCATTTCTTCCAGCATGTTTGCCATAGGCTTCTCTACAGGACTTGAAAAATGCCAGGAAAAGCATGTACAAAAAACAAACAGCAAAAAAATCCCATAAAAATGTTATAATGCTATAAATAAAAAGCTGGCTTTTTAAAATGTATATCTTCATGCATTTTAAGACTGTGTGAAGATGGGCTTACCATGTCTCTCTTATGGTATGTATTAATTCTTTGCACAAGAACTTCAGGTTTTTGTTTATAGCTGCGAACCAGTCTGAAAATGATCTTTTTATACAGAATCTCAGCTGCAAAGCCCTGGAAAAAGAAGCATCTCCTCGTCATCTTCTGGAAGATATACACGTTCTTCGAGTGGCTCCTGCAACACAGAGTCTGACAGCAATAATACCGTAACAAGATTGTTCTTCCTGGGGGCAAGAAAACATATCTCAGCTACAGGTAGCTTTTATTCTCACACATTCCTCTTCTTGAACAATACATATTGACTCTAACTGAAGCCTTATCTTAAATTTCTTCCCCATGTCTCTGGAGCTCCAGTGTAATGGAGAAAATGAAAATTAAAGTGTTTTTTTTTTATTTTTATCTCGTATATAGTCTTTGGAAGGAAAAGCATGTAAGAATTTGTCAGCTTCAATGCCATTCCTGGCTATCATTGCAATGGGAAGTGCGTTCCTACTGAACCTGTATGTATGGCAGGTAGAAGAGTATCAGAATTTCAATATTAATAGCAAGGAAAGCTAACTGTTTTGTAATGTGGAATGACCAAGCCTTGATCTATCTCAGGGATACCTGGAGAAGTGTTTAGATGGCTTAGTCCATATTTTATTGTCACTTTTGAAATATCTTCGAAATAATAGTGTTGGGCGAGCACGATGCGCGAGTCCGTGTATTTAAATCTAATTTAGCCTCTATTTCTGAAACGTTTCTGGTGGGATTCAAACTCACAACCTTCTACAATACAGCCCAGAATGTTTACCACTACACTATAGAGCTGCATGGCCAGTTGCTTTAAAAAAAAAAAAAAATTATATATATATATATATATATATATATATATATATATATATATATATGAATGAGACTTCTGCTGTATAGGAATACTTATACAGCAAGTATTCCTATACAGCAGAAGTCTCTTTTTGTTTTTTTTTACTTTTTTTTAAGTAACTAGCCATGCAGCTCTATGGTGTAGTGGTTTAGATTCTTGGCTGTAAAATCCCACCAGAAACTTTACAGAAATAGAGGCTAAATTAGATTTAAATACACTGGGTGTTCCCAAGCACTGGCTCCATATATGGACATAGCTATATATGGAGTCAGAGCAGGGACTCCTAAGCCGAACTAGAGTCTCAACCCCCTCCCCTCTTCAGAGCAGGGGGTGCCTGGTTTAATGCTCGGGTTCTCCAATTGACTTCCATTGTGCCCGGGGGCTCTGTAGAGCACCCGAGCATCGGGAAGTGTTCTATTCGAGTACCAGAGCACACAAGCACTTTGGTACTCGACCAACACTACAAAATAACTGATGACCTATGGTACCTTCTTATCATTTGCTATTGATCTTCAGTCTAGTCCAGTCTAGTCCATCGGTATCACACTGGACAAGCCTGACCAGAACATACAAAAAAATAGGCTTCAATTCACATGGACTGTGGAAAGGTTTCAGACCTACTGTACAGTGATGAGTGGCAGGGGCAATATTCGAATTTGCGATATTTCACGAATATTTGGGCGAATATTCGTCATACATTCGTGATCTCCAGTCATTTTTTTCTTAATTGCAAAAATCGGCAATCTGAAAATTCGCGATACGAAAATTCCAGATCAACACTACTCCTAAAGTCAAAGATATTTCAGCCTTCTCATTGGCCCACAAGCAAGAAGCAGTGAGGGGTCATGGGTACTGATGAAAAAATCTAGAATATTCACGATTACAAAGATATAGCACTATATTCTAGATATTTGCGAAATCATGTTAATGCTCCGTGTCTCTGCTGTCCAGAACGGGGCTTGGCTCTCTTTCACGCAGTGGATTACCTGCACAGGATCCGCTCGGGTTAAAGAGCCCTAAACTCAATGCATGGCTACACTCACCCAATCCTAATAAAATCCAGGGTGTAGCTGGCGTCGGCGTGATGTCCGCTGGATCCAGAACAAGGTCTCTGTGGTCATAGAGAAAAAATAATCACATAAGGAAGGGATGGTGACTGCCCTGGTGAAATCACCAGCAGGGGGCACTGTGCTAGCCTGTAAGACTGAGCCATGCCAATGTATAGCAGGGTAATCTAAGACATTTCCCCTAAGTGCTACCACACAGTACTAATGCCCACATTGTGGCCCCTCACCGTACTAATGCCCACCTTGTGGCCCCTCACAGTAATTAAGCCCACCTTGTGGTCCCTTCAAAATAGTTATGTCCTTCTTGTGGCCCCTCACAGCAGTTATGCCCACCTTTGTTCCTCTCACAGTAGTTATGCCTACTTTTGTGTCCCCTCACTGTAGTTATGCGCCCCTTCAGTCGTTATGCCCAGATATGTGCCTCCCTCACGGTAGTTATGCCCAGATATGTGCCCCCTCACAGTCATTATGCCCAGATATGTGCCTCCCTCACAGTAGTTATGCCCAGATATGTGCCCCCTCACAGTAGTTATAGCCAGATATGTGCCCCCTCACAGTCGTTATGCCCAGATATGTGCCTCCCTCACAGTAGTTATGCCCAGATATGTGCCCCCTCACAGTAGTTATAGCCAGATATGTGCCCCCTTACAGTCGTTATGCCCAGATATGTGCCTCCCTCACAGTAGTTATGACCAGATATGTGCCCCCTCACAGTGGTTGTTATAGCCAGATATGTGCCCCCTCATAGTAGTTATGCCAGATTATGTGCCCTCACAGTAGTTATGCCAGATATGTGCCCCCTCACAGTAGTTATGCCAGATATGTGCCCCCTCACAGCAGTTATGCCAGATATGTGCCCCCTCACAGTAGTTATACCCAGATATGTGCCCCTCACAGTGGTTATGCTCTTTTGTGCCCCTCACTCTAGTTGTTGTCCCCTTTTTGCAGCTTTATGGGAAAGAAAACACGTACTTACCCTCTTCCCTGATGGCGTGCTCCCACACTCACATTGCGCTGCTGGCTGTGCTGGAGGCCAATTTCCGGGCCTTCAGCGCTCCTCCCACAGCCAGCAGCGCGATGTGCGGCCTGCAGGGGGAGCGCCTGAGCTCTGTAGAACAGTGAAGCAGGGAGCGGAGAGGTCTTCCTGCTTCACTCTGAAAACAGCCCGTCAGTGACAAGAACTGCTGGGCCGGGTGAGTGCGCCCCTCCCCTCCTTGCTTCTGTGCCTCCTCGTGTTTGAAGAGCACTCTGACGGGGCCCGGAATTCTCACTGTACTTCATGCCGGGCCCCGTCAGAGCGCTGCCATTACACGTGAGTGCAGCGGGCCCCCTCCCCCCGCCGGGCCCGGTCGCACCCTCTGCGACTGCGATCGTTACGCCCCTGGATGCTGTATGTCTCGGAGGGCAGACGGTCGTGTGCAAGAGGCCTAAGGCTGAGGCTATGCCTAGACTTTTCTGTCGGTAGCTTAAAAATCACTTCCAAATTGCTGCAGCCAAGTGATCAGCTGGAGCAATTTAATCACTGGCAGTGATTTCACAGCAAATATTTGCAATGTGACAAAAAGTCTAATTGTCACCTCATACTGAAAGAGGTTGTCCAGGACTCAGGATTTTTTTTCTACTTCTCTTACCCCCATTAGTACTTGTGATTAGATCCTTACTTACCTGCTCCCCAGCACTCTTTTCTCGCTCTTTGGCTTCCAGATTGTCTTCACTGCACTTCTACTCCCTGCTTGTCAACGTGCGCCACTATAGCTAATGACTGGCCTCAGCAGTGACATGTCTCCAAGAGGCACATGACTCAGCAGTGGGGGGCACATCACCACTGAGGCCATTGATTGGCTGCAGTGGTATATGTGATCTCATCCATCCAGACTTTGACAGGTGAGGACTGAAAGATGAGACCAGCAGACCAGCAGGAAACAGGTAAGTACAGATCTCTTCAAAGGTACTGCTGGGGAGGGGGGTGGATTTAAAAAATGAATTCTGGACAACCCTGATAAAAGGCTTCACATCAGGAAAACCATCTTCCAATCAAAGCCACTCTTAATCATTACACCACTGTGCAAACGAATAGATGATCCTTTAAAAGGGGTTGTCCAGTTTCATGATATTGAGGACCTATCCTCAGGTCCTGATCAGATCAGGAGCGGCACTCCCACAATCAGCTGTTTGAAGGGGCATGCACGATTTTGGGAGTGCTGCGTTCTTCTCAATGTTTACCTGCATACCATCCGCTTTATAGCAAGGAAGAGGAAGGACACAGTATTGTGGCAGCAAGGAATCCACAGCAGGACCAGCTGTAAGCAGAGGGACTCTATTCACACTGAATACAGTATTTTCATATGTTTTTCAGCATAGAAATATGCATGAAATATACTCACAAACATTATTTGAAATCCACACCCAGTACAAAAAAAGGAGTGACATGTCGCTTTTCGACATGTATTCCATGTAGATTGTAGACTCAGTTTTAATGGGAGACAGAAATACATGTCAAAATGCATTTGCAAAATAAAAAAATGTGATAGTGTCTAGATTTTTGCGGCTGATTTCTCTTGAAATCAGTGCTGTATCTTCACTTTGCAAGAAATGTTGCATGAATATACCCTAAGAGAGGTCCATATACCCTAGGAGAGTTCATGAACAGGACGGGCCTATCATGCACATGGCTGTATTATGGCTCTGTCTTGAATACAAGATGCAATTAATTAATAATTAATAGTCTTATTCTAGCACATGGGCCCCTTACTGTATATCTGTATGTCATATGGATGTATAGAGGTGTTTTTTTCTGTCGGATTAAAAGAAAAAAAGTTGTATACTGTAGTGGATTCTGTATGTACATAGGCATTCTTCTCAGAAAAAGACATATGCCACCCAACAGCCTGTATAGTGTTACATGGAGACAGCAGAACTCAGCACTAGGTCTTGCTGTATGCATGAGAACATAGGAAGGAACATTTGTCATTTAACCTCTGCCTCACCATTGTTTTTTATCATTACTGTAAGAGGAGAGAGACCAGGACATTTGGCAGAGGTGCAAATTATATAATGGATTCACTGCTAGTAATTAATAGGCGGTGGGGGGGATTCTATGGCCAAGTGGTACCGCTGCTCTTTAGCAACCACAACTTTATTTCCTATCTAATTTTGTAATTAAAATAAATAAATGAATGAAATCCTCAGGTCCTAACTCATTTGCTTTGATATAGTTCACTTTGAAGAGTGCGGTGTTAATTACACGGATTCGTGTCAGAGGTACTTTTAAGATCTCTTCAGTTTTATTTTTTAGATCTGAAATAATGAAGACTTTTTTTTTATTTGCTTCAGTCACTGTGGTTTCATGTAGAGAGCGCAGCAGTGTACGGTGACCTCACTTACATCACCTAATCTCATTTGTACAGACCTGGCTGAGCAGCTTTCATTTCACATGAGTATAATTGGTACATTAAACGAACACTGGAGCGATGTGTCTGTAAGGTGCAGGAGGACAGGACAAACAGACTACAGCCACTTTCCCAAGGTCAGAACTTAGTATTTTTCATCAGTATTTGTAAGCAAAAAAACAGGAGAGGAACCTCCAGAGATAAACAGAGGTGGATTGGGAATTAACGGGGCCCTGGAAGAAAGCTTAAAGTGCTCCCCATTTTTTAGGTGGGTCCAAATTGACAGATGGCCGTCAAATACAAATAGACAGGGTCAGCAATACCATAATGCAGCACAAAATACCATCCCAGCCGAACCAATTACCATAATACACCACAAAATACTGCTCCAGCAAAACCAAAGACACATATGAGACACCTCCCCTATCCTGTGGATAGGATATATATATAAATCTTGGCATCACCTCTTTAATAAGACTGCGCATGCACAGTCAGATTACTACATATCTACCCATCCCTACAGGGGAACACAGAAGCAATGATGGATTACAATAGGGGCATTGGGGCCGACCCGAACGCCCACATACTGCGGAGGGGCACGGGAGCGCATAGTTCCCTGCCCCGCCGTCGATCACCACCATAGGCTTCAGGCCTGAGGCCTATGCGGTAGTGAAATAATGGCGCAGGTGGGCATGATGATGTCATCACGTACCTGTGCCGGGACGCAGCACTGTGACGTGTGCGCGCCTGCCATATCCTGCCTTCCTCTGCAAGCAAGTGCCTGGACCTGGACATTGGTGAGTATTTAGCTTTTAATTATTATTATTTTTTTTACTTTTTTATTTCATGTGCCTACTTTGGGGGACATGTGGGGTGGGAACACACAGGAGGACATATTAGTGAAGAGGCATCGAGTACATCGGGGAGAAATTACTATATTGGGGCTTTTGAATAGGGGGAAATTATTATGGAAGTATTACTATGTGGGGGCTATGTGGGGCCAAATTATTATGGGAGGGACAAATATGTCGGGGCAAATTACTATGTGGGGGAAAATTACTATATGGTGCAGTGTGGGGAAAATTACTGTGTGAGGGAATTTACTGTGTGGGGCAGTGTGGAGGAAATTACTATGATGGGGCAAATTACTATATGGGGCAGTGTGGAGGAAACTACTGTGTGGGGGAAATTACTATGTGGGGGGAAATTACTATATCGGGCAGTGTGAGGGGAAATTACTATGTAGGGGCAAATTACTATATGGGACAGTGTGGGAGAAATTACTATATAAGGGAAGTGTGGTGGAAATTACTATATGGGGGCAGTGTGGGGGAAATTACTGTGTGGGGGAAGTGTGGTGGAAATAACTATGTGGGGGCAATGTGGGGCAAATTACTGTGTGGGGGCAGTGTGGGGAAAATTACTGTGTGGGGAAGTGTGGTGGAAATTACTATGTGGGGGAAATTACTGTGTGGAGGCAAACTACTATATGGCGTAGTTTGGGGGAAATTACTGCGTGGGGGCAAATTACTATGGGGAGATTACTATGTGGGGGCAGTGTGGGGTAAATAACTATATTGGGGCATTGCTATTGGGGAGGTAATGTAGAGGCAATTCTATTATTTTGGGGACACTATACAGGGATTAATGCCTGCCCATAGCAGCCAATCAGATTCCACCTTTCATATTTGACAGCTCTTTTGGAAATCCAGTTCTACTTTACACCAGTTTGATAAATGACCCCAATTCACTATTTTTTGAGCAGTATAGTACCTGGGGAGCATTCGGGAGCACAACGGGCACAGTATTGGGAGTGGCAGCAGGATGACACTGTGGGGATACCAGGATGGGGAGGTTGATGGAAAAATTGAGAAATCTAACGTGTCTGTGTTACAAACTCTGTAGAGACGAGATGTGGCTGAAAGAATTTGCCATGGCGGTCTGGGTCAAATGGAGGAGAAGAGGAAAGAGAAGGTCTACATGACAGGAGATGTCACTGGATGTAAGAGGTATGTGGTGCTGTATATTCTTCCATGTCTTTTTTTATTATAATTATATGTATTTTTTATTTGGTGACCACATTTTCCAGTTTAGGACCCAATTTAGGGTAATTTGGGGTATTTTTTTTAGTCTGAAGATTTCATATGGCCTAGGAAGAGACTGTGGCGCTCACGAAGCACCGCAGCATCTTCATACAAAAAAAACCCCTAAATTAAAATGGAGGGAGGGGCCCAAGTTGGGTAGACAGCCCTGGGCCTATCATGCACTTAATCCGCCCCTGCACAGAAGAAGTGAAGAAGCCTATAGGATTAATTCAAGTGTCTTTTATGTACAGTTGTACCTGCTAGCAATTGAAGAAAAGTGGTAATCTTTGGTGAGAAATGGTGACTTATTTCCTTGGTGACTGGTAAAACTTAAAGGGTGTTTGCAAGATGTTTTTACTGATGACCTATCCTCAGTATTTGATCTGTGGGGTCTGACAACCAGGACCTCCCTGGACAGCTGTTTGAGAAGGCCCCCGCACTCGCAGTAGGGCTGCAGCCTCCTTGCAGCTTTTCCTAGACCATATAATGTCACTTTCATCAGTCACATGGCCTAGATGCAGCTCAGTGAATGGGCTGCGAAACCAAGGACAAGAGCTGTACAATATAGAGCGGTGTGCTTAGTGAGCTGAGAGAAGGCCGCGGCACTACTGAGAGCGCCGGTGCCTTCTCAAACAGCTGATCAGCGGGGGTCTCAGATGTTGGACCCCCACCAATCAGATACTGATGACCTATCCAGAGGATAGTTCAAGCAGAATGACCGGCAGCACGTCCTCCAAGGGTTCTTTATTCAAATTGGGTCCATAAAAATGTACAAAAAGGGCCAAGTACATTTTTATGGACCCAATTTGAATAAAGACCCTTGAAGGACATGCTACCGTCGATTCTGTTTGAACTGTGTATGGAGCGACTGCCGTGGAACCATGGTTGCTGACAGGCTGAGGCATTCCTGAGGGAGTTTAGAGGGAACGTTGGTGCTGCTTTCATTGTACATTTTACTATCCAGAGGATAGGTCATCAGTTAGAAAATCTCAGAACTCCTTTAATTCTTGACGTTAAAGTCTCTGTACTTAGATCTGAAAAGAATAAAGTGTTATTCAATAATAAAAAAAATTCTCAGGCCTCTTTTTACCCACATAATCCTTGTTTGTTAATTTGAGTGAAAAAGATGGTAACTCTAGCCTGCCTGTTACATAGAGAAGGTGATATTTTATTTCTTGGAGGGAGAAAATTAAAGGTAAAATGTGTCTGTCACAGGCAGACACATTACAAAGGTACAGCAGTTCTCCTTTAGGTCTGATGTTATACAAAAGTTGAAGAGGAATGTTGTCTTATCGCCCATCGCAACCATTTAATGCCCATGTTTAATTTTACCAAAGCACTTTACAGAATGAAAGCTAAACTCTTCGGCCCCTTTCACACGTGCGAGTTTTCCGCGTGGGAGCAATGCGTGAGTTGAACGCATTGCACCTGCACTGAATCCAGACCCATTCATTTCTATGGGGCTGTGCACATGAGCGGTGATTTTCACGCATCACTTGTGCGTTGTGTGAAAATCGCAGCAAGCTCTATTTTGTGTGTTTTTCGCGCAATGCAGGCCCCATAGAAGTGAATGGGGCTGCGTGAAAATCGCAAGCATCCGCAAGCAAGTGCAGATGCGGTGCGATTTTCATGCACGGTTTCTATGAGACGATCGGGATGGGGACCCGATCATTATTATTTTCCCTTATAACATGGTTATAAGGGAAAATAATAGCATTCTGAATGTAAAATAGGGCTGGAGGGGTTTAAAAAAATATAAAAAATAATTTAACTCACCTTAATCCACTTGTTCGCGCAGCCGGCATCTCTTCTGTCTCCATCTCTGAGGAATAGGACTTTTGATGACGTCAACCATGTTATAAGGGAAAATAATACAATCTACACAACCTTGAACCCAAACCTGAACTTCTGTGAAGAAGTTCGGGTCTGGGTACTACAGTCAGTTTTTTATCACACGCGTGCAAAACGCATTGCACCCGCGCGATTAGGCCGAGTTCACACGAACGAGTGTGACCCGTGCCTGTGCTGCGGCCCGCAAATAGCGGGCCGCAATGCACGATCGCCGGCCGTAGGTCAGCCGCATCGGATCGCGGACCCATTCACTTTAATGGGTGCGCGATCCGCCCGTTCCGCTAGAAAAGATCTTTTTGCGGAACGGAAGGACGGGACTTAACCCCACGGAAGCACTCCGTAGTGCTTCCGAGGGGTCCCGTCCCATGCGGCCATTCCGCGATTCTGGATTTGCGGACCCATTGAAGTGAATGGGTCCGCATCCGTGATGCGGAACTTAGCCTAAAAACTGACTGCAATTGGGTACCTACTCGCGTGGGTTTGCCACAACGCATCTGGACCTTATCCGGACACGTTCGCGTGAAAGAGGCCTTCATGTTGCAATGACGGCAAAACCACCTTTAAACTAAGCCAGTTTTAGACTTTTTTCACATGAGCGATATGGAAAGTGTCAATGAAAAATTATGGTTTTTCATGCAAGTTCAATTAATTTTGTCTGTGATTACATTCATTGTTCCAAATTTTTGCGTCCAGATTGAATGCGTTTTTCATTCATGTTAAGAAAAACTGAAGAATGACACTCAACATATCTTAGCAACCATCAGTAAAAACACATTGTGAGAGATACAGTATATCAAAACTGGTGTAAAGGGTTGCTTACCCCTGTTCTATACTTTGATCTGTAGGTACAACTTACATTAACATTATCTCCTTCATTTCAGGTGGGGCCAACCTGGTGTCTTGTGGAGGATCGGGCTATGTTAGATTTTGGAATATATTTAGAAACCAGTTAATGGCAGAGTTTCAAGCTCATGAAGGTGCAAGTTTCATAGTTATGACCATTGACAAAACAAACAATTACCTCATTACAGGAGATCTAGATGGATGGATTAAAGTTTGGGACATACAGGTAATCTAAACCCCATGTCCATGCAATAAATTCTTGGCCTGATAATCAGAATGGTTATGACTTGCTAAAAGAGGGACTTAGTTTCTTTGAATAACAAATTACGTTATGGGGTCATTTATCAAACTGGTGTAAAGTAGAACTGGCTTAGTTGCCAAGAGCAACCAATCAGATTCCACCTTTCGTTTTTGACTGCTCCTTTGGAAAATTAAAGTTTGGAATCGGATTGGTTTCTATAGGCAACTAAGCTAGTTCTACTTTACACCAGTTTGATAAATGACCCCATTAGAGAAGTTGGTTGAGGACCATATAGACCAGGGACTCTCTTTTTTTTTCTACTGGGGCATCACCAGTCCAAATATGTGGAAGCCTGTGTCTTACCACTGGTCAAAGTCCATGCCAAGAGTTTAAAATTTTTTAGCAGAACATTAATACAATCCTAAAAAAAACACTGCTAAATCAGACGTGTGCAGCTATAGAAATTCCTGTGTAGCATATATAATTACGTCTGTCAAAACTGCCTAATTCAACTGCACCACACCAACTACTAGTGGGTGCCTCACCAGTGAGGTCCACCTCACAATTTGAGCAGCACTCATGTAAGCCATATTGTTTGTCTTAATGGAATTTTTACCAATGTGACAGAAGAGCAATGAAGGACTTACAGTATATTTACTGATATTTTATTTTATTCAGGAGGAAATGTTCTTAAAATCTTTTAACCAACAGGACTTCATTTTTGGACTAGAAGATTGTGTTGCGGCTTATTTGGTGTATTTAGTTTCACCTCACGTCTCATGTAATCTTGTAGAACCTATTGTACTAAATTTCTTTAATCTCTTCTGTAATGTGTTTGGGGTCTGAAGGGTGATGAAGCGTTTGTTACATTGACTGATGTTTTATTTTCTAATGTTGGCTGACCTTGTAAGTCAGTGAAATGTTCTGGGAAAACAGAAAATAAAAAAAGCAGACTGTGATGTACATGTCCTTTCCATAGCTCTTTCCAGGCCTATGTTTAGTTCACAGGCGTCTGTAAGCACAGTGGGGGATATCTATAACAACTAGTGCAAAGGTGAAATAAAGTTGTCAGCCGAAGCGACCAATCGGATGAAGCATGCTTTCAATTTGTTAGTTAGGATATATAGGATTTTGTGACTACAGCCTTTCCTTCACATAAATGTTGCATACAATATTCCTAAAGGACAAGGTTTGGTGGTACAATGTGGTAATAATTTATGCTGCATAATAACTAACGTGCAATCATAATAAATCAAGATATAAATAAAAATACCTAAATATCATATAATGTATAGTACAATCCTGGTCCAGGAGACAACTAATGTTTATCACGGGCCCTCGTGATTAAAGAGGTATTCCCATCTGGGACCTTCATTGCACATTGCTAGGATATGCCATAGATGTTTGATAGGAGTATATCCCACTTCTTGGAGCTACTACTATCTCCAGAAATGGGCAGAGAAGTGAAGCCGCACATGCACAGTCACCCTTCCTTCAACACTATGGGACTTTCGAGAATAGCTGAATGCTGGCTTGACTAGTTTTGGAAGTTCCATAGTGGTGAGTGCAGGGGTGGCTGCACTTGTGTGAATTACTGTCCATTAACTGCTGTAGGACTACTGAAAATAGCCAAGTGCACTCACTCAGCTATTTTTGTAGCAGTGAATGCAGAGTACGCCACAAATGCGTGGTGTGACCTTAATTCACTTCCTGGCCCTTTTCTTTTTAGATAGGAGTGGGTCCCAGAGATGGAACCTGCACCTATCTAACATTTGTGGCACCTGGATGGCTGCTATGGGACTTCTAAAAATATCGGGGTGCACTTGCTCAGATATTTTTGTAAGTTCCATAGCAGTGAAAGGAAAGTACGCCATGCATGCGCAGCATGATCTCCGTTCATTTCCTGACCACATTTTTGATATAGGAATGGGTCCCAGAGATGGGACCTACACCTATCTAACATTTGTGGCATATGCCATAAAGGTCCCAGATGAGATAACCCTTTAAAGCACTACTGCCACAAACTTCATAATATATATTTATACATTGCTGAAATATAGCAATGCCAGGTCTGGTGTGGCTCATGTAGGATGTAAGTGACCCGCAGGGCACATCCTTGGCGAGACTCATGTAAATAAGCTGTAGTCTCAGTGGCAAGTGTTCATTTTCCCTGCAGCTCCACTAAAGTGGAAATTAAGCATTTCACAGTTCCCATTGGAATGAATTGTCCAAGTAAGGCCTCATGCACACGACTGTAGTTATGGTCCGCATTCGAGCCGCAGTTTTTGCAGCTCGGATGCGGACCCATTAACTTCATTGGGGCCGCAAAAGATGCGGACAGCACTCCGTGTGGTGTCTGCATCCGTTGCTCCGTTCCGAGGCCCTGTAAAAATAATATAGCATGTCCTATTCTTGTCCGTTTTGCTGACAAGAATAGGCATGTCTACAATGGGCCGCCCGTTCCGTTCCGCAAAGTGCGGAAGGCACACGGGCGGCTTCTGTTTTTTGCGGATCCGTGGTTTGCACAGTCGTGTGCATGAGGCTTAAGGCACGGACATGTTGTATCCTCCTGAGGGGGAAAAGCTCTTTGTAGCCACTTTCCATTCTGGCCAATAGATGATTGTTTTAAAAGAGAGACCCTCCTTCATTAACTCATAATTACATAATATAGTATTTGAAATATTCTTAGCATTCTATTTGCATGTTTCTTGTGCTGTAGGAGTACTGTATTGATTACAGTGAAAAGAAGACGATGGAACTCCCACCATTGGTCATGTCTTTCCAACCACACAGTGACTGCGTAACACACATTGAGACATGCACACACAATCACTGCCTCCTCATCATTTCCGCATCTGCAGACTGCAGCCTATGTGTCAGTGATGTATTTGGGAACCCAGTAGGAACATTTGGACAGGTAAACATTTTTTCATGGAAATTAAACAAAGTATCTCAATCATATTCCTTTAATACCTTAGCCCGAAGTAATTGTGAAATGATCTGTCTATATAAATGCATTAGACCACAGAGCTTTCTACATATCACATTAAGCATAGTCAGGGTTGCCAACCGTCCAGAAATGTCTGGACTGTCTGTAAAAACAGGCAACTTTTTTTCTGTGTTCGTGAAAAAAATAGATTTGTCCGTGATTTTTTTGAGGCCGTGGTACTTATTTTACAGCTCATAGTAAGTGTTGGTGACAAGTTCCTATCAGTATATTGAGCTATAGACATGTATTACTTACAATCTTTATAATTCATTATGGTTTTCTAATTTGGCATAAGTTGTCCAGAGAAAAGAAAAATGTTGGTTGGCAACCCTCAGCATAGTACTGGATTGAAGCTGGGCTATCAGACATGTCTTAAAGGGATTTCACACAATGGAGAATTGTCGCCTATTCACAAGATGGATGGTAAATGTGAGACCTCCACCACTCAGTAGAAAGGGTTCTTCTAAGCCCACCCCTTCTCCTCAGGGCATGACCACTGTGAGGTGTAGTTTGAATAAAGCACATGACATGCCAAATGTACCTAGAGGGCTTCAATCATCTGGTGACTGCCAAAAAGTGTCTTTTTGGCATTCACCAGGCAAGTATGTGTTGGTACGCCAATATTCTTTGTGTATAGAATAACAAAATAGACTGTTATTCTATACAATGAAGTAAAGTAAAATAAAAAAGTATACTGCAATGCTCAAATGTAATGTGAACAGAGCATAAACGACTTGTAGTTAGTATAGAAGATTATTCTCACTATAAGGTATAATTGCTTTAATTCTATATATTAGGATGTCATAGCAATAATATTAATCTCATATATTCAGTAGGATACATTCAGATCACTGCCATAATGTAAGTCGCGAAGAACTTACATTACATTCTTGAAGAACTCTTAGTGATCCTCTTGAGAACCTAATCAATACAAACATGGTTATGGTTACCTTTATTTAATTCTTACATGTCTTCTGTTGCTTAGGAAGAACATTGGAGAATTGAGAAACGTTCTTTGATACCAGAAAGTGATAATGAGTTAGACAATATACAAGAAACGACAGGGGGCTTTGCTTCTCCCCATAATGAAACTGCAGTACAACCTGAAACTCATGGTTTAGAGCTCTTCACCGAACATAAAGAGGAGTTGTCCTTTAAGTAAGTGAAATATATATCATGCCATTGTCTTTTTCATAATGCTACCTGGAACATATAAGCACATGGGATAACTTTGCAGGTTTAATTACGGTCCACAGTTTGGGCAAATAAAAATAGAAAAGGAATACATAAGTCACTGGGGCAAATTTGCTAATACAGATTAAAATGCAGCAGATTTATCACAGAGGCTGATCAATCTGTCGCATCTATAGACTATCTAGTCTAATTTACGCCACCTATAAGTTGGACTTATTTTACTACAAACATCTGCCAAACTTTCTGTTCATTTTTGGCATGCAGAGGCACATTTAAGCCACACACATTAAGCCACTCTCCCTTGTCAGGGGGAAGCAAAGGTTAGAAAAGTGTCTAAAATACTTGATATATGCAATGCAAAGCATGAACACCCCCTCCTGTGCAAAGCACATTTTAAATAGTAAATCTGCCCCATTGTGTGAACAAGACCTACTTGTGGCAAAAGAGTAATGGTGTGCTTACACAGTGCAGTATGTGCATGCTTTTTTCTGGAGACAAAATTTGCACTGTATCCTAAAAAGACAAAAGGTGGAACACTTCTTTTATACCTCTTCTCCTTTCAGTATCCACTCAAGTAAAAAAATGCAAAAATTGCACCAAAATCGCACTGTGCAAACAAAGACTCAAAATTAAGCAGAATGCTAATGAAACTTGAAGCTTTCATTGGCATGGGCCTCTCTTCTGTACCAGTTGCTAGTTTCACACTAGTGCTAGGGATCTGGCAGGCTGTTCAGGTAGGGAACAGCCTGTCAGATCTCTCTTCATTCTGGCATTGCCGGGAGCTAAAAGGGGATGTTTCACTGCAGCAAATGGCATCTATCATGTCGAGAATGCTAATATAAGGCTCTTACTAAGGTATTGTTATTATCCATATTGCTTCCTTTGCTAACATCAATTTTTCCATCACATTATCCATCGCTCGTTTCCATGGTTACAACCACCTTGTAATCCGTAATCCTTCAGCGATGGCCGTGCTTGCACACTATAAAAAAAAGTGCTGGACTATGTGCACTCCCACGGTCCCATCCACCAGAGAGGCCGGCGCTTTTCCTATATTGTGCAAGCACGGCCACCACTGATGGATTGCAGGGTGGTTATAACCATGGAAACGAACAATATATAATGTGATGGAAAAATGAATCTAGACAGCAAATGAGGCAATATGGACAATCACAATACATTAGTAAGTGCCTTCATGACTGCCCACTGACTATATACATTCTATCTGCACATACCCCATGCAGATAGCAGGTATATAAACGGTCAGGCTGCTCTTTAATCCGAGCACTGTACAGAGCTGGGGTTAAAGCTCCTTCAATCTAGCAGGAGCTAGATTGACAGGACTTGCAATCAAGCAGGAGCAGGTCAGGTCCAGGCTGTGAGACACAGCGGGTACCCTGAGGAGAAGACCGGTTTATTGCCGATCTTGCCTTCTCCGGTGCTGGCAGAAGAGTGCTGCACGACCACAGGGAGGGAGAGTAGGAACCAGCCAAGTCGCTTCCTCTATTGATCCTGCCAGTCACGTGACTGCGGGGTGTCTCGGGGCAGGAGCAGAGCTGCGGGGTCTAAGGAGACCCTGATCAACTCTGCCTGTGCGTAATACCCCCAGTGGGGGCTGTTTTCCCCTATGACTGGGGCTCCTGTGGATGCCCCAGTTACAGTGGAAACAGTGCAAGTAAAAAAAAAATTCAGTGCCCTCCAGAGGTCTTTTAATGTCCTCTTGGAGGACATATTATGTGCCAAAAATAAATGAAAATATAAGTAAAAAAAATAAAATGCACAAATAAAGAAATGTAAAAAAAACAAAAAACAATGCCGTCACCAACGGAAACCGTCGCCATAGTCGCCCAGTTCACTCAAACCTATATATGTTATATATCAAAACGTTCGTCACAAAATAGGGAACCCATTGCAATAATTAATTTTTGTGTCCATTTTATTATTTAAGAAATAAAAATCTATAATTAATAAAATTACTTTTTAAAAAGAATGAGCTGTTTTACCCAAATTAAACCTAAAAAAAGGGAAAAAAATCTTGAAAAAAAATGTTAATAAAAAGTCCTAAGTGTCAAGTAAAAAACATCAAACAAATTATTTTGGTAGTCCAAAAAAAAGAGAGGGTCACTAAACCACCATCACGAAAAATTGCCTGTATATTCAGGCCTTTTTTAGGCTCAGTCATGAAAGGGTTAACTTTCTCTACATTATAAATGCCATTTGGTGAAGGGAGACAACCCATTTAAGGTCTCCGTCCAGCCCCATTAACTATAATGGAGACCAGCAGAAATCCAGCCGCAACCCGGCAAATATGTTAGGAATTGGCCAGAAGAAAAGCGCTGCGCTGTCAGAACAGCCTGCCGTATCCCTAGTGCTACAGTGAAACAAGCCTTTCAGTAAACTCCTGTTTATTGTACTTGCTTGTTTTTGTTTGTTTGTTTGTTTGTTTGAAAACGCACTGCAACCTTCCAAAAAATGATCCTTTATTAGGGGCACAGGGTGTTTAACCTGTAGGATACCGCCGCCGTAACTGTACAGTGCTGCGGACTGTGACTTTAATGCCAGCACCGTACAGCGGCTGTTCCTGTACCCTAGCTGTGCCGTGATCTGTGGAGGATCCTCGTCACCACAGCGGGGGGACCTGATGGTTGGGATGGCAGCCTGATGCCTTCCATAGGCATCGTGCTGCCTTCCATGTAAGCCTGTAAGACCCAGCCCCCTGAGTCTCACAGGCAAGCAGGCTGTAAGTGTATTACACTGTGTAATACACTTACAGCCAATGCATTACAATAGAGATGTATTATAATGCATTGTACAAAAGATCAGACCCCCAAAAGTCCAATAGTGGGACGAAAGATAAAGTTAAAAAAAATTATAAAAAAGTATTTTAAATAATAAAAAAATAAAAGTTTTAAGTTAAAAAAAGCACCCTTTTCCAATAATTAAGTTATAAAAAATTGCATATTAGGTATCACCGCGTCCTTATCGACTAGCTCTATAAAAATATTACATGATCCACCCTGTCAGGTAAATGGTACCAATCAAACCATCATCTCATCTGACACTACCTAAGACAATAGAAAAAAAAAATGGTTCTCACAACATGGCAACACAAAAACAAGATTTTATTCTGTTCAAAAATGCTTTTACCGTGTAAAACTTAACAAAAATAAAAATAATAGACACATTAGGTATCGCCACATCCGTAACAACCTGCTCCATAAAAGTATCACACGATTTACCCTGCCAGGTGAACGCTGTAAAAATAAAATAAATAAAAAGTATGCCAAAACAGTGATTTTTTTTGTCACCTTGCCTAACAAAATGCATAATATCGAGTGATCAAAAAGTCATATGTACCCCAAAATGGTACCAATAAAAACGTCACCTCATCTCGCAAAAAATAAACCTCCACATAAGACAAAAAAAAACAATGGCACCCGTAAAGCAATACATCAAAATCTGCGCTGCAAAAGCCACATGGTGCTCCTTCCTTTTTGAGTCCTGCCAAGTGCCCCCACAGCAGTTTACCACCACATATGGGGTATCATCGTATTCAGGAGAAAATGGGTAATAAATTGTGGGGTGCTTTTTCTCCTGTCACCCCTTGTAAAAAGGAAAAATTTGGTGCTAAAGCAACATTTTATTGGAAAAAATTTAACTTTTCATTTTTAAAACCAAGTGTTTTCAAATTCTGTAAAACACTTAGGGGGTCAAAATGCTCATCACACCCAATGAATATATTCTTTGAGGGGTGTCGTTTCCAAAATGTGGTCACTTTTTGAGAGTTTCCACTGTGGGATTATGTCAGGGTCTTTTCAAATAAAAAATGGTGCCCAAATAACATTCTAGAAAAATCTCCCTTCATATGGCACTTCTTTCCTTCTGACCACTGCTATGTGCCCATACCACAGTTTACTACCACATATGGGGTATTTCTGTAAACTGCAGAATCAGTGTAATGTATATTAAGGTTTATTTTGCTGTTAACCCTTGCTGTGCTGCAAGAAAAAATTGATTAACATAGAAACTCTACAAAAAAACAAAATTTTAAAATTTCACCTCCATTTCCTTTAATTCTTGTGGAAAACCTCAAGGGTTAACAAAGCTTGTAACATCAGTTTTGAATAATTTGAGGGGTGTAGTTTCTAAAATGGGGTCCTTTATGGGTTGTTTCCATTACATAAGCCCTTCAAAACCACTTTATAACTGAATTGGTGATTAAAAAAATGGTTTTGGAAATTTTCTTGAAAATTTGAAATATTGCTTCTAAAATTCTAAGCCTTCTGACGTACTAAAAAAAATGAAATGACATTTACAAAATGATGCCAACATAAAGTATACAAATGGAAAATGTCAAGCAGAGAAATTCATATTTAAGAAATAGTGAATTTTTGCAAATTCTCTTTAATTTTTTGATTTTTTTTATAAATAAACGTAAAATATATTGACTCAAATTTATCACTAACATGAAGTACAATATGTGACGAGAAAACATTCTCAGAATGGCTTGGGTTTTAAGGTGAAAAGTGGCTTGTGCTGAAGAAGATAAACACACAAGGTGTTATTGCAAAAACAGTGCACAAGCATTCAAAAAGTATGCATTAACAAGGGCAGAATACCTGCCCGTATTTATACACACACAAATGTTAAAGGGGTAGTGCCAAGTACAGGGGATAGCGGCTAACTGGCTGATGGTTGGAACCCCCACTGATCAGGAGAATAGGGGTCTCTTTATGCCATTCTGGTGGAGAGCCAAGTTGTGCATGTAGAATGCTGCTCCATTCAGTCTCTAGGTGAGCATCAAGATAGCTGAGTACAGATCTCAGTTACAGTTGTGCTCATAAGTTTACATACCCTTGCAGAATTTATGATTTCTCAATCATTGTTCAGAGAATATAAATGATAACACAAAAACTTTTCTTTCACTCATGGTTAGTGGTTGTCATAAACACAATACAAACTACCCAAATGACCCTTTTCAAAAGTTTACATACCCTGGTTATTTGGCCTGATAACATGCACACAACTTGACACAAAAGGGTTACAATGGCTAATAAAGGTAACCATCTTCACCTGTAATCTGTTTGCTTGTAATTAGTGGGTGTGTATAAAAGGTCAATGACTTTCTTGCCTCCTGACAGACCCTTGCATCTTTTATTCAATGCTGCACTGATGTTCTTTGGATTCTAAGTCATGGGAAAAGCAAAAGCATTGTCAAAGGATCTGAGGGAAAAGGTAGTTGAACTCTATAAAACAGGAAAGGGATATAAGAAAATATCAAAGGACTTGATAATGCAAATTAACAGTGTTCAAACTCTAATTAAGAAATAGAAAAGTAGGGGTTCTGTTGAAACCAAACCACGGTCAGGTAGACCAACTAAACTTTCAGCCATAACTGCCAAAAAAATTGTTCGGGATGCAAGGAAAAACCCACAAATAACTTCAGGTGAAATACAGGACTCTCTGAAAGAATGTGCTGTGGCTGTTTCAAGATGCACAATAAGGAGGCACTTGAAGAAAGATGGGCTGTATGGTCGAGTTACCAGCCATTACTATGCAAATGCCACAAAGTTACAATATGCCAAACATCACAGAGACAAGCCTCAAACCTTCTGGCACAAAGTCATTTGGAGTGATGAGACTAAAATTTAACTGTTTAGACACAACCATAAACGCTACATTTGGAGAGGAGTTAACAAGGCCTATGATGAAAGGTACACCATTCCTACTGTGAAACATGGTGGTGGATCGCTGTTGGTTTGGGGATGTGTGAGCTACAAAGGCACAGGAAATTTGGTCAGAATTGATTGCAATATGAATGCAGTAATGTATCAACAACAACAAATACTGGAGGAAAATTTGCACTCATCATCCCGGAAGCTGCACATGGGATGTACTTGGACCTTCCAAAATGACAATGATCCAAAACACAAGTCCAAGTCGACCTGTCATTGGCTATAGCAAAATAAAGTAAAGGTTCTGGAGTGGCCATTTCAGTCTCCAGAACTAAATATCATTGAGCCACTCTGGGGAGACCTCAAACATGCAGTTCATGCAAGACAGCCCAAGAATTTAGGGGAACTGGAGGCTTTTTGCCAGGACGAATGGGCAGCTTTACCATCTGAGAAGATAAAGAGCCTCATCCTTAACTACCACAAAAGACTTCAAACTGTCATTGATGTTAAAGGGGGCAATACACGGTATTAAGAACTGGGGTATGTAAACTTTTGATCAGGGTCATTTGGGTAGTTTGTGTTGTGATTATGATTTAAAAAGAGTAAACAAAGTTGTTTGACAATAAATGGCTTCAGCCAACCACTAACCATAAGTGAAAAAAGTTTTTGTGTTATCATTCATATTTTCTAAACAATGGTTAAGAAATCATAAATTCTGCAAGGGTATGTAAACTTATGAGCACAACTGGTATCTCCAGTACTCCCATAGAGAATGCATGGAGTGGCAGTGCACATGCACGACTTGCCATTCCATCAGAACGGTTGCAGTAGTGGTGGCTGTGTAGATGTAATGGAAGTGGCAGTAGGGGGATTAGCCGTGGGGAAGAACATCTGTATCTGTGGTGGCTGCATGATGTTAGGCAGGCAGAGAGCAGCAGTGGTATGATGGGGCCGGTGACGAGTGTTGAGCAAACCTGAACTGTAAAGTACGGGTCCGTACCGAACTTTACGATTTTTGGTACCAGGACCCAAACCCGAACTTTGCCGGAAAAGTTTGGGTTTGAGCTCGGTGCTCGGGCATTTAATAAAGCTTGTTGAAAGGCTGCAGGGCAGCCAATCAACAATCTTTTAGGCTGTGTGCCCTTGAAAGCCATTACAGCCATGCCTACTAATGGCATGGCTGTGATTGGCCGGTGCATGTGACCCAGCCTCTATATAAGCTGGATAACGTGTAGCACCGCCCATCAGCTCTCAGTAGTGAAGGGACAGAAAGCAGGCAGCTGAAGTGAGGGACAGTGTTAGTGCAATGCACCATCTTTGCACCCCTGACACAGAAAGATAATCATAAATCTGTCTGCTAATTATGTTGGTGACCTACAGCTATTTTTTTTTTTTGTGGGTGCAATGCAACATTGTACTTTGTACCCCTGACACACAAATATAATAGTTAATCCGTCTGTTAGTTAGGTGCACGTCATATACCCATTTATTGCGTGAAGTACACCTGCACTGCATACGTGACAGGGAAATTGATATGTTTAATCCGTCTGTTAGTTAGGTGCACGTCATATACCCATTTATTGCGTGAAGTACAACTGCACTGCATACGTGACAGGGAAATTGATATGTTTAATCCGTCTGTTAGTTAGGTGCACGTCATATACCCATGTATTGCGTGAAGTACACCTGCACTGCATACGTGACAGGAAAATAATATGGTTAATCTGTCTGTTCAGTGGGTGACCTCAAAAAATGAAGAGAGCATCAAATAAGGGACGTGGCCCTGGTCGATCTGTGCCAGCTACACGCCCAAATGAAACACCTTCCTCAGGTGCACGTAGGCGACAGAATGTTCAGCGTTATTTTGTAGGCCCGAATACCGGTGTACGAATGGTAAGGTCAGAACAAGTAGAGGCGGTAGTAGATTGGGTAGCTGACAGTGCCTCCAGTTACTTTACATTGTCTCCCACCCAGTCCCCTGCTGAAAGCGCAGAATTGGCACCTGCAGCCATGGGCACCTGTCTTTCACCTCACCCCCTTGCAAATCAGCCAAGCAGTCTGAGCCCCAAGTCATGCAGCATTCTCTTATGCTTTTTGATCACTCTGCTGGTAGGGTTTCCGAGGGCCGTCCACATAGCCCTGCTCCAGAAGTGGAAGAGATTGAGTGCACTGATGCCCAACCACTTATGTTTCAGGATGTGGACATGGGAGGACCACCGCAGGACATCTCTGATGATGATGAAACATAGGTGCCAACTGCTGCGGCTTTCTGCAGTTTGTAGACCGGCACGGAGGGCAGAGGTGAAGAGTGGGTGATAGATGATGTGGAGGATGATGAGGTCCTAGACCCCACATGGAATCAAGGTCATGCGAGTGACGTGTGCAGTTCGGAGGAAGAGGTGGTGGTCACACAGCGCCAGCCGCACAGCAAAAGAGGGAGCAGTGTGTAAAAGGAGAGTGGCCGTCCCCTAGCCAGTACGCCTGCTACTGCCCACCGCACCCAGGGACTGAGCACACCAAAGCCAGCTCCAAGGAGTTCCCTGGCGTGGCAGTTCTTCAGACAATGTGCTCATGACAAAACGCGAGTGGTTTGCACGCTGTGCAATCAGAGCCTGAAGCGAGGCATAAATGTTCTAAACCTGAGCACCACCTGCATGACCAGACATCTAAATGGAAAGCACGAGCTGCAGTAGAGTAAACACCTCAAAAACCACGAAAGATCTCAGGCTCCTCCTGGTCCCTCTTCTGCTGCAGTCTCGGCCTCTTCCTCCCCCTCTGGAGTGACAGTGGCAAACAGAGGATGTGGCAGCAACGCCACCACGTCCGTCACCAAGCATCTCCACAATGTCCCATGGAAGCGTTCAGCTGTCTATCACCCAAAGACTGGAGAGAAAGAGGAAGTACCCCCCTACCCACCCGCGATCCCTGGCCCTGAATGCCAGCATTTAAAAATCCCTGGCCCTTGAAATGCTGTCATTCCGTCTGGTGGAGACAGAGATTTTTAAAAAACTTATGGCGGTGGCTGTCCCCCAGTACGTGGTTCCCAGCCGCCACTACTTTTTCAGGCGAGGCATCCCCGTACAACCAAGTGGTGGACAAAATCAGGTGTGCTCTGCGCAACGCAATCTGTGGCAAGGTCCACATAACCACCAGTAAGCATGGGTAGGGACATTATATCTCCCTAACTGCATACTGGGTAAATGCAGTGGCGGCTGGGCCTGAGGCGGATAGTAGTTTGGCGCGTGTCCTTCTGCCACCGAGGATTGCAGGACGTTTTTTTTTTGCCTCCTGTTGCCTCCTCCTCCTACTCCGCTTCCTCCTCTACCGCCTCCTCATCTGGTCCGCGTAACACCTTCACCACCAACTTCAGAACAGCCAGGGGGAAACGACAGCAGGCTGTTTTGAAACTCATCTGTTTGGGGGAAAAAACCCACACCACATAGGAGCTGTGGATGGGCATGGCACAACAGACCGATCAGTTGGTTGGTGCCACTGAGCCTCAAGCCCGGCCTGGTGGTGTGCGATAATGGGCGAAATCTCGTAGTATCTCTGGGCCTAGCCGGTTTGACGCACATCCCTTGCCACTTTGACCTCCGCCTCCTAGTTCAAGATCATAATTTTTTACTTTTTTTTAATTCTATGTTATTTTAATTCATTTCCCTATCCACATTTGTTTGCAATGCAATTGTCCTGCTCTTACCCCTATTTGCTTCCTTTTGCAGCCCTCTAGCTCTTTCTATGACTTTTTTTAGAGAAATTTTAGTGCCCCAAAGTTCGGGTCCCCATTGACTTCAATAGGGTTCGGGGTGAAGTTCAGGTCAAGTTCGGGTCCCGAACCCGAACTTTGCGGCGAAGTTCGGCCAAACCCGGCGAACCCGAACTTCCAGGTGTTCACTCAACCCTACCTGTGACCAATAACCACCATAAGCAATGCCCGATCTGTTCATCAGCCACAGGTGTGTGAAACTCCTCACAGATCTGTGCCTCCTTCATTTTGACAAAAGTGATGTCTTGTACACTGGCAGAGTACAACTTCGTCCATGATGATGCCACCTGGTGCACTGAAAACCCTCTCTGAGACGACAATGAAGACTGGACAAGACAGTATAGCGGGAGCAAACTGAGCCAGTTCTGGCCACTGTTCCAATATTCCTGCCCAAAAGACTGTGTAGAATTGCTTTCTGGCCACACATTCCATTAACTATGACCGAGTTGGAGAACAAGTAACAGACGAGGATGATAACAAGGATACTGTACTGGTTGAGGATGTGGCCTGGCTGCCTCAAAGAAGACCAAGAGAAGGAGAACAAACTTTCTCTAATTGCTGGCCAGTTCTATTTTCCCACTGGATCTAAGGATGTTGCCACCTGCGCAGAACTGCATGACATTTTAAAAATGAGACAATCTTTAGAGACGGCGGTACGGCAGGAACTGCACCACCAGCAACTTGACCAGGTGAGAGTTCTGCTTGCACACAAGCTATTTCTGGTTGTGAATAGTTTTCTCATGGCCACACATTCTGTTATTGATGTCTCACAATGAAGCAGAGAACAAAGAGGAGGATGAGTCTAATCAAGAGAAGCAGCTGCTGATAATAAGGACACTGTACTGCTTGGGGATACAGCCTAGCTGCCACAAAGAAGACCGGGAGAAGGAGAACATTCCAATTGCTGGCCAGTTTTATATTCCCGCCTCATGTGCAGAACTGAACGACATTTTAAAAATGTTTACAGACAGCTGGCCATAAGTAGTAATGCTATAGAGCAGAATTAAATTTGGAATGCTGGACAGTTGTATTTTACCCACAGGATCTAGTGATGCTGCCTCATGTGCTGCAATAGAGCCCTGGTACATATGTTTGCGTTTGAACATCCACGGCTTATTTTAATCCTGTAGACCTTGCACATCACTGTAGTTTTGTGTGCAGGCCTTGTAGAGAAAAACTACCATATAGGAGCAACTTGCACAGAACTAGTGGCAGTTCAGCTTGACCTAGGTCTGGCACATTTTGAGCCTATGTCCACAGTATCAGCAGCACTACCAGTTCCCAAATAGAGATGTCCCGAACTATTTGCCGGCGAACAGTTCCCGGCGAACATCGCTTGTTCGCGTTCGCCGTGGCGGGCGAACATATGCGATGTTCGATCCCCCCCTATACGTCATCATTGAGCAAACTTTGACCCTGTACCTCACACTCAGCAGACACATTCCAGCCAATCAGCATACCCTCCCTCCCAGACCCTCCCACCTCCTATCAAAAAGCAAGGACAGCATCCATCTTAGATTCAATCTGAAGCTGCAGTGTTAGTTAGAGCAGGGACAGTGCTGCTGCTGCTGAATTAATAGGGAAATCGTTAGCTAGGCCAGTGTTCTGTGTCCACTCCAGTCCTCAAAGACTCATCTGCTGTAAGGACAGCGTCCTGACAGCACCCCAAAAAGCCCTTTTTAGGGCTGGTACATCAGTCTGCTTTTTATATATATATATATATATATATATATATATATTGCAGTTGCCTGCCCATGTGTGAGAGGCCACAGGCCCACAGACTGTACTGAGTGAACACCACTTATATCGGGTGGCACAGTACCTTGCAGATAAAAAAGTCATTTAATTTTTACCCTTTAATATAATTGCAGTTGCCTGCCAGTGTGTCAGGCCCACTGACTGTACTGTGCCCACTGCCAGTGCCCACCACTCATATCGGGTGGCACAGTACCTTGCAGATAAAAAAGTCATTTAATTCTTCCTCTGTAATATAATTGCAGTTGCCTGCCAGTGAGTGTCAGGCCCACTGTCATGCCCTGCTCAGGCTATGTGCGGAGGTCTGCCAGATTAGCAGCACGTGTGTAGCCTTTTGTTTTTGTTGGAGTTGAGCTATATCCGCCTCCCTTCAGGTGCACTGGGTGGGGTCGTTGGTTTGAGTTTAAATTTCGCCCACTCCCAGTGTCCTGTGCGGGTTATAGCTTCTGTCTGGCTCTTTGAAAGGAAGGAAGGAAGGATTTGCTGTTTCTGGTCAGAAAAGATAAGTTGTTTTTTGTTTTCTTGTGGTTGCCTGTCTAGGCTGTTAGAGAGACGCCTGCCCCCTCCAGGTTCTGAGGGAGCAGGCTGCCTCTTTCCCCCTTTCACCATCTTAGGGATTTTAGGGAATTTTCAGCCCAGGCACAAGGACACGTTATTCCCACCTTCAGGGTCTGAACGTGGGCATAGAAGTATAGGGAGAGCTGGTAGGGATTTGTCAGGAGGTGACCTTGATCCACAGCTTCTCGCCTAGACACTTGTTTGTTTATTTTCTGTGTATCTGGTATCCTGTCCGCCAAGACACCCACAGACTGTACTGTGCCCACTGCCCACCACTCATATAGGGTGGCACAGTACATTGCACGACGCACGCGCAGTACCCCAAATTGGAAATAAGAGGACCGACCAATCATCTTTTTCCATCTCCCGGTTCCTAAAATCTATTCGATACACGTCCCCTGATAGGGGACGCAACAGGTATTAAACTGGTAGGAATAGTACTACTTAACACACCACTCATATAGGGTGGCACAGTACATTGCACGGCACACGCGCAGTGCCCCAAATTGGAAGTAAGAGGACCGACCAACCATCTTTTTCCATCTCCCGGTTACTAAAATCTATTCCATACACCGGCCCCTGATAGGGGACAAAACAGAGATTAAACTGGTAAGAACTGACAGCCTCTGCAGAGCTGGGTATTTTTTGGCCACGTTACTGAACGCTTATGCACAATGACTGTAGGCTTATGCGTCCTTTTGCGGAGGTGACAAACCTGGTCAGTCAAACCCAAGGTAACATCATCCACCTCATCCCATATGCGTTTTTTCTGGAGCGTGCCCTGCGAAGAATGCTGGATCAGGCCGTAGATGAGCATGAAGAGGAAGAGTTGTGGTCACCATCACCACCAGAAGCAGCCTTGTCGTCGTCGATTGCTGGACCTGCGGCAACGCTGGAAGAGGAGTCTAAAGAAGAGGAGTCAGGGGAGGAAGGTGGCTTTGAGGAGGTGGAAGACCAACCACAGCAGGCGTCCCAGGGGGCTTGTTGTCACCTTTCGGGGACCCTTGGTGTTGTACGTGGCTGGGTGGAGGAAGAGACCTTCAATGACGTCAGTGAGGACAAAGAACGGGACATGGCTAGCTTGGTAACCAACCTTGTGCAAATGGGGAGTTTGCGGTTGTGCAAATGGCTAGCTTGGTAACCAACCTTGTGCAAACGGGGAGTTTGGTCTGTCACTGTGAAGCGGGCGTAACCCTTACACTACCTGATCGATACAAAATCATACCTGATCGTATACACTCACTGGATGTTTTAAAGCACGTTATTTCAAACAATTTAGGAATGTTAGGTGATTTATGCCCTTTATGGATCAAAACCTGACTCTGCGTCAACTACGTAATTTTCCATGGGAGTTTTGCCATGGATCCCCCTCCAGCATGCCACAGTCCAGGTGTTAGTCCCCTTGAAACAACTTTTCCATCACTATTGTGGCCAGAAAGAGTCCCTGTGGGTTTTAAAATTCGCCTGCCTATTGAAGTCTATGGTGGTTCGTCCGGCTCGCCCATTCGCGAACATTTGCGGAAATTCACGTTCGCCGTTCACGAATGGAAAATTTTATGTTCGCGACATCTCTATTCCCAAACTGACCACAACAGAAGCAGATCTGGCCCAGACAGTCCTTTTGGAGGTTATGACTGTACGTTGCCTCCGCTTTTTATTGCCCCCATGGTCACCACCCTTCTCCTTTGATGTCCCCTCCTCCTCCTTAGCACACCCCTTCTACAAACACACGGCACACTGGTATTGACAATTTACAATGGTAATGCAGTTTTTGCAGTAAAATGCTTTTGCTGTAAAGACATGGTATTGTGAAATACAAAACTTTCACTAAACCGTTTATACTAATACAGTTTTTGCAGTAAAACTCATTCAGTAACACAAGTATACTAATGGTGTTATTGCAGTAAAATGCCTTTGCTGTAAGTGAACGCTATCTTGTCTCGCAATAATACTGTGCGTTTACTAACACTAGTATACAAATGGCATTATAGCAGTAAAATGCCTTTGCTGTAACTGAATAATATCTTGCAGTAATACAATGCATTCAGTAGCACGGGTATAATAATGTTGTTATTAAAGTAAAATGCCTTTGCAACTTTGCTGTAACTGAACGCTATCTTGCAGGAAATCACATGAGACCTGGCCCGGGAGGTCATGGTGATGTCCTCGCGACCTCTTGTCCCGCTCTACTCCATTTCAGACTACAGGCATCAGCCACTGTGATAAATTTGGTGCCTTTTTACACTGTCTACAAATTAGACAAGCTTAGGGGGTCTGATCTGAGGTCTGATGTAGGGGTCTGATCTGAGGTTTGATGAAGATTGAGGGTCTTGTTTGGGGGTCTGATGAAGATTGGAGGTCTGATGAAAAAAATATATATATATTTTCTTTACCAGACTTCCAAAAGGTAAAGGTGTCAAATTATTCTTACTCCCGTAACACCAAGCAAAGTGACCTGTCAGCTAAGACTTTCTGTAGTGACATCCTCTTATTAATCTATATTTACCACTCCAGAGAAGTTTTTGATCAGGTTTTGTACAGGTTTTTTATGCAGTTTTGAAGATTTGGGTGGTACAAGAAAGAATGTACAGAATGTACAGGATGGAATAGCCTTCCTGCAGAAGTGGTAGCTGCAGTTTAAGCATGCATGGGATAGGCATAAGGCCATCCTTCATATAAGATAGGGCCAAGGGCTATTTATAGTATTCAGTATATTGGGCAGACTAGATGGGCCAAATGGTTATTATCTGCCGACACATTCTATGTTTCTATTTAGAGAAGATTCTGTTTTTCTTCCTATTTTAATGCGCCGCTGGTTTTAAAAACTGTATCAAAAACTTAAACTAAACCTGATCAAAACGTTAACGTGTACAGGCATCCTTTGGGTCCTTTTCTTTGCAGGGCTGAGTTGTCATGGCAATCGGTGTGGTTTAATGACATCATTCTTTTCTTAAGCTGCTGGATGTGCTCCAAACTCTAGCCAAGTTATTAGCTGTACATAGATCCTGAAGTACACTCATTCTTTTATTTCTAATACTGTTTTTTCCTTTGGCTTATTGCGCTGACACAGTCTCCTCAGGGCTCCTGCTATTTTTGCCACATCATTGGTTCCATTTCATTTTCAGCGTCTCTTTGGCTACCATGAGTAGCTCTAAAACACTATAATGACAGCCATATTTGTTGTTCCCAAGTCTTCCAAGAACCAATCTTCTAAAACAGCTATGCAAAACGTTTTACTCGTAACTTAAAAGAGTACACAATCCAATACATTAAAGGGGTTGTCCACAACAGAAATATTGATGACCTGTCCTCTTGACTGCCAGCACCCCCACTGATAAGCTGTTTGAAAGGGCTGAGAGCTGCAGCCTCTTTATGGTATACCAAGCATATTGTATAGTGGCTGTGCTTGGTAATCCAGCTCAGTCCCTTTCACTTCAATGGATCTATGATGGACATGCCTTCACTGGCCAAGGAATAAGCAGCAGCACTCCCTTGAGCACTGTGGTTCCTTCCCAAAGCTGATTGGTGGAGGTGCCGAGAGTTGGACTCCACTGATCTGATATTCATGACCTATCCTAAGTATGTCATCGATGTTTAGGGGGTGATATTATTTTTTGCCATTTTAGGAGAAAATGATATTGGATTGAAAAGACTTTATCATACACTGATTATGAATAGTGTTGAGCACGAATATTCGAATCGCGAATTTTAATCGCGAATATCGCCACTTCGAGAATTTGCAAATATTTATAATATAGTGTTATATATTCATATTCGCAAATAGTGTTGAATATTCTAATCATGAATTTATTGCAAATTTATCGCGAATATATTATATTGGCAATTTTCGCAATCAAGTAAACAATAACTGGAGATCACGAATTCTCGAATTTGCTAAATTATGGCGAATATTCGGCCAAAAATTCGCGAAATATCGCGAATTCGAATATTGGCCATGCCGCTCATCACTAATTATGAAGATGTTGTCCCACTTTTCCTTTTTGTAACTGACATATAAGATGAATGTCATAAAAACCTAATTCACAATCTAACTGATAATTTCAGATCCTACAAAGTATGGCGTTTCAGTTTTATTCCCATGATTTTAATAATACTTATTTGTTCTTTTAGCGTTGGTCCATACTGATTGTACCGTGCATTGCACCTACAGTACATGAATTATGAACACATTTTCTATTACCTGTTCATTTTATTTATTTAGGAATAGTCCTTGGGAAAACACAATCTTGGGTAGAAAATACAGAAGAAATGGGTTAAAAGAAAAGTTACATGCAAACTTCATTGGGGATTCAGTCCAAAATGCAATTGGTAAGTGCACAGAGACATTTGTTGTGGTAGATCCATATTAAATTTATGATCGTTTCACTGCAGCATCATTTATCATAAATAAAATATCACCAGTCACAATGTTACTCTAAGAAAGTTTTTTGATTTGGGACAATGGAAACTGGTCATTAAACTTGCAAGTATCTTGAAATATGATGTAAAACACTGCTTACAAATATAGCACTGTCATTAGCCAGCAAAAATATGAATATGACATACGTTATAAATATTAATGTGACTGCCATCTGTATTCAACATTAAATAATATGGTAAGATAGGATTTTCTAAACCCAAATATTTAGTCTATTATTCTGACAACTTTTCTACATAAAAAGTTGAGAGAGAAAAATGTTTAGCATCAGTTGATATGTCAATGACTCATATTAGTAGTTGGTAAGAGTCAATTATGGTACTATTGGTAGTTCTAGCAAAATCATTTTTGTAAATGTCTTATGGAACCAAATATAGAAGATAGGAAATTAAGGGGTCTTCTTGCAGAATGAAACAAAGATGATTGTTGGGATGGAGGAGTTGGATCTCTCCCTGACCTGGAACAAGGCAACTTAAAGGGGCTGTGCAGTGCAAAGATATTGATGACCTATCCTCAGGATAGGTCATCAATATCAGATTGGCGGGGGTCCAATCCCCAGTACCCCAACTGATCAGCGGTTTAAAGAGGTAGCGGAGCTCATGTGAGCACTGCTTCCTCTTCAAAATAACCTGTGTGTCGTCTCGCTTGTAAAGGCAGTGCAGTATAATTACAAGTGAATGGGATGAACAGCAGTAATTACACTGTGCTGCCGCTACAAATCATCGGAGAAATGTTTTATTCTGATTTAAGGTCCTTGCACACGACCGTATGCCCTCCAAGACATACAGTCAGTGAGCGGGCCATATGTCCCAGAGCATCATTGATCATATGGCCCGCTCATGGACCGTATGTCTTGGAGGGCATACGGTCGTGTGCAAGGGCCCTTAAGGTGCTATTACATGGACATATTAGTGGATGAGGGAAGCTCTTATGATTCACTGTTAATTCGGTCTGCACCTATACCTGTACCAGTAGTTTCAGGTTGTCCAAGTATGGCCCAGCAATTGGCAGTAAACTAATTTTAAGTGGAACCCCAGCCACTAAATCAGTCTCCACAGATTGAACATAATGACAATGGTAAGCAAGCATATGTAAGAATTATATGGTAGAGAACTGGAGCATATGTCAAGTCAGAGACAGCTCAAGACTTGTGCCATTATATATAAAAGAACATTTTCAGGGGTCATGACTTTTTTAAAGAATCCAGAGAGTATGCCATTAATGTCTCTTATACTGACAGCAGTGGTCCTTAGACTCCTGTCCCACTTTATGCTGTAGGCGACTGCCTCCACCTTCTGCTGGAGAATAGAGAGTTGACCATGCACCTTTGTGGCTCTCTTCATTCACTTCTATGGGAGCTAGACATGCATCTATCAGACATTTATGGCAAGTACTGTGGAAGTACCTCTTTAAGGATATCCACAATGCTTAAAGGGGTTGTGAGACAATGCGAGTGGGTTTGGCAACCTTCCCCCCTCTTCCCCACACACACGTAAACATGATGTGAACTTGATGTAAACTTCCGGTTTGACATTGTCGCAACCAATCACTGGCTGCAGAGGAGACCAGATCCCATTGTGTCATGTGACCATTTGTCACACTGACGTCAATGGGTCCTTGGTTCCCATTTTGCAGCCAAGTATAGGACATGTTCTATCTTTTTGCGGAATGGATAAATGGATGTGAAAAGCATACAGATCATCCATCTGCTTTCTGCATCCGTATGTTTGTTCCACAAAAAGATAGAATATGTCCACAAAATGCAATTGAAGTCAATGGGTCCACAAAAAAATGCAGATGGCACACAGACTGCATCTGTATTTTGCGCAATTTTCAGACCACAAAACAGATATGGACATGTGCATATGTGCAGCCAGGTCCCAATTGCATAGATTTAAAATCTGCAGAATTGGCTCTTCTGTCTCCTATAGAGTCCACAAGCAGTGGCAGAGCATAGAACAACAAGCAATATGTTCCATAAAGCAACCATCTGGGGGGTACTATCTCTCCTTGGGGAGCAACCATACATTATACTGTATGTCATCAGATCTCCACATGGTGCCATTGGTCTTATGTAGTAGGTTGATATATATATACAATTGTAGACATTTTTTCTACATTTGTAAATGTTAACCTGAGTGAATTGATTTCACTTGAGCAGAACAGATTGAGAGCATGTCTTTTTGTACTATATTGCAGATTGAGCATTTGCTGTAGTGATTAACATGAAGCTTGGTAAAACTGTACAAAGTAAGTTTAATGATTGTTCTGTGTTACTTATGGCAGGTACCTTCAGCTTGTTAAACATTGGTTCTCTGCGGGAAACTGCTGAAATGAGAAAACCCGATTTTGTTGTAAATCCTGACAAATACTTTGGAGAAAAGGTAGAAGAAAAAACTTTGAATATTGTAGAATTCCCTGCCTTCACTGAATGTAAGTAATGATAAATTGACCATACTATAACATTTACTTTATATTATACAAGCTGGAAACGTGAATAACCTAGTTTTCCCCCCAGAAAATGATATAATTATCAGTTTCATGATCACAACTATGTTTTTGATAAGTGTCCCCTAAACTCTAGTGCCCAGAGTCTCAGACCACTTTCAGTTCACTAATGGATTATAATGTAAAAAATACCCTGTAGCTCAGACAGTGGCACCATGCAGAACCTGCTACCACTTTGATGGACATTATTGCCAGATATAGAAATCTAAACCTCCTTTTTGATCTACCCAAAATAAACCCTGTTAAATCTGGGGACTCCACAGTTGTAGACTGATAATGAGGTGAGTTAAACAATGTCAACAAGTGCAGATGCAGGGTCCTCAAAGCTGTTTCTGGTAGAAATATTGGTAATTTGGATTCAATGGGGAAGGCTGGGACTACACAGCGATCTTGGCCACCAACATCGGTCAAGCAACCAAGGATCGCTGTGTAGCAGTGCAGCCAGCAAGTTGTAAAACTGCAACCCTAGAATGGAAAAAAAAAATCCAGCAAGGTTGGATTTTATTGCAATTCTGGTGTCACCATCATGCAGGGGCCCCATTCATTTCTATGGCTGCACTGCTACATTGTCATCCTTAGTCGTCGCAGTGAAGATCACCATTTAGCCCTAGCCTATGACTAGCGTTTCATACCCTAGTCTCCAAAAAAGTCTGCTGGAGTAGATGTGCTAAATTTATTAAAGGGATTCTGTCACCTCTTTTTACCCTATAGAGATGCGGACATGCACGGCTCGATCGCCGCTAGCATGTCCGCAATATACCTGTCCCATAGCTCTGTGTGGTTGTATTGAGTGTAAAAAATTATTTTATATACAGTCAGGTCCATAAATATTGGGACATCGTGCTCAGTCTATACACCACCACAATGGATTTGAAATGAAACGAACAAGATGTGCTTTAACTGCAGACTGTCAGCTTTAATTTGAGGGTATTTACATCCAAATCAGGTGAACGGTGTAGGAATTACAACAGTTTGTATATGCGCCTCCCACTTGTTAAGGGACCAAAAGTAATGGGACAGAATAATAATCATAAATCAAACTTTCAATTTTTAATACTTGGTTGCAAATCCTTTTCAGTCAATTACAGCCTGAAGTCTGGAACGCATAGACAACATCACCAGACGCTGGGTTTTATCCCTGGTGATGCTCTGCCAGGCCTCTACTGCAACTGTCTTCAGTTTCTGCTTGTTCTTGGGGCATTTTCCCTTCAGTTTTGTCTTCAGCAAGTGAAATGTATGCTCAGTCGGATTCAGGTCAGGTGATTGACTTGGCCATTGCATAACATTCCACTTCTTTCCCTTAAAAAACTCTTTGTTTGCTTTTGCAGTATGCTTTGGGTCATTGTCCATCTGCACTGTGAAGCACCATCCAATGAGTTCTGAAGCATTTGGCTGAATATGAGCAGATAATATTGCCCGAAACACTTCAGAATTTATCCTCCTCATTCAGCCATACATGCCCACGCCATGACACTACCATCACCATGCTTTACTGATGTATCATGAGCAGTTCCTTTCCTTCTCCATACTCTTCTCTTCCCAACACTGTAGTACAAGTTGATATTGGTCTTATCTGTCCATAGGATGTTGTTCCAGAACTGTGAAGGCTTTTTTAGATGTCGTTTGGCAAACTCTAATCTGGCCTTCCTGTTTTTGAGGCTCACCAATGGTTTACATCTTGTGGTGAACCCTCTGTATTCACTCTGGTGAAATCTTCTCTTGATTGTTGACTTTGACACACATACACCTACCTCCTGGAGAGTGTTGTTGATCTGGCCAACTGTTGTGAAGGGTGCTTTCTTCACCAGGGAAAGAATTATTCGGTCTTCCACCACAGTTGTTTTCCGTGGTCTTCTGGTGTTGCTGAGCTCACCGATGCTTTCCTTCTTTTTAAGAATGTTCCAAACAGTTATTTTGGCCACACCTAATGTTTTTGCTATCTCTCTGATGGAGTTGTTTTGTTTTTTCAGATAGTGACAGCTCTTCGCATCTCATCTTGCGAGTTCACAGCAACAGATTCCAAATGCAAATAGCACACTTGAAATTAAAGGGCTTCTGTCACCCCCCTACAGTCATTTTTCGGCTACTTAAAATCCTTACACTGCGATTTATCAATATATAGTGCTCTTACTCTTTTTCGTTCAGTAGTTTCTTCAAAAAACGGACTTTTATAATATGTAAATTACCCCTCTACCAGCAAGTAGGGCGGCTACATGCTGGTAGTAGCCGCATCCTCCTTTCATAAAGATTCCCCCTCCTCATGTTGATTGACAGGGCCAGCGAGCGCTCTCGTCCTCTGGCTGGCCCTGTCTGCGTTTTAAATCTTGCGCCTTCGCCGTACCGGTCTTCAGTCGGCGCAGGCGCACTGATAGGAGGACGCTCGCTCGGCCGCTCCTTCCTCAGTGCGCCTGCGCCGGGTGTAGATGTGACGTCATCGGCACAGGCGCATTGAGGAAGGAGCGGCCGAGCGAGCGTCCTCCTCTCAGTGCGCCAGCGCTGACTGAAGACCGGTACGGCGCATGCGCAAGATTTAGAACGCAGACAGGGCCAGCCAGAGGACGAGAGCACTCGCTGGCCCTGTCAATCAACATGAGGAGGGGCGTCTTTATGAAAGGAGGATGCGGCTGCTACCAGCAAGTAGCCGCCCTACTTGCTGGTAGAGGGGTAATTTACATATTATAAAAGTCTGTTTTTTGAAGAAACTACTGAACGAAAAAGAGTAAGAGCACTATATATTGATAAATCGCAGTATAAGGATTTTAAGTAGCCAAAAAATGAAAAATGACTGTAGGGGGGTGACAGAAGCCTTTAACCACCTCAGCCCCCAGTGCTTAAACACCCTGAAAGACCAGGCCACTTTTTACACTTCTGACCTACACTACTTTCACCGTTTATTGCTCGGTCATGCAACTTACCACCCAAATGAATTTTACCTCCTTTTCTTCTCACTAATAGAGCTTTCATTTGGTGGTATTTCATTGCTGCTGACATTTTTACTTTTTTTGTTATTAATCGAAATTTAACGATTTTTTTGCAAAAAAATGACATTTTTCACTTTCAGTTGTAAAATTTTGCAAAAAAAACGACATCCATATAGAAATTTTGCTCTAAATTTATAGTTCTACATGTCTTTGATAAAAAAAAAATGTTTGGGTAAAAAAAAAATGGTTTGGGTAAAAGTTATAGCGTTTACAAACTATGGTACAAAAATGTGAATTTCCGCTTTTTGAAGCAGCTCTGACTTTCTGAGCACCTGTCATGTTTCCTGAGGTTCTACAATGCCCAGACAGTACAAACACCCCACAAATGACCCCATTTCTGAAAGTACACACCCTAAGGTATTCGCTGATGGGCATAGTGAGTTCATAGAACTTTTTATTTTTTGTCACAAGTTAGCGGAAAATGATGATTTTTTTTTTTTTTTTTTTTTCCTTACAAAGTCTCATATTCCACTAACTTGTGACAAAAAATAAAAACTTCTATGAACTCACTATGCCCATCAGCGAATACCTTGGGGTCTCTTCTTTCCAAAATGGGGTCACTTGTGGGGTAGTTATACTGCCCTGGCATTCTAGGGGCCCAAATGTGTGGTAAGGAGTTTGAAATCAAATTCTGTAAAAAATGACCTGTGAAATCCGAAAGGTGCTCTTTGGAATATGGGCCCCTTTGCCCACCTAGGCTGCAAAAAAGTGTCACACATCTGGTATCTCCGTACTCAGGAGAAGGTGGGGAATGTGTTTTGGGGTGTCATTTTATATATACCCATGCTGGGTGAGAGAAATATCTTGGCAAAAGACAACTTTTCCCATTTTTTTATACAAAGTTGTCATTTGACCAAGATATTTATCTCACCCAGCATGGGTATATGTAAAAAGACACCCCAAAACACATTCCTCAACTTCTCCTGAGTACGGGGATACCAGATGTGTGACACTTTTTTGCAGCCTAGGTGGGCAAAGGGGCCCATATTCCAAAGAGCACCTTTCGGATTTCACTCCTCATTTTTTCCTGAATTTGATTTCAAACTCCTTACCACACATTTGGGCCCCTAGAATACCAGGGCAGTATAACTACCCCACAAGTGACCCCATTTTGGAAAGAAGACACCCCAAGGTATTCCGTGAGGGGCATGGCGAGTTCCTAGAATTTTTTATTTTTTGTCACAAGTTAGTGGAAAATGATGATTTTTTTTTTTTTTTTTTTTTTTCATACAAAGTCTCATATTCCACAAACTTGTGACAAAAAATAAAAACTTCCATGAACTCACTATGCCCATCAGCGAATACCTTGGGGTCTCTTCTTTCCAAAATGGGGTCACTTGTGGGGTAGTTATACTGCCCTGGCATTCTAGGGGCCCAAATGTGTGGTAAGTAGGTAAATGACCTGTGAAATCCGAAAGGTGCTCTTTGGAATGTGGGCCCCTTTGCCCACCTAGGCTGCAAAAAAGTGTCACACATCTGGTATCTCTGTATTCAGGAGAAGTTGAGGAATGTGTTTTGGGGTGTCTTTTTACATATACCCATGCTGGGTGAGATAAATATCTTGGTCAAATGCCAACTTTGTATAAAAAAATGGGAAAAGTTGTCTTTTGCCAAGATATTTCTCTCACCCAGCATGGGTATATGTAAAATGACACCCCAAAACACATTCCCCAACTTCTCCCGATTACGGAGATACCAGATGTGTGACACTTTTTTGCAGCCTAGGTGGGCAAAGGGGCCCATATTCAAAAGAGCACCTTTCGGATTTCACAGGTCATTTTTTACAGAATTTGATTTCAAACTCCTTACCACACATTTGGGCCCCTAGAATGCCAGGGCAGTATAACTACCCCACAAGTGACCCCATTTTGGAAAGAAGAGACCCCAAGGTATTCGCTGATGGGCATAGTGAGTTCATGGAAGTTTTTATTTTTTGTCACAAGTTTGTGGAATATGAGACTTTGTATGAAAAAAAAAAAAAAAAAAAAAAATCATCATTTTCCACTAACTTGTGACAAAAAATAAAAAATTCTAGGAACTCGCCATGCCCCTCACGGAATACCTTGGGGTGTCTTCTTTCCAAAATGGGGTCACTTGTGGGGTAGTTATACTGCCCTGGCATTTTCCAGGGGCCCTAATGTGTGGTAAGTAGGTAAATGACCTGTGAAATCCTAAAGGTGCTCTTTGGAATATGGGCCCCTTTGCCCACCTAGGCTGCAAAAAAGTGTCACACATGTGGTATCGCCGTATTCAGGAGAAGTTGGGGAATGTGTTTTGGGGTGTCTTTTTACATATACCCATGCTGGGTGAGAGAAATATCTTGGCAAAAGACAACTTTTCCCATTTTTTTATACAAAGTTGGCATTTGACCAAGATATTTCTCTCACCCAGCATGGGTATATGTAAAATGACACCCCAAAACACATTCCCCAACTTCTCCTGAGTACGGCGATACCAGATGTGTGACACTTTTTTGCAGCCTAGATGCGCAAAGGTGCCCAAATTCCTTTTAGGAGGGCATTTTTAGACATTTGGATACCAGACTTCTTCTCACGCTTTGGGGCCCCTAGAATGCCAGGGCAGTATAAATACCCCACATGTGACCCCATTTTGGAAAGAAGACACCCCAAGGTATTCAATGAGGGGCATGGCGAGTTCATAGAAATTTTTTTTTTTTGGCACAAGTTAGCGGAAATTGATATTTTTAATTTTTTTCTCACAAAGTCTCCCGTTCCGCTAACTTGGGACAAAAATTTCAATCTTTTATGGACTCAATATGCCCCTCACGGAATACCTGGGGGTGTCTTCTTTCCGAAATGGGGTCACATGTGGGGTATTTATACTGCCCTGGCATTCTAGGGGCCCTAAAGCGTGAGAAGAAGTCTGGAATATAAATGTCTAAAAAATTTTACGCATTTGGATTCCGTGAGGGGTATGGTGAGTTCATGTGAGATTTTATTTTTTGACACAAGTTAGTGGAATATGAGACTTTGTAAGAAAAAAAAAAAAAAATTCTGCTAACTTGGGCCAAAAAAATATCTGAATGGAGCCTTACAGAGGGGTGCTAAATGACAGGGGGGTGATAAATGACAGGGGGGTGATCAATGACAGGGGGGTGATCAATGACAGGGGGGTGATCAATGACAGGGGGGTGATCAGGGAGTCTATATGGGGTGATAACCACAGTCATTGATCACGCCCGTGTAAGGCTTCATTCAGACGTCCGGATGCGTTTTGCGGATCCGATCCATCTATCAGTGCATCCGTAAAAATCATGCGGACATCTGAATGGAGCTTTACAGGGGGGTAATCAATGACAGGGGGGTGATCAATGACAGGGGGGTGATCAGGGAGTCTATATGGGGTGATCACCACAGTCATTGATCATGCCCCTGTAAGGCTTCATTCAGACGTCCGGATGCGTTTTGCGGATCGGATCCATCTATCAGTGCATCCGTAAAAATCATGCGGACATCTGAATGGAGCTTTACAGGGGGGTAATCAATGACAGGGGGGTGATCACCACAGTCATTGATCATGCCCCTGTAAGGCTTCATTCAGACGACCGGATGCGTTTTGCGGATCCGATCCATGTATCAGTGCATCCGTAAAAATCATGCGGACATCTGAATGGAGCTTTACAGGGGGGTGATCAGGGAGTCTATATG
This sequence comes from Bufo bufo, assembly GCF_905171765.1. Taxonomy (NCBI): domain Eukaryota; kingdom Metazoa; phylum Chordata; class Amphibia; order Anura; family Bufonidae; genus Bufo; species Bufo bufo. The sequence continues at coordinate 195,639,834 of NC_053392.1, read as the reverse complement.
GGGTGATCACCACAGTCATTGATCATGCCCCTGTAAGGCTTCATTCAGACGTCCGGATGCGTTTTGCGGATCCGATCCATCTATCAGTGCATCCGTAAAAATCATGCGGACATCTGAATGGAGCTTTACAGGGGGGTAATCAATGACAGGGGGGTAATCAATGACAGGGGGGTGATCAGGGAGTCTATATGGGGTGATCACCACAGTCATTGATCATGCCCCTGTAAGGCTTCATTCAGACGACCGGATGCGTTTTGCGGATCCGATCCATGTATCAGTGCATCCGTAAAAATCATGCGGACATCTGAATGGAGCTTTACAGGGGGGTAATCAATGACAGGGGGGTAATCAATGACAGGGGGGTAATCAATGACAGGGGGGTGATCAGGGAGTCTATATGGGGTGATCACCACAGTCATTGATCATGCCCCTGTAAGGCTTCATTCAGACGTCCGGATGCGTTTTGCGGATCCGATCCATCTATCAGTGGATCCGTAAAAATCATGCGGACGTCTGAATGGAGCTCTACAGGGGGGTAATCAATGACAGGGGGGTGATCAGGGAGTCTATATGGGGTGATCAGGGGTGATTAGGGGTGATCAGGGGTGATCAGGGGCTAATAAGGGGTTAATAAGTGATGGGGGGGGGGTGTAGTGTAGTGTAGTGGTGCTTGGTGCTACTTTACTGAGCTACCTGTGTCCTCTGGTGGTCGATCCAAACAAAGGGGACCACCAGAGGACCAGGTAGCAGGTATATTAGACGCTGTTATCAAAACAGCGTCTAATATACCTGTTAGGGGTTAAAAAAAACACATCTCCAGCCTGCCAGCGAACGATCGCCGCTGGCAGGCTGGAGATCAACTCTCTTACCTTCCGTTCCTGTGAGCGCGCGCGCCTGTGTGCGCGCGTTCACAGGAAATCTCGCGTCTCGCGAGATGACGCGTATATGCGTGACTGTGCGCAGCGCTGCCACCTCCGGAACGCGATCCTGCGTTAGGCGGTCCGGAGGTGGTTAACTCTGGACCTTATATCTGCTCATTATAATTGTGATAATGAGGGAATAACACACACCTGGCCATGGAACAGCTGAAAAGCCAATTGTCCCATTACTTTTGGTTCCTTAACAAGTGGGAGGCACATATGCAAACTGTTGTAATTCCTACACCGTTCACCTGATTTGTATGTAAATACCCTCAAATTAAAGATGACAGTCTGCAGTTAAAGCACATCTTTCATTTCAAATACATTGTGGTGGTGTATAGAGCCAAAAATGTTAGAATTGTGTCGATGTCCCAATATTTATGGACCTGACTGTATATGTAAATCAGCCTGGTAAGGAGCCCAAGGGGCTGCACTAACCGTTCTGGAGCCCAGCCACGCCCCCCTGTGAAGGAGCCCAGCACTGCCTGTATCCAGGAATCTCCTCCTTGCTCACAAAGTCAGATCGCCGTAATCTTACGGTGCGCGAGCTCGCACATGCGCAGTTACTTCCCTGAGGCTGATGCCAGCACAGGGAAGGAACACTATGCCGGCACTGTGCATCGCGAGATTATGGCGATCTGACTTTGTGAGCAAGGAGGAGATTCCTGGATACAGGCGGTGCTGGGCTCCTTCCCGGGGGATATGTGGCTGGGCTCCAGAACGGTTAGTGCAGCCCCTTGGGCTCCTTACCAGGCTGATTTGCATATACTGTATATAAAATAATTTTTTACACTCAATAAAACCACTCAGAGATGTGGGACAGGTATATTGCGAACATGAACTAGCCGTGCATGTCCGCATCTCTATAGGGTAAAAAAAGGTGACAGAATCCCTTTAAGGTCTACAAGCTTCTTAGTAAATTTGGCTAATTTTTTGGCTGTTCATGTGTAAGCCGTGTACCGGGGTGGGCTCCCCAGGATACAGGGAAGTCATGAACGAGGAAAGCAACTCCAACACCAGCTTTTGCCAAAACAGAATTTTACTTAAATGTGGCAATAAACACAACCACAAATGCTGAGAACATACAATCAGTTTACATACACCCAGCCTATTGTGCTTCTGATAGTAGAAGAAAAAATTACTTTTTGTCTCCTTCCAGTTAGAGGAGTTTAGTACTATATTAAAGGGGTTCTCCCATTTAGAAACTTCCTTTTTGTATACCCTTTTAGGAAATTCGAAGAGGTCCTCTCTTCAAGATCCTCATCTTTTGTCCGGAGCGGAAAGCAATTACATAGAGAACCTCTCTATCTGGATGACCTTCCCAGAAGCTGCATTACACACAAAGGGGGTCATTTATCAAACTGATGTAAAGTAGAACTGGCTTAGTTGCCCATAGAAACCAATCAGATACCTCCTTTCATTTTCCAAAGGAGCTGCCCAAAATGAAAGGTGGAATCTGATTGGTTGCTACAGGCAACTTAGCCAGTTCTGCTTTACACCAGTTTGATAAATGACCCCCAAAGTCTTTTGAGCTGAATAGGCATTGTGTAATGCTTCATTTTTCCTGTGGTGGAGCTACAGAGAAAATGATTACTTACACAAGTTTACCAATATTTTCCAGATGTTCGCTGAGGGTCCTAACAGGGGCATACTTTGTGATCAGTGTATTGTCAAGGGACCCTTCTAATAAGTAGAGATTGTCCAAATCTGACGATCCTTTTAAAATTTTTAGGGGGGTGTCACAAAGGCATCTTTTATATGGCTGAGGTGTAAATGCCATACTAATCTCGACTTGTTAGTACAAGAAATTGAAATCCTCCATGTATATTTATGGCGAAGACTTAGTAATGAGAATGCTTGTCTCGCTAAAAGGATAATCCTGAAGATTAGAGTCTATTTGTAATATCTTCTGAAATGTTCACAGGAAGAGAAGGAAGAGCCTACTAATGGCATGTACTGTATTTACTGAAGTTCTCCACTTCAGATTGTTCCTGCCCTCAGTCATATACAAATGTCACCTTGTCTGTGATAAGAGACAGGATAATAATGTGAAACTGGGTCAGTTTAGCAGTCATTGGTGTTAATAAAGACTTTTTGGGTTCCTGCCAGTCGCATGAATAATGTAAATGCGATTCTATCACAATTGTAGCCCTGAAAGCCGTGTTTGATGAAGGAAGCCTCTTCCCAAGAGAAATATTGGAACGTGAACTAGAAGCAAAACAACAAAATGAGAGAATGTTTCAGGAATCCAAGATAAAGAGAAACAAGAAAACCACAAGGATAATAGAAAAGTAGCACGTTGTACCGAGGCCTTAACAAGCGTGACAACCATGTCTTCTCATTATACTGGGCATTAAACATGCACCTGTCCTCACCAACTTGTTGTTTCATTTATTGTGTAGAATTCACTTTCTACTGTAATTTTAAATCTCATACACCCTGACAAATGATATATCACTCACAGGATTTCTTCAGAAATGGTGCATTCTCTGTCTAATCTGTAACATGCTCTGCAGGACAGGAGAGAATCCTGATGTATACGTCTGATGGAAGCCTCTGATGTACACTATGGTGCTGTGTGGGCACTGACTCCTATTATAAAAAATATCTACATGGTGTTGTATGTTTTTTGCAGCATACCTTTGTTATGACTAGTGTATCCAAATTTTTTAAAAAAAAGGCATGCCAATGTATACTGCTGGGATTTATACCAGAAGGAAACTCTTTTGGAATTTATCGGGTCAGTAAGACCCTAGGAATACCGTATGTATGGTTTATGCCGGTAGGGTATGCTATCGAAGCAATGATCACATAATCGGTTTCATTTAAAAAAACAGGCTTAGTCAATCAGGATTCATTTGTTCTGCAATAGCCCAGTGGAGTGCAGGTCAGGCGGCAGAGGGTCCGAATCTAGGAATCAAGCAGAAGTTGGTACACGGTCAGACAAGCAGTTCATAGAACATTTGTAGGATCTAGCAAGCTAGTAAACCTATTGCTCAGACATTGAGTGAGAAACATCACAGCATATATAGCAGAGCTGATAAACACAATAGAAGCAGCTGCACACAGAACCAAAGGAGGGTTAACCCTTGCAATACTGCAGAATGAGGTGAGGTTCAATGAAGAATACCTCTATGGCCTCGTTCACACGACCGTGTGTCCCTCTTGGTTGTATTGCGGCCCGCATATGGCGGGTCTGAAATACACGAGGCACCGGTCTGTGTGAATCACGGATGTGGACCCATTCGCTTGAATGGGTCCGCAAATCCGGAGGTGCGGAATGGAACGGAACCACGGAATGGAAGCACTATGGAGTGCTTCCTTGGGGCTCCAAAATGTGCTTCCGTTCCTCAAAAAGATAGAACTTGTTCTATTTTTTGGCATAACGGACGGATCGCGGGCCCCATTCAAGTTAATGGGTCCGCGATCCGCATGCAGCTGGCCCACTGTCGGTGCCTGTGCATCGCGTACCGCAATTTGCGGTCCACAGCACGGGCACGGCCAGCACACTTTCGTGTGCAAGAGGCCTAATAGACATACAGGACACAGACGCTCGGGCCTCCTGCCAGTGTGCTGGAACTGCAACAGACACAGGGTGAGTGGAACAGGACCATGTCTGCCTGAAGTAGCAGGGCAGTGGCGGGCAAGGGCTGCCGTTGTAATAGGAGGATTGTCTGGTTTCAAATCTCATGCACTTCCATGCTATAGTAAATGCTATGGATTTTCTATATTCAGATCCACAGAGAGAGTTTATGCCAAGTGTGGCCGCATCCAAAAAGCGCTGCAGTGTTTTCTTTGGGTCTGTGAAGTCATGTCCATCAGTCACATGACCTTTGTGCAGCTGTTCCATTCAGATAAATGGGATTGTGCTGTACTACCGGTACAGCAACTATACAGTGAGGCACTGTGCTTGGTATACTATGTATGAAAAGACTGCAAAGTTAATTCGAACGCTTTGGTTCCTTTAAACAGCTAATCAGCAGGGATGTTAGGAATTGGACCCCCACCAATCTAATATTAATGACCTATCCTGAGGATAGGGCATCAATATTTAATTTTCGGAAGAATGTGAACCACTTTTCATGGGTAAAAAATGTAGACTGATTGTAAAATGCAAATGTGAAACTTGATATATTTTGTGACAATTATGTGAAATTTTATATTGGCATCAGTGAGCATAATCCACAAACTAGTACTCCAGTGAGTTCTTTAAAAAAAATTATAATTTTTTTTCCCCCTCACATAGACGTTTGTTATATTGTACATGTGCCCCAATGTGTTTGTGGAACAAAATTCCAGCTAAGCTAATGTGGTAGATACTAGGACTATGTTGTGTCTTCCACCATGGACCATGTATGAGCCCCACCTAGTGGCTGAGCTATTGCCATGAAGTCTGATCATTTCTAAAGGATAAATAAAATAAAATGAACCTACAACTGTTATTTTTTCAGTTGAAGATTCTATTAGGAAAAATACATAGCAAAATTCCAAATTCACATAGGTAGAGAACCTAAAAATATCACGTAAATGTGCTTGTTGATGCTGTAGGACAAGTATTTAATTATTCATATGATTCACTTTTATATTGTTTACTTCAAAAACAGTATTTAATTGAGGCTCGTGTGGTTTATGAATGTAACAAAGATCAGGCCTGTCTTTATTACGTGTGGAGCTGATTTGCAGCTTTACCTTCAGGAAGCTTCTGCCACAGTGTAAATCATAAAATAAAGGCATTTTGCAGTATAAATCTATTTTGGAATACCATTTTTATGCTTCAAGCTAGTTTTTGTCTAAGTAGAAGATGAGTAAGTACTGGACAATTGTTGTATGCAAGCAGGCACAACCACAGCAACAAACAGCGCTGACTGCTCGATCTGCTGGTGCGTCCAGAGCACATAAGCAGCATTTAAATAATTTTTTTTTTAATAACCTTACCCTACATGTCTAATTACAGTGCTGCCCATAATTTTTCATACCCCAGGCAAATTTTGACTTAAAGCTACTTTTATTCAACCAGCAAGTAATGTTTTGACGGGAAATGACATAGGTGTCTCCCAAAAGATAATAAGACGATGTACAAGAGGCAATATTGTGGAAAAAAAAAACATTTCTCAGCTTTACATTTGAGCAAAAAATACAGGATGTTCGCACTGTGGAAAATCTCAGCGGACGTGGTCGGAAGCCAAAAGTGACACCTGTGCTGGCCAGGAGGATAGTTAGAGAGGTGAAAAAGAATCCAAGGATGCAGACCAAGGAGGACACCGTTTCTCCAGATAAGGCACACAAAAGCTCACTTGGCCTTCGCAAAAGCTCATCTGGACAAAGAAGACGACTTCTGGTCTTCTGTGTTATGGTCAGATGAAACAAAAATGTTATTGTTTGGTCACAATGATGTTTCCTTCATTTGGCGTAAAAAAGGAGAAGCCTTCAACCCAAAGAACACCAAATCCACTGTCAAACATGGGAACCTAATGCTTTCGGGGTGTTTTTCAGCCAATGGACCAGGGAACCTAATTACAGTAAACGGCACCATGAAAAAAGGAGCAATACATGATTCTCAACAACAACATCAGGCAGTCTGCAGAGAAACTTGGCCTTGGGCACCAGTGGACATTTCATTATGACAATGACCCAAAACACACAGCAAAAGTGGTGAAGAAATGTTTAGCAGACAACAACATTAATGTTTTGGAGTGGCCCAGCCAGAGCCCAGACTTGAATCCAATTGAGAATCTGTGGAGGAAGCTAAAGATCAGGGTGATGGCAAGAAGACCCTCCAACCTGAAAGATTTGGAGCTCATTGCTAAAGATGAATGGCCAAAAATACCTGTGGAGGCATGCAAAAAACTGGTCTGCAATTATAGGAAGTATTTGATTGCTGTAATAGCCAATAAAGGCTTTTCTATTGATTATTGAGAAGGGTATGAATAATTTTGGACTGGACACTTTTTGCTCAAAAGTAAATAAAAGCTGAGAAATTTTTTTTTCCCCACAAAAATGCCTCATGTACATCGTCTTATTATCTTTTGGGAGACACCTATGTCATTTCCCGTCAAAAAATTACTTGCTGGTTGAATAAAAGTAACTTTAAGTAAAAATTTGCCAGGGGTATGAATAATTATGGGCAGCACTGTATATGACAGTGTTCACTCTTTGTCATTGTTTTGACTTGCTTTAGGCTCTGTTCACATTAAGGCTTCATTCACACGTCCGCATTTTTTTTCCGCATCTTTTCCGCAAAAATGCGGAAGAGATGCGGAATATATGCGGACCCATTCATTTCAATGGGTCCGCAAAAGATGCGGACAGCATTCCATATGCTGTCCGCATCCGCAAATCCGTACCGTTCCGCAATGCGGATCCGTCAAATAAGTACCGCATGTCCTACTTTTGCCCGCAAATTGCGGACCGTTGCCCCATTGAAGTGAATGGGTCCGCAAAAAAACGGATGACATGCGGAAAGATGTCAAATGTCATCCGCATGTCATCCGCAATTGTGTATCCTGAATTGCGGAACTGCAGTAAATAGAAAAAGAATCCTGCCCCATGTGACCTTGAATCTCCAAGGAGACAGGTGGCAGGAAGACAGGAATTTATCTTCTGAGCCGACCAGCACATAGATTAGCAGACACTATGTGCAATTTTGAGGTGGAAAAACTTATAGTCCTCATCCAAGAGAGGCCAGCCCTGTGGGACTCCAGGACTGAAATTTACCATGAGCGGTCCATCAAAGATCAGTCATGGAATGAGGTATGCGTCGAGTTGCTGGCCACTGCATGGACCTCTGCTTCAAAAGACAAGAAAATTAAAATGCGTGAGTAAATACTTTACTTAAAAGTTATGTGTATTTAATATTAGTTATGTCATGTTGCATGGTGTGTGTACAGGCAGCCTGGCATGCACACGTGTACACCCAGCCTGCCAATGCACACATTCCTGTTGCATGGTGTGTGTACAGGCAGCCTGGCATGCACACGTGTACACCCAGCCTGCCAATGCACACATTCATGTTGCATGGTGTGTGTACAGCCAGCCTGGCATGCACACGTGTACACCCAGCCTGCCAATGCACACATTCATGTTGCATGGTGTGTGTACAGGCAGCCTGGCATGCACACGTGTACACCCAGCCTGCCAATACACACATTCATGTTGCATGGTGTGTGTACAGGCAGCCTGCTATGCACACGTGTACACCCAGCCTGCCAATGCACACATTCATGTTGCATGGTGTGTGTACAGGCAGCCTGCTATGCACACATTCATCCACGAAAAACACTGATTGTGTGTACATGAGATAAATGTCCTTTTACATTTTTGTTAGCACAATTAAAGATTATTCAATGAATACATTTTTTTCATTTTTTTACAGTTGAGCAAATTAAAAAAAGGTGGTACACATGCCGGGATCAGTTCCGGAGAGAACTCAATAGTTCACAAAAGAGCGGTGATGGTGCAAAACGAAAGAAGCCATATATGTTTACGAGGCAGCTCCAATTTCTGAAGCAAATAATGGACGTAAGACCGCAAGTAGTTTTTAAGTTATATATTTTTTTGTGTGCACCTTTCACCAGTTTGTACTCATTAAAATGTGGTACCTTACACAGTAGCACATGTGCCCTACATGTCATGTAGTAAAGAATCTTTATTATATCCTCCGTTGCGGTGCAGTAGTCCATTAGATTTATGCGCCCTGTATGTAAATACCTAGCATGGGAACAGGGAGGAGGAGACATCTGCTTTTCTCACAGGGTGATTCTTCTATCTGGCATTAGGGTACATGTGCTACAGTGTGAGGTACCACATTTAAATAGTTTTAACTGGTGAAAGGTACTATGTTAATATTTGGTTAAATTTGTTAATTTATGTTTATATTTTTTATTATAGCACGGTAGACAACTTAACAGAAGCTTCTGGTTCGCAAACCATATCTGGAGAAGTGAGAGGCCACACACTTCAACAATGGTGGAGGACCAACCACTGGTGATGGAAGAACAAGAAGGCACCGAAGAAGCCTCATGTTCGCAGCTTCTGAGCACAGAAGAACCAACCTCTGAAAATGTGGAAGTACCACAAATCCCTCCCAGCAACGAAGCAGCAGAGGAACCCGTTTGCCGTTCTTCTGGCAGACGAGCTAGAAGAGTCAATACCGATTCCGGTGTAGATCTCCGTCAACGAGTAGATATGATGGTGATGGAGTATCTAAACCGAAATCGGTCAGACGGGAAGGAAGAAATTACATTAAAAGGGCTGGCTCCTTGCTTCCGCCGTGTGCCCGAAGAACGGCAAACACGTTGCGTTTTGGCAATTGCAATGCTTATGGACCTTTTTTCTGGCCCCCAGGAGCCACATCATCTGATGGACTATATGATAAATTCCCGAAATGCCATGCTTCATGTCACTCCTCATGCAAGTCACCGTCCTGATCCCCCTATGGTCCATCCTCCAGGCCCTTTCATGAGGGATTTATATGTCCTTTAATTATTTTTTTTTGGTTTGGGTTTGGTCTTAATAAAAAATGTTTTCCTTTCAAAATTTGACTGTTATTTTTCTCTTTAAAGTGTAAGATTTTTTAAAATTTTTCAAAATTTAATATTGATGACCTATTATAAATTTAGGTCATTTGTTTTAAAAATGGTCTAATGCACACGAAAGTTCATGCTTCAGTTCCATGCATTTGGTCCCGCAATTTGTGGTCCCCAATACACAGAGAACTAAAGTTCAGCATTCGGGACTGATCCAGACCCATCTACTTGAATGAGTCCGGGATCCGTCCGTTCTGCATCATCGAGATTGAGAAGGCACACATATTAGTGCTATTGACATCACCAAACACAGTGCTTGGTAGAAGCATCTGCCCATCAGTGGCAATGTTTTGGCCAAATAAGGTACCCATTTCCATGCCCGATCTAGTGATGTGCAAATGAGAGCATTGTAGTATGAAATGCTCCGATTCTCACATCGCAGTTTCTACATGGATGAAATTATGATGTAATATACTTACCTTTTCAGCGTAGAAGGATTTGCTCTGTGGATTGCAGGCCAGATTACGTCTGTTGTTGTCCTTGTTGAAAGCTAAACACATACATATACCATTTTGTTTTAAAAAATTGGACATGTTCGTATTCAGCTGTGAGGACATGAACAAATGTAAAAGTTTAAAAACATTATTTTATAGACGTAATTAGAAATGAGGTATTAGAAGGTATTTACACCAAATTTCACAAAAAAATTGGATTTGGCACAATACCCCAGCCCGCAAGCCCACGTCAAGGGTCCTCATTATCTTGCGAGTCCCTAATCTAAACTAACAACAGGGGATCTAACTAAACTAAGGAATTTCCATTTTTATCAAATTTAAACCAGATTCCAGCTGAAATCAGCGTCTTCCACGGATGGCATCCAACTGCCACGACAATGCCCCCTCAGGACTGCAGAAGTAGTCGGCATAGAGTTCCCGAACAGCTAGTCCAGCTGTTCCAGGTCGTCCAGGCCGGCTCAGGTCTAAACTGACTGAAGATGTCATATTTAGGCCCAAATCTGCATCTGTTGAGGCATCGTGGATCCTGGTGAAGTTGTGTAGTAGTACACAAGCCTGTATCACCAGGGTGGCATTGTCCGGATTCATCTGTATGGATGACATGAATACTCTCCACTTAGTGGACAGTATTCCGAAAGCGCACTCCACATACCGACGGGCGCGAGACAATCGATAGTTGAAAATGCGCTTCCTGTCATCCAGATCGCGTCTAGGGAAGGGCCGCATCAGGTGGGGTGCCAATGCAAATCCTTCGTCTGCCATGATCACAAATGGAGCCGGCGGACCTGCAGATCCGGGAAGTCTACTGGGCTCTGGCAGGGCAAGCTGGTTTGTCTGAAGCCGTTCACCCATTCTGGAAGCACTAAAGATGCGGGCGTCTGAAGTGCTCCCATAGGCCCCGATATCCACAATTACAAACCTGTAGTTACTGTCAGCAAGGGCCATCAGCACTACAGAAAAATATTGCTTGTAATTGAAATACCGGGACCCTGAGTGAGGCGGCTTCTTCACACGGATATGCTTACCGTCCAGTGCCCCAATGCAGTTAGGAAACTGCGCAGATTGGTAAAATCCCTCGGCGATACGTAGCCAATCTTCCGCTTTGGGGGTGGGCATCACCGCTTCTCTGAGACGCTGCCATATAACTGTACAGGTATGACAGACGATCCCAGAGATTGTAGAGATTCCAAGCAGAAACTCAAAATGCAACGAAGCGAATGAATTTCCAGTAGCAAGGAATCTGAAAAATACAAAAAAGAAAAGAAAAATAAGTTCAAACTTTCATTATAATATATTGATATTGAATATATATCAGTGGTGGTGAACCTATTGCACGGGTGCCAGAGGCGCCACTCGGAGCCCTCTCTGTGGGCACCCACACCCTGGAAAAAGTCTGACTGTACCAATATGACCTTTCCTGCCATTCATCAGCACAGGACGCACCATGAACAGCACAGGCAGCGCACTAAATGTAGACAGGCTATTATAGCTACTACATGATAAAGTACATGAAAGATATACTATATTGGACTGTAGGATTTAGGTTAACTTGCCACGTTGGCACTTTGTGATAAATAAGAGGGTTTTGGGGTTGCGGTTTTGGGCACTCGATCTCTAAAAGGGTCGCCATCACTGATATATAGTATCTAAAAATGGCACATTCACTTACCTCAGGGTGACAAGCAAGCGTTGTTCAGCAGATATGCAGGGCCTCATGCTGGTGTCCAGGAAATTAAGGTCAGGATGTAGAGAGACCAGCAGATGATCGAATGCTTCCATGGACATCCGGCAATAGCTTTTGAACTTTAGAGGGTCACTTCGCAGATCGTTGTATAACTTATGAAATTGTACTTTCTGAAGGCGCTGAGCAACAATGGGATGGACCCACTGCCGTCTCCTCTTCCTCCCCGGTTCTTCATCCAGCATAGATGACGGCCGTCTGAATCGCCGAGAGAGAAGCCAGTAAAATAGTACGTTATCCATGTCTTCTGCCATGATGATCGCTGAGAAATCGGTAGAAAACTATGCCAGCCAAGCAGAGGTTTCTTACACAGCTCTGAACGACACCAAAAGCACAATAAAATGGCGACTGTACAAGCACATGGCCTCTGTTCTTGAAGACCTTTTTTTTTTTCTATGGCACCCTAGCAACATCTTTTCCTCCTTCTTTTTCTGATTTTTGCTGAAAAACGGAAACACGGAAACACGGAAAAGATGCGGATGCACTTTTGTAAAAAAAAACGGAACACGGATCAGCAAAAAAACGGAACACGGATCAGCAAAAAAACGGAACGTAAATCTGGAAAGAAAATATACTGACGTGTGAATAGAGCCTTACATTCACACGTCCGCAATGTGTTTTGCGGAAACACAGAGTCACGGATCCGCAAAACACGGAAAGCGGCTTCCATTTTTTGCGGATCCGCAATTTGCGTACCGCAAAAAATGGAACGGTCGTGTGCATGAGGCCTAACTAGTGTCCTAAAAGCCTAAGGTGGAACCTTTAAAGAGGTTGTCCAGGCTACTCAAACCATCAATATCTGATCAGCGGGTGTCTGACACTCCTAACTCCATCCAATCAGCTATTTTTAGGAACTACACCGCTCGATCCATTTTGTAGTGGACAGAGCTGGTTACTGCAGCACTGCTCCCATTCACTTCAGTGGGAGCAGTGCTGCAGTAACCAGCTCCATCTACAATATAAAGAATACAGCTGTGTAGCCTTGGTGTTGTGTAGCCTTGGTGCTAATATTTGGCGCCACAGCTAAAAACAGCTGATTGGTGGGGGTGCAGTGTGTTGGACCCCGCCAAACAGATATTAATGGTTTATACTGAGGAGGCCATCAGTAGTACAATCCTGGACAACCCCTTTAAATTGGTGTTCCAATGAAGCTGAGATAGTGATTACAGTTAAATTGTACCTACTAAACTGCCTCCTGAAGCAGGGGAGGGATTAGCTATCATGGATAGGTGTGTACAGGCCTGTTGGTTAGAGTGTTCCTTGTGGAAGGGTTAGGGTAGCCCGGCATTCACATTTCTATTCTTTTTAACAAGAAATTCTGACTACTAGGGGTTAACTATGAAATCTATTTGGGGCTATATTTCAAGTGTTATAAAGCACATTTGTTGTATGCACATCTTCTACCAAATGGCAAGTTGCTTTTTATGTTGACTCGCAACAATAAAGAAGAAAAACAAAAAAAGCTGAAAGAAAATAGGTTTTATCCTTTGTGGACAGATGGTATAACCAGCATGAGTGGAATTTCCAAGCAGCCTCCACCTGGACTTTCATCATTGGTAATAAAGCGTAAGTGCTATGGGTCAACTGAATACTGATTAAATTAATAATAATGAGAAAAAAAATTATGAAACTCTTTAATTTGTTATACTATATAATAATAAATAATTCAGCTACAAAAGTATTTCTTGACAGCATAAATGCTCTTTTTTTTTTTTGGGAAACTCGGAAGATGAAAGCCCTGTTATTCGTTAAAATAATGTGCTTTTAATAGCAGAATTAAATCAAATTAGAATCTGCAATAAGAATGTACCCACTTGGTAAGGTCCACTTTATGGGAACGCTCAGAGGTCGTGCTGGTCTGTGAACAGAGAGCTATTTCATCTATTGTAGCAATGTCTGCTGCAACACGATAGGATTGACTGGGAATGACAGAACAGCAAATAATATATACCAGATCACACATGTTTCCCATTACTCTTGCCTGCCATAGGGAATCTGGGCAGCAAACCGCTGTCTACCAACGACAATCTGCTGCCCAGAATTGATACCAATAATGCTTTTACCCACAAGCATTTGCTGGTTCATCGGGTACTTGGCAGTACTTTTAAACAGGGCAATCATCAGGAACGAGCATTTTGTAGGCTTGTGTAAAGGGAGGTTTAACCCCTTCCTGACGCAGTGATTTTCCATTTTTGCTTTTTAGTTTTTTCGCTCCCTGCCTTCCTATAGCCATAGCTTTTTTATTTTTCCATTTACAAACCGGATTCCAAAAAAGTTGGGACACTATACAAATCGTGAATAAAAACTGAATGCAATGATGTGGAGGTGCCAACTTCTAATATTTTATTCAGAATAGAACATAAATCACGGAACAAAAGTTTAAACTGAGAAAATGTACCATTTTAAGGGAAAAATATGTTGAATCAGAATTTCATGGTGTCAAAAATCCCCAAAAAGTTGGGACAAGGCCATTTTCACCACTGTGTGGCATCTCCCCTTCTTCTTACAACACTCAACAGACGTCTGGGGACCGAGGAGACCAGTTTCTCAAGTTTAGAAATAGGAATGCTCTCCCATTCTTGTCTAATACAGGCCTCTAACTGTTCAATCGTCTTGGGCCTTCTTTGTTGCACCTTCCTCTTTATGATGCACCAAATGTTCTCTATAGGTGAAAGATCTGGACTGCAGACTGGCCATTTCAGTACCCGGATCCTTCTCCTACGCAGCCATGATGTTGTTATTGATGCAGAATGTGGTCTGGCATTATCTTGTTGAAAAATGCAGGGTCTTCCCTGAAAGAGATGACGTCTGGATGGGAGCATATGTTGTTCTAGAACCTGAATATATTTTTCTGCATTGATGGTGCCTTTCCAGACATGCAAGCTGCCCATGCCACACGCACTCATGCAACCCCATACCATCAGAGATGCAGGCTTCTGAACTGAGCGTTGATAACAACTTGGGTTGTCCTTGTCCTCTTTGGTCCGGATGACATGGCGTCCCAGATTTCCAAAAAGAACTTCGAATCGTGACTCGTCTGACCACAGAACAGTCTTCCATTTTGCCACACTACATTTTAAATGATCCCTGGCACAGTGAAAACCCCTGAGCTTGTGGATCTTGCTTAGAAATGGCTTCTTCTTTGCACTGTAGAGTTTCAGCTGGCAATGGCGGATGGCACGGTGGATTGTGTTCACTGACAATGGTTTCTGGAAGTATTCCTGAGCCCATTCTGTGATTTCCTTTACAGTAGCATTCCTGTTTGTGATGCAGTGTCGTTTAACCACCTCCGGACCGCCTAACGCAGGATCGCGTTCCGGAGGTGGCAGCCCTGCGCACAGTCACGCATATACGCGTCATCTCGCGAGACGCGAGACTTCCTGTGAACGCGCGCACACAGGCGCGCGCGCTCACAGGAACGGAAGGTAAGAGAGTTGATCTCCAGCCTGCCAGCGGCGATCGTTCGCTGGCAGGCTGGAGATGTGTTTTTTTTAACCCCTAACAGGTATATTAGACGCTGTTTTGATAACAGCGTCTAATATACCTGCTACCTGGTCCTCTGGTGGTCCCCTTTGTTTGGATCGACCACCAGAGGACACAGGTAGCTCAGTAAAGTAGCACCAAGCACCACTACACTACACTACACCCCCCCCCCCGTCACTTATTAACCCCTTATTAGCCCCTGATCACCCCTAATCACCCCTGATCACCCCATATAGACTCCCTGATCACCCCCCTGTCATTGATTACCCCCCTGTCATTGATCAACCCCCTGTAAAGCTCCATTCAGACGTCCGCATGATTTTTACGGATCCACTGATAGATGGATCGGATCCGCAAAACGCATCCGGACGTCTGAATGAAGCCTTACAGGGGCGTGATCAATGACTGTGGTGATCACCCCATATAGACTCCCTGATCACCCCCCTGTCATTGATTACCCCCCTGTCATTGATTACCCCCCTGTAAAGCTCCATTCAGATGTCCGCATGATTTTTACGGATCCACTGATAGATGGATCGGATCCGCAAAACGCATCCGGACGTCTGAATGAAGCCTTACAGGGGCATGATCAATGACTGTGGTGATCACCCCATATAGACTCCCTGATCACCCCCCTGTAAAGCTCCATTCAGATGTCCGCATGATTTTTACGGATGCACTGATACATGGATCGGATCCGCAAAACGCATCCGGTCGTCTGAATGAAGCCTTACAGGGGCATGATCAATGACTGTGGTGATCACCCCCCTGTCATTGATTACCCCCCTGTAAAGCTCCATTCAGACGTCCGCATGATTTTTACGGATGCACTGATAGATGGATCGGATCCGCAAAACGCATCCGGACGTCTGAATGAAGCCTTACAGGGGCATGATCAATGACTGTGGTGATCACCCCATATAGACTCCCTGATCACCCCCCTGTCATTGATTACCCCCCTGTCATTGATTACCCCCCTGTAAAGCTCCATTCAGACGTCCGCATGATTTTTACGGATGCACTAATAGATGGATCGGATCCGCAAAACGCATCCGGACGTCTGAATGAAGCCTTACAGGGGCGTGATCAATGACTGTGGTGATCACCCCATATAGACTCCCTGATCACCCCCCTGTCATTGATTACCCCCCTGTAAAGCTCCATTCAGACGTCCGCATGATTTTTACGGATGCACTGATAGATGGATCGGATCCGCAAAACGCATCCGGACGTCTGAATGAAGCCTTACAGGGGCATGATCAATGACTGTGGTGATCACCCCATATAGACTCCCTGATCACCCCCCTGTCATTGATTACCCCCCTGTCATTGATTACCCCCCTGTAAAGCTCCATTCAGATGTCCGCATGATTTTTACGGATGCACTGATAGATGGATCGGATCCGCAAAACGCATCCGGACGTCTGAATGAAGCCTTACACAGGCGTGATCAATGACTGTGGTTATCACCCCATATAGACTCCCTGATCACCCCCCTGTCATTGATCACCCCCCTGTCATTGATCAACCCCCCAGTCATTGATCAACCCCCCTGTCATTGATCAACCCCCCTGTCATTGATCACCCCCCTGTCATTGATCACCCCTCTGTAAGGCTCCATTCAGATATTTTTTTGGCCCAAGTTAGCGGAATTTATTTATTTTTTTCTTACAAAGTCTCATATTCCACTAACTTGTGTCAAAAAATAAAATCTCACATGAACTCACCATACCCCTCACGGAATCCAAATGCGTAAAATTTTTTAGACATTTATATTCCAGACTTCTTCTCACGCTTTAGGGCCCCTAGAATGCCAGGGCAGTATAAATACCCCACATGTGACCCCATTTCGGAAAGAAGACACCCCCAGGTATTCCGTGAGGGGCATATTGAGTCCATGAAAGATTGAAATTTTTGTCCCAAGTTAGCGGAACGGGAGACTTTGTGAGAAAAAAATTAAAAATATCAATTTCCGCTAACTTGTGCCAAAAAAAAAAAATTTCTATGAACTCGCCATGCCCCTCATTGAATACCTTGGGGTGTCTTCTTTCCAAAATGGGGTCACATGTGGGGTATTTATACGGCCCTGGCATTCTAGGGGCCCCAAAGCGTGAGAAGAAGTCTGGTATCCAAATGTCTAAAAATGCCCTCCTAAAAGGAATTTGGGCACCTTTGCGCATCTAGGCTGCAAAAAAGTGTCACACATCTGGTATCGCCGTACTCAGGAGAAGTTGGGGAATGTGTTTTGGGGTGTCATTTTACATATACCCATGCTGGGTGAGAGAAATATCTTGGTCAAATGCCAACTTTGTATAAAAAAATGGGAAAAGTTGTCTTTTGCCAAGATATTTCTCTCACCCAGCATGGGTATATGTAAAATGACACCCCAAAACACATTCCCCAACTTCTCCTGAATACGGCGATACCACATGTGTGACACTTTTTTGCAGCCTAGGTGGGCAAAGGGGCCCATATTCCAAAGAGCACCTTTAGGATTTCACAGGTCATTTACCTACTTACCACACATTAGGGCCCCTGGAAAATGCCAGGGTAGTATAACTACCCCACAAGTGACCCCATTTTGGAAAGAAGACACCCCAAGGTATTCCGTGAGGGGCATGGCGAGTTCCTAGAATTTTTTATTTTTTGTCACAAGTTAGTGGAAAATGCTTATTTTTTTTTTTTTTTTTTTTTTCATACAAAGTCTCATATTCCACTAACTTGTGACAAAAAATAAAAAGTTCCATGAACTCACTATGCCCATCAGCGAATACCTTGGGGTCTCTTCTTTCCAAAATGGGGTCACTTGTGGGGTAGTTATACTGCCCTGGCATTCTAGGGGCCCAAATGTGTGGTAAGGAGTTTGAAATCAAATTCTGTAAAAAATGACCTGTGAAATCCGAAAGGTGCTCTTTTGAATATGGGCCCCTTTGCCCACCTAGGCTGCAAAAAAGTGTCACACATCTGGTATCTCCGTAATCGGGAGAAGTTGGGGAATGTGTTTTGGGGTATCATTTTACATATACCCATGCTGGGTGAGAGAAATATCTTGGCAAAAGACAACTTTTCCCATTTTTTTATACAAAGTTGGCATTTGACCAAGATATTTATCTCACCCAGCATGGGTATATGTAAAAAGACACCCCAAAACACATTCCTCAACTTCTCCTGAATACAGAGATACCAGATGTGTGACACTTTTTTGCAGCCTAGGTGGGCAAAGGGGCCCACATTCCAAAGAGCACCTTTCGGATTTCACAGGTCATTTACCTACTTACCACACATTTGGGCCCCTAGAATGCCAGGGCAGTATAACTACCCCACAAGTGACCCCATTTTGGAAAGAAGAGACCCCAAGGTATTCGCTGATGGGCATAGTGAGTTCATGGAAGTTTTTATTTTTTGTCACAAGTTTGTGGAATATGAGACTTTGTATGAAAAAAAAAAAAAAAAAAAAAAAATCATCATTTTCCACTAACTTGTGACAAAAAATAAAAAATTCTAGGAACTCGCCATGCCCCTCACGGAATACCTTGGGGTGTCTTCTTTCCAAAATGGGGTCACTTGTGGGGTAGTTATACTGCCCTGGTATTCTAGGGGCCCAAATGTGTGGTAAGGAGTTTGAAATCAAATTCAGGAAAAAATGAGGAGTGAAATCCGAAAGGTGCTCTTTGGAATATGGGCCCCTTTGCCCACCTAGGTTGCAAAAAAGTGTCACACATCTGGTATCCCCGTACTCAGGAGAAGTTGAGGAATGTGTTTTGGGGTGTCTTTTTACATATACCCATGCTGGGTGAGATAAATATCTTGGTCAAATGACAACTTTGTATAAAAAAATGGGAAAAGTTGTCTTTTGCCAAGATATTTCTCTCACCCAGCATGGGTATATATAAAATGACACCCCAAAACACATTCCCCAACTTCTCCTGAGTACGGAGATACCAGATGTGTGACACTTTTTTGCAGCCTAGGTGGGCAAAGGGGCCCATATTCCAAAGAGCACCTTTCGGATTTCACAGGTCATTTTTTACAGAATTTGATTTCAAACTCCTTACCACACATTTGGGCCCCTAGAATGCCAGGGCAGTATAACTACCCCACAAGTGACCCCATTTTGGAAAGAAGAGACCCCAAGGTATTCGCTGATGGGCATAGTGAGTTCATAGAACTTTTTATTTTTTGTCACAAGTTAGTGGAATATGAGACTTTGTAAGAAAAAAAATCATCATTTTCCGCTAACTTGTGACAAAAAATAAAAAGTTCTATGAACTCACTATGCCCATCAGCGAATACCTTAGGGTGTGTACTTTCAGAAATGGGGTCATTTGTGGGGTGTTTGTACTGTCTGGGCATTGTAGAACCTCAGGAAACATGACAGGTGCTCAGAAAGTCAGAGCTGCTTCAAAAAGCGGAAATTCACATTTTTGTACCATAGTTTGTAAACGCTATAACTTTTACCCAAACCATTTTTTTTTTACCCAAACATTTTTTTTTTATCAAAGACATGTAGAACTATAAATTTAGAGCTAAATTTCTATATGGATGTCGTTTTTTTTGCAAAATTTTACAACTGAAAGTGAAAAATGTCATTTTTTTGCAAAAAAATCGTTAGATTTCGATTAATAACAAAAAAAGTAAAAATGTCAGCAGCAATGAAATACCACCAAATGAAAGCTCTATTAGTGAGAAGAAAAGGAGGTAAAATTCATTTGGGTGGTAAGTTTCATGACCGAGCAATAAACGGTGAAAGTAGTGTAGGTCAGAAGTGTAAAAAGTGGCCTGGTCTTTCAGGGTGTTTAAGCACTGGGGGCTGAGGTGGTTAAGGGCCCGGAGATCACGGGCATCCAGTATGGTTTTACGGCCTTGACCCTTACGCACAGAGATTGTTCCAGATTCTCTGAATCTTCGGATGATGTTATGCACAGTTGATGATGATAGATGCAAAGTCTTTGCAATTTTTCGCTGTGTAACACCTTTCTGATATTGCTCCACTATCTTTCTGCGCAACATTGTGGGAATTGGTGATCCTCTACCCATCTTGGCTTCTGAGAGACACTGCCACTCTGAGAAGCTCTTTTTATACCCAATCATGTTGCCAATTGACCTAATTAGTGTTAATTGGTCTTCCAGCTCTTTGTTATGCTCAAATTTACTTTTTCCAGCCTCTTATTGCTACTTGTCCCAACTTTTTGGGATTTTGTTCACACCGTGAAAATTGGAATCAACGTATTTTTCCTTTAAAATGATACATTTACTCGGATTAGACGTTTGATCTGTCATCTACGTTCTATTACAAATAATATATTGACATTTGCCATCTCCACATCATTGCATTCAGTTTTTCTTCACAATATGTTTAGTGTCCCAACTTTTTTGGAATCCGGTTTGTGCATAGCTACTGTATATGAGGGCTTATTTTTTGCAAGACAAGTTGCACTTTCTGATGGTACCATTTAATATTGCATAGCATGAAGTGGGAAGGTGTAAAAAAATCCAAATGGGGTGGAATTGGAAAAAAAAAAATGCAATTCGGCCACAGTTTTATGGGTTTTGTTTTTATGGTATTCAATATGAGGTAAAACTAATTAATACTAGAGTGGTCACAGAAAGAAATTACCCTTAAAATATAACCTTTATTAAATATGATAATAAAATAGATATTCCCTCAAAAATGTGATGTATATATATACATATATAGAGAAAAAATCTGCCTAAATAGGCTTGATTTAATGATCAATCCAAAGTACCTCTAACATTAATAAACAGTTACATAGAGGTAAATGTGGATAAATAGGAGGATGCAGGGCACCAATTACATAACATAATAAACAGATACCGTATCATAGGGGTTAATACCCTTTAGTAACAGAACGGCTAAAAATACATAACAGAATTGATATAACTGTTAGCAGCCATGTGCTAGTTACTCACGGTACCCAGGTATGATATAGTGGTGATCGCAGATGAAAGGATGTTAGTAGTCAACGATTGGAAATTCCTTTTCACCTTGATGCCGGCGACAACTGAATAGATACGAAGGTGGTATAGTCGAAGCCAGCTGAGAAGAAGTCAGGGAAGGTATAGCCCTAAATATCCCTAGGGGTCTCCCTACCTAACTGTGGAGCACCCGCCCCGAAAAGGGTGACCCCACTCAATCGACGGCTCACCCTAATGTGCCCTGGATGCCGATAAAAACCACATTAATAATACTAAAAGTCGTCCCGACACGTTTCCCCAACAGGTAGCGAAGGTTCCTCAGGGGACAAATAATAATCTGGTGGTGATGTCCCAGATGCTGTCCACCTAGATGATAAGAGGTGCAAAGAATGTCTAAACAAACTATACCTTTATACAGGTGCCGCCACTCAAGAATCAAAAAACGGAAGTGACGGTGCATCACTTCCGGTATTTTGGACGTAGAATGCGTTCCACCGCTGATGTATTTCCGGTGTATGGAATGCAAGCAGCGCTCCAA
Organism: Bufo bufo; assembly: GCF_905171765.1. Classification (NCBI taxonomy): domain Eukaryota; kingdom Metazoa; phylum Chordata; class Amphibia; order Anura; family Bufonidae; genus Bufo; species Bufo bufo. The sequence goes on along the minus strand of NC_053392.1, from coordinate 195,618,175 downwards.
ATTCATAGGACATCGGCACAGAGGGATTGATACCCAGGATCAGTGCGCAACATTGCATAGAGCATAAACAACATCATGAGAGGCTGAGAGGCATTTGGTATGGGATCAATATCCATATGACATATATTAGTTAGATTATTAAAAATATGAATGGACAAACTGAGATATGAGCCAATAGGGCATAAGACAGAGGGTATGTATGTAGAAAGAGGATAATATAAACGGGGGTCAAGGATATAATAACCATAAACCCACGAATCCTCGGAGATAACACAAAACGCACAGGACCTATTCTGGTCTGATGAATAAGGCAGATAAATATGCGTAGGTAAATATAAGAAGCAGGGTAAATTAAACACTTAAGTAGTTACGCAAGGGTGTGTTCTCAGAGAAAGCAGGCAAAAGATATCTGTTCATTTAGGCCAGAGGGAGACACCGTCTTGAGACGGTGGATCCATTGAGCCTCTTTACTTAGAATTTGTTTGTCCCAGTCACCGCCACGAGCGGATTTACGAACAACCTCAATGACTTGAAAGACAATAGCTCTAGGGTCTCCCTGATGGAATTCAGTAACCTGTCGAGCAATGGGTTTATCTCGTTTATGATTGATATCACTCAAATAGTCGCCGACCCTCCGTCGTAGTTCTCTTTTGGTCTTCCCAACATAGTTGAGGGTACAGGTGCATGTGCAGAGATAGACAACACCCTGTGTCTTACAATTTGCAAAGTCACTAATTTGGTAGATTTTATTAGTAGAGGCACTGCAAAAAGTAGATGATTTGTGGATAAAAGCACAGCAAATGCATCCATTACCACATGCATTTTAATACAAAAAAATTAAAAAATCGAAAAAAAAACTATTTTTTCTTTTCATCGCCATATTCTGTCCCCCCTAACTTTTTTAAAGTTATGTCTACAGAGATGTGTGAGGGCTAGTTTTTTGTGGGACGATCTGTAGTCATTTTTAATACCATTTTGGGCTGTTTATGACTTTTTTATCACTTTTTATTACATGTTTTGAGGAGGTAAAGTGATGAAAAATCTGTGAATCGCCATTTTTTTTCTGTTACGCCATTCACTGTATGGTGTAAGTTTTTTTGATCTTTTAATAGTATGGGCATTTTCACATGCGTCATGAAGAGGTTAAAGTTCCTGATCTCTTTAGTATAATCCATACTGCTTTAACCAATGTTTGTCTATGGAGATTACATAGCAGTGTTCTTGATTTTAGCTGCTTAAAAATGCCTCATTGCAGGCTACTGCTCCTGTCTGAAGACTGGGAAGTATGCAATAAGATAATCATGAATATAATTTAAAAATTCCAACCACTGTGAACCCTATCTGGGTTTATTTCTTGTTATTTCTGTATTTTGCATTTACTGAAACAAAGACTGATCCAAAATGTGGCCATAGTACAAAGAAAGTAATATGTGGACCTAGAATGGAATCAAAGACCAGATTGCAGGCTTACAAGGAGTCATCTGTCAGCACTCAGGAGAGGAACCCCCAATGGAGAAAACTGTTATGGTATGGTATGGAATTATCCGGTTAGCAATTGCACTTTTACATTCAGAATTTGCGCTGCTCACTATGTTTAGCAGAGACATAGGGAATCCAAAGACAGATTCAGGGTCAGAGTTAGGTCTAATAAACTGGAAGGACTAAGAGTTTCAGAACAGCAGTGTCATGTATGGGAACCGCCCTGTCACGTGACCCGGGTGCGACTTCCAAGGGTCGATCTATTTCACGCACTCAATCTCTCGCGCCCCTACACAAAGGCTTCAGATTGAACCTAGATCATACCCCGACACAGCCTTTCATGCATCCCAACATGCTGCCATCATCTATGACATTTAAATTAATACACCAAATAAATAGGGGCTCATAGAAAACCCCACCACGCTCCAGTAGCAGGCTCACAGTAGCACAGGCCACACTTACAGCAAATACACGGTAACACAAACCGCACTCATACACTTAAAAATGGAGGTTAATTCAGAGCACAAGGCAAAACTATTAAAGTTGTGCTTTAATGTACTAAAAAGGTACAGTATTTAAAAATACAAGAAATAAGAGACACAAAAACGTGCACAAAACAGTTATAAAAATAAAAGGATAAAAACAGAAAGGTTCTTACTCAACAAATTGTGTGATAAGAGTCCGTTCTGGTTCCGGGGACAGGAGGATGTTGGAACAGAACCCAATGTTGATCGGATCCCCAAATTGTGTCAATGAAATGTTCTCAATCGTTCTTTTTTATCCCCATTCGGCAGAGAGTGGAGCTGAGGAGTCTCCCTCCTATTCTCACCCCAGCCTTCTGGGATGGCCCTCATTACCTGTGCTGGCTCCACCTATCTTATTCAGCTGGCAAACATGAAATATTAATAAAACATAGCTTCCCGTTCACACTAATTGATATTCGGGACCCGACATGTTTTAATAATGTACAGTACAGACCAAAAGTTTGGACACACCTTCTCATTCAAAGAGTTTTCTTTATTTTCATGACTATGAAGGCATCAAAACTATGAATTAACACATGTGGAATTATATACATAACAAACAAGTGTGAAACAACTGAAAATATGTCATATTCTAGGTTCTTCAAAGTAGCCACCTTTTGCTTTGATTACTGCTTTGCACACTCTTGGCAATCTCTTGATGAGCTTCAAGAGGTAGTCCCCTGAAATGGTCTTCCAACAGTCTTGAAGGAGTTCCCAGAGATGCTTAGCACTTGTTGGCCCTTTTGCCTTCACTCTGCGGTCCAGCTCACCCCAAACCATCTCGAATGGGTTCAGGTCCGGTGACTGTGGAGGCCAGGTCATCTGACGCAGCACCCCATCACTCTCCTTCATGGTCAAATAGCCCTTACTTTCAAAGTTTTCCCAATTTTTCGGCTGACTGACTGACCTTAATTTCTTAAAGTAATGATGGCCACTCGTTTTTCTTTACTTAGCTGCTTTTTTCTTGCCATAATACAAATTCTAACAGTCTATTCAGTAGGACTATCAGCTGTGTATCCACCTGACTTCTCCTCAATGCCACTGATGGTCCCAACCCCATTTATAAGGCAAGAAATCCCACTTATTAAACCTGACAGGGCACACCTGTGAAGTGAAAACCATTTCAGGGGACTACCTCTTGAAGCTCATCAAGAGAATGCCAAGAGTGCAAAGCAGTAATCAAAGCAAAAGGTGGCTACTTTGAAGAACCTAGAATATGACATATTTTCAGTTGTTTCACACTTGTTTGTTATGTATATAATTCCACATGTGTTAATTCATAGTTTTGATGCCTTCAGTGTGAATCTACAATTTTCATAGTCATGAAAATAAAGAAAACTCTTTGAATGAGAAGGTGTGTCCAAACTTTTGGTCTGTACTGTATATATATTATCAGGTCGATCGTTCTGATACCACACATGACCGGTGTGGTTGTCCCAGAAGGTGAGATACTGGTTATGTGGGAATGCTGGCTGTCAGGGGTGGGATGTTTGGACTCCCTACAATGCGCCCCATTATACAGCATGCAATGATTACAATAATTAATATGTGAGTTGTACCAAAGATGAGTTATCGCTTATGAGGTATTTTCTTCATCTTCTAGTACACTATTTGAAAAACTTCTAGACCCCTGCTGGATGAGGTTCCATTCTGTCTGAGTGCATGCATTTCCAGGAAACATCTTCAATTGCAAAGGGACAGTTTTTTAACATTCAAGTGCTAAACTGATTTGCTCCAAGGGAAATGCGTATTCCAACCCTGACTGAACCGCAATGTACAGATAACCCGCGCAACAATGATTTTGCTACTGAGAGAAAAACATGTGATTTATACTAAAATGAGCTCACTGATTCCAAACATGAACTTGGAATTTGCCTGACACATCTAGATTTTAACCCCTTAAGGACCCTGGGATTTTCCATTTTTGAGTTTTCGTTTTTCAATCCCCGCCTTCCCATAGTCCTAACTTTTTTATTTTTCCATTCTCATAGCCTTATAAGGGCTTATTTTTTGCGGGACAAGTTGTACTTTCTAATGGCACCATTTACGGTTGAATACCATGTAGTAGGAAAGCGGGAAAACAATTTCAAATAGGGTAGAATTGGGAAAAAGCAATTCTGATAAAGTTTTTTTTTTTTTACACTGTACACTATGCGGTAAAATTGGCCTATTATCTTCATTCTCCATGTCAGTACGGTTACAACGATACCACACTTGTATAATTTTTCTTGCGTTTTAATACTGAAAAATAAAATTAAAACCTTTGAGGAAATTTTTTTTTTTTAGAACCATATTCTGACCAGTATAACTTTTTTGTAGTTATGTGTACGGGGCTGTGTGAGGGCTAATTTTTTTGCAGGATGATTTGTTCTTTTCAGTGATACCAATTTGAAGTGTGTGCGACTTTTTGATCACTTTTTATAACAAAATTATTGGGTAGTTGAAGTGACAACAAATGGCAAATTGGCAGTTTTAATTTTTTTTCCCCGTTAGGCCATTTGCCGTATGCCATTAATATTGTTATATTTTAATAGTATGGGCATTTTCGCACGCGGCGATGCCTATGATGTTTATTTATTTTTTATTGTTTAAGTATTTTTATTTTAAGGAAAGGGGGGGTGATTTGAACTTTTTTTTTATTTCTTTATATTTGCAAAAACTTTTTTTTTTTACTTTTTTTTTAAGTCTCCTTGGGTGACAATAACTGGCAATCATTAGATTGTCTATTGTGTTCATTGATGTCTATATAGACACCATTGAACACTTCATTTGCACTATACCAATACAATGCTGCCACCTAGTGGCCGGTATTGGTATAGTCATCTAATAGGCACCAAAGCCTGCTTGAGGCTTCAGCCTATTAGATCAATGTAACAGGTTCCCTGATCTCGCGGGGAAGTGCGCGACTTCCGCTTCTGGACTGAGCAGATGTGACCACGGCATCTAAAAAGGAAAATGTATGCAATCATCCTTATGGCTGATCGCATATATGTGCCACGGTTATCTGCTATTTAAAATGTTTGGGGACTGTACTTCCGCCGTCCATGTACGGCAGAGGTCCTTAAAGGGTTAAGTTATACATGCAAAGCCTATTCAGTTATAATATTAATACATTATGTTGAAGATATTCCAATGGACATGTCCAGACCTGTTAGACGCACTCAGGCTGATGTCAGCAGTAAGTATATAAAGCAAGCTGACAGATTTTGATAAAGTGATCTGTTATAGTGCTATCTGTTTTGAAACTTAAGATGGATAAACGCAAATGTGTTAACGATCCAAACTACATATGTGGCAAATACACTACTTATGATCAGCGCAAGAATCTGACAAAACTAGTGCGTCTTGCAGCTTGAGATGCATTTGTGCTAGTACTGCAGAAATTCCTTGGGAACAGACGAGCTGCAAACTATGCTGAATTAGTAGACAACATGCTTATAGCATATGAGCAACTTGGCTGCTGAATGTCATTAAAAGTGCATTTCTTACATTCCTATCTTGAATTTTTCCCACCCAATTTGGGACACGTAAGTGACGAACATGGAGAGCGGTTCCATAAAGATATTTCTACAATGTAGAACAGGTATCAAGGCTGCTGGAATTCCAACATGATGGGGGACTACTGCTGGTTTTTGCAATGGGAAAATATGACCGTTCACAAATGCAAAAGCAGATGCCTGAAGCACTTTTAACAGTACTGGGCCTTGCTCAGGTAAGACTTTTAAACTGAAAAACAAGACTTTTAGAAATTTTGTTATTCCATTACATTTTCATACACAGTTTACTACGCAAACTTTGATGTAGATCAGGTAATTATTGGAGTAAAACTCGTTCTGTTCAAAATTATTCAATGCTTTCCAAGTGCTTAATTAATTTAGGCTACTTTCACACTAGCGTTCGGGTGTCCGCTCGTGCGCACCGTTTGAAGGGGCTCACGAGCGGCCCCGAACGCATCCGTCTGGCCCCAATGCATTCTCAGTGGACGCGGATCCACTGAGAATGCATCCGCCTGCCAGCGTTCAGCCTCCGCTCCGCTCAGTGAGCGGACATCTGAACGCTGCTTGCAGCGTTCGGGTGTCCGCCTGGCCGTACGGAGGCGAGCGGATCCGTCCAGACTTACAATGGAAGTCAATGGGGACGGATCCGCTTGAAGATGACACTATATGGCTCAATCTTCAAGCGGATCCGTTCCCCATTGACTTTCAATGTAAAGTCTGAACGGATCCGCTCAGACAACTTTCACACTTAGAAAATTTTCTAAGTTTTAATGCAGACGCATCCGTTCTGAACGGATGCGAACGTCTGCATTATCGGAGCGGATCCGTCTGATGAAAGATCAGACGGATCCGCTCCGAATGCTAGTGTGAAAGTAGCCTTAGGCATACTTATGCATAGCAAAGTTTCGTGACGTGTTACAACAATTCTGACTTCAGATTTGTAATCGGCACACTCGATTTAGTATAGGACAAATGGTTTTTGCCCAGTAGCAGACGAAAAGTTTTTTTAAGCTGCATGGTGGAATTGGCATGAAAATATATAGGATCACACGACATACATATAAACACATACACAGATAATAAAGTTATGAGAAAGGTTGTCCATTTCTCACAAGCAGGCAAATGGAAAGTTAGACAGCGCAGGGCTAAATCCAGGTCAGAACAGCATTGGTTAATCCAGAGCAGTAGAGAGACAAGACAGGTCGGAGAATCAGAAGTCAAAGCAACAATCAAGCACACCAGAATGAAAATGTAGTAACTGGCACTGGCTAAATATCAGAATATATTCAAATAGTAAGTCAAGCTCTCAGACTGGCTGTGATAATCCTCCCCCTGAATCTGCTGATTGAGCCTCCTGATAGCGGCTGACCAGTTGGACCTCTGAATTGGCTGGATAGCTAAGCAACATGATTTGCCAGGCTGTCAAGACCTCTGAGCATTGGCCAGGCATACTGCCAGTGTCACTGAGATTTCTGAAGTGGCAGCAAAACATTGCGAGAACATGGACACATTTTGTTACAGAAACCTCTAGGGAATTATGACTGAAAGACTGCCCGTCCCTTGAACTGTTCAGAATAATATTGGCACCTGGCATAGAGGTTGATGCAGCAGAAATATTTCTTGTTTTGTAAATCTGTACATCCAAATGTAGAAAGTTTAGTAAATGTCAAGTTCATTGGTGAGAACAGAGACCAAAGTCCGGGAATCTGCCTATTGCTAAAGTCATTTGATCTAAATTGGTGGCCACCATATAATTGTTTTACTGGAGTTGTCACAAGCAGCTGAATCCTATATTCATTGTTGGAACACAGCAGGACCCTATTTTAGAATAATAATATGTACAAACATTAAATATTACTGATTAATTTAAAGGGGCTGTCAGTCTGATAAAAAAAATTACCAGCATGCCGGACATGGTGTAAAAATAAAAGAACACTTTGTCACAGCGTCCCGATTCCAGTGGCTACCATTTTTGCTGGTCAATCAATGACCTTAGCAGTGACATGCATGCAGATGGGATGTCACTCTTCTGGTCCGATGGGGACCGAAATCAGCATGGACAGGAGCCACGGCACTGGAACCGGGATGCTCTAACAATGTATTTTTTTTTATTTTTACACCAGGTCTGGCCCTGTGACAATTTTTTCTCAACCTCAGACAACCCCTTTATATCAGTGATTAACAATGATCCCTGTACGCACAGTTTTCTAAGAAAAACAACCCATGACTATATGAGACCGCCCACTGGACTCCTAAACCCAGCATGGGCAGAAATGTCATCAAATACACGTTATCCTGAATCTTTTCAAACAAATTAGGGTCCATTCACACGTCCGTTGTTTCTTTCCTGATCTGTTCCGTTTTTTGCGGAACAGATCTGGACCAGTTCTGTACCCATTCATTTTCAATGGGTCCTGAAAAAAAATCAGACATTGAGCTGTCCGATTTTTTTCAGGTCCCATTGAAAATGAATGGGTACAGAACTGGTCCAGATCTGTTCCGCAAAAAACGGAACAAATCAGGAAAGAAACAACGGACGTGTGAATGGACCCTTAATCTGCTCAGCTCCCCGGGCTCTATAACACACTGCCAGCAGTTAGGGCACTTCTCTTTGATGGCATTCATTTAGATATTTCTCAGTAAGAATACTAGTAAAAGACAAAACAGACTTGTTTTACCAATACTTCCACGTATTGAAACACTAAAGAAATACACTTACAATCCAAAGGAAGATTTCCTGTAGTTTAAAAAAAGTTTCCAGATAGCAATGTCAACAAACATAGCCTGACATTTAAGAAATTAATCATTGGCCCGACAGATTAAACATACTATAGCAGCTCCCTCTAGATTTCAGAGACATTTACTTTTCTTGTCGGGGGAAATGCTGGGCTGTTTAACAAGTAAGTACTTTATAAGAAACAAATAAGTAGCAGAGATGAAGAAAAAAAAAATCTGCAGAATCAAATTCTTAAACTTTCATTATCCCGAAGTAACTGGGCATAAAATTAATGCAAAATATAATGAGCACAGTATTTGCTTGTATAATGCAGAATCAGAAATACAATAGAAATACATCATGTCGTTCGATGGAGAAGAGGATGTCATTGTATATTTGTAAGCGCTAAAACTTGGCACAATAGTCAAGGAATATTACATTTTAGAGTCAGGCCTGGATCACTGGTAGCTTTATATGAATTGAGCAAATTGCTTGGAGACTGGAAGAGACAATAGCAATCTAGTTATGGCCTTTGTTTTTGTCTTCTATAGTTTTCATTTCAGGACCCAGAAGGGTACTTGAAGATTGTATTACAATGAGAAGAACCTTCATGCTGCTGTTTGTTGTGGCTCTGGCTGGAGATTGTATAACTAGTGTGGCCCCGAGGCTCTGGGGAGATACCATTACTGAATTTGCTGTGGATCTGCACCGGGCAATACGTTCAGCTGACACAGAAGAGAACATTATTTTTTCCCCACTTGGTGCTACATTGATTCTAGGAATGATAAAACTGGGAGCCAAAGGAACAGCATCCCATCAAATAAAGGAAGTTCTAAAACTGCAGGGAAATCAAGAAAGTGAGTCTCGATTTTATTAATCCCCGACCTGTCGTTTATACACGGATTTTGGTAGCTAATCAATGCTTTTTTATACTGTCAGCAAATGGGGTTTGCCCTGTCTAAAGCCAATAATGTTAATGTATCGGTGGGCTACTTCCGAGCAGAGAACTCAGGAGAGATGAGAAAGATGGGCTTGTAACTGAAACCTATTTGTTTTGCAATCATGTTTGGACAGATTATCAATCATAGGTGAATACATTCAAAACTTGGATGGTGAAATAGTCTTTATGGGACTGATAGTTCTATCAATTCACAGCACGTTCACTGTCGTGTAATGACTTTTATACTTTAGCAAGTGTGTTGGGTTTTTCACATTTAACAATTTTAATAGTTTTTCTCAAAGTTTAACTTCAGCTTAAAGGGAACATGTCACCTCCTAAATGCATGTAAACCCGCCAGCAGTACCTCAGGGTAGCCCGCAGAGTGATACTAATCATACTTTTCATCCTGCAGTCCGATGCTGCATAAGGTCAGAAAACGATCTTTTATCCTCCGTCCACGCTAAAGTATGATTAGTATCACACTGCGGGCTACCCTGAGGTACTGCTGGCGGGTTTACATGCATTTAGGAGGTGAAATGTTCCCTTTAAAGGTAACTTAAATTTAAACATGATTCAACATTCAATCTTAAGGTGCACCAATTACATACTTAATGGGTGTCAGGAGGAAACCGGACAACACAGGGTAGCTGTCTGTAATAAAAAGGTGATCATAAGTTAACTGGTAAATCTTGTGCTGCTGCTCTAGTTCTCCTGGAGGGATTTGTTTTCCTGGCTTCAGTGGTGACATCATGTTGACAACACGTGACCTCTGCAGCCAGTCACTGTCCTCAGAGTTGCACCGAAGAGGCTTTAGTGGTCATATATACTTGTCGTGACATCACTGCTGCAACCAGGTAAGCAAATTCTGGCCAGGAGAACTGGAGTGGTAGTGTGGGATCTGCCAAGTAAGTAAAGAACACTTCTTTATTGCAGGTGGATGCTTTAGAACAGGGGTCAGCAACCTGAGGCAATCCAGCTGTTGTGAAACTATAATTCCCAGCATGTTCCTTATATTTCTATGATAGTTTTGAGAAGAGCAGAGCAAGTATGCATGCTGGGAGTTGTAGTTTCACAAAAGCTGGAGTGCCGCAGTTGGCCCACCCCTGCCATAGGATGCTTGTTCTAAAGGGGTGGTATGGTTTTAGTAGGAAACCAGGCAACCCCTTTAAGACAGGCATTCTACCATTAGAGCATGGAAACTTATTATTGCACCAATTAAATCTAAAGTTCTGGGAAATATTTTACTACAAACAAGTTAGGGATATTTGGCTTTCGGGTGAAATTTATGGAAAACGTAAAAAGTAAAAGTTCACGCTTCAGTGATATTATATCATGAAAGTAGGACACTTAAGTAGGGACATGCAATGGTGATTTCTAGAGATGAGCGAATTTTTCAAAAATTCGATTCGGCCGGTTCGCCGATTTTTCCGGAAAAATTTGCTTCGAACCAAATTTATTTGCGGCGAATCTTGTTAAAAAAGGGCTATTCCCTGGCTGCTGAGAGCCTTTATAGTGGTGTAGAACACTGTGCCTTGTAGTAACATGTATAGGGTCTGCTTTGGTAGTGAAATAATACTGTGAGTCCGTATGACATGCAGATGACATGCGTCGCTCTTAGAATCACTGCACACTTCACTTATTTGGGTAGTCACGGGGCCAAAATTGACCAAATACCTCTAGTATTAACTCAGCCTTACAGGTCGATGTTAGTGCCAAGAAGAAGCGCACTCCTTTTACACCGTCGTCAGCTGATTCCACAAAGATGTTATCAGAACCTGTTCTATTAAATGCGTATACAAGGAGAGGGTGTCAGCAGTAAGCTTGTGTTGACGTCACTGATTAATTTGCCCTTCCTCTGATCTGTCAGAACAATAACCCACAAAAAACGGATCCTGTCTGTGGAGCATACGCCTTCACTCAGTCAGCATTTGCTCAATAATCTATCAGTATTGTTAATGCCAAAAAAAACAGGAGTGGATGTAAAACAGAGATGACATGTGAATGGAATATTTGCATGTCTTCTGTGTTTTCTACCCACTCCTGCTTTTGGCTACCAAATAACAGCCAATTCTAATGGGACCTTACAGGCCTTACAGCTGTTACACAGACAGGATCCGTTGTGCGTCTCATTTTTCCTTCCTTCTGACAGATCAGAAGAAAGGTCAAATAAATGATTATATCAGCCGGACTGAAAGGCAAAATAGTCGACCAGTCATGAAGTGGAGAGGGTGGGAACAGCAGAGTGGACCTATGACATAATGGTGAGGTGGAAGCAGCATGAGGAGACCACAGAGTGGCCCAAAGACAGGGTCTGGATTTGGCAGCAGTAGGAGGAGGCCACCGAGTAGCACAATTAGTGTGGATATGGCAGCAGCAGCAGGATACCACAGAGTGGCAAGGTGACATAGTGTGGAGATGGCAGCAGCAGCATCAGGAGGCCACAGAGTGGCAAGGTGACATAGTGTGGATATGGCAGCAGCATGAGGAGACTACAGAGTGGCAAGGTGACATAGTTTGGAGGTGGCAGCAGCATCAGGAGGCCACAGAGTGGCAATGTGACATAGTGTGGATATGGCAGCAGCAGGATACCACAGAGTGGCAAGGTGACATAGTGTGGAGATGGCAGCAGCATGAGGAGACCACAGAGTGGCAAGGTGACATAATGTGAAGATGGCAGCAGCAGCAGCATCAGGAGACCACAGAGTGGCAAGGTGACATAGTGTGGATATGGCAGCAGCATGAGGAGGCCACAGAGTGGCAAGGTGACATAGTTTGGAGATGGCAGCAGCAGCTGCATCAGGAGACCACAAAGTGACCCGGTAACAGAGTGGGGTGGTGGGTGGCAATACCAGTACCCGCTGAAGAAGGTGGGTGCACGAAGGAGCACTTGGCATCAGATGTGTGGCATCAGGCGGGTAGCAGCATCAGAATAGTAGCTGAGGTAGGTAGCCGAAGAAACTGGTCTCTTTTGTCAAAGTGTTGGTGTGGCACCATGGATGATCTAGTCCAGTGGTCGGCAAGCTGCGGCTCGCGAGCCACATGCGGCTCTTTTTATCCTTGAAGGCGGCTCTTTGGTGCGGGCTGGCGGGTGGGTGGCCGCGCAGCCATATCGCGCCGCTCAAGCTTGCAAAATGTCCGTCATGCGCCTCCTGCCCCGTCTGTCTGCTCCTTCCACTTTATGAATGAAGCAGGCAGGCGGGGCAGGAGGCACATGACGGAGGGTGAGATGTCACGCTGCGCATAACAGCAGAAAGGCGGGCAGCGGCGGACTTTCTGCAGAACACCGGCCATGTGAGGAGTGGTGAAGAGGCCGCCGCTCAGGTCCAGGAAGAGCGAAATGTCCTGCAGCAGAAAGGTAGGAGCTGCCCCCGGTGTGTGCACAGCGCCAGGCACTGCACCGGCCCCGCTGCAAGTGTCCCTGCCTCCTCCCTTCCCCCCACTAATACATTACTTTACTTACTGGAGGGCACTTATGGGGGATATCTGTGGAGGGCACTTATATAGCATCTTATGCTATATATGTGTCATCCACAGATATCCCCCATAGGTGCGTCATCCACAGATATCCCCCATAGGTGCGTCATCCACAGATATCCCCCATAAGTGCGCCCTCCACAGATATCCCCCATAAGTGCGCCCTCCACAGATATCCCCCATAAGTGCGCCCTCCACAGATATCCCCCATAAGTGTGCCCTCCACAGATATCCCCCATAAGTGCGCCCTCCACAGATATCCCCCATAAGTGCGTCATCCACAGATATCCCCCATAAGTGCGTCATCCACAGATATCCCCCATAAGTGCGCCCTCCACAGATATCCCCCATAAGTGCGCCCTCCACAGATATCCCCCATAAGTGCGTCATCCACAGTTATCCCCCATAAGTGCGTCATCCACAGATATCCCCCATAAGTGCGTCATCCACAGATATCCCCCATAAGTGCGCCCTCCACAGATATCCCCCATAAGTGCGCCCTCCACAGATATCCCCCATAAGTGCGTCATCCACAGATATCCCCCATAAGTGCGTCATCCACAGATATCCCCCATAAGTGCGTCATCCACAGATATCCCCCATAAGTGCATCATCCACAGATGTCCCCCATAAGTGCGTCCTCCACAGATATCCCCCATAAGTGCGCCCTCCACAGATATCCCCCATAAGTGTGCCCTCCACAGATATCCCCCATAAGTGCGTCATCCACAGATATCCCCCATAAGTGCGTCATCCACAGATATCCCCCATAAGTGCATCATCCACAGATATCCCCCATAAGTGCATCATCCACAGATATCCCCCATAAGTGCGTCATCCACAGATATCCCCCATAAGTGCGTCATCCACAGATATCCCCCATAAGTGCGTCATCCACAGATATCCCCCATAAGTGCGTCATCCACATTACATCCACATCTGCAGACAAGTTTAATAAAAGTAAAAAATGATAAAGATAAAATGAAATAATAATTAAGATCCAAATAAAAGAAAGTACATATAAAAGTATGTAAAAACACACTCTGGGCTCATGCCCACGAATGTAAGGGCGCCGTGCCTGTGCTCTGGACCGCAAATAGCGGTCCGTCCGCAATGCACGGACACAGACCATGAGGCAGATGCATGAGGATCGCGGACCCATTCACTTGAATGGGGTTCGCAATCCGCATCCGACTGCCCGCACCACAAAAAAGTAGCGCATGCTGAAGTGAATGGGTCCATGATGCAGGCTGCACACGGCCGTGTGCAGCCCGCATCATGGACCCATTCACTTCAATGGGTCCAGGATCGGGGATATAGTGCTACAGTGTGCTTTCGTGGTGCTTCTGGCTGTGCCTCCGCACCGCGAAAAAGTAGTGCATGCGCTACCTTTTTGCGGTCCGGAGGCACAGCCAGAAGCACCACGGAAGCACTCTGTAGCACTCATATTCCGGATCCTGGACCCATTGAAGTGAATGGGTCCTTGATGCGGGCTGCACACGGTCGTGTGCATGAGCCCTAATAGTCCTCACTGGTACTGTTGACGCAATATTTTAGGTTTTAAAAGTGTGGCTCTCCAAAGAAATTTCAATCGTGGTTTTGGCGATATTTGGCTCAGTTGAAAAAAAAGGTTGCCCACCACTGATCTAGTCTGATGCATCAGGCATTGCTGTGTGGAAATCCTGGCTGATCCACGCCTGATTCATCTTGATGCAGTGTCCGACTATGTGCTATATGTGGCCACTTTAAACTGTTGCTAAATGTCATATCAAATGTATTGTGGTATCATGCTGTAATTCCCTTTAACAGGCTGGCAGTGTCATTTACCTTTATTCGCCCCTAGGTGGTGCTGTTACCACTTGTATATATAGCTGGGAAGGGGGGACGTGTCATGTCGGTGTGTGTGTGTTGTGGATGAGAACGAAGAGGAGGAAGTTAATGGAGGAGGTGGAAATTAGTTTTTCCACCAAAATAATTCACAAAAGATTTTACCACATATAACTGCAGAGCTGAAAGCTGCATGAAATTTGTTTTTCCACTGAAATAAGTGACAAAAGATTTTACCGCATATAAGTGCAGCGCTAAATGCGGAATACCATTTTTTTTCCCCACCAAAATAAGTCACAAAAGATTTTACCGCATATAGGGGCGGAGCTTGGTCAATGAAGAAGATGGCTGACTGATCTCCTGCTCTCCCAGCCTGGGATGCTCCATCGTGGCTCACAGCGCACCAATCCTGTTTAAAAAAAAACTAAAGGCGATTGCCCGACACCTGGCATCAACGACGATCTGCCCAAGCTATTTCAGAGAGATATTGGCTACCTTAAAGTCACGCTTGCCCTCAGCGCGCTGACTCCCAGCACAACGCTCCTCAGCACGCCGCTCTCCAGTACGCAGCTTCCCGACACCTCCTCACCTCCTACAAGCGGAGGAAACACTTACAAAGAAGGAGTGATACCTCCTCTGGTAAGCTCTGTTTCCCCCGTCACCCCTCCTCTGTCGGTTAAAAGGGGGGCAGCTGCTCGTTCAAGTCAGTACATCGGAGCAGCGCACTCACCTGTAGTGGCGGCCATCTTGCCCACATGTGCAGACAGGGGCACAGATCTGGAGCTTAGAGGCTTTCAACTGGGGTCAACTCTTGCCTGATCTGTAACACATTTGAGGTATACCTTACTCCCTCTGCTGAGGGACACTCAAAGGAGGCAGCGACAGCCTATATAGAGGGACCAGCCAGTACATATATCATAAAGCCAGCAAGCAACTAGCCAAACATCCAGTGCACAAGCTTAATCTCAATAGTGGCAATTGCTGCAACACGCTGCAGCATTATCATGACCAAAAGGAGCTGCAAACCAACTGCACCACAGAGATTGACTTTTTGGGGCTACCACTCCACCTGTGCCCTGCCGGTCTGAATCTATCTTCTCGCCCTCCTAACCCCTCATCCCACTCTAGGGGCTCACTAGATGAAGCAGATCATCCACCTTTCGTGCACATTGCTACTGATAATGTCTCATATAAAGCAAAATCAGGGAAGCGACGGTCAGTAACGTCACCTTCAATCTCACCAAATAGCAAAAGTCCTGCCCAAAAAAAAAGAGTAATATGGGGGATGATGAAGGCGAATACACTGAGGCTATACCTGAGGGCGATATATCACAGTTCCCAGCATCCTCAGCACCTGTCACAGTAGACACCTTAAAGGACATGCTTATTGTCTTACAAAATGGGATCAACAAGAATGTGTCATCTCTAATCCACAAGCTCCAATCTAATGTATCAGCTATAGAGGAGCGCATGGATCATTTGGAACACAAGATGGCAGAGTTTTCAAACGCACACAATGAGCTGGTGGATGCACATAACGCTCTGGAAGAGGACGTCAAGTGGCTTAAAGCCAAAGCCACTGACACTGAATATAGATCCTGCCGAAATAATATTAAAGTTAGAGACATACCGGAGGAGGTGAATGCGTCCGAACTTATGGATTATCTCAGGCGGCTTTTCCAAATGATGGTGCCTTGTTTAACAGCAATGGATCGCACTCTGGATCAGGCGCACAGAATTCCCAAGCCCAAAACAGCCCTGAATAAAGCTCCAAAAGACACCCTAGTAAGGGTACACTTTTATCACATTAAAAAACTTATAATGTACGAGGCCTGCAAATATGGCTCCTTCCCGCCGCCTTACACTGCAATATCCTTATTCCCTGATATTTCTGCAGCCACGCTACAAGCTAGAAGGGACTTCCATCCAATCACCAAGCTGCTGAGGAAAAAGGACATTAAATACCGTTGGGGATTCCCTATTAAGCTTCTAATCTCACGAAATGGAACATCTACAATTATTTCCTCAGTGGCAGAAGGCATGACCATCCTGAAGAAGTGGAATATTATACCCAATAGATCCTCATCTCCCCGTATGTCTCGTCGAGCGTCGCCGACAGTTGCTGCCGACTGGATGACAGTCACTACTTGAGACTGATAAAGATCGCCATTAAGGGTTTAGGGTCCATTCACACGTCCGTAGTGTATTGCGCATCAGCAATACACCCGGCCAGCACCCCCATAGAAATGCCTATTCTTGTCCGCAATTGCGGACAAGAATAGGACATATTCTATTTTTTTCCGGAACATCGGCGGCGCGCTCCCGAAATGCGGATGTGGACAGCACACTGTGTGCTGTCCGCATCTCTTCCGGCCCCATAGAGAATGAATGGGTCCGCACCAGTTCCGCAATTTGCGGACCCATTATTACGGACGTGTGAATGGAGCCTTAGTCTTTTTTTCAACCCCACAGGTTTGATTTTAGCTCATCAGACCACATATTTTGAGCATTAATAAGGTTTCTCAATGTCTCCCCCCTATATGCTACAGTACATATGGGTTTTGTACCAAATAATTACTTGTCACATAAGTTGGTACGCATATACATTTCACGTTGAATGTTCTTTTTTGTTTTTTCTGTTTACATTTGTTGCGGGCGATTTGGGTATTGCATATCTATCTAATTCCTTAATTGTGGAACATATGAATACTTTCTTGTGGAGCGGGAGCATGGCAGACCATAAAGAACACCATGGTACTATCTATAGCCTCTCTTAATGTCAAGGGCCTTAATAGCCCCTACAAACGTAGCATGGTTTGGAGGCAGTGGCGTACTGCAAATATAGGCAGACCGCGCAGCTGCTATGGGGCCCGTGGCAGGGGGGCCCAGAGTGCTTGGAAGACCCCGCCCCCTACATCTGCAGACTCAGTTTATACTGTACAGTCGTGGCCAAAAGTTTTGAGAATGACACAAATATTAGTTTTCACAAAGTTTGCTGCTAAACTGCTTTTAGATCTTTGTTTCAGTTGTTTGTGATGTAGCGAAATATAATTACACGCACTTCATACGTTTCAAAGGCTTTTATCAACAATTACATGACATTTATGCAAAGACTCAGTATTTGCAGTGTTGGCCCTTCTTTTTCAGGACCTCTGCAATCCGACTGGGCATGCTCTCAATCAACTTCTGGGCCAATTCCTGACTGATAACAACCCATTCTTTCATAATCACTTCTTGGAGTTTGTCAGAATTAGTGGGTTTTTGTTTGTTCACCCGCCTCTTGAGGATTGACCATAAGTTCTCAATGGGATTAAGATCTGGGGATTTTCCAGGCCATGGACCCAAAATGTCAGCGTTTTGGTCCCCGAGGCAATTAGTTATGACTTTTGCCTTATGGCACGGTGCTCCATCGTGCTGGAAAATGCATTGTTCTTCACCAAACTGTTGTTGGATTTTTGGAAGAAGTTGCTGTTGGAGGGTGTTTTGGTACCATTCTTTATTTATGGCTGTGTTTTTGGGCAAAATTGTGAGTGAGCCCACTCCCTTGGATGAGAAGCAAGCCCACACATGAATGGTTTCAGGATGCTTTACTGTTGGCATGACACAGGACTGATGGTAGCGCTCACCTTTTCTTCTCCGGACAAGCCTTTTTCCAGATGCCCCAAACAATTGGAAAGAGGCCTCATCGGAGAATATGACTTTGCCCAGTCCTCAGCAGTCCATTCACCAAACTTTCTGCAGAAGATCAATCTGTCCCTGATGTTTTTTTTTTGGAGAGAAGTGGCTTCTTTGCTGCCCTTCTTGACACCAGGCCATCTTCCAAAAGTCTTCACCTCACTGTGCGTGCAGATGCGCTCACACCTGCCTGCTGCCATTCCTGAGCAAGCTCTGCACTGGTGGCACTCCGATCCCACAGCTGATTCCTCTTTAGGAGACGATCCTGGCGCTTGCTGGACTTTTTTGGACGCCCTGAAGCCTTCTTAACAAGAATTGAACCTCTTTCCTTGAAGTTCTTGATGATCCTATAAATTGTTGATTGAGGTGCAATCTTAGTAGCCACAATATCCTTGCCTGTGAAGCCATTTTTATGCAGCGCAATGATGGCTGCACGCGTTTCTTTGCAGGTCACCATGGTTAACAATGTAAGAACAATGATTTCAAGCATCACCCTCCTTTTAACATGTCAAGTCTGCCATTTTAACCCAATCAGCCTGACATAATGATCTCCAGCCTTGTGCTCGTCAACATTCTCACCTGAGTTAACAAGACGATTACTGAAATGATCTCAGCAGGTTCTTTAATGACAGCAATGAAATGCAGTGGAAAGTTTTTTTTGGGATTAAGTTAATTTTCATGGCAAAGAAGGACTATGCAATTCATCTAGCGGAGGCTAGGAGACAGCTGAATAACCGTAATTTCTACACTCCATTACCTACAGACCCCACAATAACCTTTAAGAAGAAATTGGACGGACTTCTGACTTCTGCATGGCAACTCAATATTATCACCAAAAAAGAAAAAGAGTTCATGAAAGTCAAATTTCCGATCACCCCGACCTTCTACATGCTCCCCAAGGTGCATAAAGATCTGTCAGTACCTCCAGGACGCCCAATTGTGGCGGGGATAGGTGGGTTGTGCGAACAGGCATGTATTTACCTTGACTTCTTTCTACAGCCATTTGTCTTGGGCCTTCGGTCATATCTCAGGGACTCCATGCAGTTGGTACAACGGTTACAAGAGATACGACTTCCCCCGGGTACCATGATACTCACATGTGATGTAGAGTCTCTCTATTCAAATATCGCGCATGGTGATGGGATACAAGCCACTCAATACTTCCTTCAAAAAGCGACCTCTGGGGACCCAGTGCATCACACATTCTTGGTAAGTTTGTTGGAGTTTGTACTCCATCACAACTACTTTGTATTCGATCGTACATTCTACAGACAGGTCTCGGGGACTGCGATGGGGGCACGCTGTGCGCCCTCCTATGCCAACCTATTCCTAGGGTGGTGGGAGGAGACACAGGTGTACCCCATGGCCATGTATAACGAACATGTTTTGGCATGGTTTCGTTATATTGACGATCTCTTGATTTTCTGGCAGGGTACCGTGGAACAATGCACAGAATTCGTCTGTCTGTTAAATACCAACTCATTTAACATCTCCCTCACCCACAGGATCTCGGATACCACTGCGGATTTTCTGGACCTACGATTGAATCTAGATGAACAGGGTATACGAACATCACTATTTCGTAAGGAAACGGCAACTAACAGCCTGCTACATTTCGATAGCTTCCATCCGGCCCACTTACGTAAAGGGATCCCTAAGGGACAATTTTTGAGATTACGCCGCAACTGTACTACCACCTCTGATTTCAAGGAGGCTGCCTGTGATCTGACCACCAGATTTTGTGCACGAGGTTACCCCAGAAAAGTAATCTCAGGGGCGTTTGAAACCGCGAAAGTGGCGGACCGCCTGGAACTGCTGAAACCAAAATTCAAACCCCGAAGTACTCAGGTTCACCTCATCACCAAATATAATAACCAATGGCGTGATCTGTATACAATATTGAATGCACATTGGCACCTCCTACTGGCGGATTCGAAACTGAGTGGCTATGTCAACCCAAGTCCTAAGATCGTTGCACGGAGAGCCCCAAATCTACGAGACAAACTGGTATGTAGTCATTTCCAGAGGCCCACACAGGGGCTGGGGAGGGGTGTTAGGATGCGCGGCACATATCCGTGCGGGAATTGCAATGTGTGTCAATACATGATTTGCACTGACTCTTTCTCCACCTGCAGGCATCCGGATCTAATCCGTTTGGGTCATTACATCAATTGCCGGACTAGGAATGTCATCTACAGACTCATTTGCGAATGTGGAAAAATATATGTGGGCCAGACTGGTCAGGAGTTACGGAAACGCATACAGCAGCATCTATCCAACATTGCCTTGGCCCGTCGAGATCGGACCCAGGCTAAAAAACCGCTGACTTCAGTTGCTGTGCACTTTCTGGACTGCCACCAGTGTATCACCTCTGGACTCAGGATTGTCGGTCTTGACATGGCACGCACCAATGTGAGGGGAGGTTCTCTCTCTTCCCAACTACTACGTTTGGAATCCAAGTGGATCTTCAATTTGGACACGGTGGCCCCACAGGGACTTAATGAAGAACTTACGTTCACAGGCTTCTATAACTAAAGTATGGGGTTAGATATTTGAACCTCACAGAATTGGGTAGCTAATCGTTATCCAAGAATATTGAGGAATGGTGGTCTTTACAGAGTCGGCTCAATTACCAAACTAGGGGTGGGCACCTAGGTGTCGGCCAATCCATATACACATCGACGAGTTGCTCTTGTAGTTATCAATAGATGTTGATGGTCTCATGCAGATATAGGGGTCCAACTGCGTGTTAACTGGGTCCGCAGAAATTGGCATTTTCGGTTGACCCATTGACATATTGGTTTGCTGACCCAGTGGTGCATGTGATCTAATGCAGATATGGGGGCTCTATTTTGTGATCGCTGACACCGTACAATTAGATACCATTGGTTGACCCAGTGAGATATATGACTCTTTGGATTCGGTTATTTCTGCTAATCATGCTATTTATTTCCCACAGGTCTTCTCCACATTTTATCACTTCTTCACACATGGTGACGCACTATTCTTTTCACGGCTCTTCTCACTCGCACACTTGTGGTCTTTCCCACAACACATTTTAATGAGCGTACTCTGCTTCTTTCTTACATCACTTTATTTTAGGTTGTTAAACGATTGGACCTGCGTATTAGGTCCTCATTACGTTCTTTTGAATTATAATAATCCTTCACTCCCTATATATGTCTTGGGGATGTGTGTGTGTGCATGTGTATGTGCAGGCATGTTCGTGCGTGTGCATGTATGTTCAGGTATGTATATGCGTACATGTGCGTGCGTGTATATACATGCATGCATACATGATTTTCACGATTATCACACTAATATATCCTGTGAGGACCTCTATCGTCGTTGCCATGGTTATGGCATCCATACATAGAGTCACCTAACTATGCATCAATAACATTTTGGGTATATATTTGTATGTATTATTTATACATGTATCACTGTTATTACCATTATTTGATATCTTTCTATTTGATCATGTATTCACTTTTGTTTCACTGATGTTTCATCATTTTATTCATTCCTTCTTCATTCATGATCCAATCATTTTATGTATTTGTTTCTTATCCATTATGTAATATCCAGTCATATTATTGTCAACATCTATATGGTAAACATCTGTATGGTATTGTAATTGGATATGTCTAAATAGTATGCCCCTGGATCAGGTGACATCACCAGATCATACTGACCCCCACTTTAATGTCTAATAATGTGGTGCCACACATTGTGCATACTCATCATTCTGCCCTTCAATATCATAGGTACCCATGCTCTCTTCCCTCCTTCTCTGCGCTCGGCTCAGCTCCCGCCTCCCTCCCACCTCCTTCCTTCTCCTGGCCTTCCTCCGCATGACGAGCGGATCGTGCGCTCCACTATTTCTAGTGGAGCCCGCGATGCGTTCCACCATGCGGTCCATTGCGGCACTCGGCTTCCGGTCATGTGCTCCGCACATCCGGTGCCGGCGGACTGCATATGTAGATCGTATGCACTCTCACTAACAGTGGGGCTCTCTTCAGTAATCACATGGCGATCTATATATACACCCAATATATATTAATTTTAAGATATGGAGCCATCAGATCCCCTGCCTTTTTCTATGTATAATACCAATGTGACAGGTGGAACGCACCTGCGTTCCACCTGCAATTCACATGGACTTCCTGCTTCCGGTTTCCGGTCATGCCTCGTCCTGCACGTTTGTACATGGCGTCTAATGTTGGACCCTTGCTGCACAGGTGAATGCTATTTAAATTTCATTTATTATTCTATATAAGGTGATGCCCCAGCATTTGACCTTTTACCCCTGAGGAAGCCGGATTGCTCCGGCGATACGCGTTGGGCGCTTTCTCATTTTTCAGGTCCACTGCACCAGCTTTTCATGTAGGTTTGGCTCTTTCATTGTGACCCTATTTTAGGTCTGTCTTCATTCTAAAGAGGTCTTACCTTATGTTACATTTGCTTTATACTTTACATTGATATCTGTATATGCTGGTATACCATTTTGCCCATGTTTTGGCCACTCAGTGGACCTGTATGTGCTGGTTACATATTCTTTGCATACCGCACTTTGCTTCTATTGTATACAATTTTTTAATGTGTCTGTTGGTGTGTCTAATAATCTTTATATATTTTTGATAAGGATCTATTGTCGGATGTGCATTCATAGGGTGGTTCTGGCGGCTCTCTCTTGGGTCCAAATTGTTTAATGCAATTTATCTGATCACTCTTCATAACATTCTGGAGTATATGCAAATTGCTATTATAAAAACTTAAGCAGCAACTTTTCCAATTTCCAATATTTATGTAATTCTCAAAACTTTTGGCCACTACTGTATATTATGATCGAGATCGCTGTCGGGCATTTGCACAGGCCCAAAGCAGGCTTGTCTTCCGTTGACTCCCGAGCCCTGCTTCCCCTTTGTTCAGGGCCCTCACCCCCATTGTGTACACAACTCACACCGATGTTCCTCCCTGTGTGACCCAGCCATTCAGCACAGCGCTCTCTCTTCTGTCTGCTGGGCACCGCACTGGCCAATCAGCATTTAGCATTGCAAAGCTCCTGAAACTGATTGGCTAGTCCACCGCTTGCTCAGCTGACAGAACTGTGCAGGTGGGCGCGGGTGGCAGTTGTATACCGCGCTCACGCGCGCTGCTTGCCTCAGTCAGTACCCACCGGACCGGAGAGGAGAATGGACTCCGAACAGCCCTGCCCCAGCATCGCTGCCGCTGGCTCAGCAGGCAGCAACACTTGCCCCTGTGCTGTGCCAATGCCACCTGACCACAGTCAGCACAGCAGTGAGTGCCAGTAACTCTGTTTATAAAAAGAGTTCCTGTGGGGTTGGGAGGACACTGTTCTGTAGGGTCATTATTATATAGAGGACTCAGGACAGTGTGCTCCAGCCCCCCACCCCCATGAACTCTACTTGCTGTTGAATTGGTCATATAGAGTGTGCCCATCCCAACTTAGGCACCATGAAGTGGGGGGGAGGCCTGTTGCACACAAACCGTGACGTGTTTTACAGTCTGCAAATTGTGGATACGCAAAACACGGATACAGGCCACGTGCGTTTTGCATTTTGTGGAACACACAGGGTCGGCACTATATAGAAAATGCCTATTCTTGTCTACAATTTCGGACAAAAATAGGACATGCTCTATCTTGTTTGCAGGGCCGCAGAACAGAACAACGGATTCGGACAGCACATGGCCGCATCTTTTTCGGCCCCGTTGAAATGAATGGGCCCGCACCCGTTCTGCAAAATTGCAGAACGGGTATGGACCTATTCATACGGTGTCTGAATGAGCCCTAAGCATCAGCAGCAAGGAGTTTAGATGTGGAATGGTCCAAGGGTGTGTAGTGGGTGGAGTTAGGGTGGCCCAATTCAGATTCTTGCTATGGGGCCCAATGATTTCTGTGTACGCCCCTGTTTGGAGGGAAGCTAAATCACTTGGTTGTGAGATACTGTTTTTACAAGAGATTCATTTCCACAAGCTTAAAACACCCAAATTCACCAATAAGTTGTTTCCTCGCATCTTTTTATCATCCTGCCCCGTAAACATAAGGGAGTAGCCATAGCTATTAAAAATTCAGTAGCCTTTACCCTGCATGATACCATTATAGATCCACAGGGACGATACTTAGGATTGATCTGTGATGTTAATAATGTAACATATACCTTTTTTAACATATATTTCCCCAACAGACATCATATGCGGTTTTGGGCATCTCTCCTGCCCAAGATAATGTCGGCGAGCAAAGGGCTTTTAGTATTAGGTGGAGACTTTAACACCATTTTGGATGCCCATCTAGATACCACTGCTCCTGGGAGACGCTTACCACCGCTTGCATCTTCTCTGGCCGAGGAGGGTTACTATGACGTGTGGCGTTGCCAGCATGGAAGTGAGAGAGACTACAAGTTTTTTTCCTCACCCTGTCAATCTTACTCGAGGATTGACTTTTTTTTTGTCAACAAAATCTCACTCCTACAAACAGGTTCCACTATTATTAGAACCATCACTTGGTCCGACCATGCTTCGGTTACTCTTACCATGTCAGAGCAATTTTCAACCCCCTCCCATGTCAATGGCGTTTGAATGACTCGATACTACACGATCCAAATTACAAAGATAAATTGAAGACTGACCTGTCTTCATATTTTGATTTAAATAACACCCCAGACATTGACCCACAAATTTAGTGGAATGCGTATAAGGCATTTATGAGGGGCACCTTTATTCAATATTGTGCCCAAGTAATGAAGAAACGCAATAAAGATGTCACAGATCTACTCTCATCTATTCAACACCTAGAATCCCTAACTAAAACGGCTGTCTCAACCTCAAGCTCTATGGTTCTAGGCGATCTCAGGCGTCGTTTACAAGCACTATTAACATCCCAACATGAATTTTTATTTTTAAGAAATTTAAACTGCAATGTTATATGCAAAATAATAAGGCAGGTGCCTTTTTAGCTAAAAGGCTGAAACAACTTTCAGCCTCCACACGAATTGGGTATTTACTAGATAAAAACGGTAACAAAATAATAGATCCCAGGAATATTGCGAACCAATTCAAAAAGTACTACGAATCCCTCTATAATCTGAAAGACGATAATCGGACCCCACACCCTACTAAGGAGTCTATAGACTCCTTCCTTAATTAATTCCTTCCTTAATTCCATCCATCTGCCCAAATTGTCACAAGAACAGTTGGAGACTCTATCTATTAAGGGTACTTTCACACTAGCGTTTTTCTTTTCCATCACAAGGTCTCTATACTGGAAAAGAACTGATCAGGTATATCCCCATGCATTCTGAATAGAGAGTAATCCGTTCTGGATGCATCAGGATGTCTTCAGTTCAGTCATTTTCACGGATCAGGCAAAAGATAAAACCGTAGCATGCTATGGTTTTATCTCCGGCGAAAAAAACTGAAGACTTGCCGGAATGCCGGATCCGGCATTTTTCCCTATAGGAATGTATTAGTGCATTCAAAATACTGGAATGCCGGATCCGTCCTTCCGGTCTGCGCATGTGCAGACCGGTAAAAATGTGAAAAAAGATTTTCACATCCGGATGCGTCTCACAAATGCGTCTCGCATCCGGATGCGTCTCACAAATGCATTCAGTCACATCCAGATCGGCGGATCCGGCGGGCAGTTCCAGGTCTGGATGGATATACTAATACATATTACAAACATTTTTCCTCCATTCTGACACCGACATTAGTCAAAGTTTTTAACAAGGCAGCAATAGAGGGTAGATTTCCATCTGAAATGCTTATGGGCCATGTAGTTACCCTTCCTAAACCCAGTAAAGAACCAACCTGCCCGGCGAACTTTCGCCCCATCTCTCTTCTAAACTGATGTAAAAATGTATACAAAGATACTATCAACACGCTTGGTGAAAGTTACCCCAATGCTAGTCTACCCTGATCAAGTGGGGTTCGTCGCAGGGAGACAAGCACCCGATAGTACGAGAAGGTTTATTAATCTGATTCAGATGGTGGAAAAATCTCGGACGCCTTCTCTGTTCTTGGTCTTGGATGCAGAGAAGGCGTTTGATCGTGTATATTGGGGCTATTTGACTGCCACTTTGGATAAATTTGGGTTTCAAGGTTACATCAAATCAGCCATGCTTGCCCTTTATTCATCCCCATCAGCTCGAATATATACATCTGGTTTCCTATTGGACAGATTTGCTATATCCAACGGAACCAGACAAGGATGCCCACTCTCTCCTATTATCTTTTCCCTGGTGATGGAGCCCTTTGCAGAAACCATTCGCTGCTCACCTTATATCTCAGGTATCAAGGTAGAGGGGACCTCTCGAACCCTATGACTCTATGCTGACGACGTTATACTGTCGCTTTCTCGGCCAGAAACCTCTGTCCCAGGGGTACAAAGGTTGGTAGACATGTTCCAAAATGTTTCTTATTATAAACCTAACCTACACAGAGGGCAGAATTGGTCTCCCAATACCCATTCAGCTGGCAAGAGAAAGGATTCACATACTTGGGAATAACTTTAACCAGCTCCAGTAAGGATCTTTACTCAGCGAATTACCAACCTCTGCTGACAAAGACTTCCTCTATGATTGGACGAATCTCCCAGATGCTTTTTTTCTGGGCATGTAGAGTAGCTATTATTAAAATGATGATGCCCCCAATCATCTTATATGCTTTTCGCACAGTAGTAATTCCGCTCCCTGCATCATATTTCCAGTCCCTCCAGAAGTTGCTCGCTGACTTTGTCTGGGCGGGGAGAAAACCCAGAATTCGCTTCTCCACAATGTCTAGACCAGTGATGGTGAACCTTTTATAGACTGAGTGCCCAAACTTC
Organism: Bufo bufo; assembly: GCF_905171765.1. NCBI lineage: Eukaryota > Metazoa > Chordata > Amphibia > Anura > Bufonidae > Bufo > Bufo bufo. The sequence goes on along the minus strand of NC_053392.1, from coordinate 195,591,198 downwards.
AACCCAAAGCCCACTTATTTATCGCAAAGTGCCAACACGGTAATTTAGCCTGAATTCTACAGTCAAACATAGTATATCTTCCATGTACTTTATCATTTAGCTATAATAGCCTGCTACACTCAGTGCGCTGCCTGTGCTGTTCATAGCGAGCCCTGCGCTGATGAAGGGCAGGAAAAATCGAAGTCATATTAGTGTGCCATAGACTTTTTCCAGGGTGTGGGTGCCCACAGAGAGGGCTCCGAGTGTCGCCTCTGGCACCCATGCCATAGGTTCGCCAACACTGGTCTAGACCCTGGGCTAAGGGAGCAATGAGTATCCCGGATGTTAAGAAATACTATTGGGCGACTGTTCTTACTCAAATGAAAGATTGGTGGTTAAACACCAAAGATAAGAGATGGGTACACCTAGAACTAACTGCCAGTGGCTGCCCTCTCATCATGTGGTTTAATATGCACCCCAAGGGCATGTTAGCAGACCCATCCTTTTTCCTAAGTGTGAAAGCATCGTCTATAGGGTGGAAAAATTCACTGCCATATCTGTCAAACCTACCTAAAACCACATTAGAGAAGCTTCCGTTACATTACCTAAATGTCTGGATTCCAGACTTACAACTCTATGATGGCACACTCCTGCCTACCTTTAAAAGTAAATTTCTCTATACCCCAAAAAGATTTTTACAAATATTTGAGAATCAGATACGCTTTATCTATGTCAGACATATCCACTTTCCAATTTCCGTTCAAATTCAGAATTTTCTCTCGTCTTCAAAAACATCTATTAAAGGCATTTCCTTCTTTTATAACATCCTATCCTCCCCAGATACAACGGAGAAACCTCCCTTTGTGCTCAAATGGGAGCAGACTTGGGAATAACACATCCCGCAGAAGACTGGTATGCAGCATTCCCTATAGTGAAACAGGTTTCAAAGGGTGCTACCCATTGGGAGACAGCCTTTAAAATCATTTTACACTGGTATCTCACACCAGCACATATACACGAACTTAATCCTTTATACTCGCCTAAGTGTTGGAGGAATTGCGGTCTTATTGGTACATATAAACATGTATGGTGGGACTGCCCTCTGGTCTCTACCTTCTGAAAAGCTGTCTCTCTCCTCCTCCGTACTATCACAGGGAGTGAAATCCCTATGTCCCCATCTTTCGCTCTGTGATTTGTAGGTTTAGCCGATTTACCTCCGCAATTTAGATTAGTGTGTGGTCAGGTTATCTTGGCAGCCAGGGCAATGATTGCAAAATCTTGGAAATCCAACCTGCCACTGACAATACGGGAACTGATTTCAACAGTCCATCTAAATTACTATTTAGAGAAGCTGTTTGGTGTTAGGGCACATTTGTGGGATAAAATAGCACCAAGATGGGAGCCATGGGTCAAGTTCTCAAACTCAAGAGCACCCTTAAATTGATGATTATAGCTATTCCCTCTGATACTGTAACCATGATACATCATGTAATATGTAAAGTAAAACATGCCATATGCTGAATCGCCTACTGTTCGCCTGTTCGCCTTTATTCTAACTTTGTTTCAAACGGGATGTTATTTAGTTGTTATTGAAGTAACATAGCGGTACAATATTATATACATGTGTGATCCCTGCGTGGATCTTAATACTTTACGTATGCACTATGCAATTTTCCACTGCTGTGAAACTGTCAATCATTTAATAAATTGCACATATACTTTTTCCAGCTCACCTGTCCGGTCTGTATTACTCCCGACTCCTGAAGCCTTGGGTGATCCCAGTTAAGGCAGCGCAGAAGATATGAGGAAAAACGGCTTCAGATTCAATGAAAGTCTTCTAAAACTTCTCCTTTATTTTGTGTAATAAATGGTACAGCAGACACATCCACTTTGCATACAGTGATTGTTAACGCGTTTCAGACATATCGTCCTTAGTCGTAACAAAGTATCACGATGGAGAGCATGGATTTAAATCCAAGCTCTCCATCGTGATACATTGTTACGACTAAGGACGATATGTCTGAAACGCGTTAACAATTACTGTATGCAAAGTGGATGTGTCTGCTGTACCATTTATTACACAAAATAAAGGAGAAGTTTTAGACGACTTTCATTGAATCTGAAGCCGTTTTTCCTCATATCTTCTGCAATCATTTAATAAAAATTTAAATAAAAAAAAAAGATTTTACCGCACATAACTGCAGCGCTGAACGCTGCATGAAATTTGTTTTTCCACCGAAATAAGTTTTAAAAGATTTTACCGCATATAAATGCAGCGCTTAACGCTGAATACAATATTTTTTTCCACCGAATTAAGTCACAAAAGATTTTACCACATATAACTGCAGCGCTGAACGCTGAATTAAATTTGTTTTTCCACCAAAATAATTCACAAAAGATTTTGCCACATATAACAGAGCATGGAGATGGAAAGGGTCTTCGGATTCCCCCCACACTATACGGACATCTCAGAAATGAACCACTGCTCCCGACAGCAGCTCCTGGGAAGGTCATGGAGCATCCAAGTCATCCGGCATCTATTCGCTCCGCTGAAGGATTATTTTGAAAGTGTGTAGAAGCCACATGGGGCCCCCCACGCTGCAGATTCATCATGGAGACATCATGGAGATTTAACCGCATATAACCGCAGCGCTGACCGCTGAATAAATTTTGTTTTTCGACCAAAATACTTCAATAAAGATTTTACCACATATAACCGCTGCACTAACTGACTGCTACTGCCGCTACTTCTGTGAACCCCTGCGACTTCCCGGGTAGGTAGGCTGTTGCGAAGCAGATGCTCTACCCCGGGCACGTTTGGCTCCCGACCTCCCACTGCTGTCACCCTGCTGAATCCCAGCCATGCTTTCAACACATATAACCGCCAACATTAACTGAGAATGTATTTTTCTGTTTATAATAAAATAGGCCACTAAATGCTTTCAACATATCTAACCGCCGCCGATGTGAACTGAGAATGTATTTTTCTGTTCATAAAATAAAATCAATAACATATAATAAATTCCAGATACATATAGATAAGTATCTGGAATTTATTATATGTTATTGATTTTATTTTATGAATAATAAATAGTGTGATTATGCTACCTATGTGTTCCGGATATTAGAGTGCCCATCTATTCCTTTGATATTTAATTTTGGTGCCTTGAGAGCGACATCAGATTGGTGCACCTGGCCATCCCAAACCAAGAGGTAGAGCTGTCCTATATCCTCTCTTTTAAATAACACATATAACTGCTGCACTGACTGACTGCTACTTCCGTGAACCCCTGCACCACTACTTCTAAGGCAGGTAGGCTGCTGCGAAGCAGGTGCTTTAACCCGGGCATGTTTGGCTCCCGACCTGCCACTGCTGCCACCCTGCTGACTCCCATCCATGCTTTCAACACATATAACCGCCGACGTGAACTGAGAATATATTTTTCTTTTTGTACTGAAATAGGCCAGTAAACGCTTTCAGAAAAAATAAATGCACCAGTGAAGTGCGTATATATTTTTCTTTCTGTACTGAAATAGGCCACTGAATGCTTTTGCCACAAATAAGTGCACCAGTGAAATGCGTATATATTTTTCTTTTTTTACTGTAGCATGCCCCTATACGATTTTACCAGAAATAACTGCAACAGTGCAGTGCGTATATATTTGTCTCTTTTTACTGAAATATGCCCCTGAACGCTTTCAACAGAAATAACTTCAGCAGTGCAGTGCGTATATATTTTTCTTATTTTACTGAAATACGCCCCTATACGCTTTCACCAGAATTAACTGCAGAAATGCACTGAGAATATATTTTTCTTTTTTTACTGTAATACGCCCCTATACGCTTTCACCAGAAATTGTCACAGCCAGACAGCTGAGAAGCGCTCACAGGAGCTTCTCAGATCCTCCTCCTTGAATTTCTTTGTTTTGGTTTAGTTTCTCATCTCGTTAGTCTATCTCAGCTGTCATGCAGTTAGACTGATCGCTACCCTTTAAGTTCCTCCCCATAATGCAGTAGTGTGCGGCTGATACAACTTCCTGGAGTGTGTGTGCGTGCTGTTCCCAGTTCCCAGTTCCCAGTTCCCTGTTCCCAGTCGTCAGTCGTCATTCGTCTGCAAGATAAGTGCTGTTTATGTATTTATGATTTTGTCTTTTCTGGATCCAGGTGACCCTGACTCCCTCCGTGTCAGTGTAGGGAGCCGGTGGTCGTGTCCCTTCACTATTGTAGGGTCTTCAGGTAATAGATAGCCGAGGAACGTGGATATGCGGCCATCCACCTTTGGGGTGTTCGCATAGGCTGAGCAGTGAGGGAGAGCGGCAGGTCTATTGCAGGGGTCTCCCTTTGTTCCTTAGTTGTGGATCCAGAGAGACATTGTTTATATGGTATTGTCTTGTTTCCTGTACACCATCCGTGACATTATCAGCCGCCAAAACCGTCTCAAGCATGGATCCGGTTTCACTTTTGGCTGAACGCTTTCAGGGTCTTTCTTTGGAGGTAGCTGATCTCCGTAAGACTTTTTCTCAGTTTCAAGTGACCGGTTCAGCTTGCGTTCATGGAGTTTGTGCTGAGCCTAAGATCTCGCTCCCAGATACGTTCTCTGGGGGTAGTGAGAATTTTGTGCGTTTTAGAGAGGCTTGCAAACTCCATTTTCGCCTTCTTCCCCATTCTTCTGGTGATGAAGAACGGAGGGTGGGGATCATTATATCGCTGCTCAGTCCTGGGCCTTTTCGCTGCCGGAGGGGGCACGGCCCCTTCGTTCAGTGGATGAATACTTTTTAGCCCTGGGTCAGATATATGATGATCCGGATCGTATTGCTCTGGCTGAGTCTAGACTACGTCTGTTATGCCAGGGTAAACAATCCGCAGAGATATACTGTTCAGAATTTCGGAGATGGGCAGCAGATACGGGTTGGAATGATGCTGCACTCCGAAGTCAATTTTGCTATGGTCTTTCAGAGGGATTGAAAGATGCATTTGCCTTTCATGAAAGACCTACCTCCTTGGATTTTGCTATGTCTCAGGCTGTTCGTATTGACAGGCGTCTTAGAGAGAGAGGAGAGATCTCTCCTTCCTGTCATGCTCAGTCCCGGGACAGTGCAGCGGTCTCATTCTGTGCACAGGGGTCTCAGTCGCTGTCAGCACCTTCTGAGCAGGAGTCCATGCAGCTGGGGTTGATTGCCTCTGACAATAGAAGATTCAGCCCACAGGGGAGGGTTTGTTTTTGTTGTGGAGGTATAAATCATCTGGCAAATGTTTGTCCCTCTAGGAGATTCAGGCAGTTTTCTGGGAGTAATAAAGAGACAAAAAGGAAAAAATCTTTTAAAAATGTTCCGTCTGTTACTATTGGCAGAGTTGAGGCGGAAATTGAAGGTTTTCCGTTTGCTTGTAGTTCCCGTTTTGTCCTGCCTGCTAGGGTGGCGCTAGAGAGCAAGAGCATTTTTTGTGAGATTTTTGTAGATAGTGGAGCAGCTGTCAACCTCATTGATAATCAATTTGCAATAACTCATGGTTTCCAGGTATGCACTTTGGGAAAGGATATTCCTGTTTTTGCTATTGATTCAGCTCCACTTTCTCAGAAATCATTAAAGGGCATAGTTCACAATATCCGTTTAATTGTGAGTGATGCTCATGTTAAGGATGTGTCATGTTTCGTCCTTAGCGGTTTGCCTACTCCTCTAGTGTTGGGGCTACCCTGGCTCACTAAACATAACCCCACCATTGATTGGCAAGCGAGGCAAATAAATGGTTGGAGTAACTTTTGCAGAGAGAATTGCCTCATAACATCTGTTTCTGAGGTTTCTACCAAGACTGTACCACCTTTCCTCTCTGAATTTTTGGATGTCTTCTCTGAGAGTGGAGTTCAGGGTTTACCTCCGCACAGGGAGTATGATTGCCCTATTAATCTCATCCCAGGCGCCAAGCTGCCTAAATCTCGTTTATACAATCTCTCCCAACCTGAGAGGGTCGCTATGCGGGCTTATATCTGAGAGTCTGAGAAAAGGACACATACGACCCTCGAAGTCACCTGTTGCCGCTGGTTTTTTCTTTGTTAAGAAAAAAGATGGTTCTTTAAGACCTTGTCTGGATTTCAGGGAGCTGAACAATATCACTATTCGTGATCCTTATCCGCTTCCTCTGATCCCGGACCTGTTTAACCAGGTTGTTGGGGCTAAAGTCTTTTCCAAATTAGACCTAAGAGGGGCATACAACCTGGTTAGGGTCAGAGAAGGAGACGAATGGAAGACGGCTTTCAATACCCCTGAGGGCCATTTTGAGAATTTGGTTATGCCTTTTGGTTTGATGAATGCCCCAGCCGTTTTTCAGCATTTCGTCAACAGCATTTTTTATCATTTAATGGGAAAATTTGTATTAGTGTATTTGGATGACATTTTGATTTTTTCTCCTGATTTCAAGACTCATAAGGAACACTTACGTCAGGTCTTGCTCATCCTGCGGGAGAATAAATTATACGCGAAACTGGAAAAATGTGTGTTTGCGGTTCCAGAAATCCAATTTCTGGGGTTTCTTGTCTCCGCTTCTGGTTTTCGCATGGACCCCGAGAAGGTCCGTGCTGTGCTTGAGTGGGAGCTTCCTGAGAATCAGAAGGCGCTGATGCGTTTTTTGGGCTTTGCCAATTATTACAGGAAATTTATTTTGAATTATTCCTCTGTCGTTAAACCACTCACTGATATGACCAGAAAGGGGGTAGATTTTTCTTCCTGGTCGGTAGAGGCGCGTAAGGCCTTTTCTAATATCAAGGAGAGTTTTGCTTTCGCTCCCATCCTAGTACAACCTGATATTTCGTTACCCTTCATAGTTGAGGTTGATGCTTCTGAGGTAGGGGTGGGTGCGGTCTTGTCTCAGGGTTCCTCTCCTGCCAAATGGCAACCGTGTGCCTTTTTCTCAAAGAAACTCTCCTCCGCAGAGAGAAATTATGATGTGGGAGATAGGGAATTGTTGGCCATCAAGTTGGCTTTTGAGGAATGGCGCCATTGGCTAGAGGGAGCCAGACACCCTATTACCGTGTTTACTGACCATAAAAATCTGGCCTACTTGGAGTCAGCCAAGCGTCTGAACCCGAGACAGGCCAGATGGTCTTTGTTCTTTTCAAGGTTTAATTTTGTTGTTACGTTCCGCCCTGGGGTTAAGAATGTGAAGGCAGATGCCCTGTCACGTTGTTTTCCGGGAGGTGGGAATTTTGAAGACCCGGGTCCCATTTTGGCTGAAGGTGTGGTGGTCTCTGCTCTTTTTCCTGAATTGGAGGCAGAGGTGCAGGCAGCCCAGTCAGAAGCTCCTGATCTTTGTCCTCCTGGGAGGTTGTTTGTGCCTCTCGCTTTGAGACACAAGATTTTTAAAGAACACCACGACACGGTCCTTGCTGGGCACCCGGGGGCAAGAGCCACACTGAATCTCATCGCTCGGAGATTCTGGTGGCCTGCGCTTCGTAAGTCGGTTGAGGGTTTTGTGGCAGCTTGCGAGACTTGTGCTCGTGCCAAGGTCCCTCATTCACGGCCATCAGGTCCTCTCCTTCCTTTGCCCATTCCTTCCCGTCCTTGGACACATCTGTCCATGGACTTCATAACGGACTTGCCTCGTTCCTCGGGGAAGTCTGTGATTCTGGTGGTGGTGGACCGTTTTAGCAAAATGGTGCATTTTATCCCTTTTCCTGGTTTGCCCAATGCTAAGACGCTGGCGCAGGCATTTATTGACCACATTGTCAAATTGCATGGGATTCCTTCAGACATAGTCTCTGATAGGGGCACGCAGTTTGTTTCCAGATTCTGGAAGGCTTTCTGTTCTCGCTTGGGGGTTCGGTTGTCATTCTCTTCTGATTTCCATCCGCAGTCGAATGGCCAGACAGAGCGCGTCAATCAGAATCTGGAGACATATCTGCGCTGTTTTGTGGCGGAGAATCAGGAGGATTGGTGTTCTTTTTTGTCCCTTGCTGAGTTTGCTTTAAATAACCGTCGTCAGGAGTCCTCTGATAAGTCACCATTTTTTGGTGCATATGGGTTCCATCCGCAGTTTGGGACTTTCTCGGGAGAGGGCTCTTCTGGTTTGCCTGATGAGGACAGATTCTCCTCGTCTTTGTCATCTATTTGGCAAAAGATTCAGGATAATCTAAAGAGCATGAGTGAGAGATATAAGCGTGTGGCAGATAAGAGACGTGTGCCTGGTCCGGACCTGAATGTTGGTGATCTGGTGTGGTTGTCTACCAAGAATATCAAATTGAAGGTTCCCTCCTGGAAGTTGGGTCCTAGGTTTATTGGGCCTTACAAGATCCTGTCTGTCATCAATCCTGTTGCCTACCGTCTTGATCTTCCTCAGACTTGGAAGATCCATAATGTTTTTCATAAGTCCTTATTGAAACCTTATGTTCAACCTATTGTACCCTCGCCTTTGCCTCCTCCTCCGATTATGGTTGATGGAAATCTTGAATTTCAGGTCTCTAGGATTGTGGATTCTCGTCTTGTCCGCGGTTCCCTCCAGTACCTCGTTCATTGGGAGGGTTATGGTCCTGAGGAGAGGATGTGGGTCCCAGTGACGGACATTAAGGCCTCTCGTCTCATCAGGGCTTTCCATAGGTCCCATCCTGAGAAGGTGGGCCCTGAGTGTCCGGAGTCCACTCCTAGAGGGAGGGGTACTGTCACAGCCAGACAGCTGAGAAGCGCTCACAGGAGCTTCTCAGATCCTCCTCCTTGAATTTCTTTGTTTTGGTTTAGTTTCTCATCTCGTTAGTCTATCTCAGCTGTCATGCAGTTAGACTGATCGCTACCCTTTAAGTTCCTCCCCATAATGCAGTAGTGTGCGGCTGATACAACTTCCTGGAGTGTGTGTGCATGCTGTTCCCAGTTCCCAGTTCCCTGTTCCCAGTCGTCAGTCGTCATTCGTCTGCAAGATAAGTGCTGTTTATGTATTTATGATTTTGTCTTTTCTGGATCCAGGTGACCCTGACTCCCTCCGTGTCAGTGTAGGGAGCCGGTGGTCGTGTCCCTTCACTATTGTAGGGTCTTCAGGTAATAGATAGCCGAGGAACGTGGATATGCGGCCATCCACCTTTGGGGTGTTCGCATAGGCTGAGCAGTGAGGGAGAGCGGCAGGTCTATTGCAGGGGTCTCCCTTTGTTCCTTAGTTGTGGATCCAGAGAGACATTGTTTATATGGTGTTGTCTTGTTTCCTGTACACCATCCGTGACAGAAATAACTGCAATAGTGCAGTGCGTATATATTTTTCTTATTTTACTGACATACGGCCCTATACGATTTCACCAGAAATAACTGCAACAGTGCAGTGCGTGTATATTTTTCTGAAATATGCCCCTATTCGCTTTAACTAGAAATAACTGCAACATGGCAGTGCGTATAAATTTTTATTTTTTTAATGAAATACGCCCCTATACACTTTCAACAGAAATAACTGCAGAAGTAAAATGCGTATATATTTTTCTTGTAGTACTGAATAAGATATTAAGACATAAGCCTCTAAAGGCTTTTCAACATAAGACTTGCAGCCCAATAACAAAAAGCTTGAATGACAGAGCTGTCTAATGACTATTTGGATCCCCAAATAATCTTCCCTGCACTTGTAAATAACTTTCCCATCAATGTCCCTAGTGCCTTCTGACGCCTCTCCCTGCACTATCCCTATCCTTTACCTTTACTTATTAATTTGTTTTTTCTGTCTTTTTTTTTTTCCACAATCATTTTTCCAATAACTGTCCCTAGCACCTTCACACGTCTGTCCCACTCTGAACGCTGGAAAATGGCAGAATCTAAAATGGCTGCCGTATTTATAGGGCTGTGACATCACAGGGCTCGCTGGCTGCTGATTGGCTGTATGCAGGCATGCCAATCAGGGTGATCCTGCCTTCCCAGAGTTCCTTGCCCCATGTCCTCAGTCCTCACATGTGCAGTCTTTTAGGAAAAATGCGATTCGTTACAATGAAGCACGAGGAAATTTGCATTCGTTGCGAATCAAATTTTTCCTGAAATTCTAAACGAATTCCACTTCATCAGTATCGATTCGCTCATCTCTAGTGATTTCCTCATCTCAAACAATTTATGGAAACAAATGCAACAAAAGTGCTGGGTATTTCCCCACAAAAATTCTATATATGAGAGAGAATCTAAATCGCACATCCTCATTACTATGCTTTTGATACAACAACTGTTTTAAATTTCAGCATGATAAAACATGGCTATACAGCACTATTATCAATCTATTGCTATGCACTATTAGGAGGCATTAGTATACAGTTTGATCAAAGAGCATAGGCCCACTTACCACGACAAGGTTGCCTCTTCAAGTGGGGACCTACTCTAACTTTGGCGCGGCACTGTGCGGCGACTATCGCGCCCCCACACCGCTCCAGCAGGCAATGGGACCCAGCAGCCACACAACGCCCTCACTGTGCGGCAAAGCCACCTAGGCCCTGGGCCCCATCACTCCACCAGCACAGCACAAAATCAGCGACGGCCACCGTCCAGCACCGCATAATGTGAACAGGTGCAAAGAGCTCACCTGTTCACAGCCTCTCAGGAACACCAACTGAGAGGTGGTAGGAATTTATAAACCCTTTGCAGACTTCTGCTAATTAAAAGCACCTGAGCCGGTGTCTTAAAAACTGGTCATGTGGCCTTGAGCATCAATTACATCTTGACAACGACATCTCATGCAGTTCACAAGTCGACTTATTGTCTGCTGAGGCATGGCATCACACTCTTCTTGAAGGGTAACCCTCAGGTCATTGAGGTTCTGGGATACAGAGTTAAGAGCCTCTACACGATGACTCACCTGATCCCATAGGTTTTCAATGGGATTCAGGTCTGGAGAAAGTTCAGGCCACTCCATTTAAGGTACCCCAGTCTCCAGCAGCTATTCCCTTATGATGCAACCTTGATGAGCTGGTGCATTGTCGTCCATGAAGATGAAATTAGGCCTGTGTTGTTCATGCAGAGGCACAATGACTGGATTAATGATGTTATTCAAGTAGTATGGGCTTGTCACTGTACTATTCACAAAGTGTAGGGAGTTCTGTATTGACTAGACACATCTACCCATACTGCAATACCACTACCAGACTGATGCATAACACTCTCCTTGACATCCCCAACATCGCTAGTGGCCATGATTTCTGCTCAGCATGAATCAATTTACATCAGTGAACAGCACTGAGGCCCACTAGTTTCTCGTCCAGCTTAGATGCTCCCCGGCTCATGCAAGATGATGTTGCCTGTGACTGGTGGTGGGGTCAGGTACCCTTGCAGGTCGTCTAGCATGCAGACCATCTTGATGTAAACGTTTTCAAATGGTCTGTAACACTTGGATGCCTCTCACCTCCCTTAAATATGTCAGTTGTGTTGCATTCATAGTCCAGTTCCATGGGGCATTGTTCACAATGAAGCGGTCATCAGTGTGGGATGTGGCAAAGGAAGTCCATCTATGCCTTTCTGTGACTCTTCCAGTCTCTCTGTTGCAACCTGCTGATGACACTCTTTGACATTGTAAGCTCAGTGGCTCCTGCTTGAAGCCTTGCAATGGCATGGTACGGTTGATCAACTGTTAGGTATCATCTTGGTTTCATGATGTCAAAATGTGAACAGCATGATGAGGGGGGCTGCTTAAATATCAATTCTTATGGAAACAGGAAATATATTGGGTGATTCATGGATCAAACACCTGGTGCGAATTTTGCCGAACTGCAAGTTCTGAAAAAAGTACTGAAACATTGAACAGTTGGACATGTGCATTCGAAAGTTTAGAGAAGGTCACATTAAGTTCACCTGTAAAGAATAGAGGGCATTTTAGGGTCATCATGACATTTCACCCACAAGCCAAATAACTTTTTGTGAGTAGTGTATGCTATTCTCCTCCTTGAACTCTAAGCAAATCAGCAGAAATTACGTTACATTCAGCCATTGTCTAAAGAAGTATGGGTAAAATGAACCTCTTTTGAACAACTGAAGCAAAATGATAGAGAAGCATAGAGATATCGAGACAGTTTACTGCAGCAATTAAAGTGGCATTCAAATCTTGTACATTGGGGGCATATATCACTAGGATATGTCCCCAATGTCTGACAGATGTGGGTCCCACCTCTGGGACCCGCACCTATACTTAGGAAGGAGGCCGCAAAGTGCTGGAGACCTTTAACTGTCTCGCAGCTACTGGATTCACATCTATACTGCTCATAATTTCCTCCATGCTGCTGCTGGTTCTCTGTAGATGAAGCAGAATAACTTGTAGTTTCTGTGTGCAGTGTATAGAAGACTTCACAGCAGCTAGTCATAGTCAATACCCACTAGATCAGTGAGAACTGAGAATTAGCGATAGAGCCTGTAGTGGTGAAAAAGAGCACATAATAGTTATATCACAGCCAAATACAGTGCTACTCCTCATGTATACACACAACAGCTGATTCTGAAAAGTCACCTGGACTAACAGGTTTGGTTGAGGTTTCTGTTTATCCATTAGTAGAGATACTGGTTTCTATATCAGTAATTAACTTTTTTTTTTACTTTGAATTTACATTATGAATGTACATATGTAATGTTTCATGGCAAAATGGATGAAGTTGTGGTGTTCTTGATTTTGAAGGTGGTCTTCTGAAACATTACATTTTACTAGAAGGTGGATTAGATGGTACCATGATCATAAACTATTGTTGTGTCTCTGTCTATTATTTATATGAATGGCATATACTGTACATGAAAATGATATGTTCATGTTACATGTGTAGTGTCCAGGATGTGAACTTTTCTGGGCTTGTAGGCAACAAATAATGATTACACGGTCAGGAAAAGTTCATATTAGCGCCATTATTTCTGTTGTTCTGCTCCATTATAGAGGCAGAACAACGAAACTAATAGAAGCACATTTCTGTTAAAGGACAGAAGCAAACGGTGCCCAAAGGACTTTCTGTTGAGACTGTCTTCAGTTCGTCTCCAGAAGCAAAGAGAGACACTTCTAACTCCTCATTTTAGTAATTGGTAGGGTCAATCTCAGCACCGGGACCCTTCACTATGACGTATGAACATCTTGTACACAGTGCTGATAATTCAGATTCCTGCAGCTCTCATTAGAGGGAACTGTGGAGCTTACTGATAAAAAACAAATGCAGTAAGCTTTTAAGTTCCCTCTGATGGTGGATGAAAGCAAGAATAATTTTATCCTTGTATGTCTGTCTCAGGGAAACAGAGCTCTGGTTGCTCCGAACATATATGGTATACAAGGTGTTTTCACATGACTAAATATTATACAGGGTGGGCCATTTATATGGATACACCTTAATAAAATGGGAATGGTTGGTGATATTAACTTCCTGTTTGTGGCACATTAGTATATGTGAGGGGGGAAACTTTTCAAGATGGGTGGTGACCATGGCGGCCATTTTGAAGTCAGCCATTTTGAATCCAATTTTTGTTTTTTCAATAGGAAGAGGGTCATGTGACACATCAAACTTATTGGGAATTTCACAAGAAAAACAATGGTGTGCTTGGTTTTAACGTAACTTTATTCTTTCAAGAGTTATTTACAAGTTTCTGACCACTTATAAAATGTGTTCAATGTGCTGCCTATTGTGTTGGATTGTCAATGCAACCCTCTTCTCCCACTCTTCACACACTGATAGCAACACCGCAGGAGAAATGCTAGCACAGGCTTCCAGTAGCCATAGTTTCAGGTGCTGCACATCTCGTATCTTCATAGCATAGACCAGGGGTAGGCAAGCTCCGGCACTCCAGGTGTTGTGAAACTACAACTCCCAGCATGCATACTTGCTCTGCTCTTCTCAGAACTCTCATAGAAATGAATGGAGCATGCTGGGAATTGTAGTTTCACAACAGCTGGAGTGCCGAAGGTTGCTGATCCCTGGCATAGACGATTGCCTTCAGATGATACGAGATGTGCAGCACCTGAAACTACGGATACTGGAAGCCTGTGCTAGCATTTCTCCTGCGGTGTTGCTATCAGTGTGTCAAGAGTGGGAGAAAAGCGTTGCATTGACAATCCAACACAATGGGCAGCACATTGAACACATTTTGTAAGTGGTCAGAAACTTGTAAATAACTCATGAAAGAATAAAGTTACGTTAAAACCAAGCACACCATTGTTTTTCTTGTGAAATTCCCAATAAGTTTGATGTGTCCAATGACCCTCTTCCTATTGAAAAAACAAAAGTTGGATTCAAAATGGCCGACTTCAAAATGGCCGCCATGGTCACCACCCATCTTGAAAAGTTTCTCCCTCACATATACTAATGTGCCACAAACAGGAAGTTAATATCACCAACCATTCCCATTTTATTAAGGTGTATCCCTGTACTTGTTATGGAGCTCCTTGGCATTCTTTTGGTTCTCTCTGAGAAAACCCACCTAATGAGTACAGCCCGGGTGAGTAAAAGTACCTTCTAGGGTACCTGCACAATATTAGGGATCACTGTGCACACAAGCATCTGGGCAGTAGAACTGAGCTACTGAGCATGTGTGACCACCAGCACTGGAATCATTAGGTGGACATTTTGAGACGGAATAAAAAGAACAACAGATGGGTAGCATAAGATATTTTTAAAACAATATTTTGACACTGGAACATCTGAAGCAATTCCATTTGAAAATCTATGTTTTGCATAATCTAACAGAGGAAAATAATAGTGAATCAGGGGTCAACCCCTTTAAAAATGAATCAGCATAAGATGTTGGGTCCAAAAACTACATGGTGTTCAATCCCTTTAATCCATTACTTAAGATATATCTTGGATTTTAGTTGAAAGCTCTTAAGGTAAAACAGAATCCAACATAACCTGTTCTTGCTCCATGGTGATGGCCCAGATAAAACACATTCCCACCCTGAGTATTGCCAGGCATTACTATTACAGTCCTTCTGTATATATCCAAGGAGGGAATATAGGGCTGGGAGAATGTTCTCCTGGATTAATAAATCAAGTCTATCATCTCTTTGCAATTCAATACATGTGGGTTTTCTGGATTGTTCAGCTAATCATATTTCTGTTATAGTGACAAGCACTATTTTCTACATCCTATTTCTTCCCTTTAATGCTGCCTCTCCATGATTTGCTGTATATTATATCTGGACAACCATGTACACAGCGCCTGCTATAATGTACAGTATGCCACGGGGCAGGAAATACATTCTCATGTGAAGACCTATTATAATAAATTTTTTATGTTTACTTTGATCAATAAAATCCACTAATGCAAATCCCATGTTCTGTAGGTGAGGAGTTTTCTGGGCTCCAAAAGCTGCTTGCTGTCATTTCAGAAGAAAATAAAGAATTTACATTTAATCTTGCAAATGCCCTCTACCTTCAAGAAGGCTTCCACGTGAAGGAGCAGTATCTCCATAGCAACAGAGATTTTTTCAAGAGTGAAATAAAGCTGGTGAATTTCCAAGATTTGAAAGCTTCTGCCGAAATAATAAGTGCATGGGTAGAGACGCAAACAAATGGTAATCTACGCATTCCGTTCAGATAACAAACATGTTTAGTTGTCTTTTTGTTCTATTTGGAAATGGTGTTTGATGCTCATCTTACAGCGACGTGAAATGGAAGTCTTCAGGACACAGTAACTAGTGTGAAGAGAGAGAGAAGAAAAAACTCAGACATTGAGTCATGGTTTGCTGCCAGGCCCACCCCAGGTTTTCTCCAAAAGTGCCCTATAAAAAAACGAAATCCGTCCATGATCCAACCATCTCCAACAGCCATGGATGGAAGTACTGAATTAACTACATACATTTCTTCGAAATGTTACAATTTAGGGTCATTTAGGGTGTGTTCACATCACGTTTTATGCCTCTTTGACGTATATGTTACAAAAAAAGGATACAAAAAATGCAGTACTTGTATCCTGTATACTTTTTTCTTTTTTTTTTTACAATGGAATTTTTTGTTACGTAACGGATGGTAAAAACGCGATGTGGATTCTCCTGGCTTTAAAAAAAAAAAAAAAACTTTCTGTGTTCAGCCCTGTGTAAGGAAGATTGTTTTAATAAGTACCTAGTACCTACCCATAAGTCGCTCTGCTGATGGCGCCATATCCGCTGCAATGACACAGGCTTTTCCACCTAGGTCATGATGGGGTGAGTAAGCATAATAGTAAGTGCAGCTAAACAGGAAAAGAAGCACATACATCTGGTCTGGACCCAGGAAGAAAAGCCTGCAGCCTGTGTCAGTGCAGTGGCAGAGCGAGGGACATCTCTCACTAGGCACAGGAGGGCAGGTGCCTAGGGCGGAACCCAGCAAGGGGGGGTGGCTCCAGTAACCAACTTTTTTTATACACTTTTCCTCACTCCAGTTTAGGTTGCCTCGGGAGTGGGGAATGGGGTTTGGGTAGGGGCAGTAACAGTGTCAGACTGTGAGCAGCATGTCCAGCGCCAGTGAAGAGCAACATTCTGTCAGCACCAGCGGCCCGACATGCACGACATGAGAGAAGCTTCGCAGACGGCTTAAGGCAGAGGAGGCGAAAGGAGCAGCACTAGATATTGAGCTGACTGGTGATTGCCGGGAACTGCTTCTCCGCCTCCACCAATCAGCTCAGTCTACCACTGTCCATTGCCCGCCACGCTAAGGAGGAAGTGAGAGCGTGGCTCTCTTGCCAGCGGTTGTCCGCCCCAGCATCACTGCTATGGATCTGACTCCAATTGAACTTGTCTTGAAGGGGTGGTTGAGTGACTTGCCAACTGGTATGTGAGCAAGCAAAGTGTCCCAGAGAGATGTGATGAAGAGGAGCTCAGTGCAGGGGACAACTACAGTGAGAGACAGTATATTAAATGTGACTATAGCCCTCCTCATCCTTAAAGGGAACCTGTTGCATTGAGCATGGTGTTTTAACTGCAGGCAGCATTTTATGGAGCAGGAGGAGATAAGCAGATTGATATATACTTTTGTGGGAAAAGATTCAATATAACGTATTTTATTCATTTAAATTCCTGCTCATTCTGAGCTTTCAGGTCCAGGAGGCGGTCCTGTTAGTGATTGACAGCTCTCTCTGTATACACAGTCATAGAGGGAAGGCTGTCAATCACTGATAGGACCGCCTACCTGACTTCAAAGTCCAGAATCAGCAGGACTTTAAATGAACAAACTACAAGTTTTACTGAATCTTTTACCATAAAAATCATAAAACTATATATCAATCATCTCAGTTTCACCTGCTCTATAACATGCTGCCTGTAGCTTATATTCCATTTTTATGGTGATAGGTTCTCTTTAAGAATGCGCCCATGTACTGCAGCAGGCCCCGCAATACATGGGTGTAGTCTTAAGGATGAGGGGAGGGTTGACAAGTAGAGATGGCCCGAACTATCCGACGGCGAACAGTTCCCGGCGAACATAGCTTGTTCGCGTTCGCCTCTGCCGGGCGAACACATGCGATGTTCGGTCCGCCCCCTATACATCATCATTGAGCAAACTTTGACCCTGTACCTCACAGTCAGCAGACACATTCCAGCCAATCAGCAGCATACCCTCCCTCCCAGACCCTCCCACCTCCTGCACAGCATCCATTTTAGATTCATTCTGAAGCTGCAGTCTTAGTGAGAGGAGGGAGACTGTAACTGCTGCTGATTTAATTGGGAAATCGATAGCTAGGCTAGTGAATTCAGTGTCCACTCCAGTCCTGAAAGACTCATCTGATCTCTGCTGTAAGGACAGCGTCCTGACAGCACCCCAAAAAGCCCTTTTTAGGGCTGCAACATTAGTCTGCTTTTTTTTTTTCCTTTATATACATATTGCAGTTGCCTGGCCTGCCTGTGTGTGAGGAGCTGCAGGCCCACAGACTGTACTGTGCCCACTGCCAGTGCTCACCCCTGTCATTCCGTGTGGCACAGGACTTTGCTTAAAAAAAGGCACTTAATTTTTACACTTTAATCTAAGGTTAGTTGCCTGCCAGTGTGTGTCAGGCTGACTTCCACTGACTGTAGTGTGCCCACTGCCAGTGCCCACCACTCATACCGGCTGGCACAGGACTTTGCATAAAAAAGGCATTTAATTTTTACACTTTAGTGTAATTTCAGCTGCTTGCCTGCTGCTAGTGTGTGTCAGGCCGACTTCAACTGACTGTAGTGTGCCCACTGCCAGTGCCCACCCCTGTCATCCCGTGTGGCACAGGACTTTGCTTAAAAAAAAGGCACTTCATTTTTACACTTTAATCTAAGGTTAGTTGCCTGCCAGTGTGTGTCAGGCCGACTTCAACTGACTGTAGTGTGCCCACTGCCAGTGCCCACCCCTGTCATCCCGAGTGGCACAGGACTTTGCTTAAAAAAGGCATTTAATTTTTACACTTTAGTGTAATTTCAGCTGCTTGCCTGCTGCTAGTGTGTGTCAGGCCGACTTCAACTGACTGTAGTGTGCCCACTGCCAGTGCCCACCCCTGTCATCCCGTGTGGCACAGGACTTTGCTTAAAAAAAAGGCACTTCATTTTTACACTTTAATCTAAGGTTAGTTGCCTGCCAGTGTGTGTCAGGCCGACTTCAACTGACTGTAGTGTGCCCACTGCCAGTGCCCACCCCTGTCATCCCGAGTGGCACAGGACTTTGCTTAAAAAAGGCATTTAATTTTTACACTTTAGTGTAATTTCAGCTGCTTGCCTGCTGCTAGTGTGTGTCAGGCCGACTTCAACTGACTGTAGTGTGCCCACTGCCAGTGCCAACCACTGATACCGGGTGGCACAGTAGCTTGCCGATAAATAAGGCATTTAATTTTTAGACAGTAGTCTAAATTCAGTTGCTTGCCTGCTGCCAGTGTGTGTCAGGCCCGCTTCCACTGACTGTAGTGTGCCCACTGCCAGTGCCAACCACTGATACCGGGTGGCACAGTAGCTTGCCGATAAATAAGGCATTTAATTTTTAGACAGTAGTCTAAATTCAGTTGCTTGCCTGCTGCCAGTGTGTGTCAGGCCCTCTTCCACTGACTGTAGTGTGCCCACTGCCAGTGCCAACCACTCATACCGGGTGGCACAGTAGCTTGCCGATAAATAAGGCATTTAATTTTTACACTTTAGTGTAATTTCAGTTGCTTGCCTGCTGCCAGTGTGTGTCAGGCCCGCTTCTACTGACTGTAGTGTGCCCACTGCCAGTGCCAACCACTGATACCATCTCCCCGTTCGAAAAATCTATTCAATAAATGGCACCCAGATTGGGGACGTTAGAGGGATTAAACTGATGAGAATAGTACTACAGAAAATACCACTCATATCGGGTGTGACAGTAAATTGCACGGCGCAGACGCAGTCACCGTGGATTAAAACAGAGTGGAGGGAGCCAGCGTTTTTTTAACCATCTCCCCGTCCGAAAAATCTGTTTAATAAATGGCCCCCAGATTGGGGAGTCGGGGACGTTAGAGGGATTAAACTGATGAGAATAGTACTACAGAAAATACCACTCATATCGGGTGTGACAGTAAATTGCACGGCGCAGACGCAGTCACCGTGGATAAAAACAAAGGGGAGGGAGCCAGCGTTTTTTTAACCATCTCCCCGTTCGAAAAATCAATTCAATTGACCTTTCGGGGACCCTTGGTGTTGTACGTGGCTGGGTGGAGGAAGAAACCTTCAATGACATCACCGGGACGTGGCTAGCTTGGTATCCAACCTTGTGCAAATGGGGAGTTTGCGGTTGTGCAAATGAACTGTTTGCGGTGCATTAAAAGGGGAGTTTGGTCTGTCAATGTCTGTGATGCGGGCGTAACCCTTACACTACCTGATCGATACAACATCATACCTGATCGTATACACACACTGGATGTTTTAAAGCACGTTATTCCAAACAATTTAGGAATGTTAGTTGATTTATGCCCTTTATGGATTAAAACCCGACTCTGCGTCCACTACGTAATTTTCCATGGGAGTTTTGCCATAGATCCCCCTCCGGCATGCCACAGTCCAGGTGTTAGACCCCTTGAAACAACTTTCTCATCACTATTGTGGCCAGAAAGAGTCCCTGTGGGTTTTAAAATTCGCCTGTCTATTGAAGTCTATGGCGGTTCGCCCGGTTCGCCAGTTCGCGAACATTTGCGGAAGTTCGCGTTCGCTGTTCGCGAACTGAAAATTTTATGTTCGCGACATCACTATTGACAAGGCTAGACATCAGCATGCTGAGAGCAGAGTACATATCATATACACTACTCCATAGCCTTACCATGTTGAGAAGAGTGGATTTCTATGCTTAGAAAGCGATTCTATCTATTACTACTATATTCACAAGCACAATATATGATTATAAAGAAAACAGCAATATGAATCTGTGGGGTTAGGCTGAGGGGTTAGGCAGAGGTTTAGGCACCCACTTTTACCAAAAGGCGGTGGGGCTTAGAGGGAGGGGCCACAGCTGTAAATTGCCGGACATCAATGGGGGAGGGATGGCACTACAGGGCATAAACTCGAAATAAAGCCATTTAGTACTTACTAAATGATCTTCCTTCGACAGGGCTGAAGATAGAATACATTTTTAAAAAGCCAGGAGAACCACTTTAAGATTGGATGGAGTCTCTGTGGACTGCTGCCTCTGTTAGTGCAGAAATAACACAGCTAAAAAAAATCCTACTAAATAATTACAAAGGATAATTTGGTCTTTAGCGGAGTACTCAATTAGGCTACAGCTCCATGGTGACATTTGGTGAAGCTGCAGCATTGGAGCATGACCGTGAATTAAATGAAACCTTAATGTCTCCCTCTCCTACCATTGTGCCCCTTGCTTCCAGCTTCCTTCTGTTTGCACAGGTCTATTTACTTTTGCTGATTTGAAGAGTATTTGTGCCTCAGAATGAATAGTGGTAGTGAGTGCAGTGTTCTGTACATCATCTTCAATTTGGCCTTTGCAACAGCTCGAGTCAATATAAATATTTCTAGATATTTCTTCAAAGTTTCTCGTAATGATGTGCCTTAAGATGTACTCTTAACCATTTCATGACACAGTGATTTTCACCCCTTGCCTTTCCAGAGCCATTACTTTTTTGCTTTAGCATTCACATAGCCATATGAAGGCTTTTTTGTGTCGGACAAGTTGTACTTTCTAATGTCAGTATTTAATTTTGCATACAATGTAGTGGGAGGCAAAAAAATAATTGTTATTCCACCATTGTTTTATGGGTCCCTATACAATGAAACTGACCTGTGCTCTTTATTCTCTGGGACAGTACAATTACATCGATACCACATTTGTATAGTTTTTGGAATTTTATTTTATTTTCATCACCATATTTTGACACCCATAACTTTTTTTATATGTATACGGAGCTGTGTGTGGACTAATTTTTTGTGGGGTGATCTGTAGTTTTCAGTGTTACTATTTTGGGGTGTTATGACTTTTTGATCATTTTTTATTTAATTTGTTTGGGGGAGATCAAATGATGAAAAAGCATTCACTGTATGGGATAAATAAGTTTATATTTTAATACTTTAGACTTTTTAAAATATTTTTTAAAACTTTAAAAACTTTTTTTAACCCCTTAGTGACCACCCATACATGTTTTTACGGCGGTCACTAAGGAGCCTTGGGCTCAAGAGCCGCCTTTTTACGGCAGCACTTCAGCCCAAGTTAGCGCTAAAATCATGCGCTGCAGCTACAGCCCGGAGGTAGCTGAGGGCTCGGGGCAGTGATCAGAAACCGTGACAAGAGGTCTCTGATCATGTGATCGCCATGATACACTGTATCACGGCGATCACTGAAAATGTAAGAGAGGAGGGAGAAAGCCTTCGGTGCAGTGATCGGGTCCCCCAGCTTCCCCATAAGGGAAAGCTGAGTCCCGATCCTCACCCCCCCTGTCCTCAAGAATGATGGAGGCGGTTACTGGCAGTCAGTGGGTGTCCGTCAGTGGGTGTTCGTCACTAGTCTATTAGGGACGGTCAGTTATTTTAATTTCTTTCTGAGTTTTTTATTTAAAAAAAATAAACGTCTCACAGATTATTCAGTGCAGAGCAGGCATATGAATTTCTCTGCTCTAACCACTCTGAATCTGACACCGCTTCAGAGGCGGAAATATCTTCAGATAGCGGAGACTCTAGTTCCGCTTCCATCCCCAGACCCCATAGCCCTATGGTGGTAGAAGTCGCCACCTCATCTCATTCTCCACCCAGCGGTCCTGTCCCTTCTACTACGTGGGTTCCAGCCACTTCATTTTTTCCCCCCAAGTACCCCAATTTTTATCCACTCCCCAAATTAATGTGGACATCACCTGTTTTACCCCTTATGATTTTTTTCATTTATTTGTGGATGATGAAGTCCTGGAGTTAATTGTGCAGCAAATTAATCTATACGCCACACAGTTTGCTGTACAAAAGCCCACGTCTATCAGTGTTCCTGAAATTAAAAATTTTTGGGGTCTTACCCCGGACATGGGCATTGCAAAAAAGCCATCTGTCCGATTGTATTGGGCTGTGAGTACTGTCCATTCAACCCCTGTGTTTGCAGCAGTTATGTCCCGAACCGCTATGAAGCCCTAATGCATTTTTCTGACAATTCCCAAGGCCCTCCCAGAACTGACCCAGCCTACAACCGCCTAAATAAATTGAGCCCCTTATTTTCCACCTTACAGATTTATTCTTAATATTAAATACCCCTGAAAAAAATCTATCCGTCGATGAATCCCTTTTGAGTTTCGAAGGCCATCATTCCTTCCGTCAGTTTATTCTCTCCAAGCGTGCCAGATATGGGGTAAAAATATATAAGGTGTGCGAGAGCACAACCGGCTACACCTGCGGTCTGACTGTATATGAGGGCAGAGACTCCCAACTTAACCCCCCAGGCTGCCCTGAAAATATTGGGACATTGGGAAAAATTATGTGGTATCTATTGGCGCCAGTCCTGCACATAGGGTATCGCGTGTACACGGATAACTTTTATACTAGTATACCCCTTTATAAATACCTCCATGCTACAAAGACAGGGGCTTGTGGGACAGTCCGTAAAAATAGAGTGGGATACCCACAACAGCTGGTGTCCAAGTGGTTGGAGAAAGGAGCATCCTTCATGCTTGCAAGTGACCAGCTGCTTGCAGTGAAGTGGAAGGACAGGAAGGATGTCTACATCTGAGGATGTTCGAAGGCTTTCAGAACGACACTTTCCTCACCCCGTCCCTGCCACTACCAGCAAGACATATCCTCAGAAACTATGCTGGGTGTGTAGCAAACATGGGAGGAGGGACACCCAAATTTCCTGCCCCATTTGCCCACATTGGAACAAATTTTATCTTTTCTGATTTGTTTTCTTAATTTTCCTAATTTCATTTTTTATGACTATGTCCTGCCACACAAAGCTGTTAAATCCATTCACATTACTGTATCATGATATTGGCATGATATTTTTTTATTTGGAGGATCTCTAATGATTGAGTTGTTCCTCACCAGTACACTAAGGGCTTGTACACTAAGGGATGTGTAGAAATCCTTACATTATTTTGTGTATTAGTGATCCATTACTGTTCCTACAGACGGTTCTGGACACTGTTCTTTTATATATTCTGTAGGTGACTGGTTGATTGTGTGCATAGCGATTTCTACCTTGCCGGGTAGGGGCCTGTTATGGTGCACCGTGTCACTATCTCTCAGATAGTCACTGTCCTTGAATGCCAGCTTGTCATTATAGCCCTATCAGTGTTCTTGTATCTTGTGAACAAACTAGAATTTGCAACATAGTTGGAGCAGGGGCGTTGCTAGGCTAAAACATTCGGGATCTGGTCCCTTGATGTTTTGTCCCAGGCCCCGAATGTACTGCCTGCCAGGCAGATACAAATGTATTGCCGTCCTTAGGATGGCAATACAATTGAATATATTGCACTGCAAGATCTGAAGGACCTGTGATCACATCACAGGTCACGTGATCAGTGCAGAAGGCAGGGGTTGAGAAGGACCTTCGATGATGTCACCATCATGTGACCAGTGCAGGAGAGGCCCACAGTGAAGAGGAGAAGTCCTGGGGAAGAAGCTGTGGTGAGGTCTACTACAGGCAGAGCAATGCTGGGAGTTGTGGTTATTTAACTGGGACTATATGTTAGGGCTGAAGGGAGGGATGTTATCATGGGACTAAATGTTCAGGAGTGATGTTATTTACATGGGGCTGTATATTGATGGTGGCTAGGGGAGGGAGTGATTTACATGGGACTGTATGTTGGATAAGGCTGGGGAGGGGGTTATGTTATTTACATAGGACTGTATATTGATGGTGGCTAGGGAAGGGAGTGATGTTTTTTACTTGGGACTGTATATTGATGGTGGCTGGGGGAGGGAGTGATGTTAATTACATGGGACTGTATATTGATGGTGGCTGGGGGAGGTAGTGATGTTATTTACATGAGGCTGTATGTTGAAGGCGGCTGTGGGAGGGAGTGATGTTATTTACATGGGACTGTATATTGATGGTGGCTGGGGGAGGGAGTGATGTTATTTACATGAGACTGTAGATTGATGGCAGCTGCGGGAGGGAGTGATATTTACATGGGACTGTATGTTGATGGCGGTTGTGGGAGGGAGTGATGTTATTTACATGGGACTGCATGTTGATGGCGGCTGTGGGAGGGAGTGATGTTACTTACATGGGACTGTATGTTGGAGGAGGCTGAAAGAGGGAGTGATTTTATTTACATGAGGCTGTATGTTGGAGGAGGCTGGAGACGGGGGTGGTGTTATTTGCACGGGACTTTATATTGAAGGGTGCTGTAGACAGAGAGGGGTGGTATTTACATGGGACTGTATATTTGAGGGGGCTGTAGACAGAGAGGGATGTTATTTACATGGGACTGTATATTGGACCAGGCTGGAGAGATGGTGTGATGTTATTTACATGGGACTGTATGTTGATAGTGGTTGGAGAGGGGGTGGTGTTATTTACATGGGACTCTATGGCGGAGGGGGGGGAAATAGTGTTGTTTACATGGGACTGTATGGTGGAGGGGTTAAGTAATTATAATTTGTGAGGACACTAAAAGGAGATATATAACTACTGCATGGGAGAGCATTATAACAGGAGAGAGCAATATAAATACTAGGGGCACTGTGAGGGCATTTTAAATCCAGGGGACATTAGGTGTTCTTATTACTACTGGGGTCTCTATAGGAGGGACTTATTTCTACTAATAGCACTATGGGGTCCTTATTACTACTGAGGGGTCTGTGAGGGCATTATTAATACTGGAGGGCTCTTCTACTAATGGAGGCACTGTTGGGAGCACTGTAGGGGGCAGTATAACTAATGGACACTGTAGAAGGGAATAACTATTGGTGGGACTATAAGGAGCAATATTACTATGGGGGGGCTATCTGTACAGCACTCATTTTTCTTCAGGATAGTATTTGGGGGAGTTGGGGAGCACAGCGAGCAACCGGAGAACACTGTGGGGGCTCCAGGTTTGGGGATAATGCACTGGCGGATCGGGGGGGGGCAACGGGGCAATTCCCCCCCCCCGATCTGGCGGCGCGGCTATGCTCAGAAGTGGGGAGTGGCGGCGGGGCACAGGGAGATGAGCGCTTCCATTGTGGGGGGCATCGCTGACATGGAGGTAAGTATAAGTGTTTTTTTTTATTAATTTTTTTATATATATATACACAATACTTTTACTAGCACATTGGGGGGGGGGGGCTGTTATAACTGGCACATTGGGGGGCTGTTATTACTGGCACATTGGGGGGCTGTTATTACTGGCACATTGGGGGGGGCTGTTATTCCTGGCACATGATGGGGGGCTCTTATTACTGGCACATGATGGGGGGCTTTTATTACTGGCACATGATGGGGGGCTCTTATTACTGGCACATCATGGGGGAGTGCTTTTATTACTGGCACATGATGGGGGGGCTTTTATTACTGGCACATGATGGGGGGGCTTTTATTACTGGCACATGATGGGGGGGCTATTATTACTGGCACATGATGGGGGGGCTCTTATTACTGGCACATGATGGGGGGGTTCTTATTAGTGGTACATGATTGGGGGTTTGGTCTTGTTACTGGCACATGATGGGGGGAGTGCTTTTATTACTGGGACATGATGGGGGGTGCTTTTATTACTGGCACATGATGGGGGGAGTGCTTTTATTACTGGCACATTATTGGGGGCACTTATTACTGGCACATTATTGGGGGCTCTATAGGGACATCTACTGATGCCACAAAGAAGGGGTATTTTATATGGGCGGCTCTGTACAGTAGAATTTTATACTGGGACACATTATGGTGGGTACTATGGGGAAGTAGGAGAGGAGTACTATGGGGTCATCTACGGGGGGCACTAAGAAGGGGTATTTTATACTTGCAAATGATAGGGGACACTGAGGGCATCTATTGGGGCATTATGGGGGGCACTAGGAGGAAGGGGGAGAGGAGCACTATGGGGGCCTTTACTGGGGGCACTATAGAGGGGTATTTTATACTGGCACATTATGGGGGCACAATGGGGACATTAGCTTAACTGGGGGCATTACAAGGGGGTATTTTTTGCACTGTCACATTATAGGGAGAATTATTTCTACTGGGGGGGGCATTATGGTGGGCTTTATTACTCCCCCATGGTATGAGCCCCCTAGTAGCGGCACCATCCTCTCCCTGCTCTGATATTCCTTTGCCTCTTCTCCAAATCCTTATTATGAAATCTTTCTCATTAGGATAAAACACAACATCAGCTCCACCGAGCCCCCCAGCCAAAGTGTTGAAGTGGTGTCCGAGATCCCCAAGGACCAAGCCAATTAACTGTAAGTTTTCATGTGAAATTTGTTTGTTATACACATATAGCCTACACTGTGCCACACAATATACAGTATACCTCTACACTGTGTAGTCTGTTATATAAGCACCATTGTTTTGTGCTGGCGGACAGAAAATAATCTGAAAGTGCCCCTCCCGAGACCAGGCTCTGGATCCGGCAAATGGGATGATGATAGAAATGTGAGGAAGCTAAGATGTCTGTGTGTCACACTCTGCAGAGATGAGGTGCAGCTGAAAGAAGTTGTCTGGACCAAGTGGAGAAGATGATGACAGAGAAGATCTACATCAGAGGAGACATCACCTGGAGGCACCGGATGTGACAGGTATGTGTTGCTGTATAGCGAGTACAGCAAAATGCAGCATGAGCGGGGAGGGTCACCTTAGGCTACTTTCACCCTAGCAGCAGTCCTCACCGGCAGGCTGTTCTGGCGGGTGAGCAGCCTGCCGGATCAGTGCTACCGCTAGTGCACCGTGCCGCCGGAAATCCGCTCCGGCCCCATTCACTAGTACGGCAAACATGCTCAGAAGTGGGCTGAAAAAAACTACAGCATGCTGCAGTTTTATTCCAGCCGCCTCTCGGCATTATACCGAATGGGGCCGGAGCGGACATCCGGCGGCACGGTGCATTAGCGGTAGCACGGATCCGGCAGGCTGTTCCCCCGCCAGAACAGTGTGAAAATAGCCTTAGAGAACCGGGCCATATTTATTGGGGCTTGGGCCTCGGATCCTTTGAGACCCTAGCAACGCCCCTGAGTTGGAGAAATTTTGCTCCGTTTTCTTGTTGCCTTTCACTACAGTTCAATTCTTTTCCTTTTTTTTCAGTTTGGCGAGACATAGTCATATGTACAGGCAAATGCCTTTTCAGAAATCTACCTCATTTATAAGTGCACACCTTCACTTCTAATCTGTACGCGCCACAAAGATAAGAATGTGGTGGATTTCTAAGACAGTAACAGGGTTACCCATCTAAAAGTATTTTTTTCTCCAATTTCCTGTGAACATTTTCTTAACAATTTGAATTAAACCATATATACTCATATATATATATATATATATATATATATATATAGAAAGAAAAATGGCGGCACTGGCTCCAGAGGGAAAAGGCGGGTGCACGTCCCAAAGGGAATGGACTGGTTTCCCTGATGGATAAATTCAGAAAAATGAGCGGCACTCCAAGGATAAAAGCAGTGAACCCTTTATTCACACCGGTGGTGCTAAAGTGTGTGAATAAAGGGTCACCGGTGTGAATAAAGGGTTCACTGCTTTTATCCTTGGAGTGCCGCTCATTTTTCTGAATATATATATATATATACACTGCTCAAAAAAATAAAGGGAACACTTAAACAACCCAATGTAACTCCAAGTCAATCACACTTCTGTGAAATCAAACTGTCCACTTAGGAAGCAACACTGAGTGACAATCAATTTCACATGCTGTTGTGCAAATGGGATAGACAACAGGTGGAAATTATAGGCAATTAGCAAGACACCCCCAATAAAGGAGTGGTTCTGCAGGTGGTGACCACAGACCATTTCTCAGTTCCTATGCTTCCTGGCTGATGTTTTGGTCACTTTTGAATGCTGGCGGTGCTTTCACTCTAGTGGTAGCATGAGACGGAGTCTACAACCCACACAAGTGGCTCAGGTAGTGCAGCTTATCCAGGATGGCACATTAATGCAAGCTGTGCCAAGAAGGTTTGCTGTGTCTGTCAGCGTAGTGTCCAGAGCATGGAGGTGCTACCAGGATACAGGCCAGTACATATGGAGATGTGGAGGAGGCCGAAGGAGGGCAACAACCCAGCAGCAGGACCGCTACCTCCGCCTTTGTGCAAGGAGGAACAGGAGGAGCATTGCCAGAGCCCTGCAAAATGACCTCCAGCAGGCCACAAATGTGCATGTGTCTGCTCAAACGGTCAGAAACAGACTCCATGAGGGTGATATGAGGGCCCGTCGTCCACAGGTGGGGGTTGTGCTTACAGCCCAACACCGTGCAGGACGTTTGGCATTTGCCAGAGAACACCAAGATTGGCAAATTCGCCACTGGCGCCCTGTGCTCTTCACAGATGAAAGCAGGTTCACACTGAGCACATGTGACAGACGCGACAGAGTCTGGAGACGCCGTGGAGAACGTTCTGCTGCCTGCAACATCCTCCAGCATGACCGGTTTGGCATTGGGTCAGTAATGGTGTGGGGTGGCATTTCTTTGGAGGGCCGCACAGCCCTCCATGTGCTCGCCAGAGGTAGCCTGACTGCCATTAGGTACCGATATGAGATCCTCAGACCCCTTGTGAGACCATATGCTGGTGCAGTAGGCCCTGGGTTCCTCCTAATGCAAGACAATGCTAGACCTCATGTGGCTGGAGTGTGTCAGCAGTTCCTGCAAGACGAAGGCACTGATGCTATGGACTGGCCCGCCTGTTCCCCAGACCTGAATCCAATTGAGCACATCTGGGACATCATGTCTCGCTCTATCCACCAACGTCACGTTGCACCACAGACTGTCCAGGAGTTGGCAGATGCTTTAGTCCAGGTCTGGGAGGAGATCCCTCAGGAGACTGTCTGCCACCTCATCAGGAGCATGCATAGGCGTTGTAGGGAGGTCATACAGGCACGTGGAGGCCACAGACACTACTGAGCCTCATTTTGACGTGTTTTAAGGACATTACATCAAAGTTGGATCAGCCTGTAGTGTGTTTCCAAATCCAGACCTCCATGGGTTGAAAAATTTGATTTCCATTTTTTTATTTTTGTGTGATTTTGTTGTCAGCACATTCAACTATGTAAAGAACAAAGTATTTCAGAAGAATATTTAATTAACTCAGATCTAGGATGTGTTATTTTTGTGTTCCCTTTATTTTTTTTGAGAAGTGTATATATATATATATATATATATATATATATATACTGCTCAAAAAAATAAAGGGAACACAAAAATAACACATCCTAGATCTGAGTTAATTAACCGCCTCCGGACCGCCTAACGCAGGACCGCGTTCCGGAGGCGGCAGCCCTGTGCACAGTCACGCATATATGCGTCATCTCGCGATGGCCGAGATTTTCTGTGAATCCGCGCACACAGGCGCGCGCGCTCACAGGATCGGAAGGTAAGCGAGTGGATCTCCAGCCTGCCAGCGTCGATCGTTCGCTGGCAGGCTGGAGATGTGATTTTTTTAACCCCTAACAGGTATATTAGACGCTGTTTTGATAACAGCGTCTAATATACCTGCTACCTGGTCCTCTGGTGGTCCCCTTTGTTTGGATCGACCACCAGAGGACACAGGTAGCTCAGTAATATGTTGCACCAAGCACCACTACACTACACCCCCCCCCTGTCACTTATTAACCCCTTATTCACCCTTAATCACCCTTGATCACCCCTGATCACGCCATATAGACTCCCTGATCACCCCCCTGTCATTGATTACCCCCCTGTCATTGATCACCCCCCTGTAAAGCTCCATTCAGACGTCCGCACGATTTTTACGGATCCACTGATAGATGGATCGGATCCGCAAAACACGTACGGACGTCTGAATGGAGCCAACCAGGGGCGTGATCAATGACGGTGGTGATCACCCCATATAGACTCCCTGATCACCCCCCTGTCATTGATCACCCCCCTGTCATTGATCACCCCCCTGTAAGGCTGCATTCAGATGTCCGTATGATTTTTACGGATCCACTGATACATGGATCGGATCCGCAAAACACGTACGGACATCTGAATGGAGCCTTACAGGGGAGTGATCAATGACAGAGGTGATCACCCCATATAGACTCCCTGATCACCCCCCTGTCATTGATCACCCCCCTGTAAGGCTGCATTCAGATGTCCGTATGATTTTTATGGATCCACTGATACATGGATCGGATCCGCAAAACACGTACAGACATCTGAATGGAGCCTTACAGGGGAGTGATCAATGACGGAGGTGATCACCCCATATAGACTCCCTGATCACCGCCCTGTCATTGATCACCCCCCTGTCATTGATCACCCCCCTGTAAGGCTGCATTCAGATGTCCGTATGATTTTTACGGATCCACTGATACATGGATCGGATCCGCAAAACACGTACGGACATCTGAATGGAGCCTTACAGGGGAGTGATCAATGACGGAGGTGATCACCCCATATAGACTCCCTGATCACCCCCCTGTCATTGATCAACCCCCCTGTAAGGCTGCATTCAGATGTCCGTATGATTTTTACGGACCCACTGATACATGGATCGGATCCGCAAAACACATACGGACATCTGAATGGAGCCTTACAGGGGGGTGATCACCCCATATAGACTCCCTGATAACCCCCCTGTCATTGATCACCCCCCTGTCATTGATCGCCCCCCTGTCAGGCTGCATTCAGATGTCCGTATGATTTTTACGGATCCACTGATGCATGGATCGGATCCGCAAAACACATACGGACATCTGAATGGAGCCTTACAGGGGGGTGATCACCCCATATAGACTCCCTGATCACCCCCCTGTCATTGATCACCCCCCTGTCATTGATCACCCCCCTGTCAGGCTGCATTCAGATGTCCGTATGATTTTTACGGATCCACTGATGCATGGATCGGATCCGCAAAACACATACGGACATCTGAATGGAGCCTTATAGGGGGGTGATCAATGACAGGGGGGTGATCAATGACAGGGGGGTGATCACCCCATATAGACTCCCTGATCACCCCCCTGTCATTGATCACCCCCCTGTCATTGATCACCCCCCTGTAAGGCTCCATTCAGACATTTTTTTGGCCCAAGTTAGCGGAAATTATTTTTTTTTTTCTTACAAAGTCTCATATTCCACTAACTTGTGTCAAAAAATTAAATCTCACATGAACTCACCATACCCCTCATGGAATCCAAATGCGTAAAAATTTTTAGACATTTATATTCCAGACTTCTTCTCACGCTTTAGCGCCCCTAGAATGCCAGGGCAGTATAAATACCCCACATGTGACCCCATTTCGGAAAGAAGACACCCCAATGTATTCCGTGAGGGGCATATTGAGTCCATGAAAGATTGAAATTTTTGTCCCAAGTTAGCGGAAAGGGAGACTTTGTGAGGAAAAAAAAAATATATAAATTTCCGCTAACTTGTGCCAAAAAAAATAAATTCTATGAACTCGCCATGCCCCTCATTCAATACCTTGGGGTGTCTTCTTTCCAAAATGGGGTCACATGTGGGGTATTTATACTGCCCTGGCATTCTAGGGGCCCTAAAGCGTGAGAAGAAGTCTGGGATCCAAATGTCTAAAAATGCCCTCATAAAATGAATGCGCATCTAGGCTGCAAAAAAGTGTCACACATGTGGTATCGCTGTACTCAGGAGAAGTTGGGCAATGTGTTTTGGGGTGTCATTTTACATATACCCATGCTGGGTGAGATAAATATCTTGGTCAAATGCCAACTTTGTATAAAAAATGGGAAAAGTTGTCTTTTGCCAAGATATTTCTCTCACCCAGCATGAGTATATGTAAAAAGACACCCCAAAACACATTGCCCAACTTCTCCTGAATACGGCGATACCACATGTGTGACACTTTTTTGCAGCCTAGGTGGGCAAAGGGGCCCACATTCCAAAGAGCACCTTTAGGGTTTCACAGGTCATTTACCTACTTACCACACATTAGGGCCCCTGGAAAATGCCAGGGCAGTATAACTACCCCACAAGTGACCCCATATTGGAAAGAAGACACCCCAAGGTATTCCGTGAGGTGCATGGCGAGTTCCTAGAATTTAATATTTTTTGTCACAAGTTAGCGGAAAATGATGATTTTTTTTTTTCCCTTACAAAGTCTCATATTCCACTAACTTGTGACAAAAAATAAAAACTTCCATGAACTCACTATGCCCATCACGAAATACCTTGGGGTGTCTTCTTTCCAAAATGGGGTCACTTGTGGGGTAGTTATACTGCCCTGGCTTTCTAGGGGCCCAAATGTGTGGTAAGAAGTTTGAAATCAAAATGTGTAAAAAATGACCGGTGAAATCCGAAAGTTGCTCTTTGGAATATGGGCCCCTTTGCTCACCTAGGCTGCAAAAAAGTGTCACACATGTGGTATCTCCGTACTCAGGAGAAGTTGGGGAATGTGTTTTGAGGTGTAATTTTACATATACCCATGCTGGGTGAGAGAAATATCTTGGCAAAAGACAACTTTTCCCATTTTTTTTATACAAAGTTGGCATTTGACCAAGATATTCATCTCACCCAGCATGGGTATATGTAAAATGACACCCCAAAACACATTCCAGGAGAAATGGGGTGATATATTTTGGGGTGTACTTCTTCATTTTTATGTGCTCTGTTGAAAAAAATCAGTCTTTAAATTGACACTTTTGTGTAAGAAAAAAAAATTTTTTTTGCCTGCATAGCAATAATTTCTACAAAAAACTAGGGGGTCTAAAATCTCACTACACCCCTAGATGAATACCTTAGGGGGTCTAGTTTTCTAAATGGGGTCCAATATGGGGTTCTTCTATTGATTTGGCAGCTCAACGCCATTACAAGTGTGCAATGGGGCCTAAAACATTTTCAAGCAAAGCTTGTGTTCTAAAAGCCACTGGGTGCTCCTTTAAGTTTGAGCCCTGCCGTCTGTCAAGACATAAGATTAGGGCCACAATTGGGGTATTTCTGAAGACAGGAGAAATGGGGTGATACATTTTGGGGTGTACTGCTTATTTTCATGTGCTTTGTAGAAAATAAAAAAAATATCTTAAAATTGATACTTTTGAGTAAAAAAATAAAATTTTATTTTTAATAAACCATTTTTTTGTCACCATTCATCACAAAAAATAAGCAAGTGATCAAAAAGGCGTATTCCCACCAAAATAGTACCAATCTAACCGTCACCTCATCCTGCAAAAAATGAGCCCCTACCTGAGACAATCGCCCAAAAAATAAAAAAACTATGGCTCAGAATATGGAGACACTAAAACATCATTTAAAAAAATTTAAAAAAAGCTGTTATTGTGTAAAACTTACATAAAAAAAAAAGTATACATATTAGGTATCGGCACGTCCGTATTGTCCGGCTCTATAAAAATATCACATGACCTAACCCCTCAGATGAAAACTGTAAAAAATAAAAACTGTGCTAAATAAACAATTTTTTGTCACCTTACATCACAAAAAGTGTAATAGCAAGCGATCAAAGAGTCATATGCACCCCAAAATAGTGCCAATCAAACCGTCATCTCATCCGGCAAAAATCATACCCTACCCAAGATAATCGCCCAAAAACTGAAAAAAAATATGGCTCTCAGACTATGAAAACACTAAAACATGATTTTTTTTGTTTCAAAAGTATACATATTATGTATCGCCGCATCCATGACAACCTGGTCTATAAAAATACCACATGATCTAACCTGTCAGATGAATGTTGTAAATAACAAAAAATTAAAAAAACGTGCCAAAACAGCTATTTCTTGTTACCTTGCCTCACAAAAAGTGTAATATAGAGCAACCAAAAATCATATGTACCCTAAACTAGTACCAACAAAACTTCCACCCTATCCCGTAGTTTCTAAAATGGGGTCACGTTTCTACTCCAGGGGTGCAACAGGGGGGCTTCAAATGGGACATGGTGTCAAAAAAATAGTCCAGCAAAATCTGCCTTCCAAAAACCGTATGGCATTCCTTTCCTTCTGTGCCCTGCCGTGTGCCCGTACAGCAGTTTACGACCACATATGGGGTGTTTCTGTAAACTACAGAATCAGGGCCATAAATATAGAATTTTGTTTGGCTGTTAACCCTTGCTTTGTAACTGGAAAAAATTGATTAAAATGGAAAATTTGCCCAAAAATTGAAATTCTGAAATGTAATCTCTATTTGCCAATAACTGTTGTGGAACACCTAAAGGGTTAACGACATTTTTAAAATCAGTTTTGGATACCTTGAGGGGTTTAGTTTCTTAGATGGGGTCACTTTTATGGAGTTTCTACTCTAGAGGTGCATCAGGGGGGCTTCAAATGGGACATGGTGTAAAAAAAAACAGTCCAGCAAAATCTGCCTTCCAAAAACCGTATGGCATTCCTTTCCTTCTGCGCCCTGCCGTGTGCCCATACAGCAGTTTACGACCACATATGGGGTGTTCTGTAAACTACAGAATCAGGGCCATAAATATTGAGTTTTGTTTGACTGTTAACCCTTGCTTTGTAACTGGAAAAAAAATATTAAAATGGAAAATCTGCCAAAAAAGTGAAATTTTGAAATTGTATCTCTATTTTCCATTATTTCTTGTGGAACACCTAAAGGGTTAACGACGTTTGTAAAGTTTTGAATACCTTGAGGGGTGTAGTTTCTAGAATGGGGTCATTTTTGGGTGGTTTCTATTATGTAAGCCTCACAAAATGACTTCAGACCTGAACTGGTCCTTAAAAAGTTGGTTTTTGAAAATTTCTGAGAAATTTCAAGATTTACTTCAAATCTTCTAAGCCTTGTAACGTCCCCCAAAAATATAATGTCATTACCAAAATGATCCTAACATGAAGTAGACATATGGGGAATGTAAAGTAATAACTATTTTTGTAGGTATTACTATGTATTATAGAAGTAGAGAAATTGAAACTTGGAAATTTGCTAATTTTTCAACATTTTGGGAAAATTTTGTATTTTTTTATAAATAAAAATGAATTTCTTTACTCCATTTTACCAGTATCATGAAGTACAATATGTGACGAAAAAACAATCTCAGAATGGCCAGGATAAGTCAAAGCGTTTTAAAGTGACACTGGTCAGATTTGCAAAAAATGGCCTGGTCCTTAAGGTGAAATAAGGCTGTGTCCTTAAGGAGACATGTATGCAGTTCATAATAAAGTATCTGCTCTGTTTAAGTAGTTTTAATGTAGTCTTCACTTTAAAAGGATGTTCTCAGGGGCGGACTAGCCATACATCATATTGTATTTCTGTCCACGCCTACTTCTCTTCTCCCTGCCTACTTGTGGCTTGTGTTGGCTCTGCCTACTTGGGTCCCCCCCCCCCCCCCCCCCCCCCTTTAACAAATTTCTATGGGAAGACTGGTGAATAGTGGTCCCGATCACCAGTCTCCTTGTAGATGAGAGTATCAGGGGCGGGATCATCCTCTACAAAGCATTTATGGTATATTTATATGGAAAGCTCCTTTAAGGAAATTATATTCTACCTGAAACATTATCTATAGGTCATTTGTCATGTAGTCACATCTGTTCAGTTGTGTTGTCCTTCACATTAGGTCATAGGGAAATATCCTGGTAACCAAGTGGCTGACTGCATCAGTGGTCAATAAGATAAACTCTGCCACATGTTCTCTTCTCACAGAGACATTCTGGGAAGGTTTACTTTGCTATTTTGCTATTACTTATCTCTGTAATGTTCAGCATAGTTAGCATGGTGTACATTGTGATCTGTGATAAAGAGACATCTTATGTTACCATGTGTTGTTTAACCCCCTGTATCACTTTATGTGGTAATAATTTTGGAACGCTTTTACTTATCCAAGCCATTGTTTTCTTGTGACACATTGGCCCAGATTCAGGTAGATTTGCCCATTACTTACACCTGAGCCGCTCAGCTGAATTTCTCTGCGCTGGAGCAATTTTGCCAAATTGCCACCTGATTCAGGAATCGTTTGTTCATTTAATTTGCTCCTGTTTAAGGCAAAGCTGAGGGCGCAAGGCCGTGCAAGTCAAAGTGGGTGTGCCCCTATGTAAATGAGGAATTTTCGGCTCAGCAGAGGTTTGCTAGCATAATTTCAGGGCAAATCCTGCTCAGCTGCTTGCACTGAGCAAATAAATAGGAGCAGACTTGCGCAGGTTCTTTGCTGAATTTCATCCTGCTTTTTCCTACCCCCCCTGAGCAAGGAAATTCAGCCCTTTTGCAAGACATGGCACCTCCCAAAGGGACCAAAATATTTTATATTACTGTATAAAGAATTTAAATTATAAAAGAACAGAAATAAACATACATAGCCTTTATTTTATTGGTGCAGCTGTTTTAGTGTAGTACTTGAATGAGATAAGTAAATTCTAGAAACATCTGAAAATGTCATTTTTCATTTGAAGAGCACAAGGAACACTTGTTTTTGTGTTTTATTCTCATAGGATAAAAAGGTATAAGAACAAACTGCCATCTAGAATAACTATTTAGATGTTCTTTAGATGTATTTCAAATCTGCTTGTTCAGATCGTCTGTCTAGGTGCTGCTGAAGTTGCGCGCTCCTTCAGATGACATTTGGCCATCTTTTGCTAACTTGCCCCTGCTTTTAACAGGAGCAAGTTTGCCCAGGGAAAAAAGCTTGCACGCTTCCAGCGCAAGATGCGCATCACACGCGCATGTTTCTGAATCATCGGCAGTACCTAATTTGCATATTCGCTGAGGGAATTCCATGAAGGCGCAACTTACACCCCGCGCAAAATTGCACGCAAATTGCGCAGGAACAGCTAGGCTGCGTGCGCGGGAAAATGGCAGCATTTCAGGCTTAACTGGTTTACAGAATCAGCCGCAAATTTGCATAGGAGCAAATCAGTACTTGCGCGGCGCAAATCACACTTGTTCCCGCGCAAGTGCTTCTTGAATCTGGGCCATTGTATTTCATGACAGTGGTAAATTTGAGTCAATATACTTCACCTTTATTTAGAAAAAAAAAATCCCAAATTTACACATTAAATTTTTTCGTGGTGCGGACCAATCACGGACCCATTCAAGTTGAATGGGTCTGCATTCATCTGCGCCAGCCACACGGATGGTGCCCATGCATTGGGGACTGCAGTGAAGTAATAGTACATCATATGTTGCCAAGGGGTTAATGTATGGAGATATAGCAACGTGACATTAAACGGAACCTGTCATGTTGACCATGGTAAGAAAAACAGACGAACCAGCACCTCCATAGTAAGTAAATTTGAGAACGCAGGTGCACGCTGCCTTGGCTGAAACACAATGTGATTAGTAGAACTACAAGTAACAGCACACTGCTAGTCAATTGCACAAAGATATAAGCAAATACTAAATGAAAAATAAGCTGCATGGTGGCCATACTTACTGCAAGAGCAGTTGGAAGCTCTTTGCGCATATAATTGATCAAAAATATGTCGGGCCCATCTACCGAACGACAAGGTGGCTTCCATCAGACGGTGCCTACTCTAACATAGGCCCCGTCTGATGGAAGCCACCTTGTCGTTCGGTAGATGGGCCCGACATATTTTTGATCAATTATATGCGCAAAGAGCTTCCAACTGCTCTTGCAGTAAGTATAGCCACCAAGCAGCTTATTTTTCATTTAGTATTTGCTTATATCTTTGTGCAATTGACTAGCAGTGTGCTGTTACTTGTAGTTCTACTAATCACATTGTGTTGAACATGGTGTCTGTGATGCAGGCAGCATGTTATAGAGCAGGAGGAGGTGAGTAGATTTATATATCGTTTTATGGGAAAAGATTCAGTATAAGGCTACAGGCACACAACTGTATGTGTTTTGCAGTCCGCAAATTGCAGATCCGCAAAAAAAACAGATGACGTTCCGTACGGCATCAGTTTTATTGGCAGATCCTTTTTTTTGCGGATCCATTGTAATAATGCCTATCCTTGTCCGCAAACTTGAAAAAAATAGGACATGTTCTATTTTTTTTGCGGCGCTACGGAATGGACATACTGATGCGGGCAGCACACGATGTGCTGTCCGCATTTTTTGCGGACCCATTAAAATGAATGGGTCCGCATCCTATCCGCAAAAAAAACGTAACGGACAAGGAAACAAACAACGTTCGTGTGCATGTAGCCTAACTTGTATTTTTGTCATTTATATTCCTGCCCATTCTGTGCTTTGAAGGTAATGAGAAGTTCCTATCAGTGATTAACAGCCTTTCCTCTATGACTGTGCATACAAACAGCAAACAAAATATAGCAGTACACTGTTATACATGGATATCATGGAACATAGAGTTTATTCTGGATTACAGTGGTACTATACCTACTATACATGAGAAATGGAAGCTCTTTTACACACATTTTTGATCAAATGTGTGTCGTGCCCATCTACCAACATCAAGGTGGCTTCTGCAGATGGGTAACAGAACTGCCTCTTCTAGGCCTAACCTAAGCCTACAATGTTCATAGCAGTGTATATTCTGCTCAGAAGCCCTGGGCAGATGGTGGGGAGTGCTTAATCTAAAGGAGGCAGCTACCCTCCTAACACACTGCAAGAAAATTTAGACTAGTACATCTAAAGTCACAGTTGTGTATACAGAGATAACTGTCAATCACTGATAGAACTGTCACGACTGTGACTGATCCAGACAGGTCTGGGAGGAGAAGGTCGCAGTGACTTGCTACTCGCGATAGCTTGTGAGTTTGCTCCATGGTTCAGGGTATGTCATCCGGGTTTTGCCTTGTAAACCTTTTTGTCCTGACTGGGAGTTTGTAGGCATCCTTCTCAGGTGAGTCCTGTCTGCCACTCCCAGCTACTATATTAGTTTCAGTTTCACTTGCAGTCATTGCCAGATATAGTCCTTACTTCCAGTTCTATTCTGACCTTTGAAGGAGATAATTTGATGGTGTTGCTGTGGAGCTCTTGTCCGGCGTGGACTGTCGTGATTGGGATCACCTTCTCTGCTCGTGACTGGATAAGTCTATCTCTGCTATAGTTTGTTTGTTGCTGTCTTCCCCTGCTGTTCTCCTAGACATGAGTGATGGTGACTAGCGCTCCCATCGGCCTTTCCCCACTCTAGGCTTAATAGGGTGACTGAGGGTTTAGGCATCCTGCTCTCCGCACGGGTTCACACCCCGTCTAGGGTATCAGGGCAGACAGGTTCCAGCTTAGGGTTAGTCAGGGGTGGCCATACTATTCCCATCCGTAGATTAGGGTCCCCCTTCCCCTCCGTCTGGTGCGACACGACTGCTGCTGGGATAGCGGTCGTGACAGTATATCTGGCCTTTTAAAAAAAAAAAAAAAAAAAAAAAGTGACATTTCTTTTTTTTTTTTTTTGCTTGCTGTTTTGCTTTGTATTTTTCTGTTTCACTATGGATCCGGTTACGGTTTCGGCAAAACAATTACAGGGATTATCCCTTGAAGTGGCAGGATTAAAAGCAACAGTGCTGCAGCAGCAATCCTTGGGTTCCACCGTTGCTACGGGAAACCAAGGTACTCCTGAGCCAAAAGTGGCTTTACCTGATAGGTTCTCAGGAGGGAGAGACCAATTTGTAACCTTCAGAGAAGCTTGCAAATTGTTCTTCAGGTTACGCCCTAGATCCTCCGGCGGTGAGGAACAACGGGTGGGCATTGTAATTTCTCTCCTGCAAGGAGATCCGCAGGCTTGGGCTTTCTCCCTACCATCAGACTCTCTGGCCTTACGATCAGTGGAGGAGTTTTTTGAAGCCCTGGGTCTCGTATATGATGACCCGGACATGGTCTCACTGGCTGAGTCTAAGCTACGTAGACTTCGGCAAGAGAACCGGTCTGCTGAACTATATTGTTCCGAATTCCGTAGGTGGGCAACTGATACGTTATGTAACGACTCGGCCCTTAGGAGTCAGTTCTGCGAGGGGTTGTCTGAAAAATTAAAAGACGCGCTGGCGGTATACGAGGTCCCTGGGTCTCTGGAGGCTGCTATGTCTCTGTCCATAAGAATCGACAGACGACTCAGGGAGAGACTATTAAATTTTACGGAGGCCTCTATAGGGCAGGGATCGGTTTGTTATGATCCAGTCGAACCAATGCAAATAGGGGGCGCCACTAGACGGGTGAATCCTCCTAAGTTCCGCCGTAGGTCAGAGGTTTGTTTTCGTTGTGGGGGGAGGGGTCATTTTTTAAAGGTTTGTCCCTCAGAACCCAAGAGACCACAAACAAAGGAGCCGCCGGAAAACTAGAGTCCCCAGATTGTGCGGAGGATAACAGTCTGGGCGTATTCGTTTCCTCCATACGCATGTCTCAGTTTTTGTTGTCCGCTACCGTTGAGGCGGGCAATAAGACTGAGATCTGTTCCGTCTTTTTGGACAGTGGGGCGGGGGTCAACTTGGTGGATTCACGGTTTGCTCAGGCTCTGGGTTTTACTCCGGAACCGATACGCAGAACTATTCCTGTTTTTGCCATCGACTCCTCCCCTCTTACTCAGAAAGAGTTAACTCAGATCATCCATAATATCCATCTGCAGGTAGGGGACCTCCATAAAGAGCATATCTCTTGTTATGTCCTGGACGGTCTTCCGGCTCCTATGGTATTGGGGCTTCCCTGGCTGGTGACTCACAATCCAGTGGTGGATTGGCAGGCCGGGGAGATTGTGGAGTGGAGTGAACATTGTAAGGACAACTGCTTGAGTAGTAGGTGCTCTACACTCTCTGTAACATCTTTACCTGCCTTTCTGTCAGATTTTATGGATGTGTTCTCTGAGAAGGGTTGTCAGGGGTTACCACCTCATCGTCCATATGATTGCCCGATTAATCTATTACCTGGGGCAAAACTACCTAAAACCCGGTTATACAATCTTTCCGGCCCGGAGAGGAAGGCTATGAAAGATTATATTTCGGAGAGTTTGGCTAAGGGACACATCAGACCCTCTTCTTCACCCGTGGCTGCAGGGTTCTTTTTCGTTAAAAAGAAAGATGGGGGCCTACGTCCTTGCCTGGATTTCCGGGAATTAAACCGGATAACTATCCGAGATCCCTATCCTCTTCCTCTCATTCCCGACCTCTTTAATCAGGTTGCTGGTGCTAAATGGTTCTCCAAAATGGATCTCAGAGGAACCTAGAACCTGGTTCGCATCAAAGAGGGGGATGAGTGGAAGACGGCTTTTAATACTCCGGAAGGGCATTATGAAAATCTGGTCATGCCATTTGGTCTTACTAATGCGCCTGCGGTATTCCAACATTTTGTCAACGATATTTTTAGTCACCTTATCGGGAGATTTGTTGTGATATATCTTGATGACATCCTGGTCTATTCCCCGGATCTGGATACACATAAGATCCATGTGAGACAAGTGCTGCAGATATTAAGGGCCAACAAATTGTTTGCTAAGTTAGAAAAATGTGTGTTTGCCGTAAAAGAACTGCCATTTCTGGGGTATGTGTTGTCAGATTCAGGTTTCCGCATGGATCCAGAGAAAGTCCGGGCGATTATAGACTGGGATCTGCCTGAGAACCTGAAGGCATTGCAACGCTTCCTGGGGTTTGCCAACTTTTATAGAAAGTTTATAAAGAACTATTCCTTGGTGGTCAAACCACTGACGGACATGACCCGAAAGGGATCCGATTTTTCCAAATGGTCACATGCAGCCAAAACTGCCTTTGCATCTCTGAAGGAGAGATTTACCTCGGCCCCTATTCTCGTACAGCCAGATGTCTCGCTTCCTTTTATTGTAGAGGTTGACGCATCAGAGGTGGGGGTGGGAGCGGTACTATCTCAGGGCCCGTCCCCTGGTGAATGGCGTCCGTGTGCTTTTTTTTCGAAGAAATTGTCTACTGCAGAAAGGAACTATGATATTGGCAACAGGGAACTTTTGGCTATTAAGTTGGCTTTTGAGGAGTGGCGTCATTTTTTGGAGGGGGCGGTTCATCCCGTCACGATGATTACTGATCACAAAAACGTATTATATCTGGAGTCTGCTAAACGTCTCACCCCTAGACAGGCTCGGTGGTCGTTATTTTTTACTAGGTTTAATTTTGTAATAACCTATCGCCCGGGGGCAAAAAATACTAAGGCGGATGCATTGTCTCGAAGTTTTCTGGAGGGGGTGATGTTGAGGTACCAGAGCCCATTTTGCAAAAGGGGGTGGTGGTCTCTGCATTACACTCAGGTTTAGAGGGGAGGGTGTTCGAAGCTCAGGGGGAAGCCCCGGCCTCCTGCCCCTCGGGTAAACTGTTTGTGCCAGAAAATTTACGCCTGGAGATACTAAAAGAACACCATAACTCCACACTGGCAGGACACCCAGGTAGTAGGGCAACCTCTGAATTAGTGTCTCGTCGGTTCTGGTGGCCTAAGTGGCGCCAGGAGGTGTTGAATTTTGTGTCTGCATGTGCTACCTGTGCTCGTTCTAAGGTAGATCATACTCGTCCGGCAGGGCGTCTTTTACCTCTAGCCATCCCCAACAGGCCTTGGACGCACCTGTCAATGGATTTCATTACGGATCTACCAGTATCAGCGGGGAAAACTGTTATTCTTGTAGTGGTTGACAGATTCAGTAAAATGGTGCACTTTATTGCTCTTGCCGCATTGCCTAATGCTAACACACTGGCTCAGGTTTTTATTGACCACATCGTGAAGCTTCACGGGGTCCCTTCCGATATTGTTTCGGATCGTGGTACCCAATTCGTTTCTAAATTTTGGAAAGCTTTTTGTTCTCGTTTAGGGGTTCATCTGTCGTTTTCTTCATCTTTCCATCCACAGTCCAACGGTCAGACTGAACGTACCAATCAAAACCTAGAGACATATTCGAGATGCTTTGTTTCCGAAAATCAGGAGGAATGGTCATCTTATTTACCGTTAGCCGAGTTTGCCATTAATAATCGTCGTCAAGAATCCACCGATAAGTCACCATTTTTTGGTGCGTATGGTTTCCATCCTCAGTTTTGTACGTTTAGTGAGGGGGGGCCGTCTGGGATTCCCGAGGAGTAACGATTTGCGTCTTCACTTTCTTCAGTGTGGCAGAGTGTGCAAGAAAGTTTGAAGAGAATGGGTGGTAGATACAAACGTGTGGCTGATAGGAGACTGATGGCAGTCTTGAGTTTCAGGTAGAAAAGATTGTTGACTCACGATATGTTCGCCGCTCTCTTCAGTACCTGGTGCACTGGAGAGGTTATGGTTCCGAAGAGAGAATGTGGGTTCCAGCTTCAGAGATAAAAGCGGACAGACTCATTCGGGCTTTTCATAGCTCCCATCCGGAGAGGCCTGGTCTTGAGGGTCCGGGGGCCCCTCGTAGAAAGGGGGGTACTGTCATGACTGTGACTGATCCAGACAGGTCTGGGAGGAGAAGGTCGCAGCGACTTGCTACTCGCGATAGCTTGTGAGTTTGCTCCATGTTTCAGGGTATGTCATCCGGGTTTTGCCTTGTAAACCTTTTTGTCCTGACTGGGAGTTTGTAGGCATCCTCTCAGGTGAGTCCTGTCTG
Organism: Bufo bufo; assembly: GCF_905171765.1. NCBI lineage: Eukaryota > Metazoa > Chordata > Amphibia > Anura > Bufonidae > Bufo > Bufo bufo. Next base: position 195,547,414 of record NC_053392.1, on the reverse strand, counting down.
CCACTCCCAGCTACTATATTAGTTTCAGTTTCACTTGCAGTCATTGCCAGATATAGTCCTTACTTCCAGTTCTATTCTGACCTTTGAAGGAGATCGTTTGATGGTGTTGCTGTTGTCCGGCGTGGACTGTCGTGATTGGGATCGCCTTCTCTGCTCGTGACTGGATAAGTCTATCTCTGCTATAGTTTGTTTGTTGCTGTCTTCCCCTGCTGTTCTCCTAGACATGAGTGATGGTGACTAGTGATCCCATCGGCCTTTCCCCACTCTAGGCTTAATAGGGTGACTGAGGGTTTAGGCATCCTGCTCGCCGCACGGGTTCACACCCCGTCTAGGGTATCAGGGCAGACAGGTGCCAGCTTAGGGTTAGTCAGGGGTGGCCATACTATTCCCATCCGTAGATTAGGGTCCCCCTTCCCCTCCGTCTGGTGCGACACGACTGCTGCTGGGATAGCGGTCGTGACAAGAACCGCCTACTTGGCTTCAAAGCCCAAAGTGAGTAGGAATATAAATGTATAAATTACAAGTTTTATTGAATCATTTCCCATAAAAGTATAAATCAATCTGCTCAGCAACTCCTGCTCTATAACATGCTGTCTGCAGATTGCACTGCATTTTCATGGTGACAGCTTCCCTTTAATCAGACAACTTTTAAAAAGGCTAAAGGAAAATGATATTATTAAAAGGGACCTATTGTGACTGTAACCGTGGTGGTTATCGTCACAATAGGTAAATACTTGACAGTTACAAAGTCTATCGTAGGCTCAGAGCTTGGCGTTTACTATTGGGAACAGAACAGTTTCCCATAAAGGGCACACAGCGAATTGGCAACAGTCTCTTTCACAGGGCACACAGCACATTGAATGCAGTCTCTCAGTGAGATCACACAGCATATTGATTTGCAGTCTAAAACAGAGATGCCCAACCTGCGGCCCTCCAGCTGTTGTAAAACTACAACTCCCATCATGCCCTGCTGTAGGCTGATAGCTGTAGGCTGTCCAGGCATGCTGGGAGTTGTAGTTTGGTAACAGCTGGAGGGCCGCAGGTTGAGCATCACTGGTCTAAAAGGTCAACTCATGTATTGAACATGGTCGGGCACCTTGGGATTATAGAGGTTGTCCGGGTGAAATAACTTTTCAGTGATGCCTGCAGTCTGTCTCCACTATGGAGAGCATCACACTTATTACCTGCTTACCTGCTCTCTGCCACTCCGATCGTGTGCTCTGGCTCCTGCATGTCCATTTTCCGGCCTTTGGTGCTGGAGCTATGCTCCTGTCCTAGGTGTTCCATCTGCCCAGTTCTTGAGGGCCACCTAGTGAGTCATCGATGTCATCTTCCCTTCCTACTCTGTTTCTATGTGTGGTATGGTTTATGTTACGGGTTGGTGTTGGATGTCTAGTTGTTGTTCCATGTCTGGTCTGTTTCTGGTGTGTATAGTCCTGCATGGATGCTAGACATTTCCCCTGGCTACGCCTTCGGTGAGAGGGCTCTTGGGTTCCCCGGAGGGGGAACAACGAGTCAGTGTGCAGCTCTGCCTGAGGCCGACCATGCATCCTCTCCGCATGAGAGTCCAGGCAGTTACTGGTGTGTTGGGTTCTGTGTTTGTTGTTTGTACTGTGTCCTGTATGGTCTTTGGGTTCCAGTACATATGCATGGGTTCCAGTCGGTGTTGTTTGGACTGCTGGTGTTTCTTCCAGCAGCCGCGGCAGGTAAGTGGCCTAGTATATGGGTGCTCTTGGTCCAGAGGTTGTTCTTGCCACTGGTTTCTTACCTGCTGTTCCAGTTTGCTACTGTCACGGCCATGCCCATGACCGTGACTCCTTTACCGCATGCAGTTGCCTGCGGTTTTGTATGGGTGTTCAACCACGGGTGAGGGCCGCTTGTCTGTGGCCTCACTTGTGGTTGCCGCGGGCAACCAGTGTTTGTATTTTGCAGCAGAGCAGCCTGAGCGTCGCTAGGCAGCTTGCTGCCCTGGCATGCGGTCACACCTAGCTACCTTTATGTTAGGTGTGTGTATGTTATGCACGTTGTATGTTTTGTGTGCACTTCCCATTTATGTGTCTTTCCCTTCTGTGGTACTGGAAGGGTTAACTTCCTTCCCAGTGTGTGTGTGATGTCACTGGGTGTGTCCAACCCTTGGGTGTGGCCACTTGGGCCTATATAGACCCTCTCTCTAGCAGGGCTCAGTAGGTTGCTTCAGTCTTGCTAACTGAGGCAGCCTCCTGTGTTTTCCATCCGCCTGTGAGAGCCACCACTGTGGTCATTGTTTATGTTTATCAGTACTATTTAGTGCTGCCATGTATCTGGGTTCCGGTGTGTGGATGAGTTTGTGCTGACGTCTGTCTGCTATTTGTGGACTTCAGCTTTCCTGCACACGGATCCAGTCAGCAGGGCTGTGGCAGGTGGCTGGAACTAGTGCAGCACCTGCCATATACATAGGCTGTTTATGTTTCACCTTTTCCAGCAGCTTGGCCGTTTAGACTCCTGCTCCTCCGTGCTTAGGAGGAGTGGGTTGTCTTACTCAGCTCCTAGCTTAGGGCCATCTTGAGGGCTAGCAGGGACTTCTAGGTTCCGGAGCATGAGCCCTCCTACCATCAAGGTTGGCTCATGTAGCTAGGAGTCAGGGTCAGGTTAGGGATGCGTTTAGGAGGTGACCTGCTCCCTAATCCTGTCTTCTTGGTCAAGCAGCCATAACATCACCTGGCTTCACACGGCTGAGGATTTCCCCCATCCTCAGCCGTGACAGCTACTCGCTGTCATCTCTCTATGTGTGTGTGTGTGTGTGTATTGCTGTTATACTTTCGTTGTAGGATGTTCTAGGGGTCAGGTGAACTCCTACTAGAACATCACTGAAAACTTGTTGTTAGATGTTCTAGGGGTCAGGTGGACCCGCGCTAGAACATGACAGTAAGTTTTGTCTTCCTCTTTCCTTTGTTTCTGGCCTGAGGGAGATTCTGGTTCATCCTTCTGGTGGAGGAACCGGTCGTCTCTAGTCCTGATTCTATTACCAGGGTTATACAGGGTGAGTTAGGGCACTAGGTTCCGGTGTATAAACTTCCCTACCATCGAGGCCTGTTCATACTTATAGTTAGTCAGGACTTGCATTAGGGTTGGAGGTGACCAGCTCTATTATCCCAGTTTTCCCCCACACCGCATCGTGACAGCCAGGATGCAGGACCAAAGCAGAAGGCAAGTATGGCTCTTTCCATAGCAGAGGCAGACTCTGACATCACAGAAAAGTTATTTATTTCTGGACAACCCCTTTAAGCTCACTCATTCTTTAGTCACACTCAGGGCTTTCTTCAGATCACGGTATAGACACTTTTGAGAAAGTGATCTGAAACCACTTGCTATGCTTCCAGGGACACGACCAGTTAAAGGGCTTCCCTCAGATCTGTCAGTCCTAGGTAAGGCACAGCAGGTGCTGGACAAGATGACAGGGATTTAGTTCACTTCCCAACTCTCAGGATAAAGAGCTCTAGCATGGATCGGCAGCTGGACTAAACAGTTCTCTCACATACCAGCCCGCTTTACTGCTGCAGCTCCCTGTCAATACTATACCCTGTATACCGTACACTGTACACTACTACACCACATGCCCAACTCGCCATGGGTCTTGAAAAGCTACCCCATGTGTATGCTACTCTGCCCTCATAGGAGCTCATGCCATGCCATGCTCCAGCTTCCGCAGCTATATATATATAAACACACACACGCCTGCAGTTAAACCTATATCATAACCAGCAGTTAAATGTACAGTAACTGTAATCAGGAGCAGTAGTGTTGATCGAGCACCAAAGTGCTCGTGTGCTCGAGTAGAACACTTCTCGATGCTCGGGTGTTCTACAGAGCACCCAAGCACAATGGAAGTCAATGGGAGAACCCGAGCATTAAACTAGGCACCCCCTGCTCTGAAGAGGGGAGGGTGTCTGGGCTCTAGTTCGGCTTAGGAGTCCCTGCTCTGACTCCATGTATTCCAGCAGCAGCTCTATAGTGTAGTGGTTAACATTCTTGGCTGTGATGTAGAAGGTTGTGAGTTTGAATCCCTCCGGAAACTTTTCTGAAATAGAGGCTAAATTAGATTTAAATACACTGACTCGAGCATCATGCTTGAGCACACGCGATATTCGGCTGAACACTGCGATGCTTGAGCCGAACTGGTGTTCGGCCGAGCATGCTCGATCAACACTAAAGAGCAGATATAATGAACATTGGTACACAAACCAGCGAACATAACATGGTTGCAAACAGTCCAATTATATAAAGGTCATTTCAGATCTTGGTAAGAGGGCACAGGGTTGTAGGAGGTTAATCTTAACCACAACCCTATAGTATATGCAGGTCACATATGCCTTGTTATGCCGGAATACAGCAACAGGGAATGTAACGTTGCATATCTAGGCAGATTTATCATTCAAAAGACTTTACAGCAAGGGGTCTATAGAATGCCTGTCCCTTTAAGTAACATATTCATAACAGTTTAAAGCATCATTCGAATACGCTTTAGTGGACAGAAAATAAATAAAAAAAATGGAGGAACATTTATTTTCTCATATACGTATTAAAGTTGGCATTTTTGCTGTGACTTTTTCCCCCATTCACACAGCTTTCCCAGAGTGGGTTACAAGGGGGTATAGCGTGGGTGGGGGGAGGCGGGCAGTGGGACCTGACTCATTTATCATTCTCCATTTCGGTTTTTGGCTTGCAAAATGGCTCAAATGTATGCCAGCAAGGGAGTAATGTAGAGGCGCAGGCTGTGGCATGGCCTGCGCCTCTACATTACTGGCAGTGCAGAGGGACTTCTTAATAAATGTTCCCCATGGCGTTTTGTGCTTTGAATCAAGCAAAACATCCAAAGTTGTTATGTTAATGTTATAAAGGAATTGTTACACATTTTTAACATGTTACGCATACTGACATGATGAATGGGTTAAATATGATCGCCACTGAGGATTCTAGGTAAATGTTTACTATGTTGTAGCTATCAAGTAATTCAATTTCCTAACTGGATATTGGTAATTGCTGGAAATGTCAGCCAAAAAAATACAAGACAGACACCTCCAAACTATGTAATTCCTTTTCTTCATGTAAAAGCCTCATGTACAGGTAAAAAAAAAAAAATGAAATGAAAAGTGCTCTTTAGAGAGTGGATTATATCAAGGCCCCTCTAAATATGTGTATTTTTTATCATTCTTTGTACAGGAAAAATCCGGAACATGTTTTCAAGTGGAGACATTGAGCCGCTCACCAAACTTATTTTGGTCAATGCCATTTATTTCAAAGGAGAATGGGAACACAAGTTTAGTCCGGAAGCGACTTATCCGAAAGACTTCACTGTGAAAAGGGGCACTACTACCAAGATCCCAATGATGAACCTTCATTTAGCAGCAAAGCTTGGTAACTCCTCGGTCTCTCTGCTCTATCTCTTCTGTTTGGTCAAGTTATGATCTTAGATTCTTATTAATGTTCAGATCATAAAATTAATAATTCAATTATTATTATTTTTACAGGGGGTGTCCCTACTAAAAATGAATATTATATGATAAGCCTTAAGCTTGTCCGCGCTTAAATCCGTGAAAAGGTGGTCAGTGATGCCTCCGTGAAGATGTCCGTGATGGATCTATATTGGTTCCGTGTGTCTGTTTTTTGCTGTTCGTGTGTCATCCGTGTTTCACTGACATTGAACAGCTGAAAAATAATTTTCAAAGCATCTCTTCCTAATTATCCATGAAACACGAATGAAACCGGTCCGCATCAGTGTTGCATCCGTGGTTTTCATGGACCCATAGACTATAATGGGCCTGATGGATCAGTGAATACAGACAAAATAGAGCATGTATCCGTACTAAAACACGGACCCACGGACTATGGTAAAACACTGATGTCTGAATACACACATTAAAATGGATGGGTAGGTGTGCTGTCCGTGGAAAACACATACAGCACATGTACATGGAACACTGACATGTGAATGAGGCTTTAGATACATAGTCTAGTCCAATCACCTATACGATGAACACCTGTCCACCATTCCTCCCCACCCAAACTTCTGCAGAGATAAATAGTTGTATGGATCGGTGGTCCTACAGTATATGGATTGGAGTGGGGGTCATGTTACCTACCACTCAGTGGTTTCCACATCACCCATTGAGTTGTATGAGGTAGAGATGAGGGAAGTTATGAAAAATTTGATTCAACTGCTTTGCTGAACTTCACAAAGTAATTTGATTAGTGACGAAGTCGCATACAATGATGGGGAATGGCGATCATGCCTTTCTGTTATTGAACCCCTCAGATGCCGTGTTCATTGCTGATCGCGGAATCTGAGGCTACCATTTAGGCCTTTGAGGGGTTAATCAGGGTAAAAAAAAAATCCTTATCTATTTGCTCGCGTAGAGGCTGCCATGGCCATCTTGATAGGGGCTCCGATCCGAAGGCAGAGAAAGAGCCACATCCCTCTGCCTTACCTGACAGGTTCTGCGATCAGTGTTGATTGTGGCACCTGAGAGGTTAAATGATGGGGTTTGCCGTTCTCCATCATAGTGGCCATGTACATTCAAGGGGATAATGCAGGTATTGATATTGAAGTCCATGTTAAGACCCATAGCCTTGAGGGTCCCCAGAGTGTATATCCAGAACAGGAGCAGACAGAAAACATAAAGTCGCCCTGGAAAAAAAAAAAAAAAGTGGCACCATGTTGTTAGTGGGACCAAATTGACAGAAGGCAGAGCCAACATAAGTAGGTGGGGCCAGTAGTACTGTAGTACAGCAAAAAATACTGCCCCAACAGAACCAAATACCACAGTCATAGTAACATAGTAACATAGTTTATAAGGCCGAAAAAAGACATTTGTCCATCCAGTTCGGCCTGTTATCCTGCAAGTTGATCCAGAGGAAGGCAAAAAAAAAAAACTATCAGGTAGAAGCCAGTTTTCCTTACTTAAGGGGAATAAATTCCTTCCCGACTCCAATCAGGCAATCAGAATAACTCCCTGGATCAACGACCCCTCTCTAGTAGCTATAGCCTGTAATATTATTACACTCCAGAAATACATCCTTTATTGTACCCACCATCACCACCTCCTCAGGCAGAGAGTTCCATAGTCTCACTGCTCTTACCGTAAAGAATCCTCTTCTCTGTGTACAAACCTTCTTTCCTCCAGACGCAGAGGATGTCCCCTCGTCACAGTCACAGTCCTGGGGATAAATAGATGATGGGATAGATCTCTGTACTGACCCTGATATATTTATACATAGTAATTAGATCTCCCCTCAGTCATCTTTTTTCTAAAGTGAATAACCCTTATTTTGATAATCTTTCAGGGTACTGTAGTCCCCCCTTTCAAGTTATTACTTTAGTTGCCCTCCTCTGGACCCTCTCCAGCTCTGCTATGTCTGCCTTGTTCACAGGAGCCCAGAACTGTACACAGTACTCCATGTGTGGTCTGACTAGTGATTTGTAAAGTGGTAGGGCTATGTTCTCAACACGGGCATCTATGCCCCTTTTGATGCAACCCATTATCTTATTGGCCTTGGCAGCAGCTGCCTGACACTGGTTTCTACAGCTAAGGCTACTTTCACACTCTCGTTTGGTGCGGATCCGTCATGGATCTGTATAGACATATCCGTTCACATAATACAACCGTCTGCATCCGTTCAGAACGGATCCGTTTGTATTATCTTTAAGATAGCCAAGATGGATCCGTCTTGAACACCATTGAAAGTCAATGGTGGACGGATCTGTTTTCTATTGTGCCAGATTGTGTCATAGAAAAAAGATCCGTCCCCATTGACTTACATTGTGTGTCAGAACGGATCTGTTTGGCTCAGTTTCATCAGTCGGACACCAAAACGCTGCAAGCTGCGTTTTGATGTCCGCCTCCAAAGCAGAATGGAGACGGAACGGAGGCAAACTGATGGATTCTGAGCGGATCCTTTTCCATTCAGAATGCATTAGGGCAAAACTGATTCGTTTTGGAAAGCTTGTGAGATCCCTGAACGGATCTCACAAACAGAAAGCCAAAATGCCAGTGTGAAAGTAGCCTTAGTTTGCTGTTCACTAAAATTCCTAGGTCCTTTTCCATGTCAGTGTTAGGCCTCCTGCACACGGACGTTTTTTTTCCCCGTTTACTGGCCGTTTTTTGTGTTCCGTATACGGTCCGTATACGGAACTATTCATTTCAATGGTTCCGCAAAAAAAACGGAATGTACTCCGTATGCATTCCGTTTCCGTATTTCCGTTTTTCCGTTCCGTTTTAACATAGAACATGTCCTATTATTGCCCGCAAATCACAGTCCGTGGCTCCATTCAAGTCAATGGGTCCGCAAAAAAACGGAACACATACGGAAATGCATCCGTATGTCTTCCGTTTCCGTTCCATTTTTTGCTGAACCATCTATTGAAAATGTTATGCCCAGCCCAATTTTATCTATGTAATTACTGTATACTGTATATGCCATACGGAAAAACGGAACGGAAAAACGGAACAGAAACGGAAACACAACGGAAACAAAAAACGGAACAACGGATCCATGAAAAACGGATCGCAAAACACTGAAAAAGCCATACGGTCGTGTGCAATAGGCCTTACCCAATGCTTTACCATTTAGTATTATTCCTTCCCATGTGCATAACCTTACATTTGTCAGTGTTAAACCTCATCTGCCACTTATCTGCCCAAGCCTGCAATCTATCCAGATCCATCTGTAGCAGTATACTGTCCTCTTCTGTGTTAATTACTTTACACAGTTTAGTGTCATCTGCGAAAATTGATATTTTACTGTGCAAGCCTTCTACAAGATCATTAATAAATATATTCAAGAGAATAGGGCCCAATACTGACCCCTAAGGTACTCCACTAGTGACAGTGACCCCATCTGAGTGTGTACCATTAATAACTAGAGATGGCCTTGCGGTTCACCCGGCGGTCGTTTCGCAGCAAACTTTGCGCGTTCGCGATTCGCGCCGAACATGCAAACATATGGCGATGTCCGCCGGCGCCATATTCTTTTGCATTGCGCCGAACTTTGACCCATGACACATCCATCAGGTGGGACAGTACAGCCAATTGAGACATTTCAGCACATGGACACACCCCCACCCTATCAAAGAACCCGATCTGGCAGCCATTTTACATTCTGTGTTTTGCCAGTGTAGGGAGAGGTTGCTTTGTAGAACAGGGACAGGCTGTTAGGGACACCAAACGCTAGCTAATAGGGCCACAAAAGTCCTTTTAAGGACTGGTATAGGTGTGCTATCGATAGGTGTGATATACTGAGGGGTATGATATACTTATAATATGCTTTCTAACATAGAAAGTATATTATAGTGCATTTGTATTGTGCAGCAGTTGTGTGCGGTTCTGCTGCGATACCGCAGCTATATAGAAGGACAAATGCTATTGGAACAACTAATTGCAACGGGTGTGATATACCTGTTGCCCCAAGATAAACTGATTGAGGGGTGTGATATGCCTATAATATACTTTACAACATAGAAAGTATATAGTGCATTTGTATTGTGCAGCAGTTGTGTGCAGTTCTGCTGCTATACCGCAGCTATATAGAGGAACAAGCGCTATTGAACAACTATTTGCAACGGGTGTGATATACCTGTTGCCCCCAAAAAAACTGATTGAGGGGTGTGACATACCTTCTTCCACAAAATACTGATTGAGGACTGCGATATACCTGTTGCCCCAAATAAACAGGGTGGTGCGATATAACTGTTATGGCAAAAAAAAATAATTGAGGGCTGCAATACACCTTCTTCCACAAAATACTGATTAAGAGGTTTGATATACCTGTTTCCACCAAATATTGATTGAGGGCTGCAATATACCTGCTTCCACAAAATACTGATTAAGGGGTTTGATATACAGGTGAAACTCGAAAAATTAGAATATCGTGCAAAGTTCATTTATTTCAGTAATGCAACTTAAAAAGTGAAACTAACATATGAGATAGACCCATTACATGCAAAGCGAGATATTTCAAGCCTTTATTTGTTATAATTTGGATGATTATGGCTTACATGAAACCCCAAAGTCACAATTTTGAGGTACCCTTTGCTCAGGGGGTATAGATTAATTAGCTGACTAGAGTGTGATACTTTGAGCCTAGAATATTGAACCTTTTCACAAAATTCTAATTTTATGCTGCATTAATGTAATTCCTTTTAATTTGCATTACTGAAATAAATGGACATTTGCACGATATTCAAATTTTTTGAGTTTCACCTGTACCTGCTTCCACAAAATACTGATTAAAGGGTTTCTATCACTTCGTATGACATAATTAGCTGTCAGACACTAGCGATCTGCTAGTGTCTGCTCTGGCCAACCATCCTACTATAATCACTTGTGGGGCAGCGGTTTTGCTAAAAAACTAACTTTTATAAATATGCTAATGAGCCTCTAGGTGCTATGTGGGCGTCATTAGCACCTAGAGGCTCCGTCTACCTTCATACACAGCCGCCGCCCAGCGCGTCCCTCCAGCCCGCCCATGTCCTCCTCCGTGTGACGCAGCGGACGAGTTCTCGCGCATGCGCCGTGCGCGGCTGTATTCGGCGCATTTGAGATCTCAGCTCGGAGCGGTCAGACATTCAATGCGCATGCGCGGCTGTATTCGGCGCATGCACATTAAATGTCTGACCGCTCCGAGCTGAGATCTCAAATGCGCCGAATACAGCCGCGCACGGCGCATGCGCGAGAACTCGTCCGCTGCGTCACACGGAGGAGGACATGGGCGGGCTGGAGGGACGCGCTGGGCGGCGGCTGTGTATGAAGGTAGACGGAGCCTCTAGGTGCTAATGACGCCCACATAGCACCTAGAGGCTCATTAGCATATTTATAAAAGTTAGTTTTTTAGCAAAACCGCTGCCCCACAAGTGATTATAGTAGGATGGTTGGCCAGAGCAGACACTAGCAGATCGCTAGTGTCTGACAGCTAATTATGTCATACGAAGTGATAGAAACCCTTTAAGGTGTTTGATATACCTGCTTCCACAAAATACTGATTGATGGCTGCGATATACCTGCTTCTACAAAATACTGATTGAGGCCTGCGATATACCTGCTTCCACAAAATACTGATTAAGGGGTTTGATATGCCTGCTTCCACAAAATAATGAACAAAGGGTTCGATAAACCTATTTCCTCCAAATTTTAATTGAGGCCTGTGATATACCTGCTTCCACAAAATACTGATTAAGGGGTTTGATATACCTGCTTCCACAAAATACTGATTGAGGGGTGCGATATACCTGCTTCCACAAAATACTGATTAAGGGGTTTAATATACCTGCTTCCACAAAATACTGATTGAGGGGTGCGATATACCGGCTTCCACAAAATACTGATTAAGGGGTTGGATATACGTACCTGTTTCCACCAAATATTAATTGAGGCCTGCAATATTCCTGTTTCCACAAATACTGCTTTTCTCTAGGGACTTAGGCACAGGGTAATTTTTTAAATGACAGGCAGAGGAAGAGGCAGGCTGTTCCACATGGGTGGTAGGGGTCGGGCAGGTGAATCAGGCCAGAGCCTAAGTGGGAAGTTGGAGAAAGCGCTCACTCACCCTTCCGCTTCTGCACCCTCCTCATCCTCTGTATCTGCACCCTCCTCACTCTCTGCTGTGTGCACCTCCAAATACACCACCATCACCACCATAGCCCCTCCACTTGAGTCAGAGGAATTATTTTCCCATCCATTTCCAGACCTTACCGATGCGCAGCCATTCTTGACATTGGATGAGGAAGAGGAGGTAGCAACGGCCGCCACCCAGTGGTCTGACGAAAGTACCCAGATCATCCCAAGGAGGGAGGTCCCCACTGTTGCTGCCTACTCCGAGATCTCAAATGTCAGTGGTGGTGAAGGTGACGATGATGACGTGTTGATGGACGCCACGTGAGTGCCCACAAGAGAGGAAGAGGAGGGGAGTTCAGAGGGAGAGACGGAGCAGCAGAAAGGGAGGAGAAGGAGAAGCATGCAGAGCTCACAGGGCGCAGGAGTAAAAAAGCAGACTGCAAATGTATCTGGAGCGAGCCATCCACCATGCACGGTCACTTCTGGTGCTCCCAGGACGCTGTCACATGGCTCCGCAGTGTGAACTTTTTTTAACATGTCAGCTGCTGACAATAGTGTTGCCATCTGCAGGCCTGTGCTGTCGCGGTAAGCCTAACACTCACCTAGGGATGACCACCTTAAAGGGACACTGTCAGGCCTTCTGAGCATATTTAGATCTTTATATGCCCTCCTAGGTCTTGTAATAAGTTTCCAATTCATATAAGTATTATCCCTGTGCGCATTGTAAAACGTGAAAAATAATCTTTATAATCACCTGTCAATCAACTGTCCTTTGTGCCCAAGGGGCGTTCTTTGTGCCGCATTTGTTCCCAGACGCGCCACAACTGCCGGATCCTTAGAGACGCCCATCTCATTAGAATTCACTTCGCTGGGCGGTATTTTCCTGTCCCCGACATTCGGAGATTCCGCGCATGCCCAATACGAAGTTACGGCAGGCGCAGTATGGAGAGGCTGAAGCGGCCTCATAGAAACATAGGGGACACAGGCGCGATGTGATCCCGGCGATTGAGGCCGATGACCGTAACTTCGTATTGGGCATGCGCGGAATCTCCGAATGTCAGGGACAGGAAAATACCGCCCAGCGAAGTGAATTCTAATGAGATGGGCGTCTCTAAGGATCCGGCAGTTGGGGCGCGGCTGGGCACAAATGCGGCGCAAAGAACGCCCCTTGGGCACAAAGGACAGTTGATTGACATGTGATTATAAAGATTATTTTTCACGTTTTACAATGTGCACAGGGATAATACTTATATGAATTGGAAACTTATTACAAGGAGGGCATATAAAGATCTAAATATGCTCAGAAGGCCTGACAGTGTCCCTTTAAGAAGGCCCCTGGCCTCTCATCACCAAGCCCAGTGGGAGCAACGCCGTCAGAACCTACAAAGCCACACTCCCGGGGCTCCACGTCCTGCCTCTTCTCCTTCTCCTCTTTCCTCCCATTTGTCCTCCACTCCACCTTCCACCGTGCCGTCGTTGCATTCATCTGGCAGAAGGCAGGCTACCATGGTCCAAATGTTTGAGCGTAAAAAGTTGATGACGCCAGATAACCCTCTTGCCTAACGGCTGACCACTAGGCTTGTCGGAACTGCTAGCCCACCAACTACTCCCATATAATCTGGTGGACTCGGAGGCCTTTAGAAAATTTGTAGCCATTGGCACACCACAATGGAAGGTTCCCCGAATGAAATATTTCTCCCAGAAGGGCATTTCAGAGCTATTTGGCCATGTTCAGTGGCAAGTGAATATATCTCTGGCACACAGTGCCAAGATACATCTGACCACAGACACGTGGTCTAGCAAACACGGGCAGGGAAGGTACATAACTTTTACTGCCCAATGGGTGAACCTTCTGACGGCCGTCAAGCATGTAACCCGTGGCTCCCATGTGGATTTGGTGTTACTGCCAAGGATTTCATGCAGGCCTGCCTCTTCTTCTACTCCTCGTCTAACTCCTCCTTTTCCATTGCTACCGCCTCTTCCGCTGCGCCCCCAAGCTCCCCAGAACCTATTCGACATCCCAGGTGAGACGTTGCCTGCCATGCTGTGCTGTGGCTGTTGTGCCTGGAAGATAAGAGCCACACCGGTCCTGCACTGCTTTCAGGTCTGTGGTCACAGGCCGATCAGTGGCTAACCCTGCTCAATTTGACAGTTGGTAAAGTGGTGTGCGACAACGGTGCCAATCTGCTGAGCGCACTGAAACAGGGCAGAATGACACACGTGCATGGCACACGTCCTGGGGTCCAGGACATCTTGCGGCAGGCCAGGAAAATCTCTGACCATTTTAGAAGATCTTACACGGCCATGGCTCGCCTTGCTGACGTTGAGCAGCGACATCACTTGCCCATCAGACGTCTGATTTGTGACAGCCCGACGAGCTGGAACTTCACCTTGTATATACTTGATAGGTTGCTCCATTAATGACTACCTGTACAAACTCTGCAGCAGGACAGGTTTTGGGGAGCTTGGTTTTTTTTTCACCACGCCAGTGGCTGCTCATGCGCAACGCATGCAGACTTCTGCGGCCATTTGATGAGATCACCAAACTGGTCAGTCGCAGCCAGTGTGCCATCAGTAACATCGTACCTTACGCCTTCTTTCTGGAGCGTGCATTGCGTTTTGTCATTGATCAAGCCGTCGAGGAGCAGGAAGATGAGGAAGTCGCAATGCTGAATGAATTCCCAGGGGGGCTACTCCATCTGAGACAAGTCAGCAGGAGTCTGAAGAGGAGTCAGAGGAGGATGGTGGCTGGGGGGAGGAGAAGGAGGAGCAAGAAGAGCAGGCTTTGAGGGGGACTTTAAACTTTTTCGGGGATCCCTGGTGTTGTCCGTGGCTGCGGGGAGGAGACCAAGGACAACATTCTCCTGGGCGATGAGCAGGAGCCGAGGCTGGCAGAATGCAGCATCTTCAGGCCTTGCTGCGAGAGATGCTGCATTCTGCTGTTGTGGGCGCTGGCAGAGGAATTTACACCCCCAGTGAAACAGGTGCGGGTACCAATCCTACCGCGCCTGCAAGAAGAGGGCGGTTTGAAAATGTGTTGGTCACTTCACAGATGAGATCATTCTTGCAGCCAACCCATTGACAGCTGCCCTCCGGATCCAGCCTCAGGGAACGCCTAGACCGACAGGTGTCCGACTACATCGGGTTAACGGCCGATGTGGACGCTCTGAGAAGCGAGGAACCCCTGGACTACTAGGTGTGCAGGCTTGATCTGTGGCCAGAGCTGGCACAATTTGCCATGGAACTGTTGGCTTGCCCCTCGTCAAGTGTCCCGTCCGAAAGGACGTTCAGCGCAGCAGGGGGGATCGTGACCGATAAGCGCACTCGCCTAGCTCACTACAGTGTGGACTACCTCACATTTCTAAAAATGAATGAGGCATGGATCTCGGAGGAATTCAACACCTGTGACGACCACGTGTAATTGAATTTCCTCATGCCAGCCCACACATATCCGCCACAACCCAGAACAAAGAATGGTTCTTGTCTTATGTATATACAACGGCATAAAAGGCCTTTTCTGTCAGGTGAATGTCTAATTTTTGGGGCCTGTACTGGCCGACAGTAAAGTTTTTAGCCAGTGACCGCCTAATGTACCTCCAGCCACATAATCACAAGTTCTTTTCTGTCAGGTGAATGCCTAATTTTTGGGGCCTGTACTCCTGTGGCCTAAAATAAAATTTCTCTAGGCTCCAGCATGGCACATTTTTAAGAGTTTCCCTTTAAGACGCAAATATGACCTAAAGGTTTTTCAGGTTTGCCTGCTATTAAAGTGAATGGGGCCCGCCGCGAAAGGTCGGTTCGCGAACATTTGATTGCGAGTGCGCGTTCGTGAACCGTCCCGGCCTATGTTCATCCTTCACTATTAATAACCACCCTCTGTTTTCTATCACTGAGCAAGTTACTTACCCACATACAGACATTTTCTCCCAGTCCAAGCATTCTCCTTTTATTTACTAACCTTTCATGCAGTACAGTGACAAATGCTTTGGAGAAGTCCAGATATACGACATCCATTAATTTGCCGCTGTCGAGTCTAGAACTTACCTCCTCACAGAAACTGATTAAATTTGTTTGACATGACAGATCCCTCATGAAGCCATGCTGGCGTTATTTGCTTATTTTCATACTACAAGATAGCATCTCTTAGAAAACCTTCAAACTGTTTACCCACGACAGATGTTAAACTTACTGGCCTATAGTTTCTGGGCTCTGTTTTTGGACCCTTTTTGAATATTGGCACCACATTTGTTATGCACCAATCCTGTGGAACACTCCCTGTCAGTATAGAGTCCTTAAATATCAGAAATAAGGGTCTGGCCATGACATTACTTAATTATTTTAGGATACGGGGGTGTATGCCATCTGGTCCTGGCGATTTGTCTATTTTCATATTTTTAAGATGCCGCTGTACTTTTTGCCAAGTGGAGAAAAAAATATTTATTAGCTTTGCTTTCTCCTCATCGCTCTGTGCAACTCCCCCCTCATTACTCTGTAGAGGGCTGACACCTTCAGATTTATACTTTTTACAATTTATATAATTGAAGAACATTTTAGGGTTAGTTTTGCTCTCTTTGGCAATTAATCTCTTGGTCTCTAGTTTGGCTGCTTTTATTTGATTTTTACACATTTTTTTTCAGTGCTTCCTCACCACCCTCCTGTTTTAGGGATTTAAATGCTTTCTTTTTGTCATTTATTGCTTTCTTTACATTTCTATTTATCCACATTGTTTTTTTTCTTGTTCCTTAACCTTTTATTCCCATAAGGTATGTACCTCTCACAATTAGATTTTAGGATGCTTTTAAAAATATCCCATTTTGTAGCTGTATTTTTTTTTTGAGGACTTTGTTCCAGTTAGTTAGGCCTATGGACTCTCTTAGTTGGCTAAATTTAGCTTTTTTGACGTTTGGTATTTTTTGTTCCTCCCTGAAGAAACACTCTTTTGAATGACAATTAGAAGGTTATTACTTTATGGTCACTATTTACCAGGTGTCCACCAACCTGCACATCTGTTGTTCTGTAAGGTCTATTGGTTAATACTAAGTCCAGTATGGCTGTCCCTCTAGTCGGGTCCTGAACCAGTTGGGAAAGGTAATTATCTTTGGTTATTGCCAAGAACCTGTTTCCTTTATGAGATATACAGGTTTCAGTTTCCCAGTCTATATCTGGGTAGATGAAGTCCCCCATAATAACGACCTCATTATGATCTGGCGCCTCGTCTATCTCGTTTAGTAGCAGATTTTCTGTGGACTCCGTTATAGTAGGTGGACTGTGGATAGCAATATAGTTGAATGCAGTAGGGCACTTTCCTCCTCTGGCCGGTGCATAAGTACCTTATATGCCTAGCATTAATTAATGCTGAGAGCATCAGATCACTATGTACTCGGAGGATGGCTTGGGTGGCCACCTGGGCATCAGCCCACTGGAAAATTTGGCCAGTCCGCTCCTGATCCAGAAGTTCTCCCTCTGATTGATATAACCCACTTGGTCTCCTCCCCCCTATGTATGGCAAAGTAATTCACTACCCTGAAATTTCAACCCCATGAAGATTGTTTTAATACTTGAGGATACCACACCTTAAGTACTTTCTGCAATTCTATTAATTGACTTCCAAGATAATATAATAACATTTACAGAAGATAATTACTTATCATGATTAGAATAGTTATATGTGAGGAGATGTGGGGGTGCCAACCCACACAATAATATTTGTAATATGGCATCATCTAGAAATAATATATAAGGTAATTATCTGCTTACACTTTATAACTAGAGATGAGCGAAGTATTGAAAAATTCGATTCGGCTGCTTCACCGAAGTTTACAAAAAATTTGAATTACTTTGTCACAAAGCACTTTTTTTTGTAAGTAGTGGGTGCAATGACAGGGAATGGCGATTGCGCCGCTCCCCCCCATTGTACCCCTAGCTGATCGCAACATCTGACAGTAATGGGGGAGTAACTTGGAGGCACATTCTCTATGCAGAAATATAAAAGTGTATCCCTGATATTGTTTAAGGCTTTTTTCACACTTGCGGCCTGATCTCGGGCAGGCTGTGTCGGTAAAGAACAACCTATGACAGTGGTGGCGAACCTTTTACAGACCGAGTGCCCAAACTGTAACCCAAAACCCACTTATTTATCGCAAAGTGTCAACACTGCAATTTAATATGAACAGTGTCAGACTGGGGTGCCTAGGGCCCACCAGTAAAATTTATTTTGGGGGCCCACCATACAGATATATTCAAATATAATAAATAATCGAACAAGTTTTTTTTATATGCATCGGCTGGTTGAGGTGCTGTACATTGAATATATGTATGTAGTGCAGTAAGTCTACTGTACTATGAGCCACTTGTGCAGGGGGTGGGAGACTAGGTGCCTACCTTGCTCAGGGGTCCACCAGGGGATTCACCTGTACCACTGTGGGCCAGTCCGAGCCTGAATATGAATACCAATATAGTATATCTTCCATGTACACCTAAGACTTTTTCCATGGTGCTGGTGCCCACAGAGAGGGCTCCGAGTGCCGCCTCTGGCACCAGTGCCATAGGTTCGCCAGCACTGACCTATGAGATCTCTCTGGATCACTACATGTTACCACAATGCCCGCTAGCTCCATTGACTATAATGGGATCTGGCGGAAATCTGATCTTCTCCAGAGAACAGTCTGCAAGTGTGAAACTAGCTTAATAATTCTTTAAGATGCTCAGGTCCTCTTTAAAGTGGGGCAAATGGATGCAGGGTGCATTCACATGATAGTAGTGTTTTGCAGTCTGCAATTTACGGATCCGCAAAACACGGATACTGCCCATGTGCGTTCCGCAATTTGCGGACTGCAATTGCCGGCACTGTGATAGAAATGCCTATTCTTCTCCATGATTGCAGACAAAAATAGGACATGCTCTATCTTTTTTGCGGGGCTACGGAACGGAACTACGGATGTGGACAGTACACAGTGTGCTGTCCACATCTTTTGCGTCCCCATTGAAATGAATGGGTCCGCACCCCTTTGGTAAAATTGCGGAATGGGTGCAGACCCGTTCATACGGTTGTGTGAATGAGCCCTTATTCAAATGGTAAAGCTTTGTTTGTGCCATTTTATTCATTGCCTTGTTTGCCATATGCTACAGCATTATCCTAAAGCCCTTACAGAACTCTAGAATTGCAGTATTCTTTAAGTTTTTCAGTCTTTTAATTTCAAATTATTCTTGTTCATTTCCAGGATATTTTTCAGTGAATAATCTTAAATATAAAGTACTGGAGCTTCCCTACAAAGGGGGCAAACTCAGTTTATTATTAGCTCTCACCGCAGAAAATGTAGACATCGAAGACTTGGAGAAAAGACTGACAGCACCAATAGTTAAAGACTGGAACAGCAATATGAAGGAAGAGCTTGTTGAGATCAGCTTGCCCAGGTAGGCTTTTTATTTTACAGGAAATATGTAAAGGAAAATAGTGGTCTTCTAAGGGGTGGTCCTCAAAGAAGATGGTCAGTATGCCTAATATATGGCAGAACAGAAAATCTGTCACAGGAAATCTGTTCTGGATTAAGGGGTGGTCCTTTCAAAGCGGTGGTCTTTTGGAGAGGTTTCTCTGTAGTTGTATGCATATTTGCATGACTTGAGTGCTGTGCTGGACACTTGGCCAATGACTGTGTCTAAACAGCCAAACGCAAAAAATGGAAATATCAATATGTCAATACCACCACAACATATAACTAGTTGTAACTTGTCACAGTGCGGCTCACTGTGACAGTTGTGGCCGTGTAGGCTGGCTGCATGCTCTCTCGCATACTGGCTGCAGGCTGACACCTGTGTGTGCTGGTTTCTTGGGGCTGCGTGCTGGCTGCAGTGTTGTGTGTGAACTGTTGCCTGTGTTTGTGTCTCCCCACTTCCATATCTTTGTGGCTCCTGTCACCAGTGCCATGCAGGCTGGCTGCATGCACTTTGTGTACTGGCTGTGGCATTCCCATGTTTGCTGGTTCTGTGATGCATACTGGCTGTGGCCTTGAGTGTGAACAGGGTCTGAGTATGGATGCAGTGTGTGGTTCTGTCACTCCTTGTTGTGTAGGCTGGCTGCCTGTAACCTCATCCTGGCTACAGTTTCTTGTGTATGCTGGTTGTTTAGGCTTGCTGGCTGCAGCATTCTGTAACTGGTGTGAACTGAAACTTGTATAGTTGTTCTGTGCCTGGTTTCTCCTGGTTCTGGTGGGGTTAACATTCCCTGGTCTAGGCCTGCTTCCCTGCTCCTTTGCTTCTGATCCTGTCTGTTTTATGTATAGTCTGGCTGTGCTTCCTGCCTTCTTGAGAGGGTTCCTGTGTTCTCTGGAGGGAGGACACCTAGTCTGTGTGCAGCTCTGCCTGTGACCGCCACGCTTAAATTCCGCATGGGGTCCAGGTATCTGCTTGTGTGATGGGTTCCGTTTGTCTTGTCTTATCCATGTTCTGAGTTTGTTAGTGTTCCAGTCCTTCTGTTGTCTGGTCCGCTGGTGCTTACACCAGCATGGTTCCATGCAAATAGTGGCTAAGTGTACCGGGACCTTCCTGGAGGTGTGACCAGTGAGCCCCTCGGCCAAGTTCATTCCCAACATTGGCTCTGTGAAGAACGGGGCTCACTGGCTCTTCGCCTTCTGGGGTTTGCCTCTAGTCTACCGGTGCACTTGGTTCTGTGGTAGAATTACAGCTATTGCCTAACCTGCTTATCTTTTACTGTCATGTTCATTTATTACATGTATAATAAAGTATTCTGTTTGTTCCTGGTCTGTTATCTGCCTATGTCCTGTTTGCATGCCGTTCCGGAGGTCTGCCTGGTCCTCCGTAACGTGACGCTAGTTTTATATTTATTAGACATTATCTTAAAGGGGTTGTGCATTAAGCTTCCCTCTACTGGTCACCCACTTGGCTGGACCTGTAAAGGGAAGCTTACTTACCTGCTTCCCAGCACTGGCTCTCTGCCCCTTCTCCCCTTGCATGATGTGCCTATTTGTCATAACGTAAGGGTTGCCAGTCACCACTACGGCTGGTGATTACTGTAGCTGCAGGTGGTGTAAAAAAAGTGAGGGAGCCCAGCAGAACATTGCAAGTCAGAAGGAGCAGGGGGCCCGCGCTAGGAAGCAGGTAAGTAAGTTTCCATTTATAGGTCCACCCTCTATTCTTGCTCAATGCCATTAAAAGAGCCAAACCATTTTTCAGAGTTGTACACATAATGGAGAGAATTTATCATGAGGGGAATTATTGAAGTCAATACATTGCCATAATTTGCAAGAAATCTTTAAATATGTCTAGAGATGGTACTCCAGTTTTTATGCCATCCCGCAAAAGCCCTTTTTGCAAATTTTAGAGGTTAGAATTCTGGAGTGCAGAACTTTATAAATCCCCCCAAATGTGTTCCATTAAGGCTCCCAATCTAATTTTACTTTTATATTCACAGACAAGTGAGGGCCCCTACTTTACAATAACCGCTTCAATCAGCAAGTTCCAAAAAGCTCATGATTGGTCCATCTACAGCACAGCGATAATGCACACAGTGATGTCACGGTACAGGGATAACGTAGACAATGATGTGACCATATGGGAATAAGGCGCACAATGATGTCACAGTACAGGGACAAATCTCACAGTGATGTCATAATATGGCAAAATGCAAACAGTGATGTCAGAATACAGTGATATTCTACTCTTTGACGATACAGCACAGAAATAAAGCACACTACATTGCATAGCACAGAAACAACCTAAAATATGCCACCATGTACTTGTTCCCTCAACACAGTCAAAGAACATAATGTATAATGATGTCACATATAGATATAATGCACACACATGCACAACACAGAAATAATATAGTAATGTCATAACACAGCAGGGCTAACAATGGGCCCACATGCAGTTTTTCTGCCTCCTTTTACATGCACTTCATTACTAAGCAGTGGTGTGCCTAGGGTGTTTGGCACCCGGGGCGGGTCTTTTCTCTGGAACCCCCCCCTCCCAATACTTGACCACATACCTCTTACATCCAGGGACATCTCCTGTCATGTAGACCTTCTCTTTCCTCTTCTCCTCCATTAGACCGCCATGACAAATTCTTTCAGCCACCGCATCTCGTCTCTACAGAGTTCGTAACACAGACACATTAGATTTCTCAGTTTTTCCATCAACCTCCCCATCCTAGTGTCCCCACAGTGTCATCCTGCTGCCACCCTCAATACTGTGCCCTTTGTGCCCCCCAATGCCCCAGGTACTATACTGCTGAAAAAATTGTGACATAATTGGGGTAATTTATCAAACTGGTGCAAAGTAGAACTGGATTTCCAAAAGAGCTGTCAAAAATGAAAAGGTGGAATCTGATTGACTGCTATGGGCAACTAAACCAGTTCTGCTTTACACCAGTTTCATAAATTACCCCAAATGTCCCTATACTGTCTACAGCAGCTATAATGTCCCCTAGAGTGCCCCCAGTAATAACACCCTATATTGTGCTCCAGGTAATAATCCCTGTATAGTGTCCCCAGAAATAATAGAATTGCCCCTACAGTGCCTCCCCAATAGCAAGGCCCCCCACGCTGCCCCATATAGTAATTTCCCGCACACAGTAATTTCCCCCAAACTGCCCCCATATAGTAATTTGCCCCACACTACCCCAACACAGTAGTTTTCCCCATACTGCCCCCACACGGTAGTTTCCCCCACACAGTAGTTTCACCCACACAGTAGTTTACCCCATACTGCCCCCACACTGTAGTTTCCTCCACACAGTAGTTTCCCCCACACAGTACTTACCACACACATTGATTTCTCCCACACTGCTCCCACACATTAGTTTCCCCCACACTGCCCCCATACAGTAGTGTACCCCACACTGCCCCATACAGTAGTGTACCCCACACAGTAGTTCCCCCACACTGCCCCCATACAGTAGTTTACCCCACACAGTAATTTCCCCCACACTGCCACCACACAGTAGTTTCCCCCATACTGCCCCCACACGGTAGTTTCCCCCACAGAGTAGTTTCACCCACACAGCCCCCATACAGTAGTGTACCCCACAGTGCCCCCATACAGTAGTATACCCCACACAGTAGTGTACCCCACACTGCCCCCACACAGTAGTTTACCCCACACTGCCCCCACACAGTAGTTTCCCCCACACTGCCCCCACACAGTAGTTTACCCCACACTGCCCCCACACAGTAGTTTCCCCCACACTGCCCCATATAGTAATTTCCCCCACACTGCCCCCATATAGTAATTTGCCCCACATTGCCCCGTACAGTAATCTCCCCCACACTGCCCACACACAGTAATTTCCCCCACACTGCCCCCACACAGTAATTGCCCCCACACAGTAATTTCCCCCACACTGCCCCCACACAGTAATTTCCCCCACACTGCCCCCACACAGTAATTTCCCCAACACTGCCCCCACACAGTAATTTCCCCAACACTGCCCCCACACAGTAATTTTCCCAACACTGCCCCCACACTGTAATTTTCCCAACACTGCCCCCATACAGTAGTTTCCCCCACACAGTAGTTTCCTTCGCACAGTAGTTTCCCCCACACAGTAGTGTCCCCCACACAGTAATTTCCCCCACACTGCCCCCATACAGTAGTGTCCCCACACTGCCCCATACAGTAGTGTACCCCACACAGTAGTTTCCCCCACACTGCCCCCCATGCAGTAGTTTCCCCCACATTGCCCATATAGTAATTTGCCCTCCCACATAGTAATCCCTCCCATAATAATTTTCCCCCACTCAGTATCCCACCAAATTTTACCCCCACATGTCCTCCTGTGTGCACCCCCCTCATGTCCCCCCAAAGTTGGCACATAAAATTAAAAATAAATAAATAAATAAATAAATAAATAAAAAACTAAAAGCTAAATACTCACCTGCGATTGCTCACAGAGTCCCGACACTGCACTGTGCTGCTGAGTCCCAGCACAGGCGTGCACGATGATGTCATCGCGCTCGCCTGCACCGGGATTTAACTACCACATAGGCCTCAGGCCTACTAGGCCTGAAGCCTATGGCGGTGATCAGCAGGGGGGCAGGGAACTATGCGCTCCGCTCCCGTGCCCCGCCGCAGTATGTGTCTGTCAGCGCTGTCACATATATGGGCATCTCTACTGTGAGGGGGCACCTATCTGGCCATAACTACTGTTAGGGGGCACATAACTGGGCATAACTACTGTGAAGGGGCACCTATCTGGCCATAACTACTGTGAGGGGGGCACATATCTGAGCAAAAATACTGTGAGGGGGCACATATCTGGCCATAACTACTGTGAGGGGGCACATATCTGGCCATAACTACTGTGAGGGGGCACATATCTGGCAATAACTACTGTGAGGGTGCACATATTTGGGCATCGCTACTGTGAAGGGGCACAAATCTGGCATAACTACTGTGAGGAGCATATATCTGGTCACAACTACTGTGTGGGGGGCACATATCTAGGCATCGCTACTGTGAGGGAGCACATATCTGGTCATAACTACTGTGAAGGGGGCACAACGCTGGCATAACTACCGTGTGGTGGTATAAAGGAGGAATAATTACTATGTGGGGGCATTTAGGGGACTAATTAGGTATTCTTATATCTTCTTGTGAAAAGATTCAGTAAAACTTTCTACATCTATATCTGCTTTTTTCACTTCCTGTGAATACCTATCGGTACAGGGAGGAGGTGTTACCAGTGACTGACAGCTATCTCTGTATACACACTTACACACAATGCTATCAATCACTGATAATACCTCCCCCATGTACAGCTATCAGTGACTGACAGCTATCTCTGTACACACGCTTACACAGAGACTACTTTCAATCACTGATAACACCTCCCTGTGTACAGCTATCAGCAGGGCTGGGACAAGGTCCACCACCAACAGAGGCTGAGCTGCCCAAGTGCGCCCCCCCCCCCCGCCATTTAGATATGTATGTTTGTTATTAATCAGACATCACACTTGTTGCAAGTACACAGTACGACAGTTCATTTGCACCCAGATAGCTCAAACAAGCAAAACAGTCACCTTTTGTCCTGGGTGTTAATCCACGCCCGACCGGCATAGCTCAGAACCGAGCAGTACTCCTGGATTCAGACCTCCATCCTGGCACAAGGCTCAGATCCCGGGACAGAGATTGCCAGAGCTCCAATGTCAGAGAGATAAATCCCCACACCTGACACTGCTGGCTGTTTTTTTATAGGCCTGACAAAACCCGGCCTGGAACGTGGGGAGTAGTCACCCACCCAGCACTTTGACTACTCCCAGTAAGATCCGTCCTGGATCAGCTATTTACAGCCATACTAAATAGCAAAGTGTCAAACAGCAACTGCTGCTGACACATGTAAACTGGCTCTTACTCCACCGAGGCCAGGAACCTCGATGGCACATACCGATCATCCACGATGATTCCTTGTACCTTTTTACATACCTCCCCCCTTTGTTCAACCCTGAGGGGGTGAACACATGCCATACATTTTACCCGGGACAGGGCATCCACATTTCCCTGCATCCGGCCTGCCCTGTGTTCTACGGAAAACTTACATTTCTGGGCATTTCTCTTTTTGGCCTGGTTCATCCACTTGAGAGAGGAGTGGTCAATTACCAGGCGGAACTTTCTCCCCAACAAATAGTAGCGGAGAGACACGAGTGCCCACTTGATAGCCAGACACTCTCTCTCCACTATACTATACCTGGTTTCAGCTGGGGTAAGCTTGTTGCTTAGGAAGACAACTGGAAGCTCCTCCCAGTTGACTTCCTGAGACAGTACCACACTGAGGCCTACTTCGGAGGCGTCCGTCTGTACTATGAATTCCCGTTTGAAGTCAGGCGTCACCAAAACCGGGGACCCACAAACGCCTCTTCTGCCTGATCATCCCAGCGAACCATCACCAACCTGCGTCCCTTCAAGAGTAGTGTTGAGCGCGAATATTCGAAAAGTGAATTTTTATCGCGAATATCAGCACTTCGAGAATTAGCGAATATTTAGAATATAGTGCTAGATATTCGGAATGACGAGTACACATCAGGTGATCATTCCTCCCTCTTCTAGCTTGTGGGCCAATGAGAAGGCTTTGTCACAGCTTAGCAACATCCCTAGCAACCAATAGAAAAGTTGCCTTCCCCTTACTATACAAGTTGCACTTATTGCAAGCACAAATATATTGGAGCACTCTATCTGCATATAAAGCTATTCTAATGTTCTGCGTGTAAACCATTTTCTCCAGTCTCAGGAAACTTATACCAGCTTGAAAAATGTAGCATAAGTGACCCACGACGGTATTTTGCGAGCATTACGCGAATAATGCATTGCCGATATTCGCAATCAAGAATATAATCTTGAATTCGCAAATATATGACGAATATACTACAAAATATTTACGTAATATCGCAGATTCGAATATTGCCCCTGCCGCTCATCACTATTCAAGAGCCCTGTCAATGATGCGGCCACTGTAGCAAAGTGGGGAACAAACCTCATGTAATAGCCCACCATTCCTAGGAACGACTTTACTTGCCTAGTGGTGACAGGTCGGGGCCAATTCCGAATTACCTCTATTTTGTTTACTTGAGGTTTGATAACTCTGTGCCCAATGACATATCCCAGATTCCCAGGTACTTAGTCTCTTCTAACCCTATTGTGTATTTTTTGGGGTTAGCGGTTAGCCCAGCATTCCTAAGGGAGTCCACAACAGCCTGTACTTTGGGTAGGTGACTTTCCCAGTCGGTACTGTGGATGACGATATCGTCCAGGTACTCCGAAGCGTATCGACAATGTGGACGAAGTACAATGTCCATTAGCCTTTGAAAGGTGGCGGGGGCGCCATGCAGACCAAAGGGTAACACCTTGTACCGATATAGCCTCTCGGGTGTGATGAAGGCAGTTTTCTCTTTAGCAGCCTCCGTTAAGGACGCCTACCAATACCCTTTCCTGAGGTCCAAAACTGAGAAATACTGGGCTTGTGCTAACCTTTCAATTAGCTCATCAACTCGGGGCATGGTATATGCATCGAACTTAGAGATCTTGTTTAATTTTCTGAAATCGTTACAAAACCGAAGTGTCCCGTCTGGCTTGGGTATTAGCACTACAGGACTAGCCCACTCACTTTTAGACTCCTCAATGACATCTAGCCTTAGCATCATCTGCACTTCCTCGGGTACTCGGTATAGTTTTAGCCGGACTTTCGTCTGAGGCTCAGTGACAATGTCATGCCAAATTGTGGAAGTGCGTCCAGGGAGGTCCGAGAACACATCCGTGTTCTGGATAATAAACTCCCTGGCCTCCTGAGCCTGTTTCGAGGAGAGGCTGTCAGCCATTCTTACTGTGGCAGCCCCTTCCCCTGCTTCAGACAGAGGGGCCAACACCTCTCCCCCTAGAAAACCTGGCCGCGGGCTGTCTTCAGTACAGGTTTCCCTATCTTTCCACGGTTTGAGTAAATTCACATGGTACACCTGCTCTGGCTTTTGCCTCCCTGGCTGGTGTACCTTGTAGTTTACCTCTCCAATTTTTTCAAGTACCTTGTAGGGCCCCTGCCACCTAGCCAGAAACGTACTGTCCATGGTCAGTACCAGGACCAAAACCCGATCACCCAGGTTAAAGATCCGGACCCGAGCCTGCCGATTATAGATCTGACTCTGGGCTTGCTGAGCTGCCTCCATATGCTCCCTGACAAGAGGCAAAACGGTCTCTATCCGCTGTTGCATCTTGGTAACGTACTCCAGGACATTTTTATGCAGAGTGGGTTGCTGTTCCCACGACTCTTTGGCTACGTCCAACAGACCGCGAGGATGTCTGCCATATAGCAATTCGAAGGGCGAGAATCCAGTAGAGGCCTGGGGCACCTCTCGCACAGCAAACATGAGATAGGGCAGAAGAAGGTCCCAGTCCTTCCCATCTTTAGACACCACCCTTTTTAACATGGTTTTTAATGTTTTATTAAACCTTTCAACCAGACTGTGCGTTTACCATCCGCAAACGTTTGATATGCAGCAACTTACAGAGCTCCCTCATGACCTTAGACATAAAAGGGGTCCCCTGGTCAGTCAGAACCTCTTTAGGCAGCCCCACTCGGCAGAACATTTCCATTAGCTCCTTAGCTATCAGTTTAGCCAATGTATGTCACAGTGGGACCGCCTCCGGGTACCGAGTGGTGTAATCTAGGACGACCAGGATGTGTTGGTGTCCTCTAGCGCAGTGGTCCCCAACCTTTTTTGCACCAAGGACCAGTTTCATGTAAGACAATTTTTCCAGGGACCGGGTGGGGTGGGGGGGTTCTGGGGCGGGGCTTAGGGGGTGGGCGGGGTTTATGGGGGTGCTGGTCGGCGCTGACTGATTCACGCGCACGACAAAACACAAGGTGCATATTAGAATATATAACATTATATAACGATTACATTTATTATTTAAATGTGACTCAAAAAAAAAGTATTGCAACACTAATTCGATACCATGAAAAAAAATATATATACTCACACGTTAACCCCATGTTGCATGGGGTTAACGTGTGAGTATTTTTAAATTTTTACTTTTTGCAAAGTATCAATTGCCCATTATGTGAGGAGGTACTTGATGGGGTCACTTACTATTAATGTGAAGCAAATAGAGGTCTAAATTGATAAAGTCATGTGCCTCATATTAATAGTAACACCAGCGAGTACATCCTGACATAATGGACATTGAGCAGCATGGGGTTAATGTGTAGGCTGGTGTTGGGTACTACAGTATGATAAGGTTACTGGCTATTAATGTGGGGCACATGGAGTCTAAATTGATGAAACCATGTGCCACATATTAATAGCAACCTCGTCAAGTACCCCGCTTAACATAATGGACAACATGGGGTTAATGGCATCAGGTACATGCTGTTAATATGAGGCACATTGTTTTATCAATTTGGACCTGCATGTGCCTCACATTAATAGTAAGAAACCTCATTATGTGTACCTCATATTAATGGTTAACCCAATGTTGCCCATTATTTGATTATGTGCTTGGGGGCCACATACTTTTAATCTGAGGTACATGGGGTACTAATGTAATAGCACCATGTACATCAGATTACTAATAGGTGACCCCATCTGTGGGACAGTGTGTGGGTACCTGCGCCAGATCACTAATGGCTGCTGGGGACTGGTCTGAGAACACAAGAGTCAGGAGGAGGAGGAGGAGGCTGCCGCTGCTGCCGTTCGCCAAGCACAAGCTGAGACGGCGCAGTGGTAAACCCTCCCCCGTCCCTCCTCCTACTTTAATATTAGACACATTCATTGGTGGCAGTGGTGCGGCGCCTCAGAGCCCGCTCATTGTATTGGGCTCTGCAGCGGCCGCGTCATGGGAGGGAGGGATTCCCTATGGGAGGGAGGGATTCCCTCCCTCCCTCCGTCTCCACTAATGTTGGCAAGATGAACGCGTCGGACGCACATGCGCCTGGCGTCTCCGCTCCTCTGCAAACTAGCTCCCAGGGCCCGGTCCTGGGCCGCGGCCTGGCGGTTGGGGACCGCTGCTCTAGCGGACTTCGGTACTGGGCCTACGAGGTCCTTCGCGATTAGCTCAAACGGTATCTCGATGATCGGGAGAGGTACCAAGGGACTGCGGAAAGGGTGCTGGGGGCTAGTTGCCTGGCAGGTCGGGCAAGACTTACCGAATTCATCCACCTCTCTAAACACACTGGGCCAGTAAAACCGTTGTAGTATCCGGTCCTGTGTTTTCTGCATTCACAGATGCCCCCCGAGAACATGTTGGTGGGCTAACTCTAACACGAGTTTGCGATAAGCCTTGGGCACCACTAACTGTTCAGTATGTTCACCCTGCAGTTGGTTTACCCGATACAACATATTCTGATGAACCACAAAACGGGGAAATACCGACTCTGCCCCTGGTTGTTGTGGTTCACCATCTACTATTCATATATTTCCCCAAGCTCAGGATAGGGTTGGGTCTCGGTGTTGTGCAGTACCAAAATTATCCCCGGAGACATTAAAGTCTGCTAGCTCAGGCCCCGGCGGCAAGTCCTCTACATCTATCACCATTACACCTTTCCCCCAAAAGAACCCCCCATAAGATTCTTAGTAGCCTCATAGCTCTCCACCAGGTCCACCATTTCCAGGGCTCTGCCAGGAGACACCTGGCCGATCCAGTGCTGGAGAGGGGGTGGCAGAGCCCTCCAGAATATATCAGCCAATAGTCTATGCAGCATAGCTCTGGGACTCAGCTCATCAGGCTGTAGCCACTTTTGCAAGAGGTGGAGTAAGTCATAATACTGGGGTCTCGCAGGCTCTGCCAGCTTAAACCCCCACTAATGCACCCGCTGGGCAAGGACCAACACATTCACTCCCAGTCTTGCCAAAATCTCACACTTTACTTTTTGGTAGCTCGCCGTTTGATCATTCAGCAAGTCGAAATACACTCGCTGGGAATCGGATGCCAGGAACGGAGCAACGACCTCAGCCCACTGATCTCCGGGTAGCTTCTCCCTGATGGCCACTTTTTCGTACATCGGCAGGTAGGTTTCAATGTCGTCTGCGGTGGTCATCTTAGGAATCCCGGCACAAACTGCTTTCCAGGCATCGTAGACGCTCAGGGTTGCTCCTGCTGTCTACAAAGCCATCACATGTTGTAGCAGCAACTGGTTGGTCTCCTGCTGCTGCTTATTAGCCTCGCGTTGGTGCAGGTTTGTCTCTCGCTGCTGCAGATTACCTTCCATGAGAGCCTTCACAACAGCCTCCATTTTGTTGTGGGGCACTGATTGTAATACAGCTGGTTTAATGTACGATATACAACCATGCCTGGAAAAATGCAGAACCCAAATATATTGTCGTTTATGCCAGCCTCACTGCTCTTGCCCGTATCCTTCACCAATTGTGGGGACTTGCTCTGGTAGTCAGGACAAGCAGACGCAGTATAGAGTCAAAGACCAGTTTATAACTCAAAAACGTCAGTGTTTATTCACACTTGTTGCAAGTACACAGTACGACAGTTTATTTGCAGCATTAGTGTTAGTTCACACCCAGATAGATCAAACAAGCAAAACAGTCACCTTTTGTCCTGGGTGTTAATCCACGCCCGACCAGCATAGCTCAAAACCGAGCAGTATTCCCAGATTCAGACCTCCATCCTGGCACAAGGCTCAGATCCCGGGACAGAGATTGCCAGAGCTCCAATGTCAGAGAGATAAATCCCCACACCTGACACTGCTGGCTGTTTTTTTATAGGCCTGACAAAACCCGGCCTGGAACGTGGGGAGTAGTCACCCACCCAGCACTTTGACTACTCCCAGTAAGATCCGTCCTGGATCAGCTATTTACAGCCATACTAAATAGCAAAGTGTCAAACAGCAACTGCTGCTGACACATGTAAACTGGCTCTTACTCCACCGAGGCCAGGAACCTCTGGGACACATACCTATCATCCACGATGATTCCTCGTACCTTCTTACAATACACACAATGCTACCAATCACCGATAACACCTCCCCCTGTACAACTAACAGTGACTGACAGCTATATCTGTATACACACTTACACAGAGAATACTATCAATCACAGATAACACCTTCCCCGTGTGCAACTATCAGTGACTGACAGCTATCTCTGTATACACACTTATACACAGAATACTATTAAACACTGATAACACCTCCCCTGTATACAGCTATCAGTGACTGACAGCTATCTCTGTATACACACTTATACAGAGAACACTATCAATCACTGATAACACCTCCCCTGTATACATCTATCAGTAACTGACAGCTATCTCTGTATACACACTTATACACAATGCTTTCAATCACCGATAACACCTCCCCCGTGTACAACTATCAGTGACTGACAGCTATCTCTATATACACACTTACACAGAGAATAATATCAATCACTGATAACACCCCCCTATGTACAGCTATCAGTGACTGACAGCTATCTCTGTACACACACTTACACAGAGAATGTTATCAATAACTGATAACACCCCCCTGTGTATAGCTATCAGTGACTGACATCTATCTCTGTATACACACTTACACAGAGTATACAATCAATCACTGATAACACCTCCCCCTGTACCGATAGCTCTTCACAGGAGGTGAACAAAGCAAAGACATAAATGTATAAATTAAACGTCTTATTGAATGTTTTCCCATAAAAATATATATCAATCCGTACAGCTTCACCTGCTCTATAACATGGTGCATTCAGATTGCATTGCACTTTGTAGAGACAGGTCTTCTTTAAAATAGGCACATTTGAAAAAAAAATGGGTAAGGCTTCAGGCACCCTACCATATTTTTCATCCATGTGCTATCTGCTTTTTTGAGGATAACACACTAACCCATTCATTCATGCACACATCTGTATTATAGACCATGTTTTATTCTGGTCCATTTTGGGGACCAGAATAGTCCTTTCTATTGATGGAAGTGAGAAAAATGCAGAATACACACGGAAAGTGTCCGTATTTTGTGGATCCGTCGTTTGTTGGCTGAAATATGGACATAGCTATGTGCATGCAGCCTTAAGGGGGTGAACATTTTGGAAAATATGAAATATGAATTTTGTTTAACTCTTTCTAAACCTGTCATCCCAATGAATCTTAACAAGTGAGGATAAGGCCTCATGCACACGAACATATTTTCATTCCGTGTCTGTTCCGTCTTTTTTTGCAGACCATATATGGAACCATTCATTTCAATGGGTCCGCAAAAAAAATGGAAGGTACTCTGTGTGCATTCCGTTTCCGTATGTCTGTATTTCCGTTCCGCAAAAAAAATAGAACATGTCCTATTATTGTCTGCATTACAGACAAGGATAGGACTGTTCTTTTAGAGGCCAGCTGTTCTGTTTCGCAAAATACGGAATGCACACGGATGTACACGGACCGCAAAATACATACGGTCATGTGCACGAGGCCTAACTGTAATCAGTTTGAATTTTACACTAGGTCCATTACAGATGTGCAGCATTTATCCAAGGATTTCGATACTGTATAGTCTTCCATTGTTATATACTGTAAGTCTCCATAATGTGTGTGGCTTAAAGAGTATGTTCACCACTGGATATCATGTTTAATTACAGCTGTAATCTAAATAGAAAGACGGGGAATATATCCTGTAATACTCCAGGGCTGCATTCACAATTCTGCAGATTTTTGGAAACAGTCAACAAGTCTCTTGACAGTCTCATCCCTGGCAGTTTAGCAGAACTCCTATAATGCAATGCATTTGTCAGAACTTTTAGATGTGACACTGATACGAAATTAAGTAGATAAGTGATCTGTTAAAATACCCTGTACATTTTCTGTGCTTTGCAGGTTTAAAATAGAACATAAAGTTGATTTAAAGAAATCTCTGCTTCATCTGAACATAACCGATGTCTTTAATCCAAGCTGCAATCTCTCAGGAATAACAGGTGACATCAAAACCTCTAATTCTGCTGCCAATCTAATATAATCAGAGCATCGTGCAACAATTACATGTCATTACACATAACATTTACTAAATAAAGTATTTTTAAAACGCCAAATGGCAGCTGAGGAAAATACAGAAAAAACAGGGTATACAGACGAGATTTGAAGTTGCAGGTACATTTCGTCAGATGGTGTGCTGATTCCTGGGGAATGATGCTCCAAGATGAGTAAAAATCATAGCGTACCGGACTGACCTCCAATTTTTGCTAGGTAGAAGCATGAACACTTTTACCTCTACTAGTGCGAGCACCCAATAATTATTTCCAACTTTGCAGGGAGGGTGTTAAGAGTGTCATTTCAAACAGCTTATCTCTAATGGAAACATAATGACATAAATGATTGATATCATTGCCTGAAAGTGTTTTTCACTGTAAAAATCATCTAAAGTTGAGCCATTTTGCTGTCTATTGCTCATCCTCAGAAGAAATTTGTCTCCATTTGGATTACAGGAGGTGGATGGGTTACCTGCCTGTGTGTGCCTGCTGCCCAGATTCAGGGGTGTACAAAGAAAGCACTAGGCCCCATATCAGGAATCTAAATTGGGCCCCCCATGTCCCATTAAGAGCCCCTCCCACTACCCATTACTGGACAGTATATACAGTAGTGTACTGATAAGATATGTGAGGTATAAATTACAGCTCGTACCTCACATATAAGTACACTGCTGTATATACTATGTATCGCAACACACTTCATCTATTACACCTCATACCGCACATATCAGCACACTGCTGTATATACTATGTATCGCAACACACTTCATCTATTACACCTCATACCGCACATATCAGCACACTGCTGTATATACTATGTATCGCAACACACTTCATCTATTACACCTCATACCGCACATATCAGCACACTGCTGTATATACTATGTATCGCAACACACTTCATCTATTACACCTCATACCTCACATATCAGTACACTGCTGTATATACTATATATCTGTACACACTGCATCTATTACACCTCATACCTCACATATCAGTACACTGCTGTATATACTATGTATCTCAACACACTTCATCTATTACACCTCATACCTCACATATCAGTACACTGCTGTATATACTATATATCTGTACACACTGCATCTATTACACCTCATACCTCACATATCAGTACACTGCTGTATATACTATGTATCTCAACACACTTCATCTATTACACCTCATACCTCACATATCAGTACACTGCTGTATATACTATGTATCTCAACACACTTCATCTATTACACCTCATACCGCACATATCAGCACACTGCTGTATATACTATGTATCGCAACACACTTCATCTATTACACCTCATACCGCACATATCAGCACACTGCTGTATATACTATGTATCGCAACACACTTCATCTATTACACCTCATACCGCACATATCAGCACACTGCTGTATATACTATGTATCGCAACACACTTCATCTATTACACCTCATACCTCACATATCAGTACACTGCTGTATATACTATGTATCTCAACACACTTCATCTATTACACCTCATACCTCACATATCAGTACACTGCTGTATATACTATGTATCTCAACACACTTCATCTATTACACCTCATACCGCACATATCAGCACACTGCTGTATATACTATGTATCTCAACACACTTCATCTATTACACCTCTTACCTCACTTATCAGTACACTGCTGTATATACTATGTATCTCAACACACTTCATCTATTACACCTCATACCTCACATATCAGCACACTGCTGTATATACTATGTATCGCAACACACTTCATCTATTACACCTCATACCGCACATATCAGCACACTGCTGTATATACTATGTATCGCAACACACTTCATCTATTACACCTCATACCGCACATATCAGCACACTGCTGTATATACTATGTATCGCAACACACTTCATCTATTACACCTCATACCGCACATATCAGCACACTGCTGTATATACTATGTATCGCAACACACTTCATCTATTACACCTCATACCTCACATATCAGTACACTGCTGTATATACTATGTATCTCAACACACTTCATCTATTACACCTCATACCTCACATATCAGTACACTGCTGTATATACTATGTATCTCAACACACTTCATCTATTACACCTCATACCTCATATATCAGTACACTGCTGTATATACTATATATCTTAACACATTGCATCTATTATACCTAGACATGAGCGAATCGAAGTTGATAAAGTGTAATGTAATTTGAATTTCAGTAAAAATTTGATTCGCAGCGAATCCGAATTTCCTCACGCTTCATGGTAACCAATCGCATTTTTTAAAATGGCTGCTGCACGTAGCAGGAAATGGAGCAAGGAACTCTGGGAACGAGGGATCACCCACAATGCCATGCATGCAGCCAATCAGCAGTCAGCCAGCCCTGTGATGTCACAGCCCTATTTATAGCCTCAGCCATCTTGGATTCAGCCATTTTCCAGTGTACTTAGTGCAGGGAGAGATGTCAGCAGGCGCTAGGGACAGTGCTAGGAAAGACTTTAAAACTTTTATTTTGCTATATAGAAGTTCAGGGAAAGGATAGGGAGGAATCATTCCAGTATTGTACTAGTTCCTCCTAGCTGCATAGGTAAACCGGAGTGACGCAGCCGCACCGGAAGTGACGCGGCCGCACAGGAATCAGCTGGAGGAGGGTGTGTGCGGCACTGCGCAAGAGCACATCCATTGGATTAGCAAAAAATCATTGCAGCGCCGCTGGAGAAGGACTTCATGCGCATGCACAAAACCGTACATTGCGCGTGCGCACTTAGGGGTAGGTAGATTTTCCAGCGCAAAATGTTCCATCAGATCTCGCTACACCTGAGTGCGCACTTGCACACAAATCATCAGGAGCAGTTCATCCTTGCCGCAGAGCTGAGCGCAAAATATCGAGCTCACCACATTTCTATAAGGTAGACTATGACGTGGGGAGGGGGCGGAACCGTTTGCCGGGGCTGTGGGAGGTTATTTGATGATCAGGAGGCATTCTTGGGCACTGAAGGGGGGCGTCACTAGGCTCCGGAGAGTGAAAAAAACGCCCCTCTGGGCACCTTGGACCCTAATTAGCATAACAGAAAAAGCTTTTATATCAAAACTACAAAACAAAATAAAGTAAAAAGAAGGCTGCTGGAAATAAGGTACTTTAGTCAACATAGCGATGGTGCCAGCTTAAAATGGTAAAAGTGCCATCCAGAGATCCCCCATGACAGTGCCATCCCACAGCAGCACAGGGGAGAAGGAAGCAGTCTCTCCCTCTCCCCTGTGCTGCTGCTGCCGCTGCCACCAATGAGAAGAGAGGGGCGGAGGAGGGGCGGGCGCACTGCGCCACCAATGATAGGACTTTTCCTACACAAAGCGGCGCCCAGCGATGTCCCAGCACTTACCATTATTCCTGGGCTCTGCACCGTTCGCCCGCTGTGCCCCATTACTGTCTCCTCTCCTACTCCATATGCCAATTACTATCGGAGCAATGGCGAGGAGACATCAGCTTCTCTAGTGGGCGTTCCTTCTCCCTGGCTGAAGCGCTGTCCAATCGCAGAGCAGGGAGAAGGAACGCCCACTAGAGAAGCCGATGTCTCCTCCCCATTGCTCCGATAGTAATTTGCATATGGAGCAGGAGAAGAGTACCCCTGACGAAGGTACGCCGAAAAGCGCGTTGGGGTAGCGCCACCCTGGTCGTTCTGGCACACGGTTCTTTTCTCTGGTGAGTTCCTGTCTCTTGCTGTTTCCCTCTGGTTACTTTCATTATTGTCACCTATCTTTACATCTCATTGGTCTGCAGCATAATTTTACAGCGCACTGGCTGTCTGCACACCAATGATTATATATACAGAGGTGTTCATGCGTTAGACAGGTGGCTCACCTGGTACTCCACTTTAGTTGTATCTTGTACATGGATTTAAGCATTGACTCCATATTGATGTCCATGTGCCCTATACCCTCTTTGTACCATGTTTTTTAGATCCGTGTGCTCTTGCCCCCAGGGTGGAGTCTCTTTTTCTGTCCTCCGCTCCTAACCATGTCTATGGCATCATTTATTCATGTGTTTTACTCATGTTATTTTATCATGTCTCAATAAATTATATACTTTTTTGGTACTATGAGCTCTGTTTCCTTTGTTTCTGCCATTTAGCTCGGGGGCTTTTTGCCGAGTTTTATCTTTGTGTGTCCCCATTGGGGGTATATTGGGTGGACATTATTTCCCCGCCCTTCCCCTCCCCCTTTCTTGGGACACCCTGGGTTTATTCTTTGTTCCTTTACTTACAGCTAAGTTCAGTAGCAGGGAGGAGGCAGGCACGAGGCAGGCCTGGCCGGCGGCGCGTCACTCACTACGTCACACGCCCGCACCGCCGCCGGCTTCATTCATAAAGTGGGCGGCGCAGGTGCATGACGTAGTAAGTGACGCGCCGCCCGCCCACCCTCCCGGCCTGCCTCCTCCCTCCTCTCTGCTACGGAATTTAGTTGTAAGTTATACAGCTGGATTACAAATGATTATTATATTTTAACAATGCCTACAGGTTAGATAAGATTATACAACAGTGACCCGGGCCAGTGCATTAGAATACAGGGACTGCACTGGTCCCCGCTGTCATTCCTAATCCAGATGCCGGACCCCAGCCCTTCCTCCCTCTGTTGATACAGCCGCCCACTGCGCTGTGTCGCATATGTAGTATAGAGCAGTGTGATATGGGAATTTTGTGGGATTGTGATTAGGGCCCTAAAAATTGCAATAAGGATATGCGATGCAATATTTTAAGAGAATTGTGCTAGAGGTCTATTTGCTTGGATTTTCAAGGCAAAAGCACACACAAATTACTGATAATGCTGAAATGTAGTTTTGCTCAACTCAAGAACTGAAATGCACAGTGTTTTTCAAAATAAAACATCTTTTACTAAAGTAAATAACCTATTTGCATTACTGCAAAAGTACAAAATTCAAAACTTGCTATTTTCTTAATAGCACTGCAAAGAACACCGTAGTCAGCAGCAGCAATATAAGCTATGGGGGGATCTGTGGATGACACTGTTATGGAGGGGATCTGTGGATGACACTGTTATGGAGGGGATCTGTGGATGACACTGTTATGGAGGGGATCTGTGGATGACACTGTTATGGAGGGGATCTGTGGATGACACTGTTATGGAGGGGATCTGTGGATGACACTGTTATGGAGGGGATCTGTGGATGACACTGTTATTGGGGATCTGTGGATGACACTGTTATGGGGGATCTGTGGATGACACTGTTATGGGGGGATCTGTGAATGGCACTGTTATGGGGATCTCTGGATGGCACTGTGATGGGGGATCTCTGGATGACACTGTTATGGGGGATCTCTGGATGGCACTGTTATGGGGAACTCTGGATGGCACTGTTATGGGGATCTCTGGGTGGCACTGTTATGGGGATCTCTGGATAGCACTGTTATGGGGGGATCTCTGGATGGCACTGTTATGGGGGATCTCTGGATGGCACTGTTATGGGGATCTCTGGATGGCACTGTTATGGGGATCTCTGGATGGCACTGTGATGGGGATCTCTGGATGGCACTGTGATGGGGGCATCTGTAGATGACACTGTTATGGGGGGTATCTGTGGATGACACATATATAGCATCTTATGCTATATGCCGACCACAGATCCCTCCCCATAACAGTGTCCCTGCAGTGTGAATGACCCCCAATACAGGGGCTGGCATCTGGATTAGGAATGACAGCGGGGAACGGTGCAGTCCCTGTATTCTATTGAACCGGCCCCGCTCACTGTTGTATAATCTTATCTAACCTGTAGGCATTGTTAAAATATAATAATCATTTGTAATCCGGCTGTATTACTTACAACTAAGTTCAGTAGCAGGGAGGAGGTAGGCAGGAGGCAGGCCGGGCGGGCGGCGCGTCACTCACTACGTCACACGCCCGCGCCGCCTGCTTCATTTATAAAGTGGGCTGCGCAGGTGCATGACGTAGTAAGTGACACGCCACTCGCCCACCCTCCCGGCCTGCCTCCTCTCTCCTCTCTGCTACGGAATTTAAATGTAAGTTATACAGCTGGATTACAAATGATTATTATATTTTACAAATACCTACAGGTTAGATAAGATTATACAACAGTGAGCCGGGCCGGTGCATTAGAATACAAGGACTGCACTGGTCCCCGCTGTCATTCCTAATCCAAATGCTGGACCCCAGCCCCTCCTCCCTCTGTTGATACCACCGCCCACCGCGCTGTGTGGTATCGCGGCGGCCGTGTATAGGTAATCGCAGCAATTTTTGGGTCGACCAAATGGCCATATCGCAATCGTCGATTATCGCGATACGATTGCTTTGGCGATATATCGTGCAGGCTTAATATATACTATATATATATATATATATATATATATATTAGATAAAGGACCCGGCTTCGCACGGGTATATTTCATCTACAGTATTTAATGTTTGTGTGTGTCTTTAAAAGATATCGACAGCATTCACTATAGCAGTGACATCTACAGTACCCCGCCCCCTTAACAGTGACCTCCACAGCCTCCCACCACTCAACACTGACCCCCCCCCCCCCAGTTCTGCTTCTGCTTAAAATGGGACGTACACAGCAGCCTTCCCCTTTAACAGTGAGCTCCACAGCAACCCACCCCCTTAATAGTGACCTCCACAGGAGCCCGCCCCCTTAACAGTGACCTCTACAGCACCCGTTCCTTAACACTGACCATAGGTTACAGTTGCCTTAACTGTGATCTCCACCATTCATGTCCTTCTTAACAGAGACCCCCTGTCACGAATACAGGGGAGGGGAGGGACACAGAACTATGCCTCAAGGCTAGGGAATGGGAAAAGGTCACCTCCTAGGAAGCCCCTAAACCTGGCCCTGACTCCTGTCAGTATGTATAGACCCTGAAGGTGGGAAAATACATACGCCGGAACCTAGACCTAGACCCTTGCAGCCCTGAAATGGGTAGTGGCAGGGAATGAGACTACTGGTTCCTTCCCAGGTGA
This sequence comes from Bufo bufo, assembly GCF_905171765.1. Lineage (NCBI taxonomy): Eukaryota > Metazoa > Chordata > Amphibia > Anura > Bufonidae > Bufo > Bufo bufo. The sequence continues at coordinate 195,507,362 of NC_053392.1, read as the reverse complement.
ACGAGCCAGCGTCTCCCTGAGGCCTAGTAACAACAAGCACAGGGGAAACAACCAAATACAAAGAGCAGTACAACTTATCTTATAGAAAATGGATGAGCAGGAACACAGGTAAGGTCCACACACCAACTCCAAATCCAAGCAGAGAATATCAACTGCATGGTATGAAGTATGAGACCAAACTAAGTAGGGAATGCAGTAATGACCACAGGCTGCACCTGACAAGAGGTGTAATCAATACCAAACCACAACACTGAGAATCAAGAGACTGTCAGTTAACCTCACGTGCAGTCAGTCTCTCCGATCTTCTAATCTCTGTCACAGAAGGTACCGTGACAGTACCCCCCTTCTACTGGTGACCTACGGACACCAAGGACCGATCTTATCTTCACAAGGCGACTGGCATTAACGTCGGCTGCTGGAACCCACATTCTCTCCTCTGGACCATAACCCTTCCAGTGAACGAGATACTGGAGGGATCTACTGAGAATTCGGGAGTCCACTATCCTAGCGATCTGAAATTAAAGATTACCGTCAACCATGACAGGAGGGGGTGGCAGGGAGGACGGTTCAGCAGGTTTAACATAACTCTTCAGTAATGATTTGTGGAAAACATTATGAATCTTTAAAGCCTGCGGAAGGTCAAGACGAAAAGCTACCGGGTTAATAATGGCAGAGATCTTATGTGGACCAATAAACCTTGAGCCCAACTTCCACGAAGGTACTTTCAACTTAATGTTTCTTGTGGACAGCCACACAGAATCACCCACTCTCAGGTCCGGACCACTCATAGGTCTCTTGTCAGCCATTCGTTTATACTTCTTGCCCATCTTTTTAGATTATTTTGAATTTTTCACCAAATAGATGACAAAGAAGAGGAAAATCTTTCCTCTTCAGGCATACCAGAAGTCTCAGTACCAGAAAATGTGCCAAACTGCGGATGGAACCCATATGCCCCAAAAAACAGCGACTTATCAGTGGACTCCTGCCTAAGGGTATTTATGGCGAACTCGGCCAAAGACAAAAAAGAAGACCACTTATCCTGATTCTCTGAGACAAAACATCTCAGATAAGTCTCCAGATTCTGGTTAGTGCGCTCAGTCTGTCCGTTCGACTGAGGGTGAAAGGCCGAAGAGAAGGACAATTGTACCCCCAAGCGAGTGCCAAACGCCTTCCAGAATCTGGAAACAAACTGAGTCCCCCTATCAGACACCACATCAGAGGGAATATCATGTACCTTCACGATGTTGTCAACAAACACTTGTGTGAGAGTTTTAGCATTAGGTAGCCCTGGTAATGCTATAAAGTGCGACATCTTACTGAAGCGATCAACAACCACCAGAATCACAGTTTTTCCTGAGGAATTCGGGAAATCTGTGATAAAGTCCATGGACAAATGAGACCAAGGTCTGGACGGGATGGACAACGGAAGTAGAAATCCTGAAGCCCGGGTATGTGTCACCTTAGCATGTGCACAAGTACTACAGGCTGACACATAGCCCTCCACAAATTACGCAACCCCGGGCACCAGAATGTACGAGAAATGAGATCGACCGAGGATCTGCTCCCAGGGTGTCCTGTAAGAACTGTACAGTGATGTTCCTCGAACACCTTGTGCCGTATTTCAGAAGGAACAAACAACTTTCCCGGAGGACAAGAATCCGGTGCATCTCCCTGGACCTCCAACACCTCTGCCTCAAGGTCGGGATAAAGAGCGGATATTACTATCCCTTCAGAAAAGATAGGACCAGGATCTTCCGAATCATCTCCTCCCAGGAAAGCTACGCGACAAGGCATCCGCCTTTACGTTCTTAATCCCAGGGCGATAGGTGACAACGAAATTAAATCTGGCAAAAAACGACAATCAGACCTGCTTTGGGTTCAGACGATTAGCTGACTCCAGGTAAGCCAGAGTTTTGTGATCGGTAATTACCGTAATGGGATGAACCGCTCCTTCCAACCAATGACGCCATTCCTCAAAAGCCAACTTAATGGCCAGCAATTCTCTATTGCCTACGTCATCATTTCTTTCAGCAGCCGAGAGTTTCTTAGAGAAGAATGCACATGGGCACCATTTACTAGGTGAAGGACGCCGCAACAAGACTGCTCCTAACCCTACCTTGGATGCGTCAACCTCAAAATAAAGGCTGTGACACATTCGGCTGCACCAGTATAGGAGCTGAAGCAAAACATTCCTTTACCGCTGAAAAGGCATGTAATGCATCATCAGACCAGACTGAGAAATCCACACCTTTCTTAGTCATATCTGTCAATGGTTTAACAACAGTTGAGTAATTCAAGATAAATTTACAGTAGTAGTTGGTGAACCCCAAAAATCGCATGAGCGCTTTCAGATTTTTGGGTCAATCCCAGTCCAACACAGAACAGACTTTTTCCGGATCCATATGAAAACCCGAAGATGAGAGTAGGTAACCCAGGAATTGCACTTCCGGAACCGCAAATACACACTTCTCCATCTTAGCATACTATTTATTCTCCCTTAGGATCTGTAACACGTGATCCTGATGCTTCTCCATGTCGGGGAAATAAATTAAAATATCCAGATCCACAACCACAAACCTGCCCACCAGATGAAGAAAGATGTCATTGATGAAATGTTGAAAAACAGCAGGAGCATTGGTCAACCCAAAAGGCATGACCAAATTCTCAAACTGACCTTCAGGGGTATTAAAGGCCCTCTTCCATTCGTCCCCCTCCTTGACCCATACCAGATTATATGCCCCCCTAAAATCCAACTTAGAGAACACCTTGGCACTGACAATCTAATTGAACAAATCTGGGATCAAAGGAAGGGGATAGGGATCACGGACAGTAATGTGATTAAGCTCACGGAAATCCAGACATGGCCTAAGAGTTCTGTCCTTTTTCTTAAAAAAAAACCCCTGCAACAACTGGGGATTTGGACGGTCTAATTTGTCCCTTAGCCAAACTTTCGGTGATATACTCTCGCATATGGCTGCTCTTTCGGGTTCAGAAAGACTATACAATCGAGGTTTGGGTAATTTATTTTTTTTTCTTCACCTTGACGCTGAACGTACGGACATATATTCACAAAATGTACCTTCTTTCCACAACAAAAACAGACTCCCTTCATATGACCAATGCTCTTGCCAGCAGTTCCAGAAGTAGCTGCTCCTAACTGCATAGGCTTGTCACAAGGCATAACAATAGGTGTTTCTCCACCATAAGTGTCAAAGAAAGCTGCCACATTATTCGACAGTACGTCCTCAGGGTGAGGAACCCTAGATCTCTCTCTCAGGCGTCTATCAAGACTTACAGCAGGACTCAGGATTTTCGTGAAAGGCCAACGCATCCTTCAGCCTCTCAGATAGCCCCTGACAGAATTGGCTACGGAGAGCAGGATCATTCCACTCAGTATCCGTAGACCATCTCCTAAATTCATAGCAATTGGTCTCGGTGGAGCGCTCTCCCTGCCATAAACCATGCAATTTGATCTCGGCCTGAGAGCTCCGATCCGGGTCATCATAAATAAGACCCAAGGCTCTAAAAAATTAATCTACCGACTGGAGGGACTGTGATCTGGTCGGCAGAGAAAAAGCCCAAGACTGGGTGTCACCTTTAAGCAATGAAATTATCATACCCATCCCCAGAAGAGTACGGACGCAGCTTAAAGTACAATTTACATGACTTCCTGAACCGAATAAAATTGTCGCTACCCCCGTAAAATCTGTCCGGGAGGGCAACCTTAGGTTCAGGGCAGGCCTAGTACCCACCACCGGAACCAGCCACCTGTGGTCTCTGGATCTACAAGATGGTCGCGCGGAGGTCAGCTACCTCCAAAGACAGACCCTGCAGCTGTACGACCAGTGCAGTCATAGGATCCATAGCTGCACTGATCCGAACAAAATGGTTTTTGGTGGTTGATAATATCACGAATACAGGGGAGGTGGTAAAAGGTCACCTCCTAGGAAGCCCCTAAACCTGGCCATGACTCCTGTTAGTATGTATAGACCCTGAAGGTGGGAAAATACATACGCCGGAACCTAGACCCAAGGAGTCCTGAAATGCCCTAGGAAGTGGCAGGGAATGAGACTACTGGTTTCTTCCCAGGTGAACGAACCAGCGTCTCCCTGAGGCCTAGTAACAACAAGCACAGGGGAAACAACCAAATACAAAGAGCAGTACAATTTATCATATAGGAAATGGATGAGCAGAAACACAGGTAAGGTCCACACACCAACTCTTCCAAATCCAAGCACAGAATATCAACCGCATGGTATGAAGTGTGAGACCAAACTAAGTAGGGAATGCAGTAATGACCACGGGCTGCACCTGACAAGAGGTGTGGTCAATACCAAACCACAACACTGAGAATCAAGAGACTGTCAGTAACCCTCACGTGCAGTCAGTCTCTGTTTTTTTTTTAAGTCCGTCTTTTGAGGGTGGCCTGAATGGCCACCCTACCAGCCCCCTGAACTGTGACCTCCACAGCACTCCTCTGCCTTAACAGTGTCATCCACAACACCCTGCCCCTTTAACCACTTAAGGACCACAGGTTTATACCCCCCCTAGTGACCAGGCCCTTTTTTACAAATCGGCACTCCACAACTTTAGCGGTTTATTGCTCGGTCATGCAACTTACCACCCAAATGAATTTTACCTCCTTTTCTTCTCACTAATAGAGCTTTCATTTGGTGGTATTTCATTGCTGCTGACATTTTTACTTTTTTTTTGTTATTAATCGAAATTTACAGATTTTTTTGCAAAAAAATGAAATTTTTCACTTTCAGTTGTAATTTTTTTTTAAAAAAACGACATCCATATATACATTTTTCTCTAAATTTATTGTTCTACATGTTTTTGATAAAAAAAAATAATGTTTGGGTAAAAAAAAAATGGTTTGGGTAAAAGCTATAGCGTTTACAAACTATGGTACAAAAATGTGAATTTCCGCTTTTTGAAGCAGCTCTGACTTTCTGAGCACCTGTCATGTTTCCTGAGGTTCTACAATGCCCAGACAGTAGAAAAACCCCACAAATGACCCCATTTCAGAAAGTAGACACCCTAAGGTATTCGCTGATGGGCATAGTGAGTTCATAGAACTTTATATTTTTTGTCACAAGTTAGCGGAAAATGATGATTTATTTTATTTTTATTTTTTTCCGTACAAAGTCTCATATTCCACTAACTCGTGACAAAAAATAAAATCTTCCATGAACTCACTATGCCCATCACGAAATACCTTGGGGTGTCTTCTTTCCAAAATGGGGTCACTTGTGGGGTAGTTATACTGCCCTGGCATTCTAGGGGCCCTTATGTGTGGTAAGAAGTTTGAAATCAAAATGTGTAAAAAATGACCTGTGAAATCCTAAAGGTGCTCTTTGGAATGTGGGCCCCTTTGCCCACCTAGGCTGCAAAAAAGTGTCACACATCTGGTATCGCCGTACTCAGGAGAAGTTGGGCAATGTGTTTTGGGGTGTCATTTTACATATACCCATGCTAGGTGAGATAAATATCTCGGTCAAATGCCAACTTTGTATAAAAAAATGGGAAAAGTTGTCTTTTGACGAGATATTTATCTCACCCAGCATGGGTATATGTAAAATGACACCCCAAAACACATTGCCCAACTTCTCTTGAGTACGGCGATACCAGATGTGTGACACTTTTTTGCAGCCTAGGTGGGCAAATGGGCCCACATTCCAAAAAGCACCTTTAGGATTTCACCGGACATTTTTTACAGATTTTGATTTCAAACTACTTACCACACATTTGGGCCCCTAGAATGCCAGGGCAGTATAACTACCCCACAAGTGACCCCATTTTGGAAAGAAGACACCCTAAGGTATTTCGTGATGGGCATAGTGAGTTCATGGAATTTTTTATTTTTGTCACAAGTTAGTGGAATATGAGACTTTGTAAGAAAAAAAATAATAAATCATCATTTTCCGCTAACTTGGGACAAAAAATAAAAAATTCTAGAAACTCGCCATGCCCCTCACGGAATACCTTGTGGTGTCTTCTTTCTGAAATGGGGTCACTTGTGGGGTAGTTATACTGCCCTGGCAATTTAGGGGCCCTTATGTGTGGGAAGTAGTTTGAAATCAAAATGTGTAAAAAATGACCTGTGAAATCCTAAAGGTGCTCTTTGGAATGTGGGCCCCTTTGCTGACCTAGGCTGCAAAAAAGTGTCACACATCTGGTATCGCCGTACTCAGGAGAAGTAGGGCAATGTGTTTTGGGGTGTCATTTTACATATACCCATGCTGGGGGAGAGAAATATCTCGGCAAAAGACAACTTTTCCCATTTTTTTTATACAAAGTTGGCATTTGACCAAGATATTTATCTCACCCAGCATGAGTATATGTAAAATGACACCCCAAAACACATTGCCCAACTTCTCCTGAGTACGGCGATAAAACATGTGTGACACTTTTTTGCTGCCTAGATGCGCAAAGGGGCCCAAATTCCTTTTAGGAGGGCATTTTTTGACATTTGGATCCCAGACTTCTTCTCACGCTTTAGGGCCCCTAAAATGCCAGGGCAGTATAAATACCCCACATGTGACCCCATTTTGGAAAGAAGACACCCCAAGGTATTCAATGAGGGGCATGGCGAGTTCATAGAATATTTTTTTTTTTTGGCACAAGTTAGCGGAAATTGATATTTTTTTGTTTTTTCTCACAAAGTCTCCCTTTCCGCTAACCGGGACAAAAATTTCAATCTTTCATGGACTCAATATGCCCCTCACGGAATACCTTGGGGTGTCTTCTTTCCGAAATGGGGTCACATGTGGGGTATTTATACTGTCCTGGCATTTTAGGGGTCCTAAAGTGTGAGAAGAAGTCTGGAATATAAATGTCTAAAATATTTTACGCATTTGGATTCCGTGAGGGGTATGGTGAGTTCATGTGAGATTTTATTTTTTGACACAAGTTAGTGGAATATGAGACTTTGTAAGAAAAAAAAAATAATAATTTTTTTCCGCTAACTTGGGCCAAAAAAAAATCTGAATGGAGCCTTACAGGGGGGTGATCAATGACAGGGGGGTGATCAGGGAGTGTATATGGGGTGATCACCCCCCTGTCACTGATCACCCCTCTGTCATTGATCACCCCCCTGAAAGGCTCCATTCAGACGTCCATATGTTTTTTACGGATCCACGGATACATGGATCGGATCCGCAAAACACATACGGACGTCTGAATGGAGCCTTACAGGGGGGTGATCAATGACAGGGGGGTGATCAATGACAGGGGGGTGATCAGGGAGTCTATATGGGGTGATCACCCCCCTGTCATTGATCACCCCCCTGTAAGGCTCCATTCAGACGTCCGTATGTGTTTTGCGGATCCGATCCATGTATCCGTGGATCCGTAAAAAACATATGGACGTCTGAATGGAGCCTTACAGGGGGTGATCAATGACAGGGGGGTGATAAATGACAGGGGGGTGATCAGGGAGTCTATATGGGGTGATCACCCCCCTGTCATTGATCACTCCCCTGTAAGGCTCCATTCAGACGTCCGTATGTGTTTTGCGGATCCGATCCATGGATCCGCAAAACACATACGGACCTCTGAATGGAGCCAGCCTTACAAGGGGGTGATCAATGACAGGGAGGTGATCACGGAGTCTATATGGGGTGATCAGGGAGTCTATATGGGGTGATCACCCCCCTGTAAGGCTCCATTCAGACGTCCGTATGTGTTTTGCGGATCCGATCCATGTATCCGTGGATACGTAAAAAACATATGGCCGTCTGAATGGAGCCTTACAGGGGGGTGATCAATGACAGGGGAGTGATCAATGACAGGGGGGTGATCAGGGAGTCTATATGGGGTGATCACCCCCCTGTCATTGATCACCCCCCTGTAAGCTTCCATTCAGACGTCCGTATGTGTTTTGCGGATCCGATCCATGGATCCGTGGATCCGCAAAACACATACGGACCTCTGAATGGAGTCAGCCTTACAAGGGGGTGATCAATGACAGGGGGGTGATCAGGAAGTCTATATGGGGTGATCACCCCCCTGTAAGGCTCCATTCAGACGTCCATATGTGTTTTGCGGATCCGATCCATGTATCCGTGGATACGTAAAAAACATACGGACGTCTGAATGGAGCCTTACAGGGGGGTGATCAATGACAGGGGGGTGATCAATGACAGGGGGGTGATCAGGGAGTCTATATGGGGTGATCAGGGGTTAATAAGGGGTTAATAAGTGACAGGGGGGGGTGTAGTGTAGTGGTGTTTGGTGCTACTTATTACTGAGCTGCCTGTGTCCTCTGGTGGTCGATCCAAGCAAAAGGGACCACCGGAGGACCAGGTAGCAGGTATATTAGACGCTGTTATCAAAAAAGCGTCTAATATACCTGTTAGGGGTTAAAAAAATCGCATCTCCAGCCTGCCAGCGAACGATCGCCGCTGGCAGGCTGAAGATCCACTCGCTTACATTCCGATCCTGTGAACGCGCGCGCCTGTGTGCGCGCGTTCACAGGAAATGTCGGCTCACGCGAGATGACGCCAATCGGCGTTAGTGTGACCTGGGAGCGCCGCAGCAATGACGCCTTTCGGCGTTAGCGTGGCGGCAGGTGGTTAAAGGAAATCTGTCACCAGGATAATCGCTATTGAAGTAAAGCCATGGCCTAATAGCACTTAGTACCTTATTTCTGGATGTGCCTTTGTTTCAGCAATAGATGTTTTCTATCTTCTGAAAATCCAGTGTCCTTCGGGCTGCCAGGAAGAGGCTTCTGTCCAGCAGTGAGCCCGGTGATGTCACCGGCACTGATGGGCAGGCTTTAGCGCTGCCCTAGCCTGTAAAACGGCTAGGGCAGCGCAAAATCCCGCCCTTCAGAGACGGTGACATCACCGAACACACTGATGGGTGGAAGCCTCCGCCCGGCAGTGTGTTATAGTAAATAAAGAGCCCTTGCCCTAAGCGATCCTGCACAGGGCAAGGGAGAGCATCGGAGCATGAACTTCTCCAATGCTCAAGTCAGGGGGGGCTGCCTAGGTGAAATTCTGGGTATGTCCAGGTTCAGCTCTAAACACGGACAACCCCTTTAAAGCTGACCTACAGCAGTGAAGAAAAATGTCTGGGTTGTTATGGAAACCTGGTGTAAAACTGTGTGTATGTGGAGACTAAGGGCCTTCGAGTTTCTATTGGCTGATAAGGGTCATGTGACCAGGCTTCTATTGGCTAATGCATTTTTTGGGGAATATCTCAGAAACTGTACGTGCTAGAGAGCTGAGACACGGTCTAAAACCTTCCCGGACACCTGATGTACCTGCGTGCCAAATTTTGTGATTGTAAATGCGACGGTGCGGATTCTATTAGTGGACATACACACACACACACATACATACACTCAGCTTTATATATTAGATTATATAGAGCAGTTCACTGATATGACAAGTACAAGGTATAATAGTCCAGCGTGTACAGATATATGAGGTCAGTTATATTTAATGGTTATTGTGTGAGGTACATGAGGTAATAGTGTCTGTAACTGTCCGCAGTACTATATAAATATATATGAGTGAGATATCAGTAAAAATAGGGAATGGGGTGCAAATAAAAAGAAAGGAGGACCTCCTATTACCACTCCATTCTAGTCTCAGTGGAGATCTCATGGTGCAGTTCTCCATGCTGTTGGGGGTTGAAGGACCTGTGATGATGCTCGGTGCAGTTCCTTTACTAGATGTACAGGACCTGTGATGATGACAATTCTTTGTGCAGTTCCTTTATTAGATGTACAGGACCAGTGATGACATCATCACAGGTCCTTTAGCTTTCTCGACTGTTGGTAGGGATACTATACTGGACTTGGACATAATGAATGTAATTAGGGTGCAGGGCTTATTCTCAGCTGTGGGCCCCTTTTCCCCATGGCCCCCATGCTGCATGGTCTGCCTCTATTGGAGGTACACCACTGCCCGGATTACAGGAAGTGGATTGGTTACCTGTCTATGTATGCATGCTGCTCTGATTACAGGAGGTGGATTGGTTACCTGCCTGTGTATGCATGCTGCTCCAATTACAGGAGGGGGGTCAGTTACCTGCCTGTATGTGCATGCTGCTCGGATTACAGGATGTGGATCGTTTACCTGCCTGTGTGTGCATGCTGCCCGGATTACAGGAGCTGGATCGGTTACCTCACAGCACCAAAGAAAACCATAGGACCATATCATATAAAAATATATATCAAAAATGTTATTCATTCAGATCACAAAATAAATTAATCAATGGGAAGAAAAAGACAAGATGGAAAATGGATACAGAAAATCTGCAGAGGGCGCATGGCCCAACAGCAGGGATCTATGTTACGATAGTCTGGTGTGAATGTAGCGCCAAGATATAACATCCACTTCAAGGACTCATACCAAGGGTATAATATAGTGAGGTACCACTTCATTAACCACTTAATTAAGGCATATAATGTTAGTAGAAAAATAATCCCAAATGGCAAAAAGTCCACTAATATATATAACAACATACATACCCCAATAACAACCTATCAAGACATGGAGGTAACCACAAAAGGAACTACAAAGACTTAGGCCTCTTGCACACGAACGTTTTTTTTAAGTTTTAGTTCCGTATTTTGCAGTTCGTATATGGAACAGTTCATTTCAATGGATCCGCAAAAAAAAGGAAGGTACTCCGTATGCCTTCTGTTTCCGTATTTCCGTTTTTCCGTTCCGTTCAAAGATAGAACATATCCTATTATTGTCTGCATAACAGACAAGGATAGTACTGTTCTATCAGGGGCCAGCTGTTCCGCAAAAAACGGAATGCACACAGACGTCAACCGCAAAATACTGAAAAAGCCATACGGTCATGTGCCAGCACAAACACCTGGGGTATGTATGTTGTTATATATATTAGTAGACTTTTTGCCATTTGGGATTATTTGTTATACTAACATTACATGCCTTAATTAAGTGGTTAATGAGGGGGCACCTCACTATATACTAGTCCTTGAAGTGGATGTTATATCTTGGAGCTACATTCAGACCAGGCTATCGTAACATAGAGCCCTGCTGTTGGGCCATGCGCCCTCTGCAGATTTTCTGTATCCATTTTTCATCTTTTCTTTTTCTTCACATTAATTTATTTTGTGATCTGAATTAATAACATTTTTGATATATATTTTTCTATGATCTGGTCCTTTGGTGCTGTGTGGTGATGTTAATTATCCATGGGCATTTTTTTTTATTTATTGTGAGGTTGTTGTAGGGTTTCTGGATTAGTTACCTGCCTGTGTGTGCATGCTGCCCGGATTACAGTAGGTGGATTGGTTACCTGCCTGAGTCTGCATGCTGCCCGGATTACAGGAGGAAAATTTGTCACCTGTCTGTGTATGCATGCTGCTCCAATTACAGAAAGGGGATCAGTTACCTCACAACCATCTACATTAAAGACAAGAACCTTAACCACTGGGCTATAGAGCTCAGTGCTAAAAACCTACTGAAAAACCTCATAGAAGTTTCTCTTGTATCATACAAAAGAAACTTCTATGAGGTTTTTAATACAAGAGAAACTTCTATGAGGTTTTTAATACTAGAGAAACTTCTATGAGGTTTTTCAGCAATGACTTAGCATGACGCTCTATAACCCAGTGGTTAAAGGGGTATTCCCATCTTAGACAATGGGGGCATATCGCTAGGATATGCCCCCATTGTCTGATAGGTGCGGGTCCCACCACTGGGACCCGCACCTATATCGAGAAAGGAGCTGGGAGCGATGTGGCTGGAGGACCCCAGATTTCCTGAGGTCCGTCCACAACCAAGCGCTAATCCCCGCCTCTCCCATAGAAGTGAGTGGGAGCGTGCCACGCATGCGCGGCCCATGCTCCCATTCATTTCTATGGGGCAGACGGCAATAGCCGAGCCAGCTCTCGGCTATTTTCGGCGGCCCCATAGAAATGAATGGAGGGTGGCTGCGCATGCGCAGTGCGCTCTCCTTCACTTTCGTGGCTCCGTTCTCGATATAGGTGCGGGTCCCAGCGGTGGAACCCGCACCTATAAAATAATGGTTGCATATCCTAGCGAAATGCCCCCATTTTCTGAGATGAGAAAACCCCTTTAAAATTCTAGCCTTTAATGTAGATGAGACCACAACTTATAATCATCAGATATAAATTGCTCCGTTAGTCTGTATAGAAATAACTATATAACAGTTCAGTGCTGCCACCTAGTGGCCTAAACTGTGATATACTAACAATGAGCCTGGAAGGCTAGTACAGGCTGTGGCTTATTTATAGAACATGGTGCTTTTCCCGATCTCCGCTGGGGGAAAGCAGGCCTGAAGAGGAATCCCACACTTCAGTTTTTTAACACTCTCCGCCGGCTAGATCGGGATGTTGGGGCCGGCGCATGCGCAATAAACGCTTGGATGCTGATGCCCATAATGGGTAATGCTGTGTGCAGGCGCAGTGATTCGGATGCACGGCGTAGGCGTGGGATTTTACACTGAAGGAGGTAATCAGAAGAACCTAGGGCGGGCCAGAGTGGTGAAAGGGGAGGGGTTTTAGATGAATAGCGACGAAGGGCCTGGGCCCCGGCCGCTTGAACGCCGCCCCTGGGCACCTTTAGACCTAATTTGCATATTGAATAAAAGTGTTTTTTAAAGAAAATAAGCGACTGACAGCTAAACACTAAGTAGCATTCACATATGGGGACTATAATGCTGATAATGGTGTTAGTGTTCTATAACGGTCAGTATAGGTGAAAGACTCCCCCCCAACTTCCACACAACTAGTCAAGACCACCCATGCTCATACAACCCCCACCCCCCCTCCTACTCATTAGTTAGAAATATAAAAAATAAAATGCTTACTAGCACTGGACAGGAGGAGGAGTTTACTTTACAGTATGCAACCCTGGCCCCTGTACAGTAATTTTGGGTCCGAGTCCTTCAGGCTCCTGTTACTATGGGCCCAGTAGCAGCTGCCAGTCCAGTATTTCCGCCCCTGAATATATACCTTGTCACAGAAATGGTTCATACAGATCCTTGCGCCTTTGCCACTGCTCATTTCAATTAAGATGACATTACCAAATATTCAATAAATCTTATACTGCGCAGTCCTCTAATAATAGATGCATGGGCCCGAAACTGAAAGAACAGTATATTTCACAATACTATGATGCATGAAGATCTGTTTAAAAATGATGGAAATTGGCTCATAATGTCTACAAACATGCTGTATATGGTTTGTTTGAGAGTAGAAATATACATGGCTACTTTCTTGCAGAAACAGCGCCTCATTTGTGCATGGGATATGTGTGGTATTGCAGCTAAGCTCCATTCAGTTGAATACAACACACAGCAGAAAAGCAACCACATTTCTACAGGAAATCAACAATGGGGGTCATTTACTAAGGTTGGCTTTTTACGCCGGTCTTAAATTCACCCCTATGCTGCTGTAAGATTCAGCTAAATTATGATGAGGCGTGCACCTTGTCATAAATTCCGTTCATGTAAGGCAGCCCGTGCACCTGGTGTAAAAACGACTCTAGTCTCTAGTCCCCGCTGGACTTGTTTTTTGCCAACATTTATGCCCCTGACACGCCGCTGTCCCACCTGTCGAACACGGCATAAAACCAGCCATGTGACCAAATATTGTCGCACAGCCGGTCAAAAACGGGACATGTGACCTTTGTTATGACTAAAACGTTTCAAGTCCCTTGATAAATGACCCCCAATGTGTTTAGACTCTCGTACATCACTTTAAACAGAATTACCAGTTTCAATACGTATTACTCAGGGAAAGCTGATTGATAATTCTGGAAATGATATTTCATACATTGTCGGACAACAATTGAACACTATGAGACAATTATTTTCCGATGATACCACTAAAGGTAGTATAAATATAATACTCTGTAGACTGATCCCTTCCTGGCAATAACATTCACACAAGTTCTAGCGTCCATTTCTTGTGGTTTTGCAGCTCTTTCCCAATGTATTTTCAGGGCAAGATTAGAGAAACATGACAGCTGTCTTCTAGAAACAGCGCCACTCCTGGTGATGGTTTGTGTCTGGTATTGCAGCTCGCTAATTGATAGTCCAACTGGACCTAAATACGTCTTTGGATCATGTACTGTTTTTATTAGCTAAAACTTTACTTTTATTTATTATTTTTTTAAATTGGTTATTTCACTATCTATACATAGACACTACATCGACAGTTTAAAACTATCAGTGGTACGGGCTGCTCTGTCTAATTATTCACATTCATCACCTATAGTAAACTACTACTGTTTTTTTGCCACCATTATTTATGGCCTGTGGTTCTATTCGCAACTGCATGGCTATTCATTCACATTGTATATATTTGTCACTACTGTTGACCGGCTGCTATTTATTGCCACTATTATTTTTAACCTATTATTACGAGTGCATGAGTGTTCGTTTTTTAGACAGTGGTAGTGAGGGAGCTCTCCATTAGTAGCGACTGCATGAGTATATAGGCGACAAGGAACTCTAGCCAACAGTAATAATAAGTTAGAAATAATAGTGGCAATAAATAGCAGCCGGTCAACAGTAGTGACAAATATATACAATGTGAATGAATAGCCATGCAGTCGCGAATAGAACCACAGGCCATAAATAATGGTGGCAAAAAAACAGTAGTAGGTTATTATAGGTGATGAATGTGAATAATTAGACAGAGCAGCCCGTACCACTAATAGTTTTAAACCAGGCATCCTCAAACTGCGGCCCTCCAGCTGTTGTAAAGCTACAACTCCCACAATGCCCTGCTGTAGGCTGATACCTGTAGGCTGTTCGGGCATGCTGGGAGTTGTAGTTTTGCATAAATAATGGTGGCAAAAAAACAGTAGTAGTTTACTATAGGTGATGAATGTGAATAATTAGACAGAGCAGCCCGTTCCACTGATAGTTTTAAACTGTCGTTTTTTTTTCCTGGACAGCCTTGAACAGAACTTGTCACCTCTCCTGACATTCCCCATGGAATGACAATTCTGGAGCATCTTTTCATATAACCCTATCTTGTGCTATTCCTCTATTATTCACACTAGAAGTTTATGAATGAATTGCCAGCAGTCTGCAATGAAGTTCCAGCTGAGCGTTACCAGTTGGTGGTTGTACAATCTGCCACTGTCCAATCAGTGCTGCCAGGGACACACTCTCAACTGGTAACACCCAGATAGACCTTTACTGTAGATGGCTGGTCATTCAAAAACATCTAGTTGGGATAATAAAGGAAGGGCACAACATAGAGTCATACAAATAGATGCTCCAGAAGTGCTATTACATGGGGAATACAAGAAGTTAATGGCCTATAAAACAAAAGCAGTAATATCTCACCAATCTCCGGCCACTCTGATGTTTATCAGGTCCCCAGTAGTCTCTACTTTCTGCTCAGTCTTGACACACAGGAAATGGGCAGGCCGGTCCACCAATCACTGGCCCCAGTGGTGACCTGACTAAGCCAGTGATTGGTTAGGTGGTCATTTTTAGTGATGAGCGGCATAGGCAATATTCAAATTCACGATATTTTGTGAATTTTTGGCCGAATATTCGCCATAAATTCGCAAATTCGAGATCTCCAGTCATTGTTTACTTGATTGCGAAAATCGGCAATGTAATATATTTGCGATAAAATCTCAATAAATTCACGATTAGAATAATCAACACTATTCGCGAATACGAACATATAGCACTATATTCTAAATATTTGCAAATTCTCGAAGTGGCGATATTCGCGATTAAAATTTGCGATTCGAATATTCGCGCTCAACACTAGTCATTTCCTGTGTGTGGAGAGGGGCCAACAATCAGTGACCTGTAGGACCTCCGGAAGTTTAAAAACTGAAGCAATGGCGGATAACTGAGGCAAGTATCACTTCTTTCATTTTTTTAAATTCCAACATGACCCTTTAAAAAAATGTTAACAGCTGGAAAACCCTTTAAGAAGAGTAATACAACAGGTAGATGTAAGTTAAGCAGGTTGTGTCGCTTCAGTAAATGACATTTATCATGTAGAGAAAGTTAATACAAGCCACTTACTAATGTATTGTGATTGTCCATATTGCCTCCTTTGCTGGCTGGATTAATTTTTCCATCACATTGTACACTGCTCGTTTCCATGGTTACAACCACCCTGCAATCCACCAGCGGTGGCCGTACTTGCACACTATAGGAAAATATAGAGTGCAAGAGCGGTTAACAATGCTGGATTGCAGGGTGGTCGCAACCATGGAAACGAGCAGTGTCTAATGCAGGGATGCCCAACCTGCGGCCCTCCAGCTGTTGCAAAACTAGAACTCACAGAATGCCCTAATAGCTGTAGGTTGTCCAGGCATGCTGGGAGTAGTAGTTTTGCAACAGCTGGAGGTTCGCAGGTTGGGCATCCCTGGTAATGTGATGGAAAAATTTATCCAGCCATATGGAGAATCACAGTACATTAGTAAGTGCTCTCTCTACATGATAAATGCCATTTGCTGACGTGAGACAACCCCTTCAATGTGGAATCGTATAAGAATGTTTCATAGACTTTATATTGTATAATAATAATCATGCCAAAATTGTTTTTAGATACTTCAAACCTGTATATTTCAAAGGTGGTTCAGAAGGTTTCAATTGAAGTAAATGAAGCTGGAAGTGAAGCTGCTGCATCAACAGGTGAAAGACGACCATAAAACCTACTATGCTGCATACATACATAACATACACTTTAACTTACGTAAAACAAAGGGTCCATTTGAAAATCCCTTCTGTAGAGGCAGCTTGGCGTTACGTTCGGTCGGTGGGATATTTCTCCAGTCTTACAACCTCCCTGTGCAGACACAATACAATATTTCCTGCTATGCAGTTGGCTGCTTCTGTTACCATACATGTTCCGGGTCTCAATACCTCCAGTATGTATTAAAGGGGTTATCCCATCTTAGACAATGGGGGTATATCGCTAGGATATGCCCCCATTGTCTGATAGGTGCGGGTCCCTATATGTATAGCTGAGATCTGATGGAAATCTGTGGCAAAGACTTGGGCCCTGTGAGTGACAGCGAGGAAGTGACCCTGTGTATATTTTAGTGACACTGTGTGTATTTTAAGCAGTTGTAGACAGTTTCCATCCCCAGCTGAACTGCTATGTGCTTCGGAGAGAGTGCTCTGTGATCACAGGTGACCAGTGTGTTTATAGGAAGCCAAAATACTCCTGCCTGCAAGTGTGCTGCAAGATCCTGAACTGAGGTGGCAGAGCCCCAAGATACTTCTACCTGCAAGTAAGTAGCAGGATCCTGTATCAGGGCAGGTGAAAGCTATGATATCCATCCCTGCAGTGACCCGGCCAACCCCCTAAGCCCTGAAAGATGCCTGCTTTGAGTTGTATAAAGAATGTTTTCCTTGCCATTGCTAACCGCCTATTAAGAGTTGTATGGTGAAGTTTATGCCCTCTTTTATGTAACCGCTATGCTATAGAGCACATGGCTCTACGCCATAGTTCAGAATCGGAACATGGAGGACAAAGTCAGATCGACAAAGGATGACTCAGGCATAGTGTTGAGCGAGCACCAAAGTGCTCGTGTGCTCTGGCCGAATACATCGGTATGCTCGTGTGTTCTACCGAGCACAATTGAAGTCAATGGGAGAACCCCAGGCACCCCCGGCTCGGAAGAGAAGAGAGTGGTTCATAAAAAAAGGTTAGAAATTGATGGAAACCCCATCAAAATAGTTTGGAAACAGGATTAAGAGGATAGCTGGATGTGCCTTAGACTCCAATTATTTACGACATACACAAAGGCTATATGCCAAAAGCCAGGTCTAAGACGCATCCAGCTATCCTCTTAATGCTGTTTCCAAACCATTTTGATTGGGTTTCCATCAATTTCTAACCTTTTTTTATGAACCAGACACCCTCTTCTCTTCCGAGCAGGGGGTGCCTGGGTTTCTCCCATTGACTTCCATTGCATTAAATTGTACTCGAGCACCCGAAGTATTCGGCCGAGCACTTGGATCTGCCGAGCTTAGAGATGCTCGAACTGAACAGGTATTCAGCCGAGCATGCTCGCTCAACACTACTCAGGCAGCATTCTGGCACAACAGTGGTCAGGCGCTAAGTCAGGTCAGGCAGCAGACAGGTAGACAAGTTCAGAGGAAAAGCTGGGTTAAGCCAAGAATACGGATCAGAAGTACACCTTATCAGCTACTAGCGCCAAAAGGACTATATTGCTAGTGGATTACCTAGAGTCCTTTGAACCCCAGAGTATACTTTGGACCAGGATCCCTCTCCTCTGAAAAATATGCCCCCTTTTCACAGATTGTGCTGTGGATTGAGTGCAGATTTCCCCCAATACATTGATAGGGTGAAACCAAGGGTGACAATCTTCAGCTTTTCGCAGCATGAGCATGCTACAGATTTACTGTATGTTCCTATTTCTGTGTGGAATTTTCTACTACATGTGGATGGGGTTAAGATGAGCAAATTCCTTAAAATCTCTCTCTTCCTCCCATAGAGACAACTCCGCAGGGGGCACCAGGACAGAGTGAGATAGCGACCCCTGAGATGAGCGAGGCAGGGCATGTTGTACAATAACTGTAGACTCCACTATACAAATGTGTATTTTATTTTCATGCCGTTTGTAAATCATTAGCAAAATGCATCTGTAATAAGGGGAGCCCTGATATATTATCTGCCCAGCCAAGATGTTCATACTTTGTCCTGCTCTAATGTGTGCCATCATCCTTCCTCAACACACGGAGACAGGAATCCATTAGCCCACAAACGAGAAAAAGGGTTTTACTGGAACAAAATAAGACAGTGGAAGTCCTATCCAATGGAAAGAATCTGTTTATAGAGGATGCAACAAACAACATGGAAGATACAAGGGGGATTTATTGCATATTTTGGCCATGTCCAAATACTGGTTTATATCCAAATTCTTGGACAAATTTACATTCTGAAAATACAGCTCTGGAAAAGTCATTTTCTGCTTGTTTCTTACAGGAATGAATGTTGCAGCAATGAGTTTGACCAATCACAGATTTGTTGCAGATCGACCATTCTTGTTCTTCATCAGACACAACCCATCAGGTAAGCTAATGTTAGTGGTTTGCAAAACCTATCCATAGCACAGATGATAATGTTAGCTCACTGCTAGGATCCCAGTGTCTAATATTATGGTTAGTATTGCGTCTTCAGTTCCTTCTCAGCAGTAAGTCTTCAGTGGGGGGCAGTGTGTATGGTCAAGAATATATACTGCCAATCCATACAACTATATGGGGGTTACGGAAATAGCAGGCCATGTACAATGAGGCCAGAAAGAGTTTCACTGAATCTTTTCCAACAAAACTATATACCAATCCTGTATGTGGACTTCGCTGCAGGTGAGCAACCAGACCGCTACCTCCTAGTCCCGGTGTACTTGGCAGCTGACCTAGTGAGATCAGAAACACTAGTGCAAAGCACTAGGGACACAAGCATGACACAATTCAGAACCACACAGAGCAGATGCAAACCCAAGGCAAACACAAATTACAGGCATGAAACAAGTATTGGATCAAAGGCAGACAAATAGGTCAGGAACCCAGACATACAAACTTCATGCACTTGAACACACAGACTTAAGAAACAGACTTCAAGAACTTGGACACTGTTCAGACATAGCAGAACTTGGCAAGATGGACATGTGGAACTTGGACACTGTTCAGACACAGCAGATACATACAAAAAATGGGGAAGACTGACCGGACAAGAACTAGGACAGAATCCAGAAAATGCACGGAACAGACTTTGGCAAACAAACTAGAACAGGATTCAGACTGTGACACAGATCAGACTATGGCAAATGAACTTAAATAGAATTGAAACAGACATAACCCAAACAATTCAGACATAAACTAAAACAATGACACAGACAGACTCCAAAACGGAACAAAGCAAGACATGGCAACACAGACATGAGAGACAAGAAAGTTGCTCAACCAGGGCAGGTTATAGCCTGACACAGAACTCAGGACTATATAGAAGATTTAAAGGTGAGCTTTCACCGCTCCTGACATGTCTGTTTTAATAGCTTCATACATTCCCCATGTAATAACAATTCTGGACCATCTATTCTTATGGCTCTATGTTGTGCCATTCATGTATTATTTCTACTAGAAGTTATGAATGAATTGCTATTAGCCTTCAGTAAGGGTACAGAGGGGTGGTAACCAGTTGGGGGGGTGTACCTGCACAGTCTGAAAATGGCAGCACTGATTGGATAGAGTGAGTCTGTACAGGTAGAAACCCCCAACTGGTTACCACCCCTCTGTGCTCTTACTGCAGACTGCTAGCAATTCATTTACAACTTCTAGTAGAAATAGTGGAGGAATGGCACAACATACAGACATAAGAATAGATGCTGCAGAATTGTTATCACATGAGGAATGCAGGTAGCTATTATAATAGGCATGTCAGGAGGAAGGATTAACCCTCGAAATGATGAACTGAGAAGGAGTGCAAACACATTGGCACAATTGATACCACAGTAACCAGAACCAGAATACATGGTGCAATGGCACAAGCTAATAGCCATACCTGGAGATGGCCCTAAATCACTCCCACAAGCAGCTGACGCTGGTGCGGACAGCACAATGGTACAGGTGAACTGCCATTGTAACAATAGAATTTATTGAATCCCCTTGCAAGGAGAAATGCGTGGAAGTGAAAAGTAAGAGGGCGGTAGAATCTGTCTACAGATAGAAAAGTGATAACCCTCCCTATTGTTTCTACCTTTCATTATTGAACACTGCCCTCAGTTAACCCCTTGTTCAAGTGTTTCCAATTATATAGTGATAAGATAATAGTTCACATTCTGAAAAGTTTTCTATCATGTTACATGTTAAGAAAATGTGTTAATATTAATATTTTGTGTTTGTCCCCATACGATGTGAACATTCCCAATTATTTGGGTATTCATGTTGACTTGGGACATGTATAGGGCTTCGCTTTTTTATGTTTGGAAAATGTAAGTTAACGGAATGATACTTTAAGCAAATTTGTATTACAACGTTTATTAAAATATTCCGTAAAATAAGCATTTACTGAATAAAAGTGATCAGACATAAAAACAAGCTAGGAAAGCAGTGAGGCAAAATGAAAATATCTCTGTGTCCACAAGGCCAAAATTGACTGTGGTTAATATTTTACTGCAAAAATAGTGTAAAATATGGTATGATGCTGGAAAGTGCACCACACATATGTAAAGTTTTTTCCTTTTCGTACTTGCCTAGCAACTTTTATATTTGTGGGTGTGTTCAACAGGTCAGACCAGAAGCACTGCTTGGGGTTCAGCATGTAAGGGCGGGGAGTTAAAAAAGACATACATTGCCTGAGTGTGCCCCCAACCCCGAAACACCACTACATAACCAATACCAATACTACCATATAACTACTACCCGATAGTTACTGAATATAACCGCCATACTGTTAATGAATAAAATCCAGTGTGCAAAGAACAATATTACCCCATAGAGCGACCATATAGTGCAGTAAAATCCAATGACTTACTGTTGGTGCACATGCTCACCGGTTAAAGTCATTCACTTTTCTGATCTTTTCCACGCGGCCCAGAACACTATGAAGGTTTCTTCCATCAACAACTTGCATCTGTAGCGTTTGCAACATAGACATCTTTGGCTCTTTACTTTTCTAGAATCCTCCCTATCTTTTCCCAACATTGCCCCAGGGGTGCCCCTAGACAGTATTAGCGCTCCCCTTTTCCCCCATATACAGAAATAATGACCCCTATAGGCCCCTTTGAAGGTAACAAGACCACAAGTACCCGCTTAATAGTAATGGTGTTCCCCTGAATGCTCCCCTAAAAAGCAATAATGTACCCTTAGTGACCTCTTAAAAGCAATTATATCCCCCTGAATGCCCTCTAAAAATAAAAATATCCCTTAAGGATCCCTTTTAAAAAGCTAAAAACTCCTATGATTGCCTCCTTTAAAAGTGATAATGCCCCCTTAATAACAAATAAAGCCCCATGTGGCCCCCTAAAAAGTAATGAGGCCCCCTAGGTGGCACACACTAGAATAAGTGCCACCTTTGTGTCACAGGAGAGAAAAAAACATTATGTTAACCTCACCCCAATCCTGGGAGGCATCCCCTTACCTGCATAGTCCTGGTGCAGGTGGCAAAGTGCAAAGACATGATTGTTCTGAGACGCTGACATCATGTGCATGGTCCCAGCATTCAGCGGCCTACAAGACAGAGACAACGCACCGGTTTCAATGCTATTGGCATCCTGCAGACGCAAATACATTTGTAAGTTCTGCTTGCCTGAGTTCTCTCCTAGTGGGGCCCCAAATGAAAGTGGGTCCAGAGCCCCTGCACCACCGCTAGCTATGCCTCTGAGTCAGACCTGACCAGGGCAAGCCTTATTAGGGTGCATCACCCAACCCTGCCAAATTGAGCACCACTGAGCTTGATGTCCCGGTCACCTGGAGCATGCACCCTCAATCACACACTTAGTGGCTGAATCTTTGGAAAGCCATCCATATAGGATGACGTTTATTTTTACTTATTTTTTTAATGGGCGCTGTTATTGGGGAACCTTATATCAAAGTTAAATGGTCACTATATGTTGGGGTAACTATACACAGTATGGTACAGATATTTGTAATTTGTATGATATTATAATTTGGGCATTTTATAGCATGCTATTTCCTAGGTACAGAATTGTTAGTCCTCATGCACACGACCGTTTTTCGGGTCTGCATCAAAGCCGCAGTTTTTGCGGCTCGGATGCGGACCCATTCACTTCAATGGGGCCGCAAAAGATGCGGAAAGCACTCCGTGTGCTGTCCGCATCCACTGCTCCGTTCCATGGCCCCGCCAAAAAAATATAACATGTCTTATTCTTGTCCGTTTTGCGGACAAGAATAGGCATTTCTACAATGGGCCGCCTGTTCCGTTCCACAAATTGCGGGAGGCACACGGGCGGCTTCTGTGTTTTGCGGATCCGCAATTTGCAGACTGCAAAAAACGGAATGGTCTTTTTATTCTATGAAAGTATGTCTGTTCTAATAAGATAATCTGATACACACTCATTGACAAAATAATGACGCACCAAGAACAAGTTGTTGGAATGAAACTAAACTTTCTATGTGTGAGTGTGATGATGATATATGGAAGTGATTACACAATTATAATGAAAGCAGTAAACTGTACAACTGAAAGGAAGCTGTATTACTCTGTTGGGCCGCCACTAGCCTGAACACAAGATGAGATACGGTTGGTCATGGAGGCATAACATTTCCAAGTGGTATCCTGTGGCACATTTACCCACAGATGTTGCAGCTGAACCTGTAGATCCTGCACACTCATAGGTTACTGAAGCTGGCATACCAGTTGGAAGCCCTGCCACGAGAAGCCACATGTGTCCTGCACATATCACCAAGCTGTTCGTGTCCCTTGTATCACTACTAATGGTGACCCACTGTCATATGCGATGGCTCCCCAGGTTATCACACTAACAGTTGGGCAGTGTGCGGCTCCACAGGAGAGGCGGGATTGAAACGCTCACCATGAGGCCTCCATACTCGAACCTGACCATTGTGGGATCCCAAAAAGAACCTGGATTCGTTGCCAAAGACAATAAGGTTCCAGTTCCATAGCAGCCCAGGTTTCTTGCTCACAACAAAACTGCAAATGAAGGAGATGGTGGCTGTTTTTTTTTACCAAATTTTCTTCTGCTAAGCACCTGAAAATGATCCAGGCAGAGATAAGGGTGTGTAATGCAGGTGCCACCAGTGTATAAATGGTGGAAAATGAAACTGAGGGAGCTGCTCGTGCTTGTTGGTGGATTAAACAATCCTCTCTACTGGTGGTCTGTCTGGGCTGTCTAGAACCTGTTCGTCAAGAGTGTGTGCCCTACCCTAACCATTGCTCCCAACACTTCCTAACAATTAGGTCAGAACTGCCTAGATGGAGGGCAATTCATCGATAGACTATCTAGCTTGTCGCAGTCCGATGAAGCAGTCCCCTCTCAAAGTCTGCCAACTGGGCAAAATGTCTTTGAGTGCATTGTAGAGGCATGTCTAGCAGTCAACGATCTCTCACCAAGAGGTACACTACCCAAAAGTAGCATCTGAGAGCCCTTTTATATTGCATTGGGGAACACTTATGCCCTCGTGTGGCAAGACCCAGTGTCTAATCAGACCGTACCTGTAATCATTTACATATCTGCCTGAGACATAACTGCATTCCAAGTTTTCCGACATTTCTTTCTGGGTGCATTATTCATTTCGTCAATAAGTGTATAAAAGCATTATCTGAATAAAGCAAGCCAAAGTCAGTTTATTTCCTACATTTGCTGGGAGCTATTTTGACAGCAGTGTTTGTTAATGGCTCAGTGGATGACAATAGCAAATAAAATGGTTTACCTCAAGGTTGACAGGCCATACTATTCTCATGTCCTTCAAAGTCACACATCACATTTTATTCTATCAAAATACACAGCACTTTGTGCAAGAATAACAATCCTGCACTGGCCTTTATTCTAATGTACGTACTTATCCATCATCAGACTGTAACTCGCTTATGTCTGCGTTTAGACCCAGCCTCAGACAGCATATTTAGGACATAGCTTGATGTCTGAAGAAGATTCTCCTAGGGATGAGGATTAAGAGGTGGCAATAAGCTGATGCCGGCATGTTGCCTACTCACATGGCAGACCTTGTTGCAAAAACTTCTTAACAGTGCTTTCACACATAAGTTTTTTTTCTGGCATCTTTCTGAACTTTTGTGTTTTTAGTAGCTTTTTTGGTGCTTTTTTTGGTGTAAAAACAACAGTTCCAGATGTTATCTGGAAGTCTTTAAAAAATATGAAATACAGAACACACAAGCATTTTTTTGGTCATTTGGTGGCATTATTTGTCATTCTGGCTTCTTTTAAAAAACGCAGCATAATGTAACTCTTGGCCTTTCTGCCAACACCTGTTCTATTAGGCCCCTTGCAGACGAGCGTGTCCGGATTAGGCCCGGATGCGTCCCGGTGCATTGCGGCAAACCCGCGCGAGTAGGAACGCAATTGCAATCAGTTTTGACTGCGATTGCATTACGATGTTCAGTTTTTATTGCGCGGGAACAATGTGTTTTGCAACCGCGCGATAAAAAAACTACTGTGGTACCCAGACCCGAACTTCTTTACAGAAGTTCAGCTTTGGGTTAGTTGTAGTGTAGATTGTATTATTTCCCCTTATAACATGGTTATAAGGGAAAATAATAGCATTCTGAATACAGAATGCATAGTACAATAGGGCTGGAGGGGTTAAAAAAAATAAAATAATAATTTAACTCACCTTAATCCACTTGTTCGCTCAGCCCGCATCTCTTCTGTCTTCATCTGTGAGCAATAGGACCTTTAATGACGTCACTGCGTTCATCACATGGTCCATCACATGATTTATCACCATGGTGATGGATCATGTGATGAGCATAGTGACGTCATCAAAGGTCCTATTGCTCACAGATGAAAACAGAAGAGATGCCGGCTGCGCGAACAAGTGGATTAAGGTGAGTTAAATTATTATTATTATTTTTTTAACCCCTCCAGCTCTAGTTTACTATGCATTCTGTATTCAGAATGCTATTATTTTCCCTTATAACCATGTTATAAGGGGAAATAATAATGATCGGGTCCCCATCCCGATCGTCACCTAGCAACCGTGCGTGAAAATCGCACCGCATCCGCACCTGCTTGCGGATGCTTGCGATTTTCACGCAACCCAATTCATTTCTATGGGGCCTGCGTTACGTGAAAAACGCACAAAGAGGAGCATGCTGCGATTTTCACGCAACGCACAAATGATGCGTGAAAATCACCGCTCGTGTGCACAGCCCCATAGAAATGAATGGGTCAGGATTCAGTGCGGGTGCAATGCGTTCAACTCACGCATTGCACCCGCGCGGAATACTCGCCCGTGTGAAAGGGGCCTAAGGCTGGTTTCACACGGGCATTGCGGGATAAGATACGGGTGCGTTGCGGAAACATGCACGATTTTTCCGCGCGAGTGCAAAACATTGTAATGCGTTTTGCACGCGCGTGAGAAAAATCGGCATGTTTGGTACCCAAATGGGTTTGGGTTAGTTGTAGTGTAGATTGTATTATTTCTGAATACAGAATGCATAGTACAATAGGGCTGGAGGAGTTAAAAGAAAAATAATAATAATTTAACTCACCTTAATCCACTTGTTTGCGCAACCCGCATCTCTTCTGTCTTCATCTGTGAGCAATAAGACCTTTGATGATGTCACTCCGGTCATCACATGGTCCGTCAC
This sequence comes from Bufo bufo, assembly GCF_905171765.1. NCBI lineage: Eukaryota > Metazoa > Chordata > Amphibia > Anura > Bufonidae > Bufo > Bufo bufo. Next base: position 195,481,081 of record NC_053392.1, on the reverse strand, counting down.
ATGATCTTTTACCATGGTGATGGATCATGTGATGACCGGAGTGACGTCACCACAGGTCCTTTTCCTGCACACAGCAAAGAAGAAGACAGAAGAGATGCCGGGCTGCGCGAGCAAGTGGATTAAAGTGAGTTCAATTTTTTTAATTTTTTTTTTAACCCCTCCAGCCCTATTGTACTATTCATTCTGTATTCGGAATGCTATTATTTTCTCTTATAACCATGTTATAAAGGAAAATAATAATGATCGGGTCTCCATCCCGATCGTCTCCTAGCAACCGTGCGTGAAAATCGCACCGCATCCGCACTTGCTTGCGGATGCTTGCGATTTTCACGCAGCCCCATTCACTTCTATGGGGCCTGCGTTGCGTGGAAAACGCACAATATAGAACACCAGTGACTGTTCTTATTCGGCGCAACGTTGCTGGGACTCCTAGCAACTCTCTGCTAACTTGGTTATGTCATAATGAATTTCATTTTAAGGGGTATTCCCATCTGGGACATTTATGACATAGAACGAGGCTCCAAATTGTACAGGCAGCAAGCGCGTCCACCCTTCATTCACGGCTATGGAACTAACGCTAGAAAATAGTGTGGCTATTTTCAGGAATCCCATATTGGTGAATAGAGAGGTGGCAACGCTTGTGCTGCTTGTTCTCTATTCGCTGCTATGGGACTTTGCTATTTTGGAACTCCCATAGCAATGAATGGAGAGGACACTGCGTATGTGCAATGTGCTCTCCTTTTACTTCGGACCCCTGTTCTTGACATATATGCAGGTTGGACCCGCACCTATCAGACATGGCACATCCTATCAATATATACCCCATATGTGTCCCAGGTGAGAATACCCTTTGACCTCTTCCCTGAGAAAATCCTGCATACACCCCTGAAACCAAAGAACGCAAATTAAAGACACAGAATAAAGACACAGAACATGTTAATTGGGGAATAAAAGGCCAAATTGTTTATTTAAAATATTTAAAAAATGACAAACCCCTGACTCACGGAGAGTCACCCTCCAGCACTCAGGAGAGGAAAACCCCCTGTGGAGGAAACCTCTAGGGAACCATGGCTGGAGGGCTGCCCTTCCCTTGGGCTTAGAGGGTAATGCCACTATGTGGCTGCCACATAAATAGTAGAGGGGGGGTGCAGCAGCCGGGCTGATTTGGTTCGCTAGGCGGATGTCCCTTTCTTCCCGTTGGGCGATGGGCTTCCTGCTAGAACCTCCAAAGGTGCGGTGGGCGGGGGTAGTCAAGCTCAAGGTCCTCAGGCCATCAAGTACGGCACCAAATATGGCCGCTCACTCGCTTTTTACAAAGGTTCTTCCCTTATGACACACGTGCTTGTGATGTCACAGGTGTCTATGACTAATGTTCATGGCAGTGTTTGAAGGGTTAACCCTTTAGTGACTGTAAATGTGCCTTACTGCAGAGGCCTTTAACCCCTTCCTGACCGCACTTTGTCAATATACTCCAGTTTGGATAACCAGCATTTCCTGCTTCCGAGGAGCAGGTTTGTTCTGTAACTGACAGCCACTGGTCCAGGTGCCGACACCAGGTTGCTCTTACCTAACCCCTTCCTGGCTGCACCATGTAAATGAACAGACTAACAGCATGGTCCCGTCAGTATGTGACCCTTAATCCTATCCTGTATACATTTGTATACATCAAACCGATAGGAAATAACATTTTTCTAGGCTCCAGCAGGGCACTTTTTTGAGAGTTTACCTTCAAGACGCATAAAAATGGCCCCTGATTAACTCCTTAAGGACACGGCCATATTTCACCTTAAGGACCAGGCCATTTTTTGCAAATCTGACCAGTGTCACTTTATGTGGTGATTTCTTTAAAACGCTTTAACTTATCCAGGCCATTCTGAGATTGTTTTTTCGTCACATATTGTACTTCATGACACTGGCAAAATGAAGTAAAGAAAAAACAAAAACATTTTTATTTATATAAAAATATCAAATTTACCAAGATCTGGGAAAAATTAGCAAATTTCCAAGTTTCAATTTCTCTACTTCTATAATACATAGTAATACCTACAAAAATGGTTATTACTTTACATTCCCCCACATGTCTACTTCATGTTTGGTTCATTTTGTGAATGTAATTTTAGTTTTTGGGGACGTTACAGGCTTAGAAGTTTAGAAGCAAATCTTGAAATTTTTCAGAAATTTTTAGGTACCAGTTCAGGTCTGAAGTCATTTTGTGAGGCTTACATAATAGACACCACCAAAAAATTACCCCATTCTAGAAACTACACCCCTCAAGGTATTCAAAACTGATTTTACAAAGGTCGTTAACCCTTTAGGTATTCCATAAGAGTTAATGGCATATGGAGATAAAATTTCAGAATTTAGATTTTTTGGCAAATTTTCCATTTTAATCCATTTTTTCCAGTTACAAAGCAAGGGTTAACAGCCAAACAAAACGCTATGGCCCCTTTCACATGGGCGTTGAGGGAAAATGTGCGGGTGCGTTACGGGAACACCCGCGATTTTTCCGCGCGAGTGCAAAACATTGTAATGCGTTTTGCACTCGCGTGAGAAAAATCACGCATGTTTGGTACCCAAACCCAAACTTCTTCACAGAAGTTCGGGCTTGGGATCGGTGTTCTGTAGATTGTATTATTTTTCCTTATAACATGGTTATAAGGGAAAATAATATCATTCTGAATACAGAATGCATAGTAAAATAGCGCTGGAGGGGTTAAAAAAAAATAAAAAATATTTTAACTCACCTTAATCCACTTGCTGGCGCTGCCGGCATCTCGTCTGTCTCCTTCTGTGCTGAACAGGACCTGTGGTGAGCATTCATTCCAGGACCTTTGATGACGTCACTCCGGTCATCACATGATCCATCACCATGGTAAAAGATCATGTGACGTACCATGTGATGACCGGAGTGACGTCATCAAAGGTCCTGTAACTGTACTTAATGGTCACCACAGGTCCTATTCAACAAAGGAGACAGAAGCAGATGCCGGGCTACGCGATCAAGTGGACTAAGGTGAGTTAAATTATTATATATTTTTTTTAACCCCTCCAGCGCTGTTTTACTATGCATTCTGTATTCAGAATGCTATTATTTTCCCTTATAACCATGTTATAAGGGAAAATAATAATGATCGGGGCTCCATCCCGATCATCTCCTAGCAACCGTGCGTGAAAATCGCACCGCATCCGCACTTGCTTGCGGATGCTTGCGATTTTCACGCAGCCCCATTCACTTCTATGGGGCCTGCATTGCGTGGAAAACGCACAATATAGAACATGCTGCGATTTTCACGCAACGCACAAGTGATGCGTAAAAATCACAGCTCGTGTGCACAGCCCCATAGAAATGAATGGGTCAGGATTCAGTGCGGGTGCAATGCATTCACATCACGCATTGCATCAGCGCGGAATACTCGCCCTTGTGAAAGGGGCCTAAGGCAAAAACGAGAAAAACAATATGTGGGAGATTTATCAAAACTGGTTTAAAGATCGTAGCAACCAATCAGATTCCACCTTTCATTTTTTATTTTTTTAATTCTTTATTTAAATGAATACGGAAATCCAACCGTGCATCAGCAAAGTCAATACAGTACATCCAGTGTATCAAAGATATAGCACAACAACGATATCACCTTATACGCCAGTCAACATAACAATATCTATTGGCACTTGTGGTATAATGATAGGAACCTCGACAGAGCAGGAACCCTTTCGACTGAACAATGACCACATCGGGCTAAATTAGTAAAAACATAATCCTGGCCTTTAAACAGAGCTACCAGGAAGAGTAAAGCAGCATAAGTGCGCACAGATTAGGAGGTGCAACCACTAGACAAATATCAACAAAAGGAGAGAAACAATACACACAGACAATAGACACTAAAGGGGGGTGGGTACTAGAGAGGGGGTAAACCCATAGAGTACAGAGTAAGATCCGCAGCTCAGGCCATAAGGTCCTGAAACTCCTGAGACTCCTGAAAAGAAAACCAAGGGGCCCATGAATCAAGGAAGGCTTTATGCTTGGCTCGCAGCTGCGAGGTGAGTTCCTCCATTCTCTGGATCTCCTCCACTTTTTGGATCCAACAACTAATTGTCGGAGGCGCAGAGAGCTTCCATCTCGCAGGGATACACGACCTAGCCGCTATCACCAGGGAGCACAAACATGACTTCCGAAGCACACTCATTGGCAGACCCGAGAGAAATAATAATAAGAAACCAGGGGTGTGTGGTATCGTAAATCGGAAAATTAAGGACAAGGTCTTATGGACCAACTGCCAAAAAGGACTAATTTTTGGGCAATCCCAGAAAATGGGCATCATGGAGCCCATAGCGGAGTCACAGCGCCAGCAAATAGGAGATGCGGATGGGAACATGTTCTGCAATCTGGTTGGAACATAGTACCATCTGGACATTATCTTATAACCCGCCTCCTGGAACTTACTCGCTATGGATGACCTGTAGAGCAGACTGAAGAGTTTTGACCAGTGATCGGGGGGGATGTTCACTCCCAAGTCTTGGGACCATTTAGCCACAAACGGTGGAAGATAGTCCTGTCGAGGGGCTACCAAGGAAACATTCGGAAAGGGAATGTCTGTAGGCGCCAAACCCAACACAAATTTTCTCAAATGAAGTAAGAGCCCTGTCACACCCAGTGGAGGTCAGAATAGCGGATAAAAAATGCGTCAGTTGCCTGGATCTCCAGAAACCCAAAGGGCAGGGATCTGTTATGCTCAAAATCTCGTCATAGGTGCGCCATCTGCCTGAAGTTCGGAAGAAGGGAGCACGGGACCTACCATTAGTCCTCCACTGCAAGAACGGTCTGCCCCTGCAACCCGCTGGGAAAGTGGGATTCCCCAAGATGGGAAATAAAGGTGAGGGGGAGGGGGAGATCAAGGGATTATCTCTAATTCTATGGAACTGTGAAATGGTGGGGCCGATTGTGGGATGATTATAAAGGGCTTAAGGGGGTTTCAAATCCACCCAGGGCAGGGAAGCTAACGGACAGTTCGAGCAGAGTTGTTCAATTGATACCCACTGCTTGAGCTGTGAGTGCCTACACCAATCCACTATCCTTTGGAGCAGGGAGGCTGAATGATATTTACGTAGGTCAGGTACACCTAGCCCCCCCTTTGTCCCTCGGTATGTGTAAAAGAGATCTGGCAAGTCTCGGGCTACCCTTTGCCCAAATAAACCTAAATATGTCCCCATGAATCCTGTTGAAGAAACTAGCGGGGAGTTTGATGGGGAGGGTCTGAAAGAGGTATAACACCCGTGGGAGAATGTTCATTTTGAAAAATGGCACATCGTCCAAACCAAGTGTGCAGTGCTTTCGACCACTTCTTAAGATCTTCCCTAATCCGATCCCGGAGAAGGATAAAGTTTCTGTGGTACACCTCTTTCAGATCCGTGGGGATAAATGTGCCTAAATATTTTACTGCTCCAGATGCCCACTTGAAAGGGAAGGAGACAACTAGGTCGGCCACGAGCGTGGCCGGAAGAGACACATTCAAGGCCTCTGATTTCTGGAAGTTAATCCTCAGATTCGAGAGGCCATGAAACGTGTGGAATTCCACCATCAAATTCGGGAAGGAAATCTTGGGATTAGTTAAAGTAAACAACAGATTGTCCGCATATGCCGCTATCTTAAATTCTCTACCCCCAACCGAGAGTCCCGATATATTCGGGTTCTGTCGGATTGTCCTCAGGAGCGGCTCCAGGGTAAGAACAAAGATCAATGGGGAGAGGGGACAACCCTGGCGGGTCCCATTCCATATCGCAAAGGACGGAGAAAAAACACCATTCACCTTTGCGACCGCAGAGGGAGACTCATATAAAGCTCTGATCCATGATGCCAAAGGACCGGTGATACCGAAATATCGCAACACCGCGAACAACCAAGGCCATCCCACCCTGTCAAAGGCCTTTTCAGCATCTGTGGACAGGAGACAGAGTGGGGTATCTCGGATCTTGGCATGATGAATCAGGTTTAGAACCTTAGTGGTATTATCTCTCGCCTCACGCGACGGAATGAAACCCACCTGATCATTGTGTATGAGATCAGAGAGCAGTGGGACCATCCGCTTGGCCAGAATTTTAGCGAACAACTTAAGGTCCACATTTAATAAGGAAATGGGACGATAGTTGCCGCATAGGGTGGGATCCTTCCCTTCCTTATGTATCACTGTAATATGAGCATGTGACATGTCAGCGGGTATAGGACGTCCTGTGCTAAGTGTGTTGAGAGCCTTAGCCAGAGGGGTCTGGAGCAGTGGTAAGAATCTCTTATAATATGACGCAGGGAGACCGTCTGGTCCCGGGGCCTTACTGGGTTGCATGTTTTCAAAGCCTCTGCTATTTCTTCTGTCGAGATCGGTCTATCTAAGTCCTGAAGGGAGTCTGCAGGTAGTCTAGGCATGCCCGAATCCACCAGATAATGGTTCATCATTGAATGCAGAGACTCACTCGTGTCGTTGGGTTGTGAGAGATTGTATAAGGATTGATAATACTGAGCAAACGCTTCTGCAATCGGGACGGGGTTATTAAGAGGGGGCCCTCGGGTAGCGGCGATATGGGGAACATAATTCCTAGCTCTTTGCATCCTAAGTAATCTGGCTAAGAGTTTGCCACTTTTGTTTCCAAACTCAAAGAGATACCGGCGGCCTTTGGCTAGAATGGTTTTGTACGTACATCTAACTTTTCCTTAAGCTTACTTCTAGCCAATAGGAGGGAAGTGTGCGCAGCCACCGCATGAGACTTTTTATGGGCCTGTTCAAGGGTAACTATTTCCGCCAAAATCTGTGAGATTTCCGCTGCCCTCTCTTTCTGACGTCTAGCTCCATGCTTGATGAATTCACCTCGGATTACACATTTGTGAGCCGCCCAAACAGAGATGGTGACACGTCATCAGTTTGATTAATTTCAAAGTAATGGGAGATCTCTGTATGTACCTCCTGAGCCACCACCAAATCCTGCAGTAAGGATTCATTCAATCGCCACTGCCAAGATTTCGGAGCAGGGAGGGGGGAATTCAATGAAACATGGAGCATTGCGTGGTCTGAAAAGGTCAGCGAATCTATGACCGACGAAGCCAGGAGGGATACCGCCGAGTGTCTCAGTAAAAAGTAGTCTAGTCTGGAATAAGTGTCCCTCACTGCAGAGTAAAACGTAAAGTCTTTGACCTCAGGGTTAAGAACACGCCATGCGTCTACTAATTGATGGTAATGGAGAAGCTTTTTGAAATCCCGGAGATACGAATGAGAAAGGTGACAGGATCCCCTAGAGACATCCGAAACCAGATCTAGTGCCACATTGAGATCCCCCCCCGACCAACAAGGTACCCTCTGCAAAATCCTCCAGGCGAGTCAGTATCCCAGCTAGGGCCTTGAGTTGTTTGGTGTTAGGCAGGTACAAGTTAGCCAGGGTGAGAAGCTGCCCCGCTAGATGTCCCTTGAGAAAAAGAAAACGCCCGTTATCATCAGTACGAGCATCTAAGAATTCCCAAAGAACAGATCTGGCAATGAGTATGCTCACTCCCCTAGATTTTGACCCTGAGAAACAACTATGGTAGGTATCAGGATACCTAGGGGATTTAAGTGTTGGCATAGCGTCCCTGCGGAAATGGGTCTCCTGGATAAAAGCTACCTGTACCTTCTTACTCCATAGGAGCCGGAGAATGAAGAAGCGCTTCTCAGGGGTATTCAGTCCATTGGCATTGATAGACGCAAACTGGACCGTGGACATGGTTGTAACCTGCTGAGAGAGAGGAGAGTGCAAAAAAAAACACCTCACAACAGAGGAAACAAGAGGAAGGGGGGGGGGAGACAAGACAAGACAATAAAACAGTACAATATAACCCTAACTGGCTAGTCCAGCGAGGGTGCACAAAGCCTGCAGAGAAAAACTCAGCAGAAAAATGTGGGACAAACTCCCACTATGCGATTCTTGGAAGGCTCGATATGAGTCGACCAAGATTCGCTAGACCTAGTTGGAGAGAGAAGAGCAAACAGTAAAAGAACAACCAAATGTCTCCCAATCCCTGAGCCCAGATCATATGATTCTAGATGGCAAACAAAAAGTCAACTGGCTAGTAGATGAAACAATAACAGTAAGACCACTCGACAGGAGTGAGGTATCGGCACTTGGGGCATATCACACAAGGACCCTGAGAGAACCAGTTACTGATTAAGAGAGTAGAGGCCTACACACCACAGCAAAGGCCCGTCAATCTGGAACAGCTCGGGCCGAAAACTCTCGTCCCCCCCTTGGTACATCCTGAGGCAATAACCGGCCGGCTATCACCCCCACCCTGAAGACTAGATGAGTCCAGGACAAAAGAAGCAGGGATCGGAACGTCCCACCAGTTCGGCAGTGAAACTATCGGAACATCCAAGAAGCGGGATAAGTCCTCTGCCTGATCCGGTGAGAGAAGAGCAAAGGTAGTCCCATTCCTGCGAACAATCAGATGGAAGGGGTGTCCCCAACAATACGTGGCTCCAGCTTCAGTGATGGTTTGGAGGATCGGCTTCAGAACACGTCTTATCATCAAGGTTCTTCTAGAGACATCAGGTAGAATATGTACTTTGACTCTGTGGACCCTATCCAATTCTCCTCCTCCGGTCTGTCAAGGAGAGTATTGAAGATAAACGTCACCGATTTACGCAGTTCTGAGGACTGAATGTCTTTAGGGATCCCCCGCAGCTTAATATTATTACGGCGCCCCCTGTTCTCCTGATCATCAAGCTGAAGCAGCATATGTCTGTTCATGGCTTTCTGAGAGGCCACACTTGCCTCCACCTGAGTCAAACGTGAGTCCAGAGGGGTAGAGAGACTCTCCTGGGAGGACAGTTTGGTAGAAATGGCGCAGATATCAGCTTTGACTGAGGCAATTGCCTTGTCTTGTTTAGATTCAAGCTTCGATAACATCGTCTCTAAGTCCATTTTAGTGGGCAAAGTGCTAAGCAGCGACCAAATATCACGCAGCTTGGGTCTTTTAGCGCGTTTGTGCTCGGATCGGCTCATGCTGAGAGGGTACCCTACCTAAGCTTATACTCCACCCCCCCAACCTAGAAGCAGCAGAGTTATGCCGGAACTGCTTATCGAAGGGTAGCCTAAAGGGGGCTACCCCAATGATGAGACCTGAAAGAAGGGAGGGCTCCTGGGTGGGTTGAAATCGTTCGAACCGACAAGTGGGGGGAGGAAGGCCAGGTTTAAATAGTGAACGCCCCGCCTCCCCTCACACAAATGCGGCACTCTTAATTGCCTACCACTTGTGCTCGGATCGGCTCATGCTGAGAGGGTACCCTACCTAAGCTTATACTCCACCCCCCCAACCTAGAAGCAGCAGAGTTATGCCGGAACTGCTTATCGAAGGGTAGCCTAAAGGGGCCAAAAGAACCATGCATAGGAGTTAGAAAACTTGATAACAGAAACTACAGACCAAAACTCGAAAGCCAATGATATTTCGTATAAGGATCCGGGATATTACGCATGGAACACGCGGAACTGCGAGGACCCAACCGTTTGATGACATGTACTGGCACCTTATGCATGGACGCCGCCGCTGCCGCGCCCATGCGGAAGGAATGTCCTGTGATCCAGCGAGGACCGACCCCTGGACCTGTCAACTAACCTGAATGTACGTAAGAAAGGCCGCGGTGGTTAGCCGGGCATTGCCTAGTTCGAGTACGGGAGAACATGCCGCTTGGACTAAATACTACGCAGCCAAGCCTCCAAGGCATGCACCGGACACAATCTGCTGTCCGTGGGAAAGTATCTGACCGCCACTGGTTGCCCCGGCCGTGACGTCTTGGACGAGGCCAAGGTGAGGACATAGATGGACCCGCGCCGGATGAGCTGACCTTTCCGCAGGCACCCAGCCAGCGTATTGGTGCCCATGAGCTCGCCTGACCTGAGGAATCCATGGAAGGCCAGGTACAAGGCTGTTTCTACCAGAGCGCTAACCTGTGGCCCGAACGGTTTGCCCCTGCAGTTTGCCTGTCACGGCCTGAACAAGCTACCGGTAAATGGCTGACGCCCATGTCGTTTCACAACAGACATCTTGCGCAAACCCTTCAACGCCGCTTTGATCGGGTGGGCGGAGAAGAGTGACGGTAGGTCCGGATGTAGCCTGTACCAATGGTGCTGAATACCTGCCATGTATAGTTAACAATGCTATAGGACAGGTTTAATTGAGAGTGGCAAAAACCCTGACAAAGCCCAATAGGTGAGTGATAGGCCCCCGGCCAGCGGCCGGGTAGGTGTTCTCATATCTCTGAAACAGGCGCCAAGCTGTCTTGTAAGCCCTCAGAGTATTACTGGCCAAGGAATTGGCCATCAGTCTCTTAGCTATGGTGAGATGGGAGACTAGTCCCAGCGCAGCTGGGCCTGGTGAGGAAATTATTTATTTTTTTAATCTCCATGCGTGAGAGACTCTAATGGCGGAGTCCTGTGTGTAAACCTAAAGCGGAGAAGCCATGCGTGAGAGACTAATGGCGGAGCCATGCGTGAGAGACTAATGGCGGAGTCATATGTGTGAACCTAAACGGAGAAGCCATGCGTGAGAGACTAATGGCGGAGTCATATGTGTAACCTAAAACTGAGAAGCCATGCGTGAGAGACTCTAATGGCGGAGTCATATGTGTAAACCTAAAACGGAGCAGCCATGCGTGAGAGATTCTAATGACGGAGTCATATGTGCCAACCTAAAACGGAGAAGCCAGGCGTGAGAGACTAATGGCGGATTCGTATGTGTAAAACTCACACTGAGAAGCCATGCGTGAGAGACTCTAATGGCGGAGTCATATGTGTAACCTAAAACGGAGAAGCCATGCGTGAGAGACTCTAATGGCGGAGTCATATGTTTAACCTAAAATGGGGAAGCCATGCGTGAGAGACTCTAGTGGCGGAGTCATATGTGTAAACCTAAAACGGAGAAGCCATGCGTGAGACTCAGATGGCGGAGTCATATGTGTAACCTAAAACGGGGAAGCCATGCGTGAGACTCTAATGGCGGAGACATATGTGTGAACCTAAACGGAGAAGCCATGCGTGAGAGATTCTAATGGCGGAGTCATATGTGTAAACCTAAAACGGAGCAGCCATGCGTGAGAGATTCTAATGGCGGAGTCATATGTGTAACCTAAAACGGGGAAGCCATGCGTGAGACTCTAATGGCGGAGACATATGTGTGAACCTAAACGGAGAAGCCATGCGTGAGAGACTCTAATGGCGGAGTCATATGTGTAAACCTAAAACGGAGCAGCCATGCGTGAGAGATTCTAATGGCGGAGTCATATGTGTAAACCTAAAACGGAGCAGCCATGCGTGAGAGATTCTAATGGCGGAGTCATATGTGTAACCTAAAACGGGGAAGCCATGCGTGAGACTCTAATGGCGGAGACATATGTGTGAACCTAAACGGAGAAGCCATGCGTGAGAGACTCTAATGGCGGAGTCATATGTGTAAACCTAAAACGAAGAAGCCATGCGTGAGAGACTAATGGCGGAGTCATATGTGTAACCTAAAACGGAGAAGCCATGCGTGAGAGACTCTAATGGCGGAGTCATATGTGTAAACCTAAAACGGAGCAGCCATGCGTGAGAGATTCTAATGGCGGAGTCATATGTGCCAACCTACAACGGAGAAGCCATGCGTGAGAGACTCTAATGGCGGAGTCATATGTGTAACCTAAAACGGAGAAGCCATGCGTGAGAGACTCTAATGGCGGAGTCATATGTGTAAACCTAAAACGGAGCAGCCATGCGTGAGAGATTCTACTGGCGGAGTCATATGTGCCAACCTACAACGGAGAAGCCATGCGTGAGAGACTCTAATGGCGGAGACATATGTGTGAACCTAAACGGAGAAGCCATGCGTGAGAGACTCTAATGGCAGATCCGTATGTGTAAAACTAACACGGAGAAGCCATGCGTGAGAGACTCAGATGGCGGAGTCATATGTGTAAACCTAAAACGGAGAAGCCATGCGTGAGAGACTCAAAAATGTATTTTTAATTTTTTATTTATATATATATATATATATATATATATATTTTTTTTTTTTTTTTTTTTTTCTCTATCAACCACTTAAGCAGCTCTCGTATGGGCACAGCTCTGAGTACGAGCATGAAGAGCATGGTATAACGCAGATCACCTGCACGGACTAACTAACATCTTGTGCCTAAATAACCCCCTTGGAACCTTATGTACGGCCGGCAGCAGGAAGCCAGCCACCGCCTATGATCTGCTCCCCCTGACCGAGCCTAGTACTCCTTCCCCTGATCCCTGCCTACCTAACGGCACGGCGGCCCGTGCCAGACTTTATTGAAGATGAGGAGCCTTACCCCCCAGCCACGTGGGGAGCTCACGCTGCTCCCTGGCAGAATGCACCAGTGCGGGGGAGCCCCCCTCCTCAGCTAGGGCCGACCCACCGCCGGCTGGACACTCGTACCGCGTGGGGAGCAGCGCCACTCCCTGGCAATGTGCACCGGATCAGAGGGAGCCCTTCCTTTACCGTGGGCCCCGGCCCCCGCTGGTTTGAACCGTGTGCCGCGTGAGGAGCCGCACAGCTCCCTGGCATTGTGCGCCGGTGCGGGAGTGCCCCCCCTCACCTAGGGGCTGGTTATTGTGACTGGAACCCGCTGGGAGACTGAAGCCTAACTGGACCTACCTGTGACCGTGAAGGCTGACCTCCCAGGCCGTGGCTGACCCACGTGCGTAGTCGTGACACAACTACCCGTAGATGCCCACCCAGTGCCTGTAGTTAACGGGAGTGCGACCGAGTCTGTGGATGTGACCGACTAGCCCCTGTAGTCGTGAGGGGACCCTACATCGAGAGTAGCGGTAACGGACCATCGCCTGTAGACGTGGTAGTATTACCTCATGAGTCTGTTGACATGAGACTAATGCCTGCAGTCGTGGCCGGTCTTAATAATGAGTCTGTAGTCGTAACGGATTTGTGCCTGCAGTCGTGGCAGGGCTTTAGAGCGGGTCTGTAGTCGTGACAGACTGATGCCTGCAGTCGTGGCAGGACTTTATAACGAGTCTGTAGTCGTGACAGACTGATGCCTGCAGTCGTGGCAGGGCTTTATAACGGGTCTGTAGTCGTGACAGACTGATGCCTGCAGTCGTGGCAGGACTTTATAACGAGTCTGTAGTCGTGACAGACTGACGCCTGCAGTCGTGGCAGGGCTTTATAACGGGTCTGTAGTCGTGACAGACTGTTGCCTGCAGTCGTGGCAGGGCTTTAGAGCGGGTCTGTAGTCGTGACAGACTGATGCCTGCAGTCGTGGCAGGGCTTTATAAGGAGTCTGTAGTCGTGACAGACCTGGCAAAGCAACATTCCTATCTATACCATTATTATTATTTTATTTTTTTTCCCCCCCACCAAAGGCCACGACTGTAGGCGCCACCCTGTAAGAGATGCGCCAGAGGCCTGGACATAATAGTCCACCATCCCCCGTCCCCCAAGCCTATGCAGGAGAAAAGAGGGGGTTGGCCCCCGCATGCACCACCCCTGACTCACCTGGCGGCCATGACAGCCACGAACCCCACAGTATCGTAAGTTAGCCCACCACCTGTGGACCTGAATAACCAAGGACAGACGTGTGAGTGAGCGCACGCCAGCTGGGCGACACTTCACTCATGCCACCGCTCCCTAGCTAACCACCGGATTATTGTGACTGCGCCCGAACCAACCCCCTGACTGACCGTATGGGCTTACGGGCGGCCCGGCTGCGTGCGCAAAGTGACGTGGCCAGCCCCCTTCCTTGAAGCCCTCTTTATATTTGATCCTTGAACATATTCCAAATTTTATTTAATTTTTTTTTTTTTTTTTTTTTATACTCCTGCCTTAGTACCTAGCCACTGTGCCTGAGCAGAGGAGCCCTGCACCTGGACTGCAGTACCAGTATGGGCCTGTAGGTGTCGACCATCCCCCGCCCTCTCTCAAGCCAGGACCTGCTGGAGCGCAGCAAGCCAGTGATTCCCTTCTAGGTTAGAATTAACCATTGAAATCATAACTTGTTATACAGTGCACATGTCTGAGTATCTGCTTATCTTGTCTTGCCTGAGTTTGGCGCAGTAAAGAAGACGAGTTTATTCTGCAGCGGATTCCTAGACATGACTGAAAGTCACATAAGCATGTCCACCTTCACAGCCTCGCTAATTGTAATTACCAGGAGAACGTGCATCAGGATCGGCTGCGAGGGATTTGCGCTCCGCCATGTGGAACATTGCATCCCGTGCCCACCGCTATCGACTATTTGTACAGGGAAAGCCGCGGCGTATTAATCGCCTATAGGTTTCGGCTTCCGTCCCCTGATCCTGCAGCTGGACCTCCGCTTACTGATTGCAGCTAATGAATAGACCCCTGTGTGAGCGGACGGCGTTTTCCTCTACGGCGGAACGTTCTGATACGGGAGTGAGATATATAACGCTGCGTCGTGGAGCCGACGGCCGGCGTGACCGATGCTCAGGGTATGCGAGCGGACGTCGTGACCCGTCGCTGCTGAGCCACAGGTGAGGGGTGCCTGCCTGGGGGACGCTGCATGTGGGAGCGGGGGTGCTTAGCGCAGGGCCTGGAGCGGATCGGGGTGCCTGTCTCGGGGTGCCGGAAGCAATCGGGAGTGCGGGCAGTCTCCAGCGCAGCTGGGGACCGGCGGCACGCTCGGCAGCCCCACATGTTATACATAGCGAGACGGGTGTGCAAGCCACCCTGCCTACCTAATCACCGTAGCGACGAGCTCGACGCAGCCGATCCCCCGATCCTCCAGTGACGCATGCCCTTCTCTGGCACCAACCCACAAGCCGATTCGAAATCGTTCGAACCGACAAGTGGGGGGAGGAAGGCCAGGTTTAAATAGTGAACGCCCCGCCTCCCCTCACACAAATGCGGCACTCTTAATTGCCTACCACTTGTCAGGCGAAGAGGAGGTTGAGGACGTCGATTCAGAGTCCTCTGACACTGATTGCGGATGGAAAATAGCAGGGGTATCTGGTAAGTCCTGCTGTGACACCGAAGGATTCCCCCCTACGGTAGATACCCCTACAGGGGCGACAGGAGGCATGGTCTGCGAAGCGGCTGCAGGGGGAGACCCCGTAACGATAGACTGCCATGTCTGCAGTTGCGGTCCTGCTACCTCAGGCGCCCGTGCTCCAAAAGGATTTACCCCCAGAGTCTCTGAGCCCTGTGAGGGCGCCGCGGAAACCTGCGGTCGGCGGATCTCCTGACAGGGGGAGTCGGGCGGCAGTCTCACCTCAGCTCTAGTGGATGCAGGCACCGGCGTGGAAGGCAGGGAGGCCGCTTGCAGTGAGGGCCAGGAGCCGGAGGTAAAAGCGAAGGTGGCCTTTGCAGGCATCAGCTGTGTCCCCTCTGAGCTCCGGTCTACAGCAATCGGGGATCCGGAGAGCAAGGTAGCTGGGGCTGGGGACAGGTGCGGACTCTGCCGTACAGTCACGTCCGGCCCTGTCGCTTCAATCGGCGCTATCTTGGGAGAGCCGCTCAGAGGCACTGCCGGCGGCTGCTGCGTGAAATACCGGGCGATCTGCGGTTCAGCTGGCATGAAGCGGGTCCCAGAGCGTCTCACCATACCCCCTGGAAAAGAAAAGGGCCACAAGGAGTCTAGATTAAGGTATAAACGAGGGCCCAGGGACCGGGAGCTCTGAAGGTAAGCTGCTCACACGTCCATGCTCAGGCCACGCCCCCCTCTCCACCTTTCATTTTTCACCGCTCCTTTGGAAAATGAAAGGTAGAAGTGGCCATAAAAACTGCAAGCAGCTATTCCGGTGTTTTTTAAATCGTAAAAAAAATGTCAATGCCAAATTCATGTCATGTCTCTTTCACACAAGCATATGGAAATCTGTCCGTATTCCGGCTCCAGAATATGCATGGATTTCGGATGATTCAGTAATTAATCTTGATTTACCTACTTATTACGTTCTTCCTGTATTTTTGGTAGACTTCTATAGACTATAAATGGCATATTTGAAAGCAAATACATATAAAACTCAGACATGCTGCGTATTTCAAATACTGACAGAAATGATACGCCTATGTAAGAAGCCCTATTCATTAGCAGCCAATACCTGTACACAAAACACGCACCATATACGGATTGCAAATACGTTCATGTGAAAGATGCCTACATCTTCTTTAGGCCTCTTGCACGCGGCCGTAGTGCTCCCGTGGCCGTTTTGCAAGCCGCATACAGCGGTTCCGCAATACACGGGGCACCGGCCAATTGCATTTCGCATCATGGATGCGGACCCATTCGAATGGGTCTGCAAATTCGGAGATGTGGTGCGGAATGGAAGCACGGAACGGAACCCCACGGAATCACTGCGGAGTGATTCTGTGGGGTTCCGTTCCGTGCTTCCGTTCCGCAGAAAAATGGAACTTGTTCTATCTTTTTGCAGAACAGACGGATCGCGGACCCCATTCAAGTGAATGGGTCCGCATGCGGCTGTCCCACGGTCGGTGCCCGTGCATTGCGGACCGCAGCACGGGCACGGCCAGCACACAGTCATGTGCAAGAGGCCTAAACCTGTGAACCTACTCTCCTAGCTAACCACACAGCGTAAAAGCACAAAAAGTCACACGTTTTTGAACAAAAATGGTGCACATCCATTGTTCAACCTTTACTACACCAGAAACGTGGTGTACAAGGCTTCATTAGTTCCCCCCATTATATTGTATTACTATTGTTAGGATACATCTACACAAACACATTTTCCAACAAAATTTGGGCAAAATCCACAACAAATCTGCTGCAAAATCTGCATGTGTTAGGGCTCCTGCACACAGCCGTGAGTGTTTTGTGGTCCGCAAATTGTGGATCTGCAAAACACTGGGTAAGTGCATGTCGCCATTTTTTGATGAGATGAATGCGGATCTGATGTGGCCCGAAACACAAAGACGTTGTTGTGGATTTCACCCTATGGACTATGCATTGGAATGGTTAAAAATCCACACTACATATGTCAATTTCTGGGTGGAATTTTTGATTTTATTTTGCAGTCTGTGGATAAGATTTGGTAAAATGTAATCTACGTTTCTGCTGCAGTTATATAATGCAGATTTTCAACCCAAAAATACAGATGGAAAATCTGTAGTGTATCTGCCAGATGTGAAGATATCCTAAAATGGACAATGCACATTGGGGTCAGCAGCCTTGTTTTGTGTGAATGTAACTGAGCGCAGGGCATTGCTCATATATGAGATGTATACGTGGAATATAATATGGAACAGAGGTTCATTCGAATTCCCCCGTTCAGCGATGACAAGTATCCCATACGCATCTGGACAAATTCAGTGCCACTGCTGCCTAATTGCTTATGGGACAACCACTCAAAGTTGAAATTAATTGAACTATAATAGTCAATAACTTTATGGAAAACTAATAATTGGTTCCAAAGCCTCCAAATATCATACTAATATAAGAAAAGAAAAATGAAGAACATGAAGCAGACGAGCATTACCGATAAAACAAGTCCTTATCATATAAAAGTCAGTTCCTGGAAGCTGTGACTCACTTTCTTTTCTGGGGCCCTGTGCAGTACACACAAAGGTAGGGGGGGGAATGGGAGGGGGGGGGGGGGTATTTACCAATGACGAATTTACTAATAATATACAAATAGTTTTTGGCGTAAAAAAAACCTGTTTTGCAACCTTTTAAATGCTTTGTTGCACGGGTGTTTTTACGCAATTCTTGCCAATGTGGAGTGTCAGGGCCAGGGTGGGGCTCAGTGGAGGTGAAGAATTTACTATCATTTACGCCTTGAAAAAAGCTTTGAAAACTACTGCACTCAGAGACTGGAGTAGTTTTCAATCTAGGCGCACGGACAGCCAGAGGAGAATGTGCAGGGGATATTAAACACCCGCATAAAATGCTGGTGTTTGATAAATGACCCCCACTGAAAAAATTGGGGTTCCCTTGTAATTGCATTTGAAAGCTCATCCGCTTAAGGGGCATGTGCAGGATCAGGGTTAAGTTAGCTTTTTTTTTGTATAATGGGGGCATACTGCCCCATTATCATCGGCGCCAGGAGCTTTCAGTAAACAAACACTTCAGACGCATTGAGAAAAGACGCTAAGTGGGACTAACAGCAGTATGAAGACATGCTTGCTAAATAATGGAGGGGATGGGGAGCCTTCAATCATTAATCTATCCCTGAAAAACCCCTTTAGGGTGTCCATACACGATGCAGCCAGGCTGCAGCATCCACATGTGGCTTGCCATTGTTTCAGGTGTAGTCCGGAAATAAACAGCCAGTACAGGTGAGACCCGCCAATTAGAAGTTCTCTGCCTGCGGATCACATTACCAAGCCACCCCATGTGTGGACGCCATTAATGATGTTAGATCAGTCGTTGATCCAAACAGAACGTAGGTCAAGCTGTACAAGTTGTAATGACAATGTCCAGACATCTAGTGGCAAGTAATGGTACTGCATCAGATATGGTTTACCTTGTAAATGATGAATATTTTGTGTCCTCTTCTATTACCCATAGGAGTTAATACTCTTCCGCTATAGGCCGACACGGCTCATCTAAAACGTGACATGTTCATGAATTTTACACTTGACAGTTGAAGATCTATGAAAATGTCACTTGCAACTTTCACTGCCAAAGTACTCCAGAAGAGCTGATTTATTGTTAGCACGGGGCAATGGCTATCATAACCGTAGGTAATATCTCATGCCTTCCGCTGCAGAATGTGAGGACGGGGTGAGCGGGTTAATGTATTATTTCATGGAAAATCCAGTAGTGCATAACCTTTTAAATATGTGAAATTAATTGAAGATCTATATCTTCCCCGCACATAGAGCATTTATCAGACAATGCTGAAAGTCCTAGAAGTCAAAGTACTTGGTAACTGTGAAATATGAAGCCAAAGTGATGGTTATAAGACCACTGGATAGAACCGCCATCCATTGCAGTACTGACACCTTTCAATGCAATGACGGTCTGTAATAGTAAAAACAAGGCCGCCTATTGATTCCCATTGTCTCTTGATCTTCCTGCCGTCCTCTAATGGATTGTTTACTCTCCTAGGATCAATTCTATTTATGGGGAAGGTGACAAATCCAGATGAAAGCGATGCGAGAGGACGAGACGTGGAGTCACTGTAACAAGAAAAACGCCCAGATTCCTCGGACGCGCGCAGGGCAGCGCCACATGAGCTACCATTTATAATACTGGCTGTTATAAGCTGCTCTCTAGTAAAGAACACCATGAAATTATCAGCATGTCATGAGTTACGTTTTTTTTTGTTTTCTAGCGACAAATAATTGTGTTTTAATCATATAATTGAATACTTTTGTAGTGTTTTCACCTGCGGTGGTTTTCAGTGCTGATACCTTATCGCAGATGGGTTTGAATAACAATAGCGCCAGAAATAAGGTCCTTTTACACGGGACAATCAAAGGGTGGTAGGATCGTTGCCCTGTGTAAACATGCACCGCGATCAGCTGGCAAACCTCTGGCACTCCGGCTGTTGTGAAACTACAACTCCCAGCATGCATATTTGGCTATTCTTTGAACTCATATAGACATAAATAGAGCATGTTGGGAGTTAAGGTTTCCCAATAGCCGGAGGGCCGGCGGTTGCTGACCCCTGTCTCTGGTCCATCAGTACCTAGGTAAGTCACATGACTTACATCCAGGATTATAAACTATGGGCAAGTCTGTGGTGAGAAAAGGAACAGATGATTGCTCTTATCTGAACTATTGTAATTCAGACGTGTTTATTCATCCACAACGTAAGAACACAGGCGGCTTACACACCCAAATCCTAATCAAAAGCTCCTCCGCATGAACAAGCACGCTTCGTCAGGGGAAGGAGTCTTTAACTTGACCTTGACTGGTTTTTGGGTGTGTAAGTTGCCACAGCTCCTCAGCTGCCTCTTTAATAATACATGTATTTAGGCCTGTCGAGGAAACGCTGTCCAAGAACCTGATTCCAGAGTCAGGAATACACTGAAATTGCTGGAATGCATGGTGGTTGTAACCATGGAAACGAGCAGTGTATAATGTGATGGGAAAAATAAATCAAACCAGCAAAGGAGGCAATATGGACAATCACAATACATTAGTAAGTGCCTTGTATTAACTTTTGGGGTCATTAATCAAACTGGTATAAAGTGGAACTGGCTTAGGAGCTTTGAAAAATGATAGGTGGAATCTGATTGGTTGCTATGGGCAACTAAGCCAGGTCTACTTTACACCAGTTTGATAAATGACCCCATTTGTCTACATGATAAATGACATTTGCTGAAGTAAGACAACCCCTTTAATGATGGTGACGAATGCCTTTGTATGACATCCATCAGAGGCACCCATTTAACGTATACGTTATGTGGGACAAAAAAAAGATGTGCACACAGCCTTATACTCACCCCAGTCTCTGTGGCGCTGATCCGGTTCTCTTGTTTACAGCAGGAGCGTGCAACTGTTGAGGACAGTGATTGGCTGCAGCAGTCATGTGCCATATACTGGCTTGTCCCCACTGCAGTCTGAAAACAAGCAGCGGCAGGAGGAGCAGATCAGCGCCGCAGAGAACAGGGCTGGAGATAGGTCTGACTATAAGATCATTTTTATTTTAAGAAATTGTAGGGCTTGTCTTAGATTTTTATCTTGGGCAACTCCTTTTAAAGAGTTTTTCCAGTAGTTTAATATTGATGGATTCTACACAGGATAGGTCATTTATATCTGTTCAGTGGGGGTCCGACTCCCAGTACCCCCACTGATCAGCCATTTGTAGAGGCTGCAGCTCTCTAGTGAGCGCCACAACCTCTTTCTAGGCCAGCGACGTCACGATCATTGGTTACATGGCCTATTTTCAACTCAGACCCATTTAACTGGTTAGGCCTGGACTGCACTACCAAGCATAACCACTGTACACTGTATGGCGCTGTACTTGGTAAGCTTTGAGGAAGCTGCAGCGCTCACAGGAGCACTGCAGCCTCTTCAAAGGGGTGATTGGCAGGAGTGCTGGGTGTCGAACCCACACTGATCAGATACTGATGACCTAGGCCTAGGCCATCAATACTGAACTCCCAAAAAACCCTTCAATTAGACTGCTAGACAATACGTCATCTCTCCCAGGCTGATATTTCTGTACTGCAAACATATTTAGGATTCATTTGGTTCTGAATGCATGTGCCCACGTTCACTTCAGCACAGTATTTCTATAATCAGTCTCTGTAAAGCATGGCATGTTCAATCTGAAGCTGCTGACTAGGTTCCCTCAAGCCAATGGACACCTGGAAATTTGTATCTCTGCAAAAAATAAAATAAAAAGTGTTCAAAACGAGCACATGGAATATACACAGAACCAATACTGGAATCCACACGAGCTCAATCCATAGACCTCCTAGTTGTACCATATTTTCATATGTTCGCTGGCATGAAATGTAAACTGCCCCGAGACTGGAAGCCTGGGTGACCTGGTGCTGTTTTTATTTTAGCCAAAACCAATTAGATCCTAAGGTCTTCTCCATCAATTTGTTAGGTGGTAGCACCATCCATTGTAGGGAACGTGACGAGCGTCCAAACCTATAAAATATAATCTTATTTATTCCACATGGTGAGCACCATAAGAAAACAATATTCTGTGACAGGACGGTTGTTTTTGTTAGGCTACATGCACACGAACGTATTTTGTTTCCGCGTCCGTTCCGTTTTTTTTGCGGATAGGATTCATTCATTTCTATGGAGGAGCTGTTAAAAAATGCGGATAGTCAATCGTTTGTTTTCCACGTCCGTTGTTCCAGCATGTCCTATTCTTGTCCGTTTTGCGGACAAGGATAGGCGTATACAAATGGATTCGCAAAAAAAAAAACACGGATGCCATACGGACGACACCCGTTTATTTTTGCGGATCCGCAATTTGCGGACCGCAAAACACATACGTTGTGTGCATGTAGCCTTAGGCCTCATGCAAACGACTGTTGTGTGTTTTGCGGTCCGTGGAACGGCACGGACAGCCATTGATATAACTGCCTATTCTTGTCCGCAAAACGGACAAGAATAGGACAGGTTATTTTTTTTTTGCGGACCACGGAATGGAGCAACAGATGCGGACAGCACACGAAGTGCCGTACGCATCTTTTGCGGCCCCATTGAAGTGAATGGGTCTGCATCCAAGCCGCAAAAACTGCAGCTCGGATGTGGACAAAAACAACGGTCGTGTGCATGAGGCCTGAGTCTCCTTATCTCCACAATAAAAAGGCTGAAATAAATGGTCGAAAAAAACCTACAGTGCGCCCTGGGGAAAAAAAAAAGCTCTATCTACAGAAACATGACACAACTACTGTATGTAAATTTGGTATTACTGTAACTGTACTGACCAGTAGAATAACGTTAAAGGGGTTATCCCAGGACTAATGTAAAAATGTAAATCAGACATCATATAGCACATGACAATCTCTTTCTAACAAAGCTAGAACCAGCCCTGTACCTCACATGGATCCAGAGATCTCCCCATTCATTGCTCTGCTAGATTTATATCAAGCCGACAGCTCAAGGGGAGTGTCTTCTCTGCTGCAGCTCAGGAGGTGTGTCTCAGCTCTCCCTATCACAGCTCAGGGGGTGTGTCTCAGCTCTCCCTATCACAGCTCAGGAGGTGTGTCTCAGCTCTCCCTATCACAGCTCAGGGGGTGTGTCTCAGCTCTCCCTATCACAGCTCAGGAGGTGTGTCTCAGCTCTCCCTATCACAGCTAAGGGGGCGTGTCTCAGCTCTCCCTATCACAGCTCAGGAGGTGTGTCTCATCTCTCCCTATCACAGCTCAGGGGGGGTGTCTCAGCTCTCCCTATCACAGCTCTGGAGGCGTGTCTCAGCTCTCCCTATCACAGCTCAGGAGGTGTGTCTCAGCTCTCTCTATCACAGCTCAGGGGGTGTGTCTCAGCTCTCCCTATCACAGCTCAGGAGGCAGTTGAAGGATGAAACTGAGCATGTGCGGCCTTCTTAGTGACCCGGACAAAGAAATAAGAAAAAACAAGCAAACAGCAGGTAGCGCTATACAGATACATTTTATTGAATGGCTCACTGTCTATGCTAAATTTTTAATTACATGCAATTACAAAAGTATTCAGATCCAGGAGCTGGTTTAAAAACTGTACAATATTTTTCGTCGGACAACCCCTTTAACCACTTCAGCCCCCCTAGCTTAAACACCCTTAATGACCAGGCCACTTTTTACACTTCTGCACTACACTACTTTCACCGTTTATTGCTCGGTCATGCAACTTACCACCCAAATAAATTTTACCTCCTTTTCTTCTCACTAATAGAGCTTTCATTTGGTGGTATTTCATTGCTGCTGACATTTTTACTTTTTTTGTTATTAATCGAAATGTAACGATTTTTTTGCAGAAAAATGTCATTTTTCACTTTCAGTTGTAAAATTTTGCAAAAAAAACGACATCTATATATATATTTTTCTCTAAATTTATTGTTCTACATGTCTTTGATAAAAAAAAAATGTTTGGGTAGAAAAAAAATGGTTTTGGTAAAAGTTATAGCGTTTACAAACTATGGTACAAAAATGTGAATTTCCGCTTTTTGAAGCAGCTCTTACTTTCTGAGCACCTGTCAAGTTTCCTGAGGTTCTACAATGGCCAGACAGTACAAACACCCCACAAATGACCCCATTTCGGAAAGTAGACACCCTAAGGTATTCGCTGATGGGCATAGTGAGTTCATAGAACTTTTTATTTTTTGTCACAAGTTAGCGGAAAATTATGTTTGTTTTTTTTTCTTACAAAGTCTCATAATCAAACTAACTTGTGACAAAAAATAAAAACTTCCATGAACTCACTATGCCCATCACGAAATACCTTGGGGTGTCTTCCTTCCAAAATGGGGTCACTTGTGGGGTAGTTATACTGCCCTGGCATTCTAGGGGCCTTAATGTGTGGTAAGTAGTTTGAAATCAAAATCTGTAAAAAATGGCCGGTGAAATCCGAAAGGTGCTCTTTGGAATGTGGGCCCCTTTGCACACCTAGGCTGCAAAAAAGTGTCACACATGTGGTATTGCCGTACTCAGGAGAAGTTGGGCAATGTGTTTTGGGGTGTCATTTTACATATACTTATGCTGGGTGAGATAAATATCTTGGTCAAATGCCAACTTTGTATAAAAAAATGGGAAAATTTGTCTTTTGCCAAGATATTTCTCTCACCCAGCATGGGTATATGTAAAATGACACCCCAAAACACATTGCCCAACTTCTCCTGAGTACGGCAATACCACATGTGTGGATCCCAGACTTCTTCTCACTCTTTAGGGCCCCTAAAATGCCAGGGCAGTATAAATACCCCACATGTGACCCCATTTTGGAAAGAAGACACCCCAAGGTATTCAATGAGGGGCATGGCGAGTTCATAGAAATTTTTTTTTTTTTGCCACAAGTTAGCGGAAATTGATTTTTTTTTTTGTTTTTTTCTCACAAAGTCTCCCTTTCCGCTAACTTGGGACAAAAATTTCAATCTTTCATGGACTCAATATGCCCCTCAGCGAATACCTTGGGGTGTCTTCTTTCCAAAATGGGGTCATTTGTGGGGTGTTTGTACTGCCCTGGCATTTGAGGGTCTCCGCAATCATTACATGTATGGCCAGCATTAGGAGTTTCTGCTATTCTCCTTATATTGAGCATACGAGTAATGAGATTTTTTTTTTTCGTTCAGCCTCTGGGCTGAAAGAAAAAATGAACGGCACAGATTTCTTCATTCGCATCGATCAATGTGGATGAAAAAATCTCTGCCAAAAAAAAAAAAAGGAGGGGAAAGGTGTCTGCCAGGACATAGGAGCTCCGCCCAACATCCATACCCACTTAGCTCGTATGCCCTGGCAAACCCGATTTCTCCATTTACATCAATCGATGTGGATGAATAAATCATTGCCGGGATTTTTTTTATTTTTATATATATATACAAAGTGTTTGCCAAAGTATATTAACACTGCCGCCTCCTCAGCTCATATGCCTCGGCAAACGTATCTTTTACTGCAAAGGAGAAATCTCGTCTTGCAGCGCCGCATACACTGACTTTTGTGTAATCTGACAGCAGCGCAATGCTTCTGTCAGAATTCACATCAGTGCTGCAGCTAGTCGATCGTTTGGTCCACCTGGAAGGTAAAAAAAACAAAACAAAAAAGAAAAAAACCAGGCCGCAACGCAATTAATTTATTAACTTTATAATAACTTTTGAACAGAACATATAAACTTTTGAACTGAACGTTAACTTTTTTGCTTACCGGTGTTTTTTTTTTTTTTTAACCTTTATAGGACAAACCTCTCCTTCCCCATGGGACAATGTGCAAAGTGCAAATCGCCCAAAGATGTGGCAAAGTACATTATGCACTTTTTCCCAGGTGAAAGGAGAGGTTTGCAGCAGCTGTGAGAGAAAGGGCCCTAATAGCCCTGTGTGCCTGTCCTGTGAGATGCAATCCCTATGCTAAGTGTACCTGTGTGTGGTACTTCCGGAAACACTCTCCAAAGCATAGGGCAGGGTGGTCAGGACAGAAATAGCGGGTGTCACGCCTTATTCCACTCCTGCTACAGACACGACATATTTTTCGGGGTGACGGTTGGGTTGAGGTACCAGCAACGACACTGGGGAAATGTCGCTCGTGTAGACGGCTAACTACACTGGTGGATGGGGCCACGGAACCTCCTGGATACAGGAGGTTCGCGATGATCTCTTCCTGAAATTTGAGGAAGGATCCCGTTCTCCCAGCCTTACTGTAGAGAACAAAACTATTGTACATCGCCAATTGAATCAAATATACAGACACCTTCTTATACCAGCGTCTGGTGCGTCGGGAAACTAAATAGGGAGCCAACATCTGGTCATTGAAGTCCACCCCTTCCATGAGTGCATTATAGTCGTGGACTGAGAGGGGCTTTTCAATGACATGGGTTGCCCGTTCAATTTGTATTGTCGTGTCTGCGTGAATGGAGGAGAGCATGTAAACGTCACGTTTGTCTCTCCATTTCACCGCAAGCAGTTCTTCGTTACACAAGGCAGCCCTCTCCCCCCTTGCAAGACGGGTGGTAACGAGCCGTTGGGGGAAGCCCCGTCGACTAGGTCGCATGGTGCCACAGCAGCCAATCTGTTCTAGGAACAAATGCCTGAAGAGGGGCACACTTGTGTAAAAATTGTCCACATAAAGATGGTACCCCTTGCCAAATAACGGTGACACCAAGTGCCAGACTGTCTTCCCACTGCTCCCCAGGTAGTCAGGCCAAACGACCGGCTCTAGGGTCTGATCTTTTCCCTCATAGATCCGAAGTTTGTGGGTATAGCCTGTGGCCCTTTCACAGAGCTTATACAATTTGACCCGGGCGCGCTTGCTTGGGATGTATTGTTTGAAGCCAAGGCGCCCGGTAAAATGTATTGGGGACTCGTCTATGCAGATGTTTTGCTCAGGGGTATACAAATCTGCAAATTTCTGATTGAAGTGGTCTATGAGGGGCTGAATTTTGTGGAGCCGGTCAAAAGCTGGGTGGCATCTGGGACGGGAGGTGGTGTTGTCGCTAAAGTGCAGGAAATGCAGGATGGTCTCAAAACGTGCCCTGGACATAGCAGCAGAGAACATGGGCATGTGATGAATCGGGTTCGTGGACCAATATGACCGCAATTCATGCTTTTTGGTTAGACCCATGTTGAGGAGAAGGCCCAGAAATTTTTTTAATTCGGAAACTTGGACTGGTTTCCACCGGAAAGGCTGGGCATAATAGCTTCCCGGGTTGGCGGCGATAAATTGAGTGGCATACCGATTTGTTTCTGCCACGACTATGTCCAAGAGCTCCGCAGTCAAGAACAGCTCAAAAAATCCCAGGGCCGAACCGATCTGAGCTGTCTCAACCCGAACTCCAGACTGGGCGGTGAAAGGGGGAACTACAGGTGCGGCTGAAGTTGGTGACTGCCAATCAGGGTTTGCCAGCACCTCAGGGACTCTACGGGCCTGTCTTTGCGGTGGCTGCGACGGGGTGACTACTGCACGTGCCACCGTACCAGCTTCAATTGCCCTTCTGGTGCTCGCCACTTCACCATGTTGTACGGCAGTGCTGGTACTAGGTCCAGGGAGGGCTGCACTGCTGGTGTGTGCCTCACCACGTGATCCGACAGCGCCAGCCCCACTCTGCTGCTCTTGAAGCGGATCCTGCACAACCTGTGGTCTAGCAACACGGGGCCGGGTACGCCTGGTGCTATCAGGGACCTCAACCTCCTCGTCCGAACTTTGGGTCAGACTGCCACTGCTTTCTACAGGTTCATATTCTGACCTGCTAGATTCGTCAGATGAGGGTTCCCATTCCTCATCCGACTGGGTCAGAATCCTGTAGGCCTCTTCAGAAGAAGACCCCCTGTTTGACATTTTGGACTACTAAATTTAGGGGTATTCCCTGAGACTACCCAAGAAAAAAAGCAAGCCTGTCTTACAAAGGGGAGGCTAGCGAAGTACCGGAGGCCGCTGCGGTTGATAAAAAATATCAAAACTGATTTTTTTATCGCCGCAGCGCTTGGAAAGTGATTGTGCAGTGATCAAAAAAAAATATTTTTTTTGTCACTGCGGCGGGGCGGGCGTGGGTGAACGCACGTGTGGGCGACCGATCAGGCCTGATCGGGCAAACACTGCGTTTTGGGTGGAGGGCGAGCTAAGGTGACACTAATACTATTATAGATCTGACCGTGATCAGTTTTGATCACTTACAGATACTATAAAAGTACAAATGCTGATTAGCGATACGCTAAACAGCGAATAAGTGACTGCGGTGCGGTGGGCTGGGCGCTAAACAATCGCTAAACTACCTAACCAAGGGGCCTAAACTATCCCTAAAACCTAACAGTCAATACCAGTGAAAAAAAAAAGTGACAGTTTACACTGATCACTTTTTTCCTTTCACTAGTGATTGACAGGGGCGATTAAGGGGTGATCAAGGGGTTAATTGGGGTGCAGGGGGATGATCTGGGGCTAAGTGAAGTGTTTGGTGCTACTCACTGTGATGTCTGCTCCTCTGCTGGAACCAACCGACGAAAAGGACCAGCACAGGAGCAGAGAAGCCATATAACAAATCATATTTACTAATATAATGTGTTATCTGGCTTTTGATTTGATTTTTTAAAAATCATCAGCTTGCCAGCCACGATCATTGGCTGGCAAGCTGATGACGCGAACCCCTCTAACTTTTGCCGGCCCGCGATGCGCATGCGCGGGCCGGCTTTGAGCGAAATCTCGCGTGACTCTGCGCAGGGCTGCCGCCTCCGGAACGCGATCCTGCGTTAGGCGGTCCGGAGGCGGTTAATGAACACAGTAAAAAATGAACCCAAAAACAATGATGGAAAAGTGTTTTAATTTCCATTCCACAAGCTACAACACAGGTTATGACTGATATTCAGCCACCATATACCACTGTGAGTTCTCGCTTCACGTCTGTTCAGACAATCTCATGAAATAAGGCATTGCTTCTTCAGTTAAATTCATCTTATTCTCAAACCTTCAAGGCGATACATCCATAAGGACTCTGTCACACGAGCGCCTATCCGTCCGGGTGCAATGCCTGAAGCAAACACATAGCATGCAGACTGAATCCTGACCCATTCATTTGCACTTTTTCACACATCATTTCTGCTATCACGAAAAATCCCAGCATGTTCTATATTCTGTGTTTTTTAATGCAGTCCTGGCTCCATGGAAGTGAATGGGACTTCAGTGAAAATGGATTGCTTCTGAATACAACTTGTTCCGCAAAGAAAACCTCATTTGGCTCATGTCGAAGGAAAAGTAAAAACTTAAAAAAGTGATTGCCAAAACTAGCATTTAGAAACAAAAAGCTAAAAAAATTGCAAGAAAACCTGATTTACAGGCTGTGAGTGATTCTTGCTTTAAAGGGGTTTTGCCATCTCAGGCAATGGGGGCATATCACTAGGATATGCCCCCATTGTCTGATAGGTGCTGGTCCCACTTCTGGGACCCGCACCTACAAAGAGAACGGAGCGGGGAAATGAATGGAGGGCGCACTGCGCATGTGAAGCCGCCCTCCATTCATTTCTATGGGGCCGCTGTGCTTGCTCGGCTATTTCCGTCTGCCGCATAGAAATGAATGGGATGAATGCGCTCCCATTCACTTCTATGGGAGCAGCGGGAAGCAGCACTAAGTGGTGGATGGAATCCGGGGACCTCCAGCCACAGCTCTCCCTGCTCCGTTCTCATTCTAGGTGCGGGTCCCAGAGGCGGGACCCGCAAGTATCAGACAATTGCCCCCATTGTATGTAATGTGAATACCCCTGTAACTTCTTCCCCAATTCCGCCATTGTTTTTTTCTTTTTGCTTTTGCAGCGTTTCCTGTTCTCTAAATATGACATACCGTATTTTTCACCCTATAAGACGCACTGGCCTATAAGTCGCACCTGGGTTTTAGAGGCAGTCAATAAGAGATTTTTGTTTTTTTTATTAGACCTCAGATCAGACCCCCAGTGTTAATCAGACCTCAGCTCACAGCCCCAATCAGACCGCCATTGTTAATAAGACCCCCAATCAGACCTCAGATCAGACCACAAATGTTTATAAGACCCCAATAAAATCTCAGATGAGACCCACAATCAGACCCCAATGTAAATGGCCCCCAAGAAGACCTCAGATCAGCCCCCCCATGCCACAGATCAGCCCCATACCATGGATAACTCCCCAATGCCTCAGATCAGCCCCAAGGCCTCAGATCAGTCCCCCCATGCCACAGATCAACCCCCCATGCCACAGATCAGCCCCCAATGCCTCAGATCAGCCTCCCCATGCCACAGATCAGCCCCCCATACCACGGATCACTCCCCAATGCTTTAGATCAGCCCCCAGTGCCTCAGATTAGCCCCCATTCCACAGATCAACCACCCATGCCACTTCCCAATGTCTCAGATCAGCCCCAATGCCAAAGATTAGCCCCCCATGCCACAGATGAGTGTCCCCCATGCAACAGATCAGCCCCCATGCCACAGATCAGCCCCCAATGCCTCAGATCAGCCCCCATGCCACAGATTATCCACCAATGCCTCAGATTAGCCACAATGCCTCAGATGAGCCCCCATGCCACAGATGAGCCCCCAGCCTCACAGCAAATAAAAAGAACACTTACCTCTCCCGCTCTGGACACCGCCGCTCCTCACCTCCAGCGCTCTCTCTTCTTCTTCCTGTTGTTGGCTGTGCTGTGATCCAATGCGCACAGCGTGAGGTCACAGAGCGCCTTCACGCTATGCACAGCCACTGCACAGCTGACGACCAGGAAGCGGTGAGTATAGAGCCCGGGGAGCGGTGCATTCACTGCTTCCCGGTCCTCCAGTACTAATGAGCACTTCCATAATGGAAGCGCTCATTAGTATTCGCCCCATAAGATGCTGGGGGGGGGGGGAATGTGCGTCTTATGGGGTGAAAAATGCAGTATATTTGACAGTACTTTACGCTGATACCTTAGTTATATAGTCTTTATTATTTTTTATTACTTTACTAAAACTTTTTTTTCATTACCATATTGTGAAATTCTGTCTGCACAGCTATGTGAGGTGTTTTGTGGGGCAAGCTGTAGTTTTTATTGCAGCCATTTTGGGGTACATATGACTTTTGATCACTTTTTATTCACTTTTTTCAGGTGCCAAAAAATCGGGGATTCGGACGTTTTGATTTTCTTTTCCTTAGGCCCCTTTCACATGAACAAGTTTTCAGTGTGGGTGCAATGCGTGATGTGAACGCTTAGCACCCGCACTGAATCCTGACCCATTCATTTCAATGGGTCTGTGTCCATTAATGTTTTTTTCACGCCTCAGCTCTGCGTTGTGTGAGAATCGCAGCATGTTCTATATTCTGCGTTTTTCACGCAGCCCTGGCCCCATAAAAGTGAATGGGGCTTCAGTGAAAAACGTGTTGCATCTGCAAGCAAGTCCGGAGGCAATGCTTTTTTCACTGGTGGTTGCTAAGAGATGTTGTTTGCCAACCTTTTATCACGCGCGTGAAAAACGCATCAAAACGCATTGCACCCCAATGGAAAAAACTGAACAACTGAACGCAATCGCAGACAAAACTGACTGAACTTGCAAAATGGTGCGAGTTTCACCGAACGCATCCTGAACACATCCGGAGACAATCCGTATCGTTCGTGTGAAAGGGGTCTTATGGCGTACACCGTCAAATTGGGAAAGGGGTGTGATTTGAAAATTTTTAAAAGCAGTTTTTTATTGAACATGTGATTGTTCAATTGCTTATACCATAGACTGCAACAGATTACTATTGCAGTCTATGTTGATTCAGCATGCAGTCTTCCTATTAAGCTCTTAAAGAGGTTATCCAGGAATTTGATATCGATGGCCTATCCCTGGGAGATTGGTGGGGGTCCGACTCTCGAGGAGGCTGCTGTGCTCACGGGAGCTCCAGTGAGTGATGCGGTCTCTTTACACAGTGCCATACATTGTATAGTGGCAGCAGTCCCATTCACTTGATGACATCACTGGCCTAGAAATAGGGCTTACCGCTCGTTGAGGGCCGCGGCATTTTCCAACAGATGACTGGCAGGGGTGCCGGGAGTCGGACCCCTCGCCGATCTGATATTGCTAACCTTTCCTGGAGAAATTCCATCAATCGCAGTCGCTATGGATCATGGCATCTGAGGAGTTAAAAGGCAAGGATCTGATTTATCACGGATCCTGGGCACAGCAGGCAGGCAGGTCAGATGGCACCCGCAGCCTATGGAGTGGCTTAACCCCTTTGCGCACCTGGACAAACAGTTATGTCCAGGTGCGCAAAGGGGTTAAAGGGATTATGTCACCACAAATCAGCAGGGGGGAGAGGGAAGAAAGCGGGTGGAGGGAGCTGATGGATATGGGGTGGACTCCAGGATTCGGCTTGTGTTGGGGCTCCTAAATACTAATTTCAGCAAAATGACTGGATCAGTTTAAGAAAGTGACCCTCGGGCTCGGGCTCTGTCACCGCTTAGGCCTCCCACACACAGGATAGCATACATCTGGTGACCAATCCCCTTTGAAGGAGTTGTCAAGGATAATTAAAAATCTCGGGCACACCCCGAATGCTATAAAATAAAAACTGAGGCTACTTACCTCATTCTCTGCGGTCAGTCCTCCTCCCCCTGCTTGTTTACTGCTGCAGCCAATCACTGTCCTCAGCAGTACAGGCGCAGGGGAAAGGGGTAAGTATACCATCATTTTATATGTTACAGCATCTGGCGGCATGTCCGAGATTTCTAATTACCTCAGAGAATCTCTTCACAGGGATCTCCTCCAATCAGTACTTATCCTATTTACAGGACAGGTGATAAATGCTGGAGGATAGATAGATAGAGATAGATAGATAGATAGATAGATAGATAGATAGATAGATAGATAGATAATAGATAGATAGACAGATAGATAGATAGATATAGATAGATACATAGATAGATAGATAGATAGATAGATAGATAGATAGATAGATAGATAGATATAGATAGATAGATATAGATAGATACATAGATAGATAGATAGATAGATATATAGATAGATGATACATAGATAGATATGAGATAGATAATAGATAGATGGATAGATAGATATGAGATATAGATAGACAGATAAGAGACACATAGATAATACATAGATAGACATGTAAATATAGATAGAAGAAAGATAGATAGATATTAGATAGATAGATAATACATAGACAGACAGATATGTAAATATAGATAGATAGGAGATAGATGAGAGACACATAGATAATACATAGACAGACAGACATGTAAATATAGATAGACAGACCTGTAGATAGATGGCAGATAATGCAGGCACCCATACTGGCAGCAGTTAGAAATACATTCAGTAACTAGCCGTCTGGACACACAGCACACAATCCTCCAGGGGGCGCTGTGAGAAGGAGTAGTAACAACTCTGCCTTCCGCACCACACAGCTGTTTCTCCAGCTGTTCGGAAACTACAACTCCCAACATCCCCGGCAGACAGGGGTTGGAAACCACCGCCACACAGGATCGTTACAGCGTCAGCCAGTCACATCCCTGCGATGAGGTCACACCCCAGGGCGTGGTTTCACGGTCGTGGTGTAGTAAGCTGTGGTTGCATAGCAACCTGTGGCCCCAGCACTTGCGCCGCACTTTGGCCTAAGCCTCCGCAACACGGAAACTACACGGAGACCCCCCGGCAACCGCGGTGAGTTACCGGCAGCTGCGAGATGTCCGTGACATCCTGCTGTCAGCAAGTGTGTGAGGTGATAGCCGAGGAGCAGCAGGTGCCGAGCATGTGCCTCATCAGATTGTGTCCTAATGGAGCAGGGCACCAATAGTGTACTCCTAATAATATACCCCTGAAAATATACCCCTAATAACATACCTCTAATAATGTACCCCTAATAATATAGACATAGTTATCTACCCCTGAAAATATACCCCTAATAACATACCTCTAATAATGTACCCCTAATAATATAGACATAGTTATCTACCCCTGAAAATATACCCCTAATAATGTACCCCTGAAAATATACCTCTAATAATGTACCCCTAATAATATAGACATAGTTATCTACCCCTGAAAATATACCCCTAATAATGCCCCCTAATAACATACCCATAGTAATGTACCCCTAATAATGTACTAATACTTCTCCCTGATTCTGCACCTCCAGTAATATACCCAAATAATAATAGTTTAGGGCTGTCTTGCATCTAAAATAAAGTGGCAAGAACTGTATCTGTATGTTACCTGAGCCAGGAATACGGCAGTATAAAAGCACTGACGAGACTGATAATGTGAACTTGCCTATAGAGTCTTATTAATCCTCTACCTTTGCCCATGTGGAAATTCTATTTGGAAACCGTCACCGGTGTGAACGTCGACCATAGTGTGGGAGAAGGGTTTCTAAGGTGTCTTCACACGTCCAGAAAATCCCCAGGATTGGAGCAGATTTCCTGTATGAGAATCTCCCCATTAAGTTCAATGGTAAACTGCACAAAACGTCACCGGAAAATCTGCAACCAAATCTGTGTGGATGTTTCCGCAGCGTTTTCCACGGCAGAATCACTTTTCCATAGGATAACATAGTGGACGTCTTGATGTTGCAGATTTTCGGGCAGAATTTTTCGCATCGTGGTAAATCCTCATTCGCGGTGGATACCACACCCAAAATCCACACCATGACTTCACATGGTGCAACATCAGGAGCCATATTTAGAATTCATTTGGCTGCTATTTTTGCATATTGTCAATCGCCTAATTTTCACCACTGCCCGACAAGGCTGCACATTTTTATGCATTTATTTAGTGGCTGCCATGAACTGTAGTACGATGGTGGATGTTGATGGACTCAACTTAGGTTTCACTCTGGACCTGTGTTTCTTGCGGCGACTGCTCTACAGTCTCGGAGGTGTGAACTATAGTAGGATGGTGGATGTTGGGGGACTGAACTTAGGTTTCACTCTGGACCTGTGTTTCTTGCGGCGACTGCTCTACAGTCTCGGAGGTGTGAACTATAGTAGGATGGTGGATGTTGGGGGACTGAACTTGGGTTTCACTCTGGACCTGTGTTTCTTGCGGCGACTGCTCTACAGTCTCGGAGGTGTGAACTATAGTAGGATGGTGGATGTTGGGGGAATGAACTTAGGTTTGACTCTGGACCTGTGTTTCTTGCGGCGACTGCTCTACAGTCTCGGAGGTGTGAACTATAGTAGGATGGTGGATGTTGATGGACTGAACTTAGGTTTCACTCTTCAGCTGTGTATTGCGGCGACTGCTCTGCAGTCTCAGAGGTGTGAACTGTAGTACGATGGTGGATGTTGGGGGACTGAACTTAGGTTTGACTCTGGAGCTGTGTTTCTAGCGGCGACTACTCTACAGTCTCGGAGGTGTAAACTATAGTAGGATGGTGGATGTTGGGGGACTGAACTTAGGTTTGACTCTGGACCTGTGTTTCTTGCGGCGACTGCTCTACAGTCTCGGAGGTGTGAACTATAGTAGGATGGTGGATATTGGGCGAAAGAACTTAGGTTTGACTCTGGACCTGTGTTTCTTGCGGCGACTGCTCTACAGTCTCGGAGGTGTGAACTATAGTAGGATGGTGGATGTTGATGGACTGAACTTAGGTTTCACTCTTCAGCTGTGTATTGCGGCGACTGCTCTGCAGTCTCAGAGGTGTGAACTGTAGTACGATGGTGGATGTTGGGGGACTGAACTTAGGTTTGACTCTGGACCTGTGTTTTTTTGCGGCGACCACTCTACAGTCTCGGAGGTGTGAACTACAGTAGGATGGTGGATGTTGGGGGACTGAACTTAGGTTTGACTCTGGACCTGTGTTTTTTGCGGAGACCGCTCTACAGTCTCGGAGGTGTGAACTACAGTAGGATGGTGGATGTTGGGGGGCTGAACTTAGGTTTCACTCTTCAGCTGTGTATTGCGGCGACTGCTCTGCAGTCTCGGAGGTGTGAACTACAGTAGGATGGTGGATGTTGGGGGGCTGAACTTAGGTTTGACTCTTCAGCTGTGTATTGCGGCGACTGCTCTGCAGTCTCAGAGGTGTGAACTGTAGTAGGATGGTGGATGTTGATGGACTGAACTTAGGTTTCACTCTTCAGCTGTGTATTGCGGCGACTGCTCTGCAGTCTCAGAGGTGTGAACTGTAGTAGGATGGTGGATGTTGATGGACTGAACTTAGGTTTCACTCTTCAGCTGTGTATTGCGGCGACTGCTCTACAGTCTCAGAGGTGTGATCTGTAGTACGATGGTGGATGTTGGGGGACTGAACTTAGGTTTGACTCTGGAGCTGTGTTTCTAGCGGCGACTGCTCTACAGTCTCAGAGGTGTGATCTGTAGTAGGATGGTGGATGTTGGGGTGCTGAACTTAGGTTTCACTCTGGAGCTGTGTTTCTTGCGGCGACTGCTCTACAGTCTCAGAGGGGATTCATTAAAATGTTGCATGGAGAAAATGAATCCATTCTTGAACCTGCCTGTAGCAGAAGAAAGTAATGGAACATTTGCACTGATCTGTCAGCTTATGTTGTCATTGTGTGGAAACAGTACTGTGATGAGTTCCATCCCTGAGATGGGGCCCAGCAGCATCTAGTGAAATGAGAAATATATTTAAAATTAATGAAAATATATTAAAATCACCGGTTCCGTTCGCTGCGACAGATGCAAATATGGACATATATCAGCTCTTCTTAGATACATGTGCCTCTATTGATGTAACGGTGGATCGAGCTCCTCCAGTCTTATTAACTACTTCCTGCCACCTGCTGGGGGTGATATCTGTTGTCAATTAAAATGCATGGTTGGTGCATTGTGTAATGCATCATTTCCCCTGTGGAGGCGCTGCATGGAAATTGAGCACTAATTGCTAGAGTTGCCTACAGATAACAGCTGATCACTGGAGGTTACAGCAGGAGACACTTTGTGATCAGCTTATTGGTGCTCTTCTAAGAAGTAAGGGTTGTCCAGGAGAACACCTTTAAAGGCTATGTACACCTTTGGGGGCAATTTTTTGTTATTATTACATTATACTCATTTTGAGCTAAAAATATTTTTTTCAGTTGGTCTTTGTTAAAAATTTGGAACCTTTTCTTTCTTCCGCACCGAGATTCTCTAGTACGGATGGAGTAGAGTTAACACTCCTGTTTTCTGAGATTTCTGAGTTGTGTTATCTAATCTAAGCAAACACCTTCAATTGCTTTTCAATGGCTTTTGTCTCCAGATAACGTGATGAGTTAAGAGCTGGAGTGCTAACCCTGCTCCATCTGTAGCTTGCAGTCTGTTCTCACTCTGTTCTGTCAGGCAGCTCCGCTGATGGCTCCTTATCGCTGATCTCTGACCTCTGACCTCATAACAATCTTTATAGCTCAGTTCTTATCTTACTGAGAAGAATGTGGTTAAATGAGTGTTTATGACATTTTAGTAATTTAACCCCTTGAGGACCAGGCTCATTTTCACCTTAACCACCCCAGGACCGCCTAACGCAGGATTGCGTCCTGGCGGCGGCGGTGTTATTCCTCCTAGACGCGCCGGCGCGTCATCTCGCGAGAGGCGAGATTTCCTGTGAACACGCGCACACAGGAGCGCGCGTTCACAGGAACGGGAGGTAAACAAGTGGATCTACAGCCTGCCAGCGGCGATCATTCGCTGGCAGGCTGTAGATGCGATTTTTTTTTAACCCCAAAAAGGTATATTAGGCGCTGTTTTGATAACAGCGTCTAATATACCTGCTACCTGGTCCTCTGGTGGTCCCTTTTGCTTGGATCGACCACCAGAGGACACAGGCAGCTCTGTAAGTAGCACCAAACACCACTACACTACACCCCCCCGTCACTTATTAACCCCTTATTAACCCCTGATCACCCCATATAGACTCCCTGATCACCCCCCTGTCATTGATCACCCCCCTGTAAGGCTCCATTCAGACGTCCGTATGTGTTTTGCGGATCCGCAAAACACATACGAACGTCTGAATGGAGCCTTACAGGGGGGTGATCAATGGCAGGGGGGTGATCACCCCATATAGACTCCCTGATCACCCCCCTGTCACTGATCACCCCCCTGTAAGGCTTCATTCAGACGTCCGTATGTGTTTTACGGATCCGCGGATCGCAAAACACATACGGACGTCTGAATGGAGCCTTACAGGGGGGTGATCACCCCATATAGACTCCCTGATCACCCCCCTGTCATTGATCACCCCCCTGTAAGGCTCCATTCAGACGTCCGTATGTGTTTTGCGGATCCGCAAAACACGGACACTGCAGATCCGCAAAACACAAACACCGGCAATGTGCTTTCCGCATTTTGCGGATCCGCACATTGCCAGAACTATATAGGAATTGCAGACAAGAATAGGACATGTTCTATAGGCTCAACAAAAAACGCAGTGTTCGCCCGATCAGGCCTGATCTTGTGCGCACACTTGCGTACAGTCCGCCCCACCGCAGTGACAGAAATATATATTTTTCTGATCACTGCAAAAACAACGTAAAATCGCTGCAGCGCTATAAAAAGATCACTTTGGAGGGGCATGGCGAGTTCATAGAAGATTTTTTAGTTTTTTTGGCACAAGTTAGCGGAAATTGATTTAATTTTTATTTATTTTTTTTGTTTTTTCTTACAAAGTCTCATATTCCACTAACTTGTGACAAAAAATAAAATCTCACATGAACTCCCCATACCCCTCACGGAATCCAAATGCGTAAATTTTTTTAGACATTTATATTCCAGACTTCTCACGCTTTAGGGCACCTAAAATGCCAGGGCAGTACAAACACCCCACAAATGACCCCATTTTGGAAAGAAGACACCCCAAGGTAATCGCTGAGGGGCATATTGAGATCATGAAAGATTGACCTTTTTGTCACAAGTTAGCGGAAAGAAAGACTTTGTGAGAAAAAAACTAAAAAAATCAATTTCCGCTAACTTGTGCCAAAAAAAAAAACTTCTATGAACTCGCCATGCCCCTCACGGAATACCTTGGGGTGTCTTCTTTCCAAAATGGGGTCACGTGTCGGGTATTTATACTGCCCTGGCATTTTAGGAGCCCTAAAGCGTGAGAAGAAGTCTGGAATCCAAATGTCTAAAAATGCCCTCCTAAAAGGAATTTGGGCCCCTTTGCGCACCTAGGCTGCAAAAAAGTGTCACACATGTGTTATCGCCGTACTCAGGAGAAGTAGGGCAATGTGTTTTGGGGTGTATTTTTACATATACCCATGCTGGGTGAGAGAAATATCTCTCTAAAATGACAACTTTGTATAAAAAAAATGGGAAAAGTTGACTTTTACAGAGATATTTCTCTCACCCAGCATGGGTATATGTAAAAATACACCCCAAAACACATTGCCCAACTTCTCCTGAGTACGGCGATACCACGTGTGACACTTTTTTGCAGCCTAGGTGCCCAAAGGGGCCCAAATTCCAAAGAGTATCTTTGCGATTTCACAGGGCATTTTTTACGCATTTGGATTCCAGACTTCTTCTCACGCTTTAGGGCCCCTAAAATGCCAGGGCAGTATAAATACCCCACAAGTGACCCCATTTTGGAAAGAAGACACCCCAAGGTATTCCGTGAGGTGTATGGTGAGTTCATGTAAAATTTTATTTTTTGTCACAAGTTAGTGGAATATGAGACTTTGTAAGAAAAAAAAATAAAA
Organism: Bufo bufo; assembly: GCF_905171765.1. NCBI lineage: Eukaryota > Metazoa > Chordata > Amphibia > Anura > Bufonidae > Bufo > Bufo bufo. Next base: position 195,441,920 of record NC_053392.1, on the reverse strand, counting down.
AAAAAAATTTTCCGCTAACTTGTGACAAAAAATAAAAACTTCCATGAACTCACTATGTCCATCAGCGAATACCTTAGGGTGTCTACTTTCCGAAATGGGGTCATTTGTGGGGTGTTTCTACTGTCTGGGCATTGTAGGACCTCAGGAAACATGACAGGTGCTCAGAAAGTCAGAGCTGCTTCAAAATGCGGAAATTCACATTTTTGTACCATAGTTTGTAAACGCTATAACTTTTACCCAAACCAATAAATATACACTTATTGCATTTTTTTTTTAATCAGACATGTAGAACAATAAATTTAGAGAAAAATTTATATAGAAATGTAGTTTTATTTGAAAAATTTTACAACCGAAAGTGAAAAATGAAATTTTTTTCCAAAAATTTCGGTCAATTTTGATTAATATCAAAAAAAGTAAAAATGTCAGCAGCAATGAAATACCACCAAATGAAAGCTCTATTAGTGAGAATGAAAAGGAGGTAAAATTAATTTGGGTGGTAAGTTGTATGACCGAGCAATAAACCGTGAAAGCAGTGTAGTGCAGAATTGTAAAAAGTGGTCTGGTCATTAAGGGGGTTTAAGCTAGGGGGGCTGAAGTGGTTAAGGACCGGGCTCATTTTCACCTTAATGACCAGGCTATTTTTTGCAAATCTGACGTGTCACTTTATGTGGTGATTACTTTAAAACGCTTTTACTTATCCAGGCCATTCTGAGATGGTTTTCTCGTCACGTATTGTACTTCATGACAGTGGTAAAATTGAGTCAAAAAATATATTTTTATTTATAAAATTTTTTTACATTTGCAAAACATTTACAAAAATTTGCTAATTTACAAATTTAAATTTCTCTACTTTTATAATAGATAGTAATACCTCCAAAAATAGTTATTACGGTACTTTACATTCCCCATATGTCTATTTCATGCTTGGATCATTTTGGGAATACCATTTTATTTTTTGGGGACGTTAGAAGGCTTAGAAGTTTAGAATTAAAAATCTTGAAGTTTTTCAGAAAATTTCTAAAACCCACTTTTTCAGGACCAGTTCAGGTCTGAAGTCACTTTGTGAGGCTTACATAATAGAAACCACCCAAAAATAACCCCATTTTACAAACTACACCCCTGAAGGTATTCAAAACTGATTATACAAACTTTGTTAACCCTTTACGTGTTCCACAAGAATTAATGGAAAATAGAGAAAAAAATTAACTTTTTTGGCAGATTTTCCATTTAAATCCATTTTTCCAGTTACAAAGCAAGGGTTAACAGCCAAACAAAACTCCATATTTATGGCCCTGATTCTGTAGTTTACAGAAACACACCATATGTTGTCGTAAACTGCTGTACGGGCACACGGCAGGGCGCAGAAGGAAAGGAATGCCATATGGTTTTTGGACGGCAGATTTTGCTGGACTGTTTTTTTGACACCATGTCCGATTTGAAGCCCCCCTGATGCACCCCTAGAGTAGAAACTCCAAAAAAGTGACACCATTTGAGAAACTACACCCCTCAAGGTATACAAAACAGATTTTTCAAACTTTGTTAACCCTTTAGGTGTTCCACAAGAATTAATGAAAAAAATAGAGATAAAATTGCAAAATTTCACTTTTTTGGCAGATTTCCATTTTAATATTTTTTTTCCCAGTTACAAAGCAAGTATTTTTTATTTATTTTTTATTTTAAGAAAATTTTATTAGTCATCCAACAATACACGTTATATAAAAATATCATTACTAACATTTATCATCATATTTTTCTTTAAACCCCCCACAACCCCCCCATTCCCCCGCCTACGATGCATCTTCATTCACCACCACTCCTCGGTTCTAAAACCGAGGAGAATGGTGACAAGTGAGGATCGGTAGTTCTATGAATTCCAGTCTCCCCAAATTCCAATCCATTTTTTCTTAGTGTTTCTCTGCTTGTACAGAATATATTCATATCTCTTAGTAGTGTTCACCAGATTTAACCATATATTCATAGTAGGACTCTTTCGTGAAAACCAAGAGCGTGCTATCAAAAGACGTGCGAAAAACATTATCAGCTGTTGCTGACAGCTCACCTTGGCCAGCTCACCCAGTACCCAACATTCAGCGGAAAAAGGGATTCGCACCTTCAGTTTCCCCTGTAATGTATTTATAGATAGCTCCCCAGTACTGTTTCAGCTCTGCACAGGACCAAAACATGTGCAGATAGTCCGCTTCAGGGACATCGCACCTGGGACAGTTAGAGTCTTTCCTAATCCCACATCAAGTAAGGGTTAACAGCCAAACAAAACGCAATATTTATGGCCCTGATTCCGTAGTTTACATAAACACCCCATATCTGGTTGTAAACTGCTATACGGGCACACGGCAGGGTTCAGAAGGAAAGGAATGCCATACGGTTTTTGGAAGGCAAATTTTGCTGGACTGGTTTTTTGACACCATGTCCCATTTGAAGCCCCCCTGATGCACCCCTAGAGTAGAAACTCCAAAAAAGTGACCCCATTTTAGAAACTACGGGATAGGGTGGCAGTATTGTTGGTACTAGTTTAGGATACATATGATTTTTGGTTGCTCTATATTACACTTTTTGTGAGGCAAGGTAACAAGAAATAGCTTTTTTGGCACCGTTTTTTTTTGTTATTTACAACATTCATCTGACAGGTTAGATCATGTGGTATTTTTATAGAGCAGGTTGTCACGGACGCGACAATACCAAATATGACTATTTGTTTCAGTTTTACATAACAAAGCATTAAAAAAAAGAAAAGATTCTTTAGTGTCTCCACATTCTGAAAGCCATAGTTTTATTTATTTTTATGGGCGACTGTCTTGTGTAGGGGCTCGTTTTTTGTGGGATGAGATGACGGTTTGATTAGCACTATTTTGGGGTGCATATGACTTTTTGATCGCTTGCTATTACACTTTTTGTGATGTAAGGTGACAAAAAAAGTCTTTATTTACACCGTTTTTAAAAATTATTTTTACGGTGTTCACCTGAGGGGTTAGGTCATGTGATATTGTTATAGAGCAGGTTCTTACGGACGCGGTGATACCTAATATGTATACTTTTTTAAATTTACTTAAGTTTTACACAATAACAGCTTTTTTAAAACAAAAAAATTATGTTTTAGTGTCTCCATATTCTGAGCCATAGTTTTTTTTATTTTTTGGGCAATTGTCTTAGGTAGGGGCTCATTCTTTGCGGGATGAGGTGACGGTTAGTTTGGTACTATTTTGGTGGGCATACGCCTTTTTGATTGCTTGCTGTTGTACTTTTAGAGATGTAAGGTGACAAAAAAATTGTTTATTTAGCACAGTTTTTATTTTTATTTTTTACTGTGTTCATCTGAGGGGTTAGGTCATGTGATTGATTTATAGAGCCGGTCGATATGGACGCGGCGATACCTAATATGTCTACTTTTCTTTTTTCCCCTATTCTGTGAGATACGGGGACCCCGCTCGGCATTGTCACAGAGTGCCTGCTGAATGATTTCAGCAGGCACTTTGTTCCGATCACCGCCTGCTGCACGGCGGTGATCGGAAATACACAGAGCGTATACTATACAGCTACATGTTAACCTGCACTGAAATATAAAATGATACTTCTGCTGTATAGGAATACTTACTACATGACAAACTAATATGAGGTTTTTCGGACATAGTTTATCATTCAGCTTTATAGCTGAGTGGTTAAAGTCCTTGCCTCTCATGTAGAAGGTTGTGAGTTCAAACCCTGGCAGAAACTTTTCAGAAATAGAGGCTAAATTGGATTTAAATACACTGGGAGTCTCCAAGCACTGACTCCATATATGGACATAGCTATATATGGAGTCAGAGCAGAGACTCCTAAGCCGCAGACTCACACTGGGGGATTCCCTCACTGTACAGCGATCTTCTGCATAGACCTCAGTTAGAACCGGCACCCTCCCCTCTTCAGAGCAAGTTTAGACCAGTGCCTGGTTTAAAGGGGTTGTCCGGGATCAAACTTATTTTTTTTAAAACATCTTACTCACCTTTAGTAGCCAAGTCTATGTTCCCAAGGTTGTTTTTAGGTATCTTTTACACTGGAGAATGGCTCCTACAGCCCTGAACACATTGTTTACATATCTGTTTATCTGTTCCTTCACTTCCTGCCGCACTGCATTGTGGGTCCCAGTGCAGGGCGGCATCTGCTGATTTCTCCTAACATCATGTCCTGCACCCGCCCCCCTCATACATATTCATGCATCCTGCACAGCCTCCACTCCTCCTTCAATCCGCCCCCTCATACATATTCATCCTCCTGACTTATATTCCTCCCCCATATGTACGCCCATAAACTTCTCCTTGCTCTCTCTCTGGCATCTGTCATGTGCTCAGTGTTTGCAGAGCTTAGAGACAATCAGACACCGTTACACTGTAAGGGGCACGCTCCCACATGCATCCATAAACATACTGGAGACAGTCACACTGTAAGGGGCACACTCCCACATGCATCCATAAACATACTGGACACAGTCACACTGTAAGGGGCACGCTCCCACATGCATCCATAAACATACCGGACACTGTCACACTGTAAGGGGCACGCCCCTACATGCATCCATAAACATACCGGACACAGTCACACTGTAAGGGGCACGCTTCCACATGCATCCATAAACATACCGGACACAGTCACACTGTAAGGGGCACGCTCCCACATGCATCCATAAACATACCGGACACTGTCACACTGTAAGGGGCACGCCCCCACATGCATCCATAAACATACTGGAGACAGTCACACTGTAAGGGGCACACTCCCACATGCATCCATAAACATACTGGACACAGTCACACTGTAAGGGGCACGCTCCCACATGCATCCATAAACATACCGGACACTGTCACACTGTAAGGGGCACGCCCCTACATGCATCCATAAACATACCGGACACAGTCACACTGTAAGGGGCACGCTTCCACATGCATCCATAAACATACCGGACACAGTCACACTGTAAGGGGCACGCTCCCACATGCATCCATAAACATACCGGACACGTCACACTGTAAGGGGCACGCTCCCACATGCATCCATAAACATACCGGACACTGTCACACTGTAAGGGGCACGCCCCCACATGCATCCATAAACATACTGGAGACAGTCACACTGTAAGGGGCACACTCCCACATGCATCCATAAACATACTGGACACAGTCACACTGTAAGGGGCACGCTCCCACATGCATCCATAAACATACCGGACACTGTCACACTGTAAGGGGCACGCCCCTACATGCATCCATAAACATACCGGACACAGTCACACTGTAAGGGGCACGCTTCCACATGCATCCATAAACATACCGGACACAGTCACACTGTAAGGGGCACGCTCCCACATGCATCCATAAACATACCGGACACGTCACACTGTAAGGGGCACGCTCCCACATGCATCCATAAACATACCGGACACTGTCACACTGTAAGGGGCACGCCCCCACATGCATCCATAAACATACCGGACACAGTCACACTGTAAGGGGCACGCTTCCACATGCATCCATAAACATACCGGACACAGTCACACTGTAAGGGGCACGCCCCCACATGCATCCATAAACATACCGGACACAGTCACACTGTAAGGGGCACGCTTCCACATGCATCCATAAACATACTGGACACAGTCACACTGTAAGGGGCACGCCCCCACATGCATCCATAAACATACCGGACACGTCACACTGTAAGGGGCACGCTCCCACATGCATCCATAAACATACCGGACACTGTCACACTGTAAGGGGCACGCCCCCACATGCATCCATAAACATACCGGACACAGTCACACTGTAAGGGGCACGCTTCCACATGCATCCATAAACATACCGGACACAGTCACACTGTAAGGGACACGCCCCCACATGCATCCATAAACATACCGAACACAGTCACACTGTAAGGGGCACGCTTCCACATGCATCCATAAACATACTGGACACAGTCACACTGTAAGGGGCACGCCCCCACATGCATCCATAAACATACCGGACACGTCACACTGTAAGGGGCACGCTCCCACATGCATCCATAAACATACCGGACACTGTCACACTGTAAGGGGCACGCCCCTACATGCATCCATAAACATACCGGACACAGTCACACTGTAAGGGGCACGCTTCCACATGCATCCATAAACATACCGGACACAGTCACACTGTAAGGGGCACGCTCCCACATGCATCCATAAACATACCGGACACAGTCACACTGTAAGGGGCACGCTTCCACATGCATCCATAAACATACCGGACACCGTCACACTGTAAGGTGCACGCTCCCACATGCATCCATAAACATACCGGACACCGTCACACTGTAAGGGGCACGCTCCCATCTATATATATATATATATATTTTTTTTATTTATTTTTTTCAAGGTAAACCTTATATACTGACCTGGCAATCAGTTAAAACCGATGTATAAGGCTACTTTCACACTTGCGACAGGACGTATCCGACAGGCTGTTCACCCTGTCGGATCCGTCCTTCCGCTATTTCGCCGTGCCGCCGGACCGCCACTCCTTCCCTATTGACTATAATGGGGACGGGGGCGGAGCTCCGGCACAGTACGGCAGTTCGCGGTGAGAGGCCGCCGGAACTAAAAAGTCGGACATGCAGGACTTTTAGTCCGGCGGCCTTTCGCCGTGCACTGCCGTGCTGCGCCGGAGCTCCGCCCCCATTGACTATAATGGGGACGGAGCGGCGGCACGGCGAAATAGCGGAAGGACGGATCCGACAACAGCCTGTCGGATCCGTCCTGCTGCAAATGTGAAAGTACCCTAACCACAGGAAAGTGAAATGCACACACTGCAACTCCAAAAGGAGAATGTGCTAAAAAAATTCAGTCCAAAACACAAGTACGGGGCTAAAAGAATGATTTTAAACTAGACAAAAGCAGCCTCATTACATAAATAGGATTATCCGTTTATTTCAAATCAACAAAAAAAAAAAGCAGACTGATTACACTATTATTACCTTTTCTTTCAACTGAGCCATTGTTTTATCCTTTTTTTTTTTTTTTACACAATCAACATGCCATTGTCTAAATGCAATATATGCAATAAGCATGGCCATGTCACCCTGTGGTGAAAGGAGTTCCTCCTGTCTAAAGCCTTCTGCCCCATTAGCTAGTAATTCTGATGGGAGGAGTTTTCTATGCTAACAAGCATAGTAATCCTCCTCCATTCATTGTAATGCTGAAGGGGCGGTGACGTCACCGACTGGGGGCGGGGCTTAGCGCGATGCCGGCCGGACAAGTTACCGCCCCTCCAACCTCTCTGCATTATTATCTAGACTGCCAGTGACGTCACCGGGCTCCCTGGCAGAGGAAGAGGAAGCTATGCTCGCCTGCTAGGGACCCGGTACGTCACTGAAGATAAGAAAAGACTCACTTCCGGGCATGAATTGAAAGCAGGAAAACAGGGCTTCAGCAATATGTTCTAAAGGTACCACATGCATGTTTGTAATGTTTATGTTATTAGATTACTAATAGACAAATGTTCCCAATCCCGGACAGCCCCTTTAATGCTCGGTTTCTCCCATTGACTTCCATTGTGCTCAGGTGCTCTGTAGTGATCTGCTCGAGCACCCGAGCATTTTGGTGCTCGATCAACACTAATAAAGACCAATTGAAAAAATTATTTTTAGGCTAAAATGAGTCATTAGCATGTGGGAGGCAAGGGAGGTGAGAAAAGCACTGCACTGGCTGTTCTCACCTTCCCTGGTCTTCTTCTGGCCCCTCTCTGTGTCCTGACACATACAGCATCCGGACATAGTGTACATAGCGACGGGAAGAAGACCAGGGAGGGTAAGTGAATTCGCCAAGTGGCAGCGTCATCCGGAGCTGGAGAGGTACGTTTATTTATTTTTTTAATCATCTGGTCTGATTAGATGTTGGGGGTCTGATAGGGGCTGATCTGAGGCTAATGCAGGCTGGGAAAGGTTTGATCTGAGGCTGGGGATCTGATGGGGTCTGATCTGATGCTGGTCATTAATGTCAAATAAAGAACTAAATAAATAACATTCTGAACTTATAAATTAGACTGGTATGTGTGGGCAAAATGGCACCTGTACCATATGTGATATACACTCACCTAAAGAATTATTAGGAACACCATACTAATACGGTGTTGGACCCCCTTTTGCCTTCAGAACTGCCTTAATTCTACGTGGCATTGATTCAACAAGGTGCTGATAGCACTCTTTAGAAATGTTGGCCCATATTGATAGGATAGCATCTTGCAGTTGATGGAGATTTGAGGGATGCACATCCAGGGCACGAAGCTCCCGTTCCACCACATCCCAAAGATGCTCTATTGGGTTGAGATCTGGTGACTGTGGGGGCCATTTTAGTACAGTGAACTCATTGTCATGTTCAAGAAACCAATTTGAAATGATTCGAGCTTTGTGACATGGTGCAGTATCCTGCTGGAAGTAGCCATCAGAGGATGGATACATGTTCTCATTCTGTTTACGCCAAATTCGGACTCTACCATTTGAATGTCTCAACAGAAATCGAGACTCATCAGACCAGGCAACATTTTTCCAGTCTTCAACAGTCCAATTTTGGTGAGCTCGTGCAAATTGTAGCCTCTTTTTCCTATTTGTAGTGGAGATGAGTGGTACCCGGTGGGGTCTTCTGCTGTTATAGCCCATCCGCCTCAAGGTTGTGCGTGTTGTGGCTTCACAAATGCTTTGCTGCATACCTCGATTGTAACGAGTGGTTATTTCAGTCAACGTTGCTCTTCTATCAGCTTGAATCAGTCGGCCCATTCTCCTCTGACCTCTAGCATCCACAAGGCATTTTCGCCCACAGGACTGCCGCATACTGGATGTTTTTCCCTTTTCACACCATTCTTTGTAAACCCTAGAAATGGTTGTGTGTGAAAATCCCAGTAACTGAGCAGATTGTGAAATACTCAGACCGGCCCGTCTGGCACCAACAACCATGCCACGCTCAAAATTGCTTAAATCACCTTTCTTTCCCATTCTGACATTCAGTTTGGAGTTCAGGAGATTGTCTTGACCAGGACCACCCCTCTAAATGCATTGAAGCAACTGCCATGTGATTGGTTGACTAGATAATTGCATTAATGAGAAATAGAACAGGTGTTCCTAATAATTCTTTAGGTGAGTGTGTGTATATATATATAACACTCTATATTTTTAATTTTTTTTATTGAAGCACAATTTCTGTAACTTACCCCTAAGTCAGTTATATGTTTGACCAAATATAGCAGTACAATTTTTAAGTTGATAATTTTTTATGGCCCCCGAACGATGTTACAAATTTCCAAATGGCCTTTGGCAGCAAAAAGGTTCCCCACCTCTTCTTTAGGCCTCATGCACACGACCGTGCAGTGTTTTGCGGTCCGCAAATCGCTGATCCGTAAAACACGGATGGCGTCAGTGCGCGTTCCGCAATTTGCGGAACGGCACGGACAGCCTTTAACCCCTTAGGGACACATGACGTACCGGTATGGCATGTTTCCCGAGTCCTTAAGGACACATGACGTAACGGTACGTCATGGGTTTAAAACGAGATTGTGGTGCGGCGGGGGTTAATCGGAACAGGATGCCCACTGAAATCATGTCAGCCGTTTAACCCTTTCCATACCACGGTCCGTACGGACCGCTGTATGGAAAAGGTTAACAGTCAGGGAGCGCCCTCCCTCTCCCATCGGGGGGCATCTGTGCCTTTGAAGCCCCCAGACAGGATGGTGTCACAGAGGGAGGGAGCCCCCCTCCTTCCCCTTCCCCGTCTGCTCAGTTGTGGCACACGGGGAAGGTTCCCATGGCAACAGGACGCCTTCTCAGGCATCCTAATGTCCATGGTGTTGAACAGATCTGTGCTAAAGACATAGATCTGGTCAGACAAAGTGTAAGTAAAATACAGTACAATACTCTATATAGTGTACTGTACTGTATTATACAGACATCAGACCCAATGGATCTTCAAGAACCATGTGGGTCTGGGTCAAAAAAATCTAAAAAAAAGTAAAGATAAAAAAACACATTTATCACTGAATAAAAATGTAAAAAATAAAATACACTACAAATATTAGGTATCGCCGCGTCCGTAACGACCTGATCTATAAAACGGTCATGTTTCTTTCCCCGCTTGGTGAACGCCATAAAAATAAAAAAATAAAAACTATAAAGAAATTGAAATTTTGCCCACCTTACTTCCCAAAAAAGGTAATAAAAGTGATCAAAAAAGTCGCATGTACGCCAAAATGGTACCAATCAAACCGTCACCTCATCCCGCAAAAAATGAGTCCCTACATGAAACAATGGCCCAAAAAATTAAAAAACTATGGGTCTCAGACTATGGAGACACTATAACATGATTTTTTTTTGTTTCAAAAATGATATTGTGTAAAACTTACATAAATAAAAAAAAAGTATACATATTAGGTATCGTCGTGTCCGTATCGACCAGCTCTATAATAATATCACATGACCTAACCCCTCAGATAAACACCGTAAAAAATAAAAAATAAAAACTGTGCTAAATAATAAATTTTTTGTCACCTTACATCACTAAAATTGTAAAAGCAAGCGATCAAAAAGTCATTTGCACCCCAAAATAGCGCCAATCAAACCATCATCTCATCCCGCAAAAATCATACCCTACCCAAGATAATCGCCCAAAAACTGAAAAAACTATCGCTCTTAGACTATGGAAACACTAAAACATGATTTTTTTTTGTTTCAATAATGAAATCATTGTGTAAAACTTACATAAATAAAAAAAAAGGATACATATTAGGTATCGCCGCATCCGTATCGACCGGCTCTATAAAAATATCACATGACCTAATCCCTCAGGTGAACACCGTAAATTCTTTAAAATAAAAACGGTGTAAAAAATTTGATTTTTTTTGTCATCTTACATCACAAAAAGTGTAAAAGCAAGCGATCAAAAAGTCATATGCACCCTAAAATAGTGCCAATCAAACCATCATCTCATCCCACAAAAAATGACACCCTACCTAAGATAATCGCCCAAAAACTCAAAAAACTATGGCTCTCAGACTATGGAGACACTAAAACATGATTTTTTTTGTTTCAAAAATGAAATCATTGTGTAAAACTTACATAATTAAAAAAATTGTATACATATTAGGTATCGCCGCGTCCGTGACAACCTGCTCTATAAAAATACCGCATGATCTAACCTGTCAGATGAATGTTGTAAATAACAAAAAAAAACGGTGCCAAAGAAGCTATTTCTTGTTACCTTGCCTCACAAAAAGTGTAATATAGATCAACCAAAAATCATATGTATCCTAAACTAGTACCAACAAAACTTCCACCCTATCCTGTACTTTTTTGGAGTTTCTACTCTAGGGGTGCATCAGGGGGGCTTCAAATGGGACATGGTGTCCAAAAAAAACAGTCCATATGGCATTCCTTTCCTTCAGCGCCCTGCCGTGTGCCCATACAGCAGTTTACGACAACATATGAGGTGTTTCTGTAAACTACAGAATCAGGGCCATAAATAATGAGTTTTGTTTGGCTGTTAACCCTTGCTTTGTAACTGGAAAAAAAATATTAAAATGGAAAATCTGCCAAAAAAGGAAAATTTTGAAATTGTATCTCTATATTCCATTAATTCTTGTGGAACACCTAAAGGGTTAACCAACGTTTGTAAAATCAGTTTTGAATACCTTGAGGGGTGTAGTTTCTAGAATGGGGTCATTTTTGGGTGGTTTCTATCATGTAAGCTTCACAAAGTGACTTCAGACTGGTCCTTAAAGGGTTTCTGTCACCCCACAAAACTCATTTTTATTTTTTTGGATAGTTAGATTCCTCATAGCGAGATATAGGAGAATATAATAGTCTTACTTACTTTTTTATGCGGCCGATTCTTTATAAAACGAAGTTTTATAATATGTAAATGAGGGCTCTACCAGCAAGTAGGGCGTCTACTTGCTGGTAGCCGCAGCAGAAAACCGCCCCCTCGCCGTGTTGATTGACAGGGCCAGCCGTGATCTCCTCCTCCGGCCGGCCCTGTCAGTATTTCAAAAATCGCGCGCCTCTGTTCATTCGGCGCAGGCGCTCTGAGATGAGGAGGCTCGTCTCCTCAGCACTCCCTCAGTGCGCCTGCGCCGATGACATCACCGAAAGAGAAGACGTCATCGGCGCAGGCGCACTGAGGGAGTGCTGAGGAGACGAGCCTCCTTATCTCAGAGCGCCTGCGCCGAATGACCAGAGGCGCGCGATTTTTGAAATACTGACAGGGCCGGCCGGAGGAGGAGATCACGGCTGGCCCTGTCAATCAACACGGCGAGGGGGCGGTTTTCTGCTGCGGCTACCAGCAAGTAGACGCCCTACTTGCTGGTAGAGCCCTCATTTACATATTATAAAACTTCGTTTTATAAAGAATCGGCCGCATGAAAGTAAGTAAGACTATTATATTCTCCTATATCGCGCTATGAGGAATCTAACTATCCAAAAAAAAAAAAAAGAGTTTTGTGGGGTGACAGAAACCCTTTAAGTTGGTTTTTGAAAATTTCGGAGAAATTTCAAGATTTACTTCTAAACTTCTAAGCCTTGTAACGTCCCCCAAAAATAAAATGTCATTCCCAAAATGATCCTAACATAAGGAAAACATATGGAAAATGTAAAGTAATAACTATTTTTGTAGGTATTAATATGTATTATAGAAGTAGAGAAATTGAAACTTGGAAATTTGCTAATTTTTCTAAATTTTGGGCAAATTTGGTATTTTTTTATAAATAAAAATGAATTTTTTTGACTCCATTTTACCAGTGTCATGAAGTACAATATGTGATGAAAAAACTATTTCAGAATGGCCTGGATAAGTCAAAGCGTTTTAAAGTTATCACCAGATAAAGTGACACGTCAGATTTGCAAAAATGGCCTGGTCCTGAAGGTGAAAATTAGCCCGGTCCTTAAGAGGTTAATATAAATGCCTATTCTTGTGCGCAAATCGCGGACAAGAATAGGACATGTTCTATTTTTTAGCGGGGCCACGGAACAGAGCGACGGATGCGGACAGCACATGAAGTGCTGTCCGTATCTTTTGCAGCCCCATTGAAGTGAATGGGTCCGCATCCGAGCCACTTTCTTACTTCTCTTGATGGATGTACATAAGATGCAGGGGCGGACTGGGAACTTAAGGTGGCCCTGGAAAAAACCTAAAAAGTGCCCCATGTTGTAGGCGTCTCCAAATTCACAGAAGGCAGAGGAACACACGTAGGTATGGCCAGCAATAGCTTAGCGCAGAGCAAAATACTGCCCCAGAAGAACCAAATATTACAGTGCAGCATAAAATACTGCCCCAGCAGTACCAATTACCACAGTGCAGCATAAAATACTGCCCCAGCAGAACCAAATATTACAGTGCAGCAAAAAATACTGCCCCAGCAGTACCAATTACCACAGTGCAGCATAAAATACTGCTCCAGCAGAACCAAATACCACAGTGCAGCATAAAATACTGCCCCAGCAGAACCAAATACCGTAGTGCAGCATAAAATACTGCTCCAGCAGAGCCAAATACCACAGTGCAGCATAAAATACTGCACCAGCAGAACCAAATACCACAGTGCAGCATAAAATACGGCCCCAGCAGAACCAAATACCGTAGTGCAGCATAAAATACTGCTCCAGCAGAACCAAATACCACAGTGCACCATAAAATACTGCCCCAGAAGTACCAAATACCGCAGTGCAGCATAAAATACTGCCCCAGATGTACCAAATACCGTAGTACAGCATAAAATACTGGCCTCAGCAGAACCAAATACCGCAGTGCAGCATAAAATACCGGCCCAGCAGAACCAAATACCGCAATTCAGCATAAAATACTGCCCCAGCAGAACCAAATGCCGCAGTGCAGCATAAAATACTACCCCAGCAGAGCCAAATACCACCGTGCAGCATAAAATACTGCCCCAGCAGAACCAAATACCACAGTGAATCGTAAAATACTGCCCCAGCAGAGCCAAATACCACAGTGCAGCATAAAATACTGCCCCAGCAGAGCCAAATACCGTAGTGCAGCATAAAATACTGGCCTCAGCAGAACCAAATACCGCAGTGCAGCATAAAATACCGGCTCAGCAGAACCAAATACCGCAATTCAGCATAAAATACTGCACCATCAGAACCAAATGCCGCAGTGCAGCATAAAATACTACCCCAGCAGAGCCAAATACCACAGTGCAGCATAAAATACTGCCCCAGCAGAACCAAATACCACAGTGAATCATAAAATACTGCCCCAGCAGAGCCAAATACCACAGTGCAGCATAAAATACTGCCCCAGCAGAACCAAATACCACAGTGAATCATAAAATACTGCCCCAGCAGAACCAAATACCACAGTGCAGCATAAAATACTGCCCCAGCAGAACCAAATACCACAGTGAATCATAAAATACTGCCCCAGCAGAGCCAAATACCACAGTGCAGCATAAAATACTGCCCCAGCAGAACCAAATACCACAGTGAATCATAAAATACTGCCCCAGCAGAACCAAATACCACAGTGCAGCATAAAATACTGCCCCAGCAGAGCCAAATACCGTAGTGCAGCATAAAATACTGGCCTCAGCAGAACCAAATACCGCAATTCAGCATAAAATACTGCCCCAGCAGAACCAAATGCCGCAGTGCAGCATAAAATACTACCCCAGCAGAACCAAATACCACAGTGAATCATAAAATACTGCCCCAGCAGAACCAAATACTACAGGGCAGCATAAAATACTGCCCCAGCAGAACCAAATACCACAGTGCAGCATAAAATACTGCCCCAGCAGAACCAAATACTACAGGGCAGCATAAAATACTACTCCATCAGTACCAAATACCACAGTGCAGCATAAAATACTGATCTCAGCAGAACCAAATACCACATTGCAGCATAATATACTGCCCCAGAAGAACCAAATACTGCAGTGCAACATAAAATACTGCCCCAGAAGAACCAAATACCACAGTGCAGCATAAAATACTGCCCCAGCAGAACCAATTACCACTACAATTTCCCCCATGTTGCTCAAGGACTATTCAGTACCTCGGGAATATCCAACCCCATGACAGATGGTGACTGGGTATTAGTAATATGGTCCTGGATTCATTGCAGTGTCTGGGGGTAAAGGGTGCATTCACACGACCGTAAGTGTTTTGCGGTCCGCAAATTGCGGATCCGCAAAACATGGATACCGTCCGTGTGCATTCCGAAATTTGTGGACCGCACATGGCCAGCGCTATATAGAGAATGCCTAAGCTTGTACGCGGACACATTAGTTTAGGCACTATTATAGCATTACCTACTGTGTGGGCACTAAGGCTGGGGCTGCGCGGCGATCTTGGCTGCATACCTGTTGCACAACCTAAGATCACTATGTAGCAGTACAGTCATTGAGCTGAATGATGTCTCAATATGACTCACAAGGTGCCATGACACCAGAATTGCAAGAAATCTGACACTGCTGAATATTTTGCAATTTTTGGATTGCTGTCTCAGTAGCACTGCGACCCCTATTTGGTTCAGTGGCTGCACAGCGATTCTTGGTGGCACGACAGGTGTTGCAGCCAAAATTGTTGTGCAGCCCCAGCTTTATATTGTGGTAGCACTAAGTTGTAATTAGGACCCCCACAGTCAGACTACGTACACACTGAGACATAGCTAGGGGTTCAGCACAGCAGGGAGGGAGGGGGGTTGGGATAAAAAAACATCTGTAGCTGGAGTGTACCCCCACCGATGTAACATCACAACATGACCACTAACAACACCATTAAATAACTACTGGATAATATTACCATACGGCTACTATACTGTGCAAAGACAAATAGTACCAACAACTACCACCAGATAGTGACTGGATATTACCACTATACCGGTACTTATTACCTCATACAGGGATAGATATTTGTCTTACACAAGCATTCTGCACACTGTATAAGTGAATCAAGTGCAGTAAAAATCCATTCACATACAGTTTACACATGTGCTCTTTGATTGGAGTCGTTCACTTTTCCCTTTTTTTCCACCCTGACCAGACCACCATAATGACTTCTTCCATTCACGACTTGTCTCTGCAGAGTTTGAAACAGAAAAATATTTTGCTCCTCACTTTTCCAGAATCCTCCCTACCTACCCCTACATCCGCCCATTTTGCTGATACCCCCTAGGAAGAAACAATGTGAACACCCTTTAATGTATTAATGTCTCCCAAAGTGATAATACCCCCTTAGTAGAAAATGCCCTATGTGACACCCTACAAAGTAAGAATGCCTCCTAACGGCCTTACAGTTGAATAATTGGCTGTTTTACTGGCTTCCCAATGAACTGTTTGGTTGGCCATTAAACAAATGGAAGTTTCTAATCCAGTCCAGTGCTATTAGTACATTTTACATACGTCAGAAATGAATAAATAATTGTTTCTGATCTCCCAAAGGTTAGGTTTGTCTTTTCCCCCTGTTCCCATTCTGTACAGTATGGACTATGGAGCTGAAGGTACACACACTCGTGTAAATAGACAATCATAAATGTTAAGGACCCCCTCTTTTTTACAAGTTGATTGAGGGGACTAGAGAAGGTAAAACATATCTGTACCCACTGAATAACCCTCAAAACTATGGTTTGGGGAATACTACACCAATTGCACGCCGAATGTACATAATAGCTGGTTGGCCAAGAGACACACGACCACATCCAAAACACCTTATTATTGAAGGAGCCACAGGAGGTGCCGCATGGTACTTCTCAGTCAATTGGCTATGCTTCTGGACCATCCTATCTGGTGAGAAAAAATAAAATCTGAGGACCTATTATAAGTTAATGGAAATTATCATACACTTCACAGATCCTATAGAAACAGAACCCATGAGATCTGTGTTTTTTACAGCATCTACATAAGTTGAAAGGTTTTTCTAATTCCCTTTAAAGAGGTTTTGTGAGCCTTAAAGCAACCTCCAGTCCAAGACAAAAATCTGACTATGCATAGTCAACATAGCAGGAACTCTTTTTTGGAACAACGGTACCTCTGTTGCAAAGTTGTGGTCCCTGACTTCTTCACAAAATGGCGTCTTTTTCTTTGGAGATGCTCTCAACAAGTATAAGGCTTCCCCAATGTCCTGGGATGAACCGGTGCTGACGCCTGCAGGAGAAGACACAGATGGGACGGACAAGCGCCATTTAAGAAGAACGATTTGAGGGACCAGAACTCACCAGAGACAACATGATTCATAATTAGGGCACCAGGTATATTGACTGCATATTTTGCATGTTCAGTGAAATTTTAGTTTCGGGCTGGTAAAGGGGTTGTCCACCATTTTCTTACTGATGGTCTATCCTTTGGATAGGTCATTAGCATCTAATTGGTGGGGGTCCGACACCTAGTACCCCTGCTGATCAGCTGTGCTCTCAAACAGATGATGGGGGGGGCCCAGGTGTTGGACCCCTGTCGATGAGATGCTGATGACCTATCCAAAGGAAAAAAGGCGGACAAACACTTTAAATAATAGGGTAAGGAGGCTCTAAATAGCTCAAACTGGTATTGATAAGCCATCAGTATAAGATCGGTGGGGGTCCGACACCTCACCCCCCACTTTCAGCTGTGACTCCAGTGCTGCTCATCTTCACTTCAGTAGGAGCAGCTCTGCAGTTACCAGTCCTGTCCACTATACAATGAATGGAGCTGGGTAGTTCTGGCTCTGACTTCCAGTGCCAGAGCAGGGTGTCAGACCTCAATATTAAAATCCTAACCCAATTTGACTTTATGCTTACTTAGACATAAATTATTTGTTCATTTCCTATATATGATTTTAAAACGTAAAGTCATCTTGGTACAAATTCTGACTTTTAAGCAACTCTTCAAGACCAGTGACCTTCAGAAATCGGGCTGGTGCCAAGATCTTCAAAAACTGATTGCATTTGACGTTCATGAATTATGTATACTTCCTTTAGCAACAAATACATTGGCATTTGGAATCTGTTTTGTAGAACAGTTTACAATGGCATTGTTATTAGCTGTATCTCTCAGGTCATTTGTGGTGTACGGGGCATTTGCAGACTGATTTCATAGGGTTATACACAGAGTAAAGATGGAAAAGATCAGCACTTCTTAGGCCCCATTCACGCAAGTTTATTCTTACCAGCGCAGATGGCGCACCAAAAAGCTGCCAACAGAAGTGCCGAATCTGCCTCCCATTTTTTTGCAATGAGAGGCCACACTGCGCTTCATGTGGCTTCATGTGGCCAAGATGGACGCCGCTATAACCAACAGGAGCTAAACCTCGAGCGGGTCCCTGACATTCAAACTGAAAGATGACGGGAGAAACCAGGGAGGATTTGGTCTTTGCAGAATCCACCATGTGAACTGGCTCTAGTAATGTAAAATCATCTTCAGATAATAAGCTGAAGCTGCATATCGTACTAGAATGCTAACATTTGGAGAATTACATAAACCCTCATTGTCTGAAATGCATTAGGCCTCCAGGCATCCTATTCGTATGGCTTCCACTTGGGAAGTACTATTGGTCCAGTTAGGACATTTTCCCGTGTCTCTGATTGTATAGAGGATTACTGTATTTCCCAATCTTTTTACCATTGGGGAACATCTGACAATAATTTTCATCTTAACCGTATTTGGGAACCTATTTGACTACCCCATGCCTGCTGTACAGTTCTCTACGTTGGAACCATCATCCAGATTTTAAAGGGTCCAATCACATTGTTATGACCCCAGCTAGTATCCCCCCATGTGCAGCACGGACAGCAGCTAGACGGGCTAGGAGTGACTCAATAATGTCCTGGTAGGTTCTCACAGGTATCTGGAGCCATGCTGACTGCAGTGCATCCCACAGCTGATGGACTCTGGAGATAGGATCCATAAAGCAAACATGGCGATTGAGATGCTCCCACAGATGCTCAATTAGGGGGCCAGGGTAGTACTTGGAAGTCATGCTCTTCAAACCAAAGTTGGACATTTCTAGCCGTGTGACATGTCGCATTGTCTTGATGGAATATCCCATTCACCCCGCAATCAGCTTGTATGGGTGTACATGATCTGAAAGGATGAATTCATACTCAAATCATCTGAGAGTTCCTCCCACGTGGATGAGTGGGCTGAGAGGAATGCTACAAAACCATTCCCCAGACCATAACTCTGCTACCACCAGTTGCAGGGTGTTTGTTCTCTGAAGTTTCTCTCCTGGCACTCCAACGTCCATCCATTCGCAGAAAATGTGACTTATCGAAGATGGCAACACTTAGCCAATCAGTGGAGGTCCAATTCTCATAATGCAGCGAAAATTGAAGCCTTTTCTGACAATACAACTTCATTCGCAGAGGTGCAGTGACCGTCCGTCTGATTCAGAGCTCCATTTACAGTAGGGTTCGCTGAACTGTTGTAGACACATCAAGTAGCCTCCTGGTTCATTTTGGCGGTGAGCTGCTCCATTGTAGCGTGTTGGTCAGTCCGCCCTCCCACACCTTGGTAGCCAACATTCACCTCTCATATCAATGGCACGTGGTGCTCCTCAGTTTCCACATTATTCACAGTTGGTGGCATTTGTCCACTCACGATACACTTTCACCACAGCGGCACGAGAACAGTTCACAAACTGCTCAGTTGCAGAAATGATGCCGCCCTTGGGCCAAAAGCCGATAATCATCCCTTTTTGCAACTCTGATAAGTTGCTCTTACCCAAAACAGCAACGATGGATCTGTGAGAAGATAGCCTATCGAACATCTTATTGTCACGGCCATGGCTATGACCGTGACTCCTGAACCGCATGCGGTTGTCAGCGGTTTATTTTGGTTGTCAATCACAGGTGAGGGCTGTGGTATTTGCCTCACCTGTGGTTGCCGCTGGCAACAGTATGTATGTGGCAGCGTAGCAGTCTGAGCTGTGCCATTGCAGCTTGCTATGTTGTGCATGCGGTTTTGTGTGTATGTGTGCACTGTGTTTTATGTTATTGTGTGCACGTCCCCTTTAAGTGGTGTTTTCCCTTCCCTGGTGTTGGAAGGGTTAACCTCCTTCCTAGTGTGTGTGTGCACTGGGTGTGTTCGTTTGTGGGTGTGGCTGCATGGGCTATAAAGCCTCAGTTTAGACCTGATATCTGAGGGGTACTCCAGCCTTGTTGTAAGCTGGAGGAACTCTCCTGGTCACATTTCCATCTGCCAGTGAGGGCCACCCTTGTGGTCATAAATGTTGATTCTCTATGTTTATGAGGTTGTGTGTTTAATTCATGTATGGTGTTTGGTAGATGTTTGTTTGGTCGTTTCTTATTGCAGCATATGGTTTTCTGGTTTCCTGTGAAGTGTGTGGTGTGCTCTGTCTTTGGTGTTTGTGGACAGCAGCACTTGGGTTCCAGGTTGTGTGTCTGTGGCAGGTAAGTGTAGTACTAGGCTCACTTACCTGTCACTGCCATATGTCTGTTTATGTTTCCTTGTCTGTGTTACTTGGCCACTTTAGACTCCTGTTCCTCCGTGTCCAGGAGGAACGGGCTGTCTACCCAGCTCCTAGTTTAGGGCCATCTTGAGGGCCAGCAGGGACTTCTAGGTTCCGGAGCATGAGCCCTCCTACCATCAAGGTTGGCTCATGTAGCTAGGAGTCAGGGTCAGGTTAGGGATGCGATTAGGAGGTCACCAGCTCCCTAATCCTGTTGTCCTGGCCGGGCAGCGACCACTCCATCTGCTGATACCGCACGGCTGAGGGTTTTCCCCATCCTCAGCCGTGACACTTATATACCCACCAAGCCACACACATGCTGCCAATGTCGAAAGTAGGAAGTGGTCATAATAATGTGACTTGATGCACTGCACATGGGATTAGTGATCATCGACAGATGCAGTTTATCACAGGAAATATCTTCTGCCTAACATCATCCCATTTCATCTCCACACAAGCACTCCCTGTGATACCAGCATTTATCACACCCCAGAAGGGAGATCCGGATTCCTTTTATTTTTCGGTAATGCCTCCTGGAATTCATAGTAAACATATGTCTGTAGTTTATGGCGGAGATGTTTGTGCTGCGTTTTGCACCTCCATACGCAGAACTTGTTTATAAGGCATCATCGTTTTCTGCCATATTCATACTTTGAATATCATATATTTTAGGTCTTGCAGCATCAATTGTCAGGCCTCATGCACTCGCTTGTACACAAGGGGGTGATTAAACAGTTAAAACCACTCCAGCGCACGGTTAACTGGTTCTACATGATGTCTCATCAGATGGCTGCATTTAGGATCAGTAAAGATGGGAGCAGCTCCTGCAAGTATGGAGACTGCGTCCGATCGCAGCCTCTGCGCCTGCAATGTAACATAGAAGACTGGGAAAGCCTTTATGCCTCCCTCGGCTGAAACCTGTGATTGTGTCTCTAGATATTGCCTGTAAGATTCGGCGCTGGAGTCAGGACCTCTATTATGTGGGTGGTAGGTATGATGATCAGGTCAGCCTCTCGCCGGCTAAGAGACCCGATGATGATTGCTACCTGCAGAATATGATAGAGGTCCTGGCTCCAAATCTGTAGCCTTATGAAGTGCACACAGGTAATATATCGAGACACAATCATAGTTGTTTTGCTCTGTACAATTTTGTGCTTCCAGTCTCTGGTATTTCGCATTACGTAGCATGGCAAGAGCTAAAGAGTTAATCATTCAGAGCTCCTACACCCCAGTCCTGTGGAGTTAAAAAAGGAAAACAGTGGAGGACCAGAGGAACAGCAGAGCCCCCATATCTAGGAGCACCTTCTCTCCTGCTGATGAAGGAGCTGATGCAGGTGCTCCAGTTCACCCAGAGAAAGTTCATTTTGGTACCTTTTAGATCTAGTACAAAGAAACGGATACAGTCGTGTGATTGGACCCTGAAACTGACCTATTCTCAGGAGTGGTCGGGGTTTAAAACCGGAGATATAGAAATAATAAATATGGTCAATGGGGACAAACCACCATGCCTAGAACGTAACCACACACAAGAATTGAAAATCCTGTTTTCACTGATCTGGGTGCCGCTCTACAACACTAGTGTCTTTTAGGCTACATGCACATGATCGCGCAAAACACGGATGCCTGCCGTGTGCGGTCCGCAATTAGCAAAACGGGTCGCCCATTTTAGAAATGCCTATTCTTGTCCGCAAAATGGAGAAGAATAGGAAGGGTTCTATTATTTATTTATTTTTTGCAGGGCCACAGAATGGAGCAATGGATGCCGACAGCACACGGAGTGCTGTCTGGATCTTTTGTGGCCTCCTTGAAGTGAATGGGTCTGCATCCGAGCCGCAAAAAATGTGGCTTGGATGTGGACCCAAACAACAGTCAGGAGTTTTAGAAGCTTTGGCTGCTGCAGTAGTGACTAGCTATCATTCAAGATACATTGAAGCATGACGTTTTTGCTATTTCTGCAGTGTGTTATTGGTATTGTTAGATAATCGCTCCTCAGGTTTTACGCTACTCTAACGCGCTTCCTCCTTCTTGCGCCTCCGGCATCTCGCCTCTGTGCAGGAGCGAGGACGTGGCCGGTGTTCTCGTCTCCATGGAGACCAGGGGGCGGGGAGGACCCGGCCGCGCATGCCTCCTCAGCGCGGCCGGCGTCCTCCTAGCTGATGTATGAACTGAGCGCCGATCATTAGTAATCGGCGCTCAAATGGTTTGGGCTGGATTTGGGTCACGTGAAGCTGGCCATGTCACGTGACTCACTTGTTCTGGTCACAGGTTGCCTGTGATTGGTCTAGTTACCCTCACCAGCTTTCTTTATATATTCAGACCTTGCTTGTTTTTGACCTCGACCTCGCTACCTCCATTTGTATTTGACATGACCTCCTGGCTTCCGACCTCGACTTTGTTTGTGACCTTGCTATTGTGTTTTTCCCTGTGTACTGCGTGACCTCCTGGTTTTTGACTTTTGCTTCCCTGACTCTGTTCACGGTTTTCCCTTTGCTTTAAGGCCCCTCTACGTATTTAAGCTAGGGACTGCCGCCAAGTTGTACGCCGTCAGATAGGATGGGTCGAGCAAGTAGGTTGGGACACAGGTGCGGGTGGAGTCCAGGGCTGCACTCTTCCCTTCCCTCCATGACAGCTACATCCAGTAGGGACAGGAGGACAGTGTAACATGGAGATTTTACCGATATTTGTGTGTTTGTCCAACTAATCTGATGCTGTGATCTGGGCGCTGGTAAATGTCGGGTCGTGGCCACAATAAAACGGCATAATTTGGCATGGAGGGGACTTGATGGGCAAGTGATCTTCTCATTACTTTTCTGGAAAAAAAAGGACCTCCATATGTGACAATCAGAGAGCAACCATTCTCTGACTGATGGGGTATGATAACCTGCACAGAAGTCCATGTTAGGTTTCACCCACATTGTCTGTCAGGAGCATTTGATGCAGATTCTGTCAAAATCTGGAAAAGAATAGTCCAGCATGCTGTGTTTTCTTGTCAGGTAAAATGCTGTATTTTTTTATGGAAATCAGATCCTATTACAGTCAGTGCGGTCCATCAGGTGGTGCTCCATTATTTGATGGAGACGGATGTTCCATTATTTTAATTGTTCTCCTTTTATAATGAATGGTTTTGTGTTAATTATAATTTATTTTGTGCCATTAAATGTTTTGCAATTACTAAAAATATTATAATATAAGGCTCTGTTTACAATAGCGTCTTGGCTTCAATTTATAATAGACGCCATGATGCTCTCTGACTTGACATTAATGGGGTTTTTCATGTCTCCAATGAATGTCGTCAGTGCTGCAGACTGCACTAATTTTGCTGTCAAACATCCTGAAAAGATCGACAGCTAAAAAAGCAAGTGAGAACAGACTGCATAAACAGAAAATGTCTTTTGTATGTGTTTTATTGCTTCCAGTAGTGTTGGTTGTGGTCTTAAAGGGGTTGTCCACCCGTTAATATCGATGACCTATTTCAGGATAGGTCATCAAAATCTGATCGGTCGGGGTCCGACACCCGGCTCTCCATGCGAGTGCTGCTTCCCTTTCATTACACTGCACTTTGTCTCAGATGTGCAAGTACCCGCTCCAAGTACTTGCGTTATGGAGCACGTGCTTGTAATTACACTACGCCACCGCTCCAAAGGAGCGCCGCCTCCTCATCTCATAGCTTATCAGCACGGGTGCTGGTTGTCAGACCCCTGCCGATCAGATATTGATGACCTATCCTGAGGGTAGGTCATTAATAGTAACAGCTGGACAGCCCCTTTAATTTTTATGACAGCAGTGGTAGATTTTAAAGGTCTTGTTTTCCTTGCAGGCTGTAGACTGTTTTATGGCAGTCTGCCCTCTGCATCCCCTTTGTAAACAGTAGTCTGTAGTTTGCTGATAGATTCTCAGGGTATCCTGTACTAACCTTTGTTGCCTCCAGCTAAACTGATAAAAGTGTATGGTCTCCTGCCCACGACCTTATCTGTTTTAGGCTACGTCTACACGACGACATTTGTCGCGCGACATTTTGTTGCACTATTGTCGCGCAACAATGTTTATAATGGCAGTCTATGGTGTCGCACTGCAAAATGCTGCAACGCAACAGTCTCAGAAAATCCATTCGAGATGGATTTTTCTGCGACTGTTGCGTCGCAGTCGCAGCATGTTGCATGTTGCAGTGCGACACCATAGACTGCCATTATAAAAATTGTCGCGCGACATTAGTGCAACAAAATGTTGTGCTACAAATGTTGCAGTGTAGATGTGCCCTATCTGTCGCGCGACTTATTGTCGCACGACAAATGTCGTCGTGTAGACGTAGCCTTACGGTCCGCGAGATACAGATACTGGATCTGTGCATCCAACACTTTTCTCACACTGTTCTAAAATGTCCGGCACAGCAACATGGATGACGTCTGTGTGCTGTCGTCATTTTTGCGACCCTATAGAAATTAGTGGGTCTGCGTGCGGTCTGCAGAAAATGCGGATGTGAGTCTGTCACCTCCATATGGCCATATACAGTGCTTACATTGTCCTTTCGCACACCTATACATGAATGTAATGGTACCTATTTTCTTTACACTTGCAGAAGCTGGAAAAAACGAAGTTTAATTCATATGCAAATTAGCACTCGCAAGTGCCCAGGGGCGGCGTTCACTGTGCCTTATTTCATTGTTACTCCGCCCCAGCCTCTGCTTATGCCCGCCCTCCTATTCCCTTGCGTCATCCTTCGGCCGAGATCTCGCGCCTGCGCACTGCCTCGCCGACGCCTGTGCACTAGTTGAAGCCATGCCATGCCACAATGGGCATCTCAGTGCGATGCCCCGGCGAGGCAGTGCGCAGGCGTGGGATCTCGGCCGAAGGATGACGCAAGGGAATAAGCAGAGGCTGGGGCGGAGTAACAATGAAACGAGGCAGAGCGGCCTGGGCTCCTACACAGTGAACACCGCCCCTGGGCACTTGCGAGTGCTCATTTGCATATAATTTAAACGTCGTTTTTCCAGCTTCTGCAGGTCTAAAGAAAATAGGTACCATTACATTCATGTATAGATGTGCTACAGGACAATGTAAGCACTGTACATGGCCATATGGAGGTGACAGACTCCCTTTCATTTTTTCAGGACCCTTGGCATTTCCTTTGTGCTTGGTATAGACTACTATACAACAGCAGTCATTATGCTGGTTAGGTACTGTGTACGCGGTGTCCTGTTGCATTATTTTTTATATTGTGTGAAGACGCACTTGAAATTACAAGCTTTTTAAGGCTCGACAAGTATCCTTCTGCAGAGCTGCGCTTGGGGGTTTATTAGACTGTATGATACTAGCTATTTTCAGCTCACCTTTCATGTGAGGACACGGCAGCTGTGAGATCCTTATGCATAAATGATTTACTGGCATTTTATTTCTCCTGCCTTGGCTCAGTTTGAGATATATCTATGACAGAAAGAAAATCAGTTTTGAATGCAGTCACCTCTGTTCCTACAGTGATCAATGATAAAGCGAGATGAATGAATTAAGAGTCATAGTGCTGTTTTGTGTTGTAGATTGAATCTAGTCTGGCGTTGGGCCAGCCCTCAATTTATTATGCTGGTTTGTTAATATTTTTAGTTCTGGGGCATCTGAATATAAAGGGCAATTTTAGAAATTCCAATTCCCTAAAGCTTTTTTTGGCAGTCAGACTAAGTACTGTATTAGACGCTGTTCTCTGTACCCCACTGCCCTAGACGGAGGTTGTTGTGAAGGAATTGCTATTACATGTACTTTTATGTATCTGTAGGTTTACTAGAGAAAAAAGTTTTTGGTTCACAGATATTGACAGGTCAGACATGAAATAGAGGATTTTCTTCAGGACCTTGATCTATTAGAAAGGAGAATGGAAAGGAGTATATCTCATTCTGGACAACCGAAACGTACAACCTCTTTAGGGCTCATTCACACGAGCGGATGCCGTGCAAGTAATCCGCTGCATGAAAGAGAGCCAAGCCCCGCTCCGGACAGCAGAGACACGGAGCAGTAACATGATTGATAATGCTCCTTGCATCTCTGTCATCTTTTTACTACAAAATCACACTGAGATAAAGTTGTCACCTTGATTTTGTAGTAAAATGATTTTCGCCCATGATGTTTTTTTTTTCTTAAGTATTTTTATTTTAAGGAAAGGGGGTGATTTGAACTTTTATATATATATATATATATATATATATATATACACACTCACCTAAAGAATTATTAGGGACACCTGTTCTATTTCTCATTAATGCAGTTATCTAGTCAACCAATCACATGGCAGTTGCTTCAATGCATTTAGGGGGGTGGTCCTGGTCAAGACAATCTCCTGAACTCCAAACTGAATGTCAGAATGGGAAAGAAAGGTGATTTAAGCAATTTTGAGCGTGGCATGGTTGTTGGTGCCAGACGGGCCGGTCTGAGTATTTCACAATCTGCTCAGTTACTGGGATTTTCACGCACAACCATTTCTAGGGTTTACAAAGAATGGTGTGAAAAGGGAAAAACATCCAGTATGCGGCAGTCCTGTGGGCAAAAATGCCTTGTGGATGCTAGAGGTCAGAGGAGAATGGGCCGACTGATTCAAGCTGATAGAAGAGCAACGTTGACTGAAATAACCACTCGTTACAACCGAGGTATGCAGCAAAGCATTTGTGAAGCCACAACACGCACAACCTTGAGGCGGATGGGCTACAACAGCAGAAAACCCCACCGGGTACCACTCATCTCCACTACAAATAGGAAAAAGAGGCTACAATTTGCACGAGCTCACCAAAATTGGAGTGTTGAAGACTGGAAAAATGTTGCCTGGTCTGATGAGTCTCGATTTCTGTTGAGACATTCAAATGGTAGAGTCCGAATTTGGCGTAAACAGAATGAGAACATGTATCCATCCTCTGATGGCTACTTCCAGCAGGATAATGCACCATGTCACAAAGCTCAAATCATTTCAAATTGGTTTCTTGAACATGACAATGAGTTCACTGTACTAAAATGGCCCCCACAGTCACCAGATCTCAACCCAATAGAGCATCTTTGGGATGTGGTGGAACGGGAGCTTCGTGCCCTGGATGTGCATCCCTCAAATCTCCATCAACTGCAAGATGCTATCCTATCAATATGGGCCAACATTTCTAAAGAATGCTATCAGCACCTTGTTGAATCAATGCCACTGTCACGGCGGACGTGCACTCAGACTAACAGATAAACCACCAACCAGGCTCTAGGCGAGAGGCAGGGGAAGGGTCACCTCCTAGCTAATCCCTGACATCTCTCCCTGCACTGCTCAGCCCACATGCAGACCTTGGTGGTAGGTATGATGTGTCCGCGTTCCTGGGCTGAAACACCCTAAATTCCCTGAGATGGTGAAGAGGGGAAATAGGAGCAGCCTGCTCGCACAGAACCTGGATGGGAGAGATGACACAAAACAATCAAACTTGAAACCACACTTATCTTTCTGAGCTGGAACAGACAACCTTCCTTCCTAGCTTCCAAGACCAAAGTGATTCCTATAATCCGCTCAGAGCACTGGGCTGGAGTGCTATTTAATCTAATGACCCCACCCAGTGCACCTGATGGGAGGCGGATCCAGCACGGCTCCAAAACAAAACACTAAACTCGTGCTGCTATTCTGGCCGACCTCCGCACATAGTCAGGGCGGGGCATGACAGCCACGTAGAATTAAGGCAGTTCTGAAAGCAAAAGGGGGTCCAACACCGTATTAGTATGGTGTTCCTAATAATTCTTTAGGTGAGTGTATATACAGTACAGACCAAAAGTTTTGACACACATTCTCATTCAAAGAGTTTTCTTTATTTTCATGACAATGAAAATTGTAGATTCACACTGAAGGCATCAAAACTATGAATTAACACATGTGGAATTATATACATAACAAACAAGTGTGAAACAACTGAAAATATGTCATATTCTAGGTTCTTCAAAGTAGCCACCTTTTGTTTTGATTACTGCTTTGCACACTCTTGGCATTCTCTTGATGAGCTTCAAGAGGTAGTCCCCTGAAATGGTTTTCACTTCACAGGTGTGCCCTGTCAGGTTTAATAAGTGCGATTTCTTGCCTTATAAATAGGGTTGGGACCATCAGTGGCGTTGAGGAGAAGTCAGGTGGAGACACAGCTGATAGTCCTACTGAATAGACTGTTAGAATTTGTATTATGGCAAGAAAAAAGCAGCTAAGTAAAGAAAAACGATTGGCCATCATTACTTTAAGAAATGAAGGTCAGTCAGTCAGCCGAAAAATTGGGAAAACTTTGAAAGTAAGGGCTATTTGACCATGAAGGAGAGTGATGGGGTGCTGCGCCAGATGACCTGGACTCCACAGTCACCGGACCTGAACCCAATCGAGATGGTTTGGGGTGAGCTGGACCGCAGAGTGAAGGCAAAAGGGCCAACAAGTGCTAAGCATCTCTGGGAACTCCTTCAAGACTGTTGGAAGACCATTTCAGGGGACTACCTCTTGAAGCTCATCAAGAGAATGCCAAGAGTGTGCAAAGCAGTAATCAAAGCAAAAGGTGGCTACTTTGAAGAACCTAGAATATGACATATTTTCAGTTGTTTCACACTTGTTTGTTATGTATATAATTCCACATGTGTTAATTCATAGTTTTGATGCCTTCATAGTTATGAAAATAAAGAAAACTCTTTGAATGAGAAGGTGTGTTCAAACTTTTGGTCTGTACTGTATATATATATATATATATATATATATATATATATATATAAAGGTTTAACTTTGCTTTTTACTTTTTTTTAAGTCATTCTGGGTGACTATAACTGGCAATGATTAGATTGTCCATTGTGTTCATTGATGGCTATATAGCTATCATTGAACACTTAATTTTCAATACACCTAGTGGCCTGTATTGATATATTCATCTAATAGACTCTGAAGCCTGCTTGAGGCTTCTGTCTATTAGATCAATGTAACAGGTTCCCCGTTCTCAGCCGGGGAACGCTGTTACCAGAGTGGAAGTGTGTGGCTTCTGCTTCCGGACTGATCAGATGCCGTGGTCACATCTGATAGAAGGTCCTCAAGGGTTTACAGGGGCTGGCTAGTTTTGGGCATTGGGGGCATATAACTAGGATATACCAACAACGCCTGATAGATGCATGTCCCACATCTGGTGCCCACACCTATACTTAGAATAGGGCCTACAAAGTGCCAAAGGGCACACTGCACATGCGCAGCTGCTCTGCATTCATTTCTATTAGAGTACTGAAAATAACCAAGCGACAGAAGTCCCATTGAAATTAATGGGAGTGCCCACCGCTCTATTCACTTCTTTGGGGCTTACGTAAATAGCCGAGCCAGTGCTCCAGCTATTTTCGGCAGTCCCATAGAAATGAATGGAGGGTGGCCGCGTGCGGTGCACCCTCCGGCACTTTTCAGGTTCCATTCTAAGTAAAGGTGCGGGTCTCACACCTATCTGACATTGGGGCATAGCAATATACCTCCAATGCCCAAGATGGAAACCAGGAGAACACTACAGCTGTCACTCAGAGGAGAGTTGCTATGAAGTAGCTCAATGCAGAGAGCACTTCACAATGAAGCTACGCCTCCTGGGCACTTGCTGGAGCAGAATCTGGCAGAATAAAAGCTCATATTGATTAATCCTGATAATAAAAACGCCCAATAAATGTGTGTACTGCTCTTCCCAGCCCTCGCCTAGTCTTGTGAGCAGTTCAGCATAGTCAAAACTGCTGACAGGCTACCTTTGATTATTGTATAATGCAGTTATGCAAATCTCTTATATACAATTGCCCTGGCATCAAAAAGTTGCAAAATAGGGCTTTTGCGACTTTTTGCACTTGCACAAAAATGTACTCACTCTAGTTTTGTAACGCGGGTCACTGAGAGTTTTTAAAAAAGTCGCAATCTCACCAGTAGAAGGGTGGAGTAGGAAAACTGGAGGAGCTTCTCTAGACAAAAGTGTTCGGTTAAAGAATAAGATGGATTTATCATGTGACATTTGATAAAGTACTGCAACGACTCCAATGACTTCAAATATTCCCCTCATGATAACTTCCCCGTAATGTATTTCATCATTCTGCTGGCCGTCAGTGCATGAAAACGTCTTTCAGCCTCTAACTGTCGACAACAATGTACCCATTGTGACACAGTAAGGGCTCATTCAGACGGCCGTATGCTGTCCGCAAAAATACTGAATGCTATCCGTTTTTTTGCGGATCCGCAAAAAAACGGATCTGCAAAAAAACGGATAGCATTCAGTATTTTTGCGGACCCATAGACTTCAATGGGGCCATGTCCTGATTTTCACGGACAAGTATAGGACATGTTTCATTTTTTTTGCGGATCCGCAAAAAAACGGATAGCATTCAGTATTTTTGCGGACAGCATACGGCCGTCTGAATGAGCCCTAAGGGGAATGGTTTGGTAAAACAGTTATTTTCCTCCCAGCGTGTGCTGCTGGGCTGATTTGCAGCCAGGTGGGGTCAAATACCGGACTGGATTTTAATTGCCGGTCCGGGTTTTTGGCAGCACCTGGCTGTCCTTAAATAGGCAGCTGTGCTCAGCAGCAGGATCTCTGTGTTGGGATCTGAGGCTGGAGGGCTGAGACCCATGGGCTGAGGAAACAGGTTCCCTAAAGCCTGCCGTGGACTGCTGGAGGCAGAACTGACATCAAGGTGACTTGTTTTATATGAACTTTCCAATTTGTGTGAAGTAACACCAAGATGTACTTTCCATTGTGTGTGACGTAAACACCAAGACTACAAAGTAGCGCATTGTCTTGTGCATTTGCCTCAAGTGTGAATAAAACACTGAAGTTTTGCGTTAAGAACTTGTATTTTGCCTCTGTACTGCGTCCGCTTACCCTATCTACCAGAGCGAAACCCCACAATTGGTGGGGGAATGCGGGCAAGCGCAGTGGGGCAGGCATGATCGCCGAAGTATTGTTGTTTTTCATTTTTGCTCTGGGCACGGTTGTATGTCTTGCATTAAACCTGATAAATTTCAACCCGTGACCCTCGACAAAATGGAGGCCATAATGAAAGCTCTTGTGTAGGCTAACCAGCAGCAGCGAGAAACCAACCTGCTGCTGTTACAACACGCGATGGCTATACCGACGGCAGGAACATCCCAAAGCGTCCATGATGTCTGGAAAGCGGTCCGTGCGGAGATCCCTAAGATGACACCCTTAGATGACGTCGAAACCCACCCGGGATGTACCCACTATGGGCCTGGCTCAGTTTTATTTAAAATGATCCCCATTTCTTAGCTCTATTGTTCCTACTGCTCTGAAAACTGTAGGCTTAGGTAAGTCCAAGAGAGGCAGTATATTAGTGTTAGGTACCCGTCTGCGGAAGCCACCTTGACGCCTGGTAGATGGGCTCGACACATGTTTGATCAAATATATGCGCTAAGAGCTTCCATTGACTCATTTATAGTAGGTATGATACCACTTTTATTTAGAATGATCCCCATTTCTTATCTCTATTGTTTGCATGTATAATGGTGTGCAGCCATTTTCTTTTTTATCAGTCTGCTGTAGGGTTGTTGTGGATATCGAAATTCCGATATCGATATCGTCCATTTTTTCTATACTAGCCTGTGCTGCTGCGCAGTCTAGTATCACAGAACATGAGCGCGCTGCTGTTAGCGCGCTCATGTTCCCTTAGCAGCACAGGGGAGAAGGAAGCAGTCTCTCCCTCCCCCTGTGCTGCTGCCACCAATGAGGCGAGAGGGGCGGGCGCACTGCGCCACCAATGATAGGACGGCCTTTTCTATGGGTTTGGACTTAGTTAAGTTAGCAGGACACGTAGAGCGGCGCCCAGGGATCTCCCTGTACCTACTTTTATTCCTGGACGCCGCTCCGTTCGCCTGCTGTGCCCCAGTTACAGTCTCCTGCTCCATATGCTAATTACTACTATCGGAGTGATGGGCAGGAGACATCAGCTTCTCTCCTATTATTAACGAATACGTCACCCAGATGCAGGAACGTATGGAAACAGTGTTGCCCCTTGTAAGAGAGCATATGGAGGCAGCTCAGCGAGCTCAAAGTCTGGTCTATAATCGGCAGGTTCGGGTCCAGATCTTTAACCCGGGAGATGTGCAGACCGGAAGGACGGATCCAGCACTAATACATTCCTATGGGCATTCAGGCAAGTGTTCCGTTTTTTTGGCTGAGATAAAACCGTAGCATGCTGCGGTATTATCTCCGCACTGAACAGTCAAAAAGACTGAACTGAAGACATCCTGATGCATCCTGAATGGATTACTCTCCATTCAGAATTCATGGGGATAAAACTGATCAGTTCTTTTCCGGTATAGAGCCCCTAGGACGGAACTCTATGTCGGAAAAGAAAAATGCTAGTGTGAAAATACCCTTACCCTATCTACCAGAGCGAAACCCCACACCATTCACTGACAACAAGCACACAGTGTACGAATAGTGAGAAACATTAGAATCCTTGACATTGCACTAAGAAGATACTAATATTATTGGCTTCCTATGATCTCTAGTGTGTGTGTCTGACATTGGGAGATTAGATTGTGAGCCTGTGTATATTAACAGTCTTTGCAAGAAAATTTAGACTAGAACCTTCAGCATCACAGGTGCATATCCATGAAGCAAACATAATTACAAAAAACAAAATGGCTGCCCACAGTTATATATACAAATAATAGAGCTAAGAAATGGGGATCATTCTAGATAAAAGTGGTACAATACTGACTATAAATGAATAATGGAAGCTCTTAGCGCACATATGTGTCGGGCCCATCTACCAGGCGTCAAGGTGGCTTCCGCAGATGGGCCCCTATCACTAAATATACTGCCTCACTTTGGACTTACTTAAGCCTACAATATTCAGGGCAGTATAGGAACCAGCTACAAACGTACTCTGCTCAGAAGTCCCAGGCGAATGGGCGTGTTCAGTCTAAAAGAGGCGCTACCCTCAATATATTGCAAGAAAATTTAGACTAGAACCTTCAGAATCACAGGTGCATATCCATGAAGCAAACAATTACAAAAAACATAATGGATGCACACCGTTATATATACAAACACGTTGGTGGACTGGCCATAGACCCTACAGGGAAATTTTCTGGTAGGCTGACACCCACTGGGGCAACCTGAGCCTTCCTTGCGGCTAACAGTCAGTATTTGGTTCTGCTGGGGCGGTATTTTGTGCTGCACTGTGGTATTTGGTATTGCTTGGGCAGTATTTTCTGCTGCACTGTGGTATTTGGTTCTGCTTGGGCAGTATTTTATGCTGCACTGTGGTTTTTGGTTCTGCTGGGGTGGTATTTTCTGCTGCAGTGTGGTATCTGATTGGTTGCTGTGGGCAACTAAGCCAGTTCTACTTTACACCAGATTGATAAATCTCCCCCTTAGAGTTTACTTTCTATTGCCATCAGAAGATGTTGATACACTATCCCCCCCCACCTTGTCTGAAGCCTTTGTGTACACATAGCCCTAAAATTACTAATACTATAGGCGATGTAGACTTGTGGTGCAAGGATAGACACTTTTGTCTAATGCCATACTGTTGGTTGACTTACTTTCAGACAGAATTTTATAGAAGAATTTGGGGCAAAATGTTGTTGTTTTGGTCACGCCAATTTCCAACCCTTCCTGTTAAACCCCACCCCCCTGCCAAGCCAATCAGAAAAAAGTGTAATAAACCCTAGTTGTGCACTTTTTAGACAGTTTCTAGGTCCAGAAACTTTCATAAATCTGGGCGGTAGAATGTAAATACTCCCTGCGGGTAACCTTTATACATTGCCTATCGTATGCAGTACAAGTGTATGAACTGCCTCAGTATATCCACGTGTATGATATATCAGTGTATCCAGTCAATAGGGTTGATGGGTAGAGAAAAGGCATCCTCGATATTAGACGGTACTTGTATGTCCTATCTAACCACAAGTCACACAGGGAAATATACCTGAACACTGGTGTGTATCAGTAACCGTTATTCTTCTATCCCCTTTAGGCGCTGAGAGGAGCCATTTCTGCAGCAAGCATGAGCAGTGATTTCCTAGTTCCTCCTGCAAAGAGTGGGAACTCCGTCAGATTAAAAGCCAAGTGAGTACAATGCCTCAGTGTCACGAATGAAGTTAGCAGATAGCTGGAACATATAAATAAACGAGCGACTGGCTTGATACCAAACTAAGGAGCTTATAGGTGAGCCCTATAAAACCCTAAGAGCTCTCCCTGACTGCTATGCACATGCAAGGGTCTGTATGGTAGACGATTGCATGCCCGCGTACCTAATACTGTGTGACACCTGAAAACCCTATAATAGTGAGGGGACCCGACCACCGGCTCCCTGCACTTAATACGGACGGAGTCAGGGTCACCTAGAATCAAGCCAGCAAGGAAACACAATAAAGTAACTTATCTGAACAAACAGCAGAAGCAGCCTCCAGCCGTGAACACCTCATCCAGGAAGTAGTATAAACCGCAAAGTGAGGCAGTATGGGAGGGATTATAAAGGAAGACGATTAGTCGAAATAAGTGACACCTGGCAGAAGGAAAGGAGATGAGAAAGTGAAACCAAAACAAAGAACATCATACAAGAGGTAGAGAAGAACGTTTGCCAGATCCTCTCACAGAACTGGCGGTGACAGTACCCCTCCCTCTACGGGTGGACTCCGGACACTCAGAGCCCACCTTCGCAGGATGAGACCTATTGAAAGCCCTGATGAGAGACGAGTGGCCTTAATGTCCGCCACTGGGAACCACATCCTCTCATCAGGACCATAACCCTCCCAATGAACGAGGTACTGAAGAGAACCATGGATAATGCAAGAATCCACAATCCTAGAGACCTGAAATTCAAGATTACCATCAACAATAATCGGAGGAGGAGGCAAAGAGGAGGGTACAGTGGGTTGGACATAAGGTTTTAATAGGGACCTGTGAAAAACATTATGGATCTTCCAAGTCTGAGGAAGATCAAGACGGAAGGCAACGGGATTGATGACGGACAAGATCTTGTAAGGCCCAATAAACTTAGGACCCAACTTCCAGGAGGGAACCTTCAGTTTGATATTTTTTGTAGACAACCAGACAACTAAGATCACCAACATTCAGGTCCAGACCAGGCACACGTCTCTTATCCGCCATACGCTTATATCTCTCACTCATCCTCTTCAGATTACCCTGAATCTTTTGCCAAATAAATGACAAAGACGAGGAAAATCTCTCCTCATCAGGTAAACCAGAAGACCCCTCTCCAGAGAATGTCCCAAACTGCGGATGAAACCCATATACACCAAAAAATGGTGACTTATCAGAGGACTACTGGCGACGGTTATTTAAAGCAAACTCAGCAAGGGACAAGACGGAAGGCAACGGGATTGATGACGGACAAGATCTTGTAAGGCCCAATAAACTTAGGACCCAACTTCCAGGAGGGAACCTTCAGTTTGATATTTTTTGTAGACAACCAGACAACTAAGATCACCAACATTCAGGTCCAGACCAGGCACACGTCTCTTATCCGCCATACGCTTATATCTCTCACTCATCCTCTTCAGATTACCCTGAATCTTTTGCCAAATAAATGACAAAGACGAGGAAAATCTCTCCTCATCAGGTAAACCAGAAGACCCCTCTCCAGAGAATGTCCCAAACTGCGGATGAAACCCATATACACCAAAAAATGGTGACTTATCAGAGGACTACTGGCGACGGTTATTTAAAGCAAACTCAGCAAGGGACAAAAAAGAATACCAATCCTCCTGATTCTCCGCCATCAAACAGCGCAGATATGTCTCCAGATTCTGATTGACTCGTTCGGTCTGACCATTCAACTGCGGGTGAAAAGCAGAAGAGAACGACAACCGAACCCCCAAGCGAGAACAGAAGGCCTTCCAGAATCTGGAAACAAATTGCGTGCCCCTATCAGAAACGATGTCTGAAGGAATGCCATGCAATTTAACAATATGATCAACAAACGCTTGCGCCAGCGTCTTAGCATTGGGTAACCCAGGAAAGGGAATGAAATGTGCCATTTTGCTAAAACGGTCCACTACCACCAGAATCACAGTCTTCCCTGAGGAACGAGGCAGGTCCGTAATGAAGTCCATGCACAGATGCGTCCAAGGACGGGAAGGAATGGGTAACGGGAGGAGAGAACCCGATGGCCGTGAATGAGGGACCTTGGCACGAGCGCAGGTCTCGCAGCCTGCCACAAAACCCTCAACCGTCTTACGAAGAGCCGGCCACCAGAATCTCCGAGCAATGAGATCCACTGTGGCTCTACTCCCCGGGTGCCCAGCAAGGACAGTATCGTGGTGCTCCTTAAAAACCTTGTGTCGTAAAGCGAGAGGCACAAACAACCTCCCAGGAGGACAAAGATCAGGAGCCTCTGCCTGGGCTGCCTGAACCTCTGCCTCCAAATCAGGATAAAGAGCAGAGACGACCACCCCTTCAGCCAAAATGGGACCCGGGTATTCAAAGTGCCCCCCTCCCGGAAAACAACGTGACAGGGCATCCGCCTTCACATTTTTAACCCCAGGGCGGAACGTAACAACAAAATTAAACCTAGAAAAGAACAAAGACCATCTGGCCTGTCTCGGGTTCAGACGCTTGGCCGATTCCAAGTAGGCCAGATTCTTATGGTCGGTAAACATGGTAATAAGGTGTCTGGCTCCCTCTAACCAATGGCACCATTCCTCAAAAGCTAATTTGATGACCAACAACTCCCTATCTCCCACATCGTAATTTCTCTCTGCAGAGGAGAGTTTCCTTGAGAAAAAGGCACACGGTCGCCATTTGGCAGGAGAGGGACCCTGAGATAAGACCGCACCCACACCCACCTCAGAAGCATCCACCTCAACAATAAAAGGTAGAGAGACATCAGGTTGTACCAAAATGGGAGCGGAAGCAAAACTCTCTTTAATACTAGAAAAGGTTTTATGCGCATCTACCGACCACGAGGAAAAATCCACCCCCTTTTTAGTCATATCAGTGAGTGGCTTAACAACAGAGGAATAATTCAAAATGAACTTTCTGTAATAATTGGCAAAACCCAAAAACCGCATCAGCGCCTTCTGATTCTCAGGAAGCTCCCAATCAAGCACAGCGCGGACCTTCTCAGGGTCCATCCGAAAACCAGAAGCGGAGAGAAGAAAACCAAGAAATTGAATCTCCGGAACCGCAAACACACATTTTTCCAGTTTAGCGTAGAATTTATTCTCCCGCAGAATCAGCAAGACCTGACATAGGTGGTCCCGATGATTCTTGAAATCAGGAGAAAAAAATCAAAATGTCATCTAGATACACCAGTACAAATTTGCCCATTAAATGATAAAAAAAATGCTGTTCACAAAATGTTGGAAGATGGCCGGAGCATTCATCAAACCAAAGGGCATAACCAAATTCTCGAAATGACCCTCAGGGGTATTGAAGGCCGTCTCCCATTCGTCCCCTTCCCTGACCCTGACTAGGTTGTATGCCCCTCTTAAATCCAACTTAGAAAAAACTTTAGCCCCAAGCAAGTAAAATTTTTAGGTTGAGTTACTTTTCAGGCTACCATAGATTTTCATGAATGTTGCCAGAATTTATGTGCAGGTCTCATCTGCAGTGTTTGTTTAGGAATATCCGAGAGCTCCGGATGGAAAGCCTGCAACTTCAGAGGCAAAACCAGGAAATGGAACAGAAACTGAATCAATTGCGTCAAAGTATGAGTAGAGAGAAAGAAGAAAGAGGGTGAGTAAAGAAAGCGCCTGCTTTGTATCACGTGTGTATAATACATCCATCTATACATTCCATGATGGATACCTCTGACCTCCATCTTTGACGTATGCACTGTATACCCATTGGCCACAATGCAGTGGCCCTATGTATAGGAAAGCTCTGTCTGCTGTGAATATCAAGAATACCACATAGCAACCCAACGGAGGCCAAAAGGGCACTATTATGGCTTTGTAGCGTACGCTATTCGTTACTGAGAGCAGTGCGTCAGTAGCCAGGCACAGCCACTTCTCATTGTAAGGAGCTGTGTGGTCAAAGTGCTGCAGCTTGTAAAAACAGCTGATCTCCGGTGGTGCTGGGACTTCTGAGGTTGATAACCCATCCTAAGGATAGGTCAACAATAGATAAGGAGGACCTGTCACCACAAAATGCAGCACAATCTGCAGGAAGAAGGTTATAGAGCAGGAGGAGCTGAGCAGATCGATATACAGTTTTGTGGGGAAAGATTCAGTAAAACTTGTAATCTGTGTGTATGTGCAGATAACGCCTCCTCCATGGCCAATGAAACAACAGATATAGATGTAAAGGGAGCATTCATTCCATGTCCGATCCTCATTTTATTTTATTTTTTGCGGATTGCACGCGGACTCTATGGGGCTGCAAAAAATGCATGCAGCACACATAAGCCATCGTTATGGTGTCCGCATACGTGCGGCCGTTCCACAAATTGTAGAACATGTTTTATTCTTGTCTGTTTTGCCGACGAGGATGGGGGGGGCACACGGCCGGTATTTGCGGACTGCGAAACAGGTATGGTTGTTTTACTGAATCTTTTCCCACA
The DNA here is from genome assembly GCF_905171765.1 of Bufo bufo. Classification (NCBI taxonomy): domain Eukaryota; kingdom Metazoa; phylum Chordata; class Amphibia; order Anura; family Bufonidae; genus Bufo; species Bufo bufo. The sequence goes on along the minus strand of NC_053392.1, from coordinate 195,402,935 downwards.
AAACTATATATAAATCTGCCGAGCTCTTCCTGTTGTATGACAAGCTGCCTGCAGATTGCATTGCGTTTGCGGTCCTGGTCCTCTTTAAAGCGACACTGAGCATTCAGCAAACTTTGCATTAATCAATAGTAAGGCGTGTGTACATAAGGAATAGCACGGTTTCTGGCAATTATATGACTTGTACCTAGCATTTTTTAGCAGTTTTCCTCTATGTTTGCAGTGCTCTCAGACATGGTGGGTAGAGATTTGCTGCCATCCATGGCACCAGAGGTCGCGCTACATTTTTTCCGAAAGAGTAAAAATACTCCTCTTACCGTTTTTGAGGAGTATTTTCAGCCGAAGGGGAGTACGAAAGTTGAAGTAATCAATATATATAATACACAGGTCTAAATAATATTAAGAGGCTGCTATTTATGCAGGAAACCGTTACCAGTCTACTCTAGAATTGTCTTCTATACATAAATAGCAAATTTAGACAATTTTACATTTCTTACACTTTTTGTGCAATTTAAAAACTCGTGTCTTCGCCATCATATTTAAAGTATAAAGCAGCCAAAATGGCTAATTATCAGTGCTCTGCATCTACAGTATTACATTGGCTCATCGGCACAATGATTATCCCCACAATGGGGGATCTGCTGTGTAGATCCAGTGCCCACACATGAGATGACCGAGCAGCGCAGAAATATCTTTGCTGGGATGATGCTGCTAGAGCTTGCACTAGCAGGCCCTTGCACTCAGCCAGAACGTGCTGGTGCAGTGATCAGTTAATCCACAGGCTCTTGCTGAGCACCTTAGCTGGAGCCTGCTAGTGCAGTGATCAGTGAGTCCTCTGACTCAGATGTTCAGCCTCTGGACTCACTGATCACTGCACCAGTAGGCTCTGGCTGAGCACCTAACACAGGGAGAACACAGGAGAGTTTAGCATCGTATTTTACATTCCGGTGTCAAGACTCCGAGAGGTATGATGACCTCTTGTCTGGGAGTCACCTCCTCACCTCTGATGTCGGCAGCTGGCTCCGCAGTCAGAAGAATGCAGCCACGCTGCACTCTTAGGCCTCTTTCACACTTGCGTTGTTGGGATCCGGCATGCACTTCCGTTGCCGGAGGTGCCTTCCTGGATCCGGAAAAACGTAACCGTACTGAAAGCATTTGAAGACGGAACCGTCCTCCAAATGCTTTCAGTGTTACTATGGCACCCAGGACGCTATTAAAGTCCTGGTTGCCATAGTAGGAGCGGGGAGCGGGGGAGCGGTATACTTACAGTCCGTGCGGCTCCCGGGGCGCTCCAGAATGACGTCAGAGCGCCCCATGCGCATGGATGACGTGATCCATGCGATCACGTGATCCATGCGCTTGGGGCGCCCTGAAGTCACTCTGGAGCGCCCGGGGAGCCGCACGGACGGTAAGTACACTGCTCCCCCGCTCCCCGCTACACTTACCATGGCTGTCAGGACTTTAGCGTCCCGGCAGCCATGGTAACCACTCTGAAAAAGCTAAATGTCGGCTCCGGCAATGCGCCGAAACGACGTTTAGCTTAAGGCCGGATCCGGATCAATGCCTTTCAATGGGCATTAATTCCGGATCCGGCCTTGCGGCAAGTGTTCCGGATTTTTGGCTGGAGCAAAAAGCGCAGCATGCTGCGGTATTTTCTCCGGCCAACAAACGTTCCGTACCGGAACTGAAGACATCCTGATGCATCCTGAACGGATTAGGCCTCTTTCACACTTGCGTTGTTGGGATCCGGCATGCACTTCCGTTGCCGGAGGTGCCTGCCGGATCCGTAACAACGCAAGTGTACTGAAAGCATTTGAAGACGGAACCGTCTTCCAAATGCTTTCAGTGTTACTATGGCACCCAGGACGCTATTAAAGTCCTGGCTGCCATAGTAGGAGCGGAGAGCGGGGGAGCGGTATACTTACAGTCCGTGCGGCTCCCTGGGCGCTCCAGAATGACGTCAGAGCGCCCCATGCGCATGGATGACGTGATCCATGTGATCACGTGATCCATGCGCTTGGGGCGCCCTGACGTCACTCTGGAGCGCCCGGGGACCCGCACGGACGGTAAGTACACTGCTCCCCGCTCCCCACTACACTTTACCATGGCTGCCAGGACTTTAGCGTCCCGGCAGCCATGGTAACTATTCAGAAAAAGCTAAATGTCGGATGCGGCAATGCGCCGAAACGACGTTTAGCTTAGGGCCGGATCCGGATCAATGCCTTTCAATGGGCATTGATCCCGGATCCGGCCTTGCGGCAAGTCTTCAGGATTTTTGGCCGGAGCAAAAAGCGCAGCATGCTGCGGTATTTTCTCCGGCCAAAAAACGTTCCGTACCGGAACTGAAGACATCCTGATGCATCCTGAACGGATTACTCTCCATTCAGAATGCATTAGGATAATCCTGATCAGTATTCTTCCGGCATAGAGTCCCGACGACGGAACTCTATGCCGGAAGACAATAACGCAAGTGTGAAAGAGCCCTTACTCTCCATTCAGAATGCATTAGGATAATCCTGATCAGGATTCTTCCGGCATAGAGCCCCGACGACGGAACTCTATGCCGGAAGACAATAACGCAGGTGTGAAAGAGCCCTAAGTGATCCCCATTACCCTGGTGCAGAGCAAAGATCAGTGCTCTGCTTCCGTCCACAGCTCTTTATGAGCTTGCCCCCAGACATCAGTTGGCCTCCTCACGGGCTGCATTCCCGTCTCCATTGATCTTTCCTCTGCCAGCCACTAGTTAGCCTACAGCCAGGGACTCTGGAGCAGCATGGAGAAGCAGAGCGCCAAAATTGGCCAATAAGTAGCCTCCCTGCCTTATAACAAGCTCCTTACTTGCTGCCAACCCTCCACCTGCGAGTAAGGAGCTTAGCTATTGGATGTTTTGGGCAACAGCAGTATTGCTGTGCTGCCCATGAGATTCACAGCGTGCAGTGCGCTGCTTAACTACATGAAAAGCCTTAATGCGTATTCATACACATTAGCCTTTTTTCAAAGAGTAAAATTGCCTGAAGAGACGTTTATGATGCTTGTACAGGCGTTATTGCGACCTCTGCATGGCACACACTGAAAGTAGAGGAAACTCTCCTTCCTAACTGCCTCACATTCACTTAAAAGCAGCCCCAGGATAATGGAGGACATTACAGAGATGTACTGACCTGTATTGTTGTGCAGAGGGGAGGACTGATAACAGGAGAAATAGACATTTCTCCCTGATAAAACATATTACAAAGTTTCCTGCAGTTGTGTGAAAAATGAGCGACCATTTAAGCCTGGGAAACCCCCTTAAGTCTTATGTGTATCCGAGCTCTCTGTAACAGGCCATACGTTTGAGAACATGATCAGAGCATATAAGAAATTAATGTTTCCATTCTGACAGAAAGCAGAAATCTTGCAGATTATGAAGAGGATTCCAACAATAAATACATAAAAATAGCCATACCTTCGTAAACCATTTTGGGAGGCAATGAAAATTGGTTGGCCAGCTTATATTTCTAGCTGCTCATGTAGCTATGCATCCATTTTGTCTACTCTCTCCATATGTCTTTGAATTAAGTAATATAATCTGTGTTTTCTTTAATCTGTTTCACAACTATCATTTATAAGGATTCTGCAGTATTTGCAAATAGGGAACTGCTGAAATAGCCAGACATGAAATTTTGAAAATGCAGTATTTTGAATGATGGCCTGTATGTTATATCTAGATGTATTTTTACATTATACTTATACCTGGCAGAGTATCCATTACACAGCAAAGTTGTCTGAATCTTTGATTCTTAGGCCAGTCTACTTCCCTTGGCACAGGTGTTGGTAACAGCACAGACCATATCAGTAATAATAATTATTAAAGTATCGACACTGATAGTTTAATAAGAATAAATCATGTTTCCACTGAGGTGTGATAGAGGATCCCGTCTATCAGCGGCCTCCATTCACTTATACTGGGGACAGACTGCGTCTGTGGTAGTTCTCCTGTCCATCTCCAGCATAAGGGAGCATTCACACGACCGTGTTTTTCTTCCGTGTCCGTTCCGCAATTTTTGCGGACAATGCACGGACCCATTCATTTCTATGGGTCCGCAAAATTGCGGAATGCCTTTCATTGTCATCCGTGTGCTGTCCGTTCATTTTATTTTAGAACATGTCCTATACTTGGCCGCAAATTGCGGTCCGTGGCCTCATAGAAAGTCAATGGGTCTGTAAAAAACGGATAGCACACGGAAATGCATCCGTATGTCATCCGTTTTTTGCGGACCCCTGGACTGAAAACATTCTAGGAAACCCCATTTCAGTCCCATTTCAGTTTTTTGCGGACCGTGAAAAACAGATGACACACGGAAGCACCACGTCCGTATTATACAGACTTACGGAACGGAAACGGAAAGATAACTGAAGACATACGGAACACACGGATCCGTGATTTTCGGACCGCAAAACCAACACGGTCGTGTGAATGCTCCCTAAGTGAATGGAGGCTCCTGATGGACGGGATCCTCCATCAGCGTCCATGTTCCCAGTGCAGGCATGCAGGTCGGGGGACCTGGGTGTAAACGTGAATTCTTCTCTTGATGAAACTATTGGACATCGGTGTCAGCAGTTTAATAATGATTATTAGGGTACTTTCACACTTGCGTTGTTCTTTTCCGGCATAGAGTTCCGTCACAGGGGCTCTATACCGGAAAAGAACTGATCAGGTATATCCCCATGCATTCTGAATGGAGAGTAATCCGTTCAGGATGCATCAGGATGTCTTCAGTTCAGTCGTTTTGACTGATCAGGCAAAAGAGAAAACCGCAGCATGCTACGGTTTTCTCTCCGGCGAAAAAAACTGAAGACTTGCCTGATCCGGCATTTTTCCCCATAGGAATGAATTAGCACCGGATCCGGCATTCAGAATACCGGAATGCCGGATCCGTCGTTCCGGCATGCGCATGCGCAGATCGGTAGAAATGTGAAAAAATGTACAAGACGGATCCGTCGGTCCGCATGACAAGCGGAGAGACGGATCCGTCCTTGCAATGCATTTGTGAGACGGATCCGCACCCGGATCCGTCTCACAAATGCTTTCAGTCAGCGGCAGATCGGCGGATCCGGCGGGCAGTTCCGACGACGGAACTGCCCGCCGGATCACACTGCCGCAAGTGTGAAAGTAGCCTTACTAGCTGCATGTACAGTATGTGCTGTTACCATCACATGTGCAGCTAGTCATCTAAACTAGCCAACTTTAATTGTATTCTTTGAAATGCAGGCTATTTGCCATTTTGTTGCAATGGTTTTCTTCAATATATTACACAGTATTAGTAAGGTGCATTGTCGCCATCAGAAATGTATCTGCGAGTCGCAGTCTTCCAGTGACTCCTCCACATACTGATCTGTTCTCACACTTGGGTGGCTTTTCATAAGGTTATCATATTTCTTGCCTATGATGAAATCAACACTCATGTTACATAATTCAGCCTGCCTGCTCTTTCAAGTGTGCCTTTAAAAACATTGCATTTTCAATGTTGCGGCTGACCACACTCCTAGAATGGATTCATTCAAAATGAATGTTGCAGAAAATACTGACACATCTAGAAAAGATTGAGGTACATACTTTTTTGTAATAATCCAGTGGTTTCCATTCAGAAGATTTGCCTAAGTGACCCCCCCCCCCCACAAAAAAATTAAACCAAACAATCTTCATATACATGGTTCATACACGCTGTTTAGGTACCAGCGAGAAGCATTATTGTGCATGTTAGATTATCTATCTGCCTCATCTCTGTGTGTTGAGGATTTATACCGTCAAGCAGCTTGTATTTTCATTGCCATTTTGTACAGCATTGCTCCTCTGGGCACTATGCATTGTAGTCTGTTGTGCCAAGAAAAGGTCTTGGCTCAAATTTGACAAAAATACAAAAACAAAAAAAAAAGTACCATTAACTCAATATTAAATAGGCACTACAATTTCAACAAGCTTTGCATAAATCCATAGTACAGGGAAATATAAAAAACTTTGTAGTATGTAAGATAAAAATGCCTCTTTCTCCACTAAACATGCTCCTTTCCTTACTCCTCACTTACTAAAGTGTTCACTCATTCTGAATACTCTGCTCAATCTGTCTTTCAGTTTACTGAAGGGTCAGATTACATGATGACAGTAGTAATAGAAGTAGTGGTAGAAGGCTGTGGAGGGTAAAGGGGCGGAGGAAGAGTAGCCGAGTTAGAGAAAAACAGAGACCCACACAGGCTCCTGCAGAAAGTATTCACATCAATACTGTTCATACTTCTCTGCAGTGTCCACTATGGTGGTGTCGCTACTTCTGAGTGAGAGAGATAGGGGAGCAGAATCTCCTGATTTCCCCATGTGCAGTCTATGGGAGATATCATAGTATCTACTCTCCGACTAATTGGACAGGGCCAACTGAGAATTAGAGGTAGGGCCCATAGAAGTGAAACTGTAGAAAAATGCAGGATACAATACATAGGCGGTCATTCATTATCTGATTTATGCCAGTTTTTGGCGTAATTAGGTCACAGATTTGGTTGCAAAGGTGTTTTGGTGTGGAAAATGGCCATAAACTACACCAGCAAGGGAGCTGGCTTAGTTTAAAGCATGTTACATGGCCGGCGACAGCAAAAACCAAAGTTATGTAGAGGCCTGCGCCTCCACATAACTTTGGTGCATTCACCGGCAGCGCAGAGGGATTAAGACCAGTGTATAATTCGCCGGTCTTAATAAATGTCCCCATAATGCCTGGATAAAGTGTTAATTCCTCATATACACACACTACAGCTTATTTCGAAAAAGCACCTAAAACTGTAAATACACTTTAGAATAAATAACTTTTTCTTACAAACTATTGCCTAAACCGTAGAAAAAAAAAAAACTCAAACTACTGATTAGCATCTTTGCATCACTTTTTTATTAAATGGCAAGTGTTTTGTGCTAAATACATTTTTCTAATTGAATTTAATTGACAATGTTGCATCTGCAGCTGGATAGTATATAATACATTGCAAACTGCAGGATGCCATTCTGTGATAAATCCCTCAGACTGGCCATATGATAACTTACTTTCCAGCTCCTTTCTCTCTTCTTCTGATTTATGACCAAAGCAAAGTTGAAATCATGAGACTGATGGGAACAGAGCCTAAACTGATGTAAAAGGTTGATGTTTCGCACATGGGGGTCGAGTTGTACTTCAATGGAAAGTAAAGCGCCCCCTATGATTACTTCCTAAAACAAAATTTTTTATATTTATAATGTCATGGTCCATTTTTTCAGAAAACTCTGCCCTCTGTTGGTGTTTGCAATGTAACTACAAACAAGTTTTTTAATGTACATTTACAGACGGTCGAATCCATATCACTGGATATCTGGACAGGCTGGAAATCAACGACAAGACAAGGAAAACATTGGAAAGGTATTTCAAAAGTGCATATACACAGATGAAAAAATGGCTTCTGTTTAGATGAATGTTTTTAAAGAGTGTGCACAAAGGAGGGGCACCTGATGATTCTGAGCTAGAGGCATAAAGCTTCCAGAAAAATAGATGCATGATTGGGGGTCATTGATGTAGAGGCCGTTGCTCTACGAGAGCTATAGAATGGACTGTCCTGCAGAATGACACAGGCGGCATTTTCCTCTGCACTGGAGGCTCTCTCAGAATAATGCAGAATGGTGCACTATTTTGTCCGGTAAAATGGCATGATTTAAAAATCTCAGACAATTCCTCCAATAGCCTCAAATAAAAAAATGTTAGTCTCACCCTCACTCACCTTTCTACAGTGCCATGCTCTGCAGAGCTGGTCTGGTCCTTCTGCCATTGCTTGCTTACAAACTGTAGCAGTGAAGTGTCGGTATAAGCTCGTGACCTCTGCAGCCAATCGTTGTCCTCAGTGGTTTAATGCTGATAACAGTGATTGGCAGCAGTGGTCACGTTCCATACCTCTGCACATCACTGTGCACACCTTGGTCACTGTGAGTTGCAGGTATACGGCACTTGATCACTGTAGCCAATCAATGTCCTGAGCTGTAGCAGTGACGTGCTGGTATAAGCTCGTGACCTCTGCAGCCAATTATTGTTCTCAGTGGTCTAATGCTGAGAACAGTGATTGGCAGCAGTGGTCACGTTCCATACCTCTGCACATCACTGTACACATCTTCGTCGCTGTGAGTTGCAGGTGTACGGCACTTGACCACTGTAGCCAATCATTGTCATCCGCTGAGGTCATGTGCCATATACTGACTCATGTAGACAAGCAGCAGCAGGAGGGCCAGAACTGCACTGCAGAGAACGGAGCTGGAGAAAGGGGTGAGTGTAACATCACTCTTTTATTTTAGGCTATTGGAGGGCTTGTCCAAGATTTTTTATTATCTCGGAGAACCTAGTTAGTGGAGTCCGTCGGGTGCTGTTCGTGCGGATCCGGCACTACTATTATTTTCATTGTTCTGTAGAACGCCAATGTGAATACAGTCTTAGAAGGGGTTTCTGTAGCTTCATCTAACTCTCTTTTGCTTACTTTGTTGCAGCATTGTTAATATGCACTTTTGCTCTTGTAAATCAGTATGAACGTCAGAAAATAAATCATCAGTAGAACGTAAGGCTCACCACCATTGTGGCCCACTGTCATAGTCAAGTAGTAGTCAGCTTGTGTACCGCAGTCTCCGTATGCTGAACAGAATCAAGGATCCATTTATTGTAATAAGAAGTCTGCCGTAGGAGACTGACAGCTTTGTGCCGGGGATTACTCTTTCTTTGTCTTTACTTCAATATTATATTTCGTATTGAAATCTGGATTGGGGATTTGAAACTCCTCACTTTATGGGAACGCTATGCAATGCCCATTAATTATCCGCTGATGGTGCCAAATCTGAGATTACAGCTGCCACTACGTCAAATGCAAAAGGTGCTGCCTTGGTGAATTCCTGAATACATGTTAAACAATAAGAAATAAGATAAAGTCAACCGATTCATGTCTGGAGGGCTTGTGTCCTTCACTGACCAAGCATCATGTAGCTGGGCAGTAGTAAGACCTGCATAGGGAAAAGCGTAACCCATCCGTCGAGTTGATACCTGGCTCTCTATGAACTAGTTAAAGCATTATAAAACCTTATTGGATGTCTTCATTAGTGTTGCAGCTTCAAAAAGGTTTGTTCTGTGTTGCATTGTAAGTCCCCCAAACTATGATTTATCGTTTGTGATTATTTTAGGTTTCTGCTGGAAAAATAAAACTGAAAGTGCTCCAAAACCCAGTTTCAGGTAAAATGTAGTAACTGGTTTGAAATACACATGGAAAATGAGATATGTGAATGTATGTACTGTATGAACTTGCTTAAAGGGGTCTTCCATAAGTTAAATATTGATGAGCCGTCATCAGATCAGTGGGGGGTCTGACTCCTGGCACCTCCGGTGATTAGTTGTTTGAAGGGGCCGCAGCGCTCAAACCAACCTTATGGCTTCTTCATAGTTTACCAAGCACAGTGCCACATTGTATAGCGGCTGGTCTGGGTAGTCCTTATTTAGAAACCAACACACTTAGGCTACTTTTACACTAGCGGCAGGACGGATCCGACAGGCTGTTCACCCTGTCTGATCCGTCCTGCCGCTATTTCGCCGTGCCGCCGGACTGCCGCTCCGTCCCCATTGACTATAATGGGGATGGGGGCGGAGCTCCGGCAGTGCACGGTGAGAGGCCGCCGGACTAAAAGTACTGCATGTCCGACTTTTTAGTCCGGCGGCCTCTCACCGCGCACTGCTGTGCTGCACCGGAGCTCCGCCCCGTCCCCATTATAGTCAATGAGGATGGAGCGGCAGTCCGGCGGCACAGCGAAATAGCCGCAGGACGGATCCGACAGGGTGTACAGCCTGTCGGATCCGTCCTGCCGCCAGTGTGAAAGTAGCCTTAGACCTATACACGTAACTTCTAAACAGAACGTTTTGTGTGCGTTTCCTCAAGTTAATCAAAAGCTGCAGTCCCAGAATCGGGGAGTAGGTCCGTTCTCCCTATAATAATAGCACATAAAAATGGAGTTTGGGTCCGCGCTGAAGGTGCTTTAAGTAGAGGTTAGTTCACACACAATCCCTTTTCCAGAGGCCGTTTCCTCAATCACTGGCTTCAGCCCCCTCGATCTCTGAACCAACCGGCAGCAGAAACAGTTGTTATCCCTTCAAAAGGAAAAAGACATAGTGCAGACCCGCAAGTAAAAGGATTCTCTGTGTTTTATTCTACTTACAAGATCTGTTCTTTTGACATCGCACATAAAAAAAGTAGTATTCCTGCCCGACCCGGGTTTCGCTACCTGCTTAGTTTGGGTAGTGCTGCTCAATCCTCTTCACCTGAATGGGACTGAGCGAAACAAAGGCCATGTGACCGATGGACTTGACGATACAGGCCTAAGAAGATGTCACATCATTGTCACTCTGACTCCATACACCAGCACTCTATGATTATACATGTAGGTTCTATGACCTCTATGGTACGTTTCATCTTATCAGGGGTTCAGTGTTTGGAGGGGGGTGGGGGACCTGGATAATCATTGCATGGCACCTCCCACAGTAACGATTTATTTTTTGTGTTGTTAAATTTTAGTTTGTATATTTAATTTTGTGATACTAATAAAATCCCAATTTTTAGCTATTTATATCATGTGTACTGTTCTTTCTGTATGTATATAGACCTAGGTGTCGTGGCTTCTTCAAACAGCTGAGCAGCGGGAGTGCCTGAGGATAGTTCATCAATACATAAATCCTAGAAATTTACTTTAATGTCAGTCCTGAAAGGGTTAACCGTTATTTTTTTTTTTATTGATGGCCAGTTAGGATAGTCCATTAATATTAGATGGCCCATCCTAAAGATAGGTACAAGCTGTAGCCTTCGCAGCGGCTGTGTAGTTGCGGCTTGCAGTTTTCTCTCATTCAGGTGAGCCAGACTCCCACCAAACCATTAAAAATGCCCCCCAATGCCTGGGCCCCTCATAAAGATTATACCTACCCCAGCACCCGCGCTGCTTCTGATCCCCTTCACGGCTTCCATTTTTTTTTCATTCAGTTGAGCCAGACTCCCACCCATTTAATGTTGATGACCTGTCCTAAGGATAGGCCATCAATCTTAAGAAGCTGGATAACCCTTAAATGGGTTATCCAAACTATAAAACATGCCCCCAGATAGATTCTACTTACCCTGCTCCCCAGCACCCTCGTATCTCCTGATCCCCATACGGCCACCGCTGCACACATCGTGCGTGACGCTAGGGGGGTTCAGCAGCTGTGCCGGGATCAGGAGTGACGTGTGTGCCGGGGAGCGGGGGAAGTATAATCTATATGAGGGGACTGGGCATTGGGGGGCATGTTTTATAGTTTGGATAACCTCTTAGGTTTTCTGTTGAATACAGAAGACTTGTTTTTAAGAACTGTGTCCATACATATATCATGAATGGGTTGTTCTCAAACTGGAAAATATAGTGTTGTGGATCTAATATGTAGGACAGTTCTCATAAATGATAAATGTGGCCTTCCATGGTTGAGTCCTTATAAAATAGGTCATCATTGTCAGTTTGGTGGGGGTCTGACACTTGGCACTCCCACCAATCAGACCTTCGGGGTGCTAAGGTGCTGGAAACGACCAGCGTATGGAGCGGGAGCAGACAGATCTGTATGCTGTGTCGTTTCTGGCATAGTGAAGCTCATCTCCCGTTCACTTGCTGCAGTACCCTTTCACAGCCACTAGACGGTGTATGGAGTGTACAGCACTGCGGCAGCCCGAAGCAGCTGATCGTGGGGGTGCCAGATGTCTTACCCTGACCTATGTGGAGGATAGGTCTTCAGTATCTGTAGCCCAGAGAACACCATTATTAAATCACCCGGAGTCCCTCCGGTTCTGTATTACATTGCTGTATGCCTTCTAGGGGAAAATAGACACCTGGTGCCACAATGTGCCATGTATGGAGGCATACAGAGGTGCCGTATTGACCCATAGATTTCTATAGGTGCTGTATAACAGGTCTGTACAGCTTGTGTCCATTATCTGATGTGAATGAGGACATATTGAGTATGAGGTACTGTACATATACCAATGATATTACTTTTCAATTACTACTGTTGACATTGCGTCAATGTAAGTAATTGGGTTTTGTAATATCCACATACCACACACATACAATATGCTACCCTCCAAGCCATCTTGGGTAGGGATGAGCGAATCAACTTCAGATGAAACATCCAAAGTTGATTCGCTCATCCCTAATCTTGGTTAATTAAAGCTAAGAGATATTTCCCCTTTAATAGCTGGACAATTAGTGAATGTAAGCGGTCACATTACGGTCATTCATCAGCCTCACTGGAGGTTTTAACTAATTCTGTCCTCTAAGTAAATTGGCCCCATATTTCACTTGCAGATATGACTTCCATTAGTCAGATGTGCTGTGATTTATTCCATTTCCATGTCTTGGCCTCTTGTCAATAACCAGACCTGTTAAATTAAACTAATGCATGGCTGCGTATGTTGACTAGTGAGTTGTGAAGGAACAAATATTGAATAGTCAAGCTTCCGTTAATCGTACGCTGCACATTGTAGGATAATTTGTGGCTGCGGATTGCCAGTAAGTGACGTGTTTCTGCCAGAATACAGAACACTTACAGGTGATTAAGTGCTTTTCTCAGTCTTGTCTGCCTTTCCGCTCACATGACGTGATCTGTATTGTGCTTTACCTAGAGCCTGAGAAACCATCATCAAGGACGGCTAATACCCTAGCTGCAGAGAAGCCGAAGGTCAAGGGCAAAGCATGCGGACAGTGTGAAAGTAAAAGTGCATTACTGGTATGGCGGAATATTTCAGGATCAATGAAATTCCTTTAATCTGAAAATTGTCACAATCCAAGACTTCTGACAACACAAAACTGCAATAGAATTTTGTATTATGGAAGCCAGAGAGCAAAGAAACAAATTGGGAGTCTTCTTTTCATCAGACCATACCCTTTTTTTAATGGGGTCGTCACTGATCAGCCTTCACTGCCATTCCAACACTGACCAGGACTCTGCTTCCCGATCCGGGCGCAGCACACAGGAAATGGCACAGGATGCTCACTAACCCAATAACTTACCGCATCGGTGACACACCTCACCCAGGGATTTGGCTGAGCAAGAATCTCCTGCCATTTCGCTGGGTGTCAAGTCGGGACCAGGAAGCATAGAGCTACAGGGATCCATTGTCGGGTCGGCAATGATGGGGATTGGTGAGGTGTTGTTTCCTAGATTTATTTTACACCATACTGTCCTTTATATAAAACCCCTTTAAAGAGGACCTGTAACCAATCCTGACATGTCCCCTTGAGCAGCTACTTGCATTCCTCATGTAATAACAATTCTGGAGAATCTATTCTTACGACTCCATGTTTTACCATCCTTTATTATTCCTATTAGAAGTTATGAATGTTGGGTGTTACCAGTTGGGGTGTCTCCCTGCACAGTCTGACATAATCCAATCAGTGCCGCCAGTGTCAGGCACCCCCCCCCCCCCAACTGGTAACACCCAGATGGACCTTCATTGCAAACTGCTGGCAATTCATTCCTAAACTTCTGCTAGATGCTATAATAAAGGAATGGCATAGCACAGAGTCATAGTATAGATGCTCCAGAATTATTACATTTTAGAATAAATTACATGTCCTTTTTAAGATTTCCAGTAATCCAGAATATTCAGGTCCCGTTAGTGTTGGATAAAACAATTTTTTTCCGTCCTTTACTTTATGTACCTTTAAAAAATGAAGTCACATTGATAACAAAATCAATCCACTGATTGACTTCTATTGGATTATTGGTCCCTAAAACCTCAGACCTTATTCTCCATGGCATTCATCCTGGTTTAAAATAGCAGTTTCTTAAGTATCAAATAAGGATTTGTCTTTTTGACTTTGGACGGAGAAACACAAAGGCGCCCTTAATGATCTTTTTATGGCATCTTCCCAAAATTACAAAATAACAGCAAGTAATCATATTTCTTAGTACAATGCTGGAATGCCGGGTGCATCTGTCTGTGTCCTCCTGGCACATAGATTTTATTACTAGAAGACATCCTAATTATAAAGAAGGTAACCGGCAGAGTAAATAACACGATAAGGGAGGTGTCACATCTCCTCCTAAACAGTTTTTTGATGCAGTTATTTTAAGCCAAAGTCATAAGTGGATCCAGCAGGAAGGAGAACTGTACGTCCTTCCTGTATATTTCCCATTCCTTTTTGAATCCACTTCTGGCATTGGCTTAAGCAACGGTTTTTATCTCCATAAAATGCTATATGTGAAACAAACTTTCTTCACTTGTAAACTTGGTTTGGTGTTTTTTTTTTTTACAGCTAAAAAACATGTGTTCAAAATGTCTATAGATTTAGATCTAGGCTAGCTAGACTAACTTCTAAGCCAGGGGTCGGTAACTTCCAGCACTCCAGCTGTTGTGAAACTACAACTCCCAGCATGAACACTTACTTTGCTCTTCTCCAAACTCCCATAGAAATGAATGGAGCATGCTGGGAATTGTAGTTTCACAGCAGCTGGAGTGCCTAAGGTTGCTGACCCTTGATCTAAGCTAACACACCAAAAAGAGTATGTCAAAAAAGATGCAGTGAAAACACAAGTGTTTGAAACCAGCCTTAAAGGGAACCTGTCATCAACTGTATGATGACCTCAGTGAGGGCAGCATAAAATAGTAACAGAAATGCTGATTTCAGCGGTGTGTCACTCATGAGCTAAAAGTAAGTGGTTGCTGAGAACCAGCATCATAATCATTGCAGCCCAGGCCTTGAAAAGAGTCAAATCTACCTGAGAAGAGTCCTGGTTATACATAATCTCCTGCTCTCTCGCCGTCCATCTGCTGATGATTGGCAGTTCTCTCCTAGAGAGAAAGGGAGAAAACTAGGTAGAAGACGGTCAGTCATCAGCAGGTGGGCGGGAGAGCAGGAAGTCATGAATAACCAGGACTCTTCTCAGGTGGCCAGGACTCTTTTCCAGGCCCAGTCTGCAATGATTGTGATGTTGGTTCTTGGCAACCACTTACTTTTTAGAAATGACAGACCGCAGAAACCAACTCACCTGTCTGTACTTTATTCTGCCATTAGTAGGGGCAGCATAAAGTTGATGATAGGTTCCCTTTAAAGGGGTTGGCCATCTGTGTATACCTATTACTACTGTGTGGGGAGCAGGGAATTTTTCTTTTTACTAATGACCTTTCCTCTGGATAGGTCATCAGTATCTGATTGGTGGGGGGTCCAACACCTGGAACCCACGTCGATCAGCTGTTTGAGAAGGCAGCAGCGCTCGCAGTAGTACTGCGGCCTTGGCTCTGCTTTTCTTAGGCCGAGTGCAGACACATTCTTGTGTCATGTGGCCTAGGAGCAGCTCAGCCCCATTCAAGTGAATGGGGCAGAGACAACCGCTGTACAATGAGCGCCGCTGCCTTCTCAAAACAGGTGATCTGTGGGGGTCCAGAGGATAGATAATCAGTAAAAAGAAAAAAATCTTGGAAAACCCTTTTAAATTTACTAATACATGTTCTTAAACAGATTAGTATATGCGTGTGCAGTGTGATATATCTACAGTGTTGGACAAAGTCAAACACTTGCAGTATAGACCCTGAAGACAAAATGAGGGAGAAAAAGCGCCAAACCCCGTGTCAATAGTGTAGTTGGAAAAAAAAAAAGGAATTGGAATACAAAGCACCACTCGCAGTGATAACTACTATGTTGCACACAATATATCATAGAGCAATAGCGTGAAGTAAAGATAATGGGTACTCCGGATGGAAGACCCTGAGTACACACAGCTATAGAGAAGGGACCGACTAAAACCATGTAGACATAATAAAAATGATATAAATAGTATAGTAAGAAATGATAAAAATGTGAAATGTCCCTTAAGGCAGTTTCACACAAATAACACTCACTTCACTGGGGGGGTAGTCATCAGGATAAGCATAATACACCTGTGACTTGAACCCCCCCGGCCAGGATCGCATGTAGAATCGTAGTGATGAAAGGCAGCAAAAATCCAGTGCTTCTGATCAATCACCTTTAATATGCATATGTGGCTCACATTTTTATCATTTCTTACTATACTATTTATATCATTTTTATTATGTCTACATGGTTTTAGTCGGTCCCTTCTCTATAGCTGTGTGTACTCAGGGTCTTCCATCCGGAGTACCCATTATCTTTACTTCACGCTATTGCTCTATGATATATTTTGTGCAACATAGTAGTTATCACTGCGAGTGGTGCTTTGTATTCCAATTCCATTTTTTATTTTCCAACTACACTCTTGACATGGGGTTTGGCGCTTTTTCTCCCAGATCCGCAAATTGTGGATCCGCAAAACACGCATGCCACCCTTTTGCAAAACGGAACGGACGGCCCTTTATAAAAATGCCTATTCTTGTCCGCAAAACGGACAAGAATAGGACATTATTTATAATTTTTGCGGGGCCACGGAACGGAGCAACGCATGCGGACAGCACATGGAGTGCTGTCCGCATCTTTTGCGGCCCCATTGAAGTGAATGGGTCCGCACCCGAGCCGCAAAAAATGTGGCTCGGATGCGGTACCAAACCATGGTTGTGTGGATGAGCCCTGAAGGCTTATGTGTAGTGCTTATCTCCTGACCTCATACACACTTTTTTGAAGGGGTTCTCCAGGAATTAAGAAAAAAAAAATCTTAAATATTACTTTATTATAAATATATTCCCAAATACTTATCATTAGTTATAATGGCTCATTTTGTCTACTGAGCAATCAGCAGGAGAAATAAAATGGCTGCCGTTCTATTAGTACACACAAAACCTGTCCTAATTAAACAGGTGGACAAGTTACCTCATAAGACTGAGGTAAAGAGCTGCCTCATCCTCCTCTCTGCTCTGCTTGTCAGGGATTATGATCCGGAATACAGCAGCTAAGATCTTCAGCTGAATCTCTGTAGGAATGGAGCTTATGAGGAGACATGAAGTACAGAGAGGAGGATGGGGGTGTGGATAATGGGCAGCAGCACTTGTATGCAGTCTCCATTACCACAGTCTGTCCTGTCAGTCCTCTCTGTACTTCATGTCTCCTCATGAACTCCATTACTACAGAGATTCAGTTGAAGATCTTATCATCTGTATTCAGGATCATAATCCCTGACAAGCAGAGAGGAGGATGAGGCAGCTCTTTACCTCGGTGTCCTGAAGTAACTTGTCCTGCTTTGTGATTAGGACAGGTTCTGTGTGGACTAATAGCACGGCGGCCATTTTATTTCTCCTAATGATTGCTCCTTAGACAAAACGAGCCATTATAACTAATGTAAAGATATTTGGGAATATATTTATAATTATATTTAAGTATTTTTATTTTCTTAATTCCCAGGTAAACCCTTTAAGCCAAATTCTTATGAGTTTGATAAGAACTGATCAGTGATAATTGTTTATGATATCAGGACAAGACCTACACATGAGCTGTCAGCTGAGGGATTCAATGAAAACAGAAACTGACAGCCTGCAAACAGACTGATTTTAGCCCCTGTAACTAAGAAATGACACCCCCTTCAAAAAAAAAAAAAAAAAGTATATAAATTAGTTAAAAAGACATTATCTGGTAAAAAAGATGAGTGACTAGATATGGCAGCGTTAGCATTTCCATTCCACGAATCAACCCGTCATCATAGGTATGCGGAATATGTTGGTGCCATATAATTGAAGATTATTATTATGGGCAAACAGGTGAGCTGATTTGGAGACTCCATTCACTAACTTCAAGCTTCAAAGATGGCAAATTGATTTTCTACTCTCTAGCAATGATTTGGACACCGAGAATGGATAAAATGTCTAATCACCTCACTCATGTCTACTTGGGTTTAATCGATCAAACCCGTATAGATAAGCCAGTCCAGTGTTGGTGGGTGGGCGTGCCAGTACACAGGCCAGGATAGCCAAAGGTGTCAGATACAAAAAAGCATTATTTTAATAGACCCTCCCTTCGTAGTGAGATGTCGCTCCCAGAGACGGGCAGTCACATAGCTTTTTCTTGCTGTGCACGCTTGCAAAATGCACTCATTCTCTCAACCATGCCAACCGAGAATTCTTGGTCTTTTAGCCTATCAGCTGGCGCTCACTGTATAACTTAGCACATGTACAGAATTACTAGAATCTGTGGTCAATGCAGTAATTTGTTTTTGTTCTATTTAATGCTTTTCACCAAAGAAATGTTTGGAGTGTGGAGAGGATTACTGTACCGCATGTTTTACCAGATTCCACCAGAAGGGGGCATTGAAGCTACACAGAACAATGCCCATACAGGTACTGTCAGAGATGCTATAGAAACGTTCTCTACCATGCCGTATTTGTTGTGTAAAAAAAAAATTTTCCTATTTTTTTAATGCAAAGATTTGATTATGTAAATTCTTGTTTTTTTCCTGTTTGTATTTAGTTATAGTGATACAAGCCCAAGTGTAGTTTCATTTCTCTCTAGTCGTTTTGCTGGAACATTTGGAATTGTTCTGGTGAGATTTAATCATGCATGTATTTCAACATGAGTTAGAGAAACATGTCATAAATCATTGGCTGTATTGTAAAATTACTCAACGAGCATGTATTGCAGCTTAATGTAATAGCTGCATATTGAAAGCTTGTTTCCAGTTGTTGAAAATGGCTTGTAGAGATGCGCCTCAGGTTGTTCTATTAAAATAGTGTTTTTTATTTTATTTAAAAATCACGGTTTACTACATTTTCTAGCCAATTTCTCACAGAACATGCGTGCCCTGAGTGAATGAAGACTTTAAAAGAATGAATTTGCATTCATAGTGCCCTGGGCATGCAAGTAACAGTTATTATTTCCTTAAAGGAGATGTTTTGCCTACATATTTTTTAGTGAATTAAAGCCAGATACTGATGCATATTCATTTTAACAATCTGTTTTTATTTTCTGATAGTACTTTTTCTTACATTTTTAGTTTCTGTACATGGCAATGGGGGCAGCTTTCTTGCCTGAGCTGTTGTTAACAGCATTTGGAGAGATGCTTCATAACAACCACATGGACCATAGGAACCTGTAGTCTGGAGATTGCATGTCCTGTCACATCAGCAGTGGTCGATAAGCTGTGACCATCACCTGTTGTGAATGCTGGATCCTGTGTTATCTGTGTATACAAGTGCTACCTTTCATTGTGACAATAATGAGATGGCTGTCCATAAATGATCTGTGTAGAACTGGATGTGTCAGACTATTATGTGACTCAGGATTTTAACGAATTTTATTAAATGTCGATGATTTTTTACAAAAAATTCTTAGAAAATATTCTTGATAGTAAAAATATTTTTAGGTCCCCCTTCTATGAAGTTGAGCGGATAGCCACTAACAATTCTTGCTCTGGCAGACCTGGGCGTCCATGTCACTGTCCATGTTTTGCCTGCATAGGCCAGATGTGGATTCCCATGACAATCTCTGCTCCAGAAGTCAGGCAAAGAGTTAGGAAAGGATGTAGCCAGGATCTGAGCTCTTCCTAATTCCTGCCATCAGGTTGCTCAGTGCCAGTTATTGATCTTTCAACCTGGCTCCTGTGTTCTAGTTTGCTTTGTGCAATTTTTAAGATTTCTCGTGCTTTCGACCTGGCTCATTTATCTAGACTTCTCTCCTGCCTTTTGTTTTTGCGCTGCTTCTCTCTCTTGGTTGTCACTCAGCTTGTCTCCGTTCTAGCTTCTTTACCCTCTGATTCTGCCTCTGTTAACTCCACCTGCTGACGGGCTATCTGGTGAATGCAAGATAGGGCTTCTTACCAACTGCAGGGACCACTCAGGGGTTAACTAGTTAGGTTCCTGCATGGGATCGGCCCTATAGAGACAGCTGTCCTCTGTAAGCCGGACCACTGTAGTGGTAGCGCTGCTGCAGGGCAAGTTCGCCAGCTTCACCAGTTAACTAGCATCAAGTCCGGCAGTGGATGTATGCTTGCTGGAGAGGTCATAGGACTCGTTCCTCAGGGATAACAGTTGGCAGGGGCACAGAAGTCAGCTGATCCCTGGCTTCTATTTTAAAAGGGTCTTCTCCATTAAACCTTCCTTTAATACTGTATTGGCTTTCTTTTGTACAGTGTCACTGTAAGGCCCCTTCACACTCGCGTTTTAGGCGGATCCGTCATGGATCAGCATAAACGGATCTGTTACATAATACAACCGCATGCATCCGTCATGAACGGATCCGTTTGTATTATCTGTAACATAGCGAAGACTGATCCGTCATGAACTCTATTGAAAGTCAATGGGAGACGGATCCGTTCTCAATTGCACCAGATTGTCAGAGAAAACGGATCCGTCCCCATTGACTTACATTGTGTGTCAGGACGGATCCGTTTGGCTCAGTTTCGTCAGACGGACACCAAACGCTGCAGGCAGCATTTTGGTGTCCGCCTTCAGAGCGGAATGGAGACGGAACGGAGGCAAACGGATGCATTCTGAGCGGATCCTTTTCCATTCAGAATGCATTAAGGGCAAAACTGAACTGTTTTGGACCGATTGTGAGAGCCCTGAACGGATCTCCGTAACGGAAAGCCAGAACGCCAGTGTGAAAGTAGCCTAAGATCAACGTGCACAAAATAGACATAAATGCAGAGGTCTGATGTTGAGGACAGATAGCGAGGAAAAGTCTTTGTGAGCAGTTTGGTGACCCGATGACCAAAGACCCTTCTGCATAGCCCCTAAAATGGCTGTGTAAGGATGCAGCGTCCGGTGCCATGCTGTTTTAACATATAATACGGTTTGAACTAAGAGAACAGACGTATTTATGAGCAGACTTTTTATCAGGCGGAGATGCACTGTAAGCCTATCTGATCTAACATGAAGTCTGTCACCCTTAGATAGACTAGATCTAATCAGCACCATTATTTCATCGTATCCAGGAGTGATTATTGCATTTATCTAAGCATTTTCAATGCATATTGGCATTAGAGTGATTAACCTTCTCATCTCCTCTGGGACCTGTGACCTTACTGCAGCTCCTGAAAGTCATTAGACCTAATGCATTGGTGCATTACTCCTGGAGTATGTAGGAGTAATGGGGGCGAGTACAACATGCCCTTCCAGCTTGCTGTCTGCAGCATTAACATCTGTGGAAACTACGGTATTGTCACATTAGTGAGGCGCCATATGTGGCTTCACCTTCCTCATGAACGTCTCATGGTGAATATTGTAAATTGTTTTATGAGATGCATATTATCCCTGTGAAAATATGTATTTGAGCCTTTTATTTACGGATAAATCAGCGTTCATCATTTTACTAGGACGATTTGACAAAATGAAACTCGTGAGATGGATTTGTTGCCAAGGATACACTGCCTAAATCCCTCAGCCTTTTCATGTGAGGTTGTCAGGCAGGTCTTAGCAACTCGCCTGCCTTGATTCAGTCTTATCTGGGTGGTGACCAGGAAATGGTTAATGAGGCTTAGCAGTTCTTTAAAGAGGACCTGTCACCTCTCCTGACAATAACAGTCCTGGAACGTCTAATCTTCTCATTATGTTCTGCCATTCCTTTATTAATCCTGCTAGAAGTTATGGATGACTTGCTAGCATTTTCCAGTGAAGGTCCAGATGAGTGTTACCAGTTGAGGGAGTGTCCCTGCACTGTCACTGGCTGCACTGATTGGATAATGTCAGATTGTGCAGGAATACGCCCCCCAACCGGTAACATCCATCTGGACCTTCATTGCGACCTGTTGGTAATTCGTTCATAACTGGAACGGACATGTCAGGAAAAGTTGCAGGTCCTCCATGACCACTCTTCTCAAATTAAGACTGTGTTAATATTGAAATGAAGTCATTTAGCAAATGGAACTTGCACCAGCTCTTTGCGGGTTCTGAAAATGACACGTGCGCGGTGAATATGCCCATTGTAGAAGGGCAGACGTGATCTGTGCTTGCTCACAGCTCTTCCTATGTGCCATGTTAAAGCTTGCATTGTAGCCCTCAGATGCTCCTGGCTGTGAGAGCTTGATGAGTATTGAAAGGACTAATATAAGGAAGTATATACATCAAGGCCTGTCTCCTAGGAATCATTTACTGTACACGCACTCATTCTAGTCACAGTCGGCCTTAAGCGTATAGTCTCCTTTGTACAGTTTACATAACACTAAAACACTTAAAGTGAATAACATTGATTTTCTGATAATCTTGGCACCTGCCGAGTTGTGGGATATATTAGCTAGCAAGTGAAGAATCAGATTTTGAAAATGGGCAAATATATGTGTCTGAGCAACTTTGTCAAGGCCAAATTTTGAAGAGCGTCTCCAGACCACAGGTCTTGTGGGCTGTTCCCAGTACGCAGCTAGTTAGTACCTACCAAAAGTGGTCCATGGAAGGAGAATCGGTGAACCAGTGACAGGGTCTGGCGTGGATAAGGCTCATTGATTCGCTTGGAGAGCAAAGACAAACCCATCTGGTCCAGTTCTACAGAAAAACTGCTGTAGATGGCAATGATAGAAAGATGTCAGAACACACGGTCTTGTAACCGTGTATGACCAGGTTTGTGCATGTCACTTACCTGGAGAAGAGATTTCACCAAGATGCACTATGGGAATGAGGCAAGTTGCTGATGACAGTGTGATCCTTGGCTGATAAAACTTAGGTTCTGACATGCATGTGGATGCTATTTCACCATGTACCACCTACCTAAACTCATGTTAGAGACTAAGTACACGAGTCTATTTGTTTCCTAATGGCAGCAGCCTCTTTCACCCAGATAATCTTCCCTGGCCACATTGCAAGAAATGTTCAGGAATGGTTCAAAGAACACGACAAAGAGTTCCAAGTGTAGGTTTGGCTCCAGTTTCCCCAGATCTGAATGCAGTCGAATATCCGTGGCACCAGATATCACGAGACACCTTCCTTCAGAAGTCTTGTGCCTCGATGGGTCACAGCTGTTTTTGCAGCACAAGACGTACCTACACAATATTAGGCAGGTGATTTAAAGTTATGACTGGGGTAGGAGTGTACAGTATATCTAATTCTGAAAACTGCATTCATGATCGCAGCATTCCTTGTTGGCTTATTTTGTTCACAAATCTGCATTATAGGAGTCCTGCTAAGTCCTGTGCTGTTGTGGCACAGAGCAGCCTGTCGAATCGCAGGATCTGGCATTGCTGGATCCTCTACTTCACCACCAGGTTCCCACTGATTGCAATGAGGTCGGGCAGTGATCCGGCCGCTTTCCAGCACAAATGCCGGGTTTCAGCCAGATAAAAACTGTTGCAACTTTTTTTTGTCCGGCCGACAGCCAGCATTTGCGCTGGAACAGGCAGTTGGATATCTTTAACGGAGATGTGATCGCAGCCTAAGCTGTTGGGTATCTGCCCGTATTAGCTCATTTTAAACACATTTAAATTCAATATCACCTTCCTAATATTAGAACCTAAGCATTTCTTCTTCCCTCCTTTGAACTGTAAAGTCTCGCTTCAGCACTGCTCATACGCACTTCTGTGCCGTAGCGATGGAAGCACATATAGCCCTTCTGTAGATTATGGAGTGTGGCGATTTGCCAGTTTCACCTGCAGAGTGAACTTGACCGCTGCCTTGCAAACATACTGCACTGAACATTGGTGAGCCTTTGTAGCTCATTACAAAACCATGAATTTTGGCACACTTCCAGGTGAGTGCATATTGACAAAAAGACATATTTGTGTAATGACAGTGTGGATTATAAACGACCTTCCTGTGTGTTAACAGTGGGATTTTTGGACCAAGGAGGACAGTAGGTGATTTGATGTAAGCCGATTACATGATACATCTCTCGCTCGTATGGCACCCGCTTCACTGTTGAACATCCTGCTGTTCTTCAGTAATGAAGTGTTACTGTAAAATATGATGATTTTGATTTTTATCCAGGTCACTTTTGCTTATTCTCCATTCATAACAGCACAGGCATAAGCTTTCTGAGCAGGGCAGTGTCAGGAATACTGCAGAAGTATCTTTACAAATGCAGCTCATTATCCTGAACTTGTTATTTCAATGTCTAGTAATTTCCAAAGATGATCATACAGGGAATTGGCAACCAATTATCCAGCGATCATAGCTGCGTTAGCTGTCTCAATCAATAGCCAATTAGTCGTTATCAATGCTCTGATTGTGATGAGCAATCTGGGAAAGAAACTGTTAAAATCTTATATTTAATGAGCTCTCGATTGGATGAAATGATTGAGAATGGAAAGATTTTTCATAGAATTCTTTATTTCCACAGCACTCACTTTATTGGAAAGCGAGTTTATTAGTCTCCATAGTACTTGATGAGGAATCTGAGGTCATTCAGCATGTGTAACAAAATACTAGAAATGTTCTACCACTCAGTAATGGCCATGTTCTTCGCAATTGTATGTTGGAAAGGACGTTTTATGAAGGCGGATAAGAACAAGTTACACAACCTGATAAAAAGTTCTGGCAGCATGGTGGGCGCCCAACTGCCTCGACTTCAGTTGGTGACAGAGTGGTAGATCACTGGAAAATTTAAGAACATCATTAGCAACCAGTCCCATCCCCTACACTCACTAGTAATGAGACAGAGGAGCAACTTCAGCCAGAGTTTCCTCCAGATAAAATGTGGCATGAACAGGTTCAGGCGATCCTTCCTTCCGACAACCATTGCACTGTATAACAAGGAACTACGGGGCAGTATGGAGTGAAAAATAAAGCCTGGCTAATGGCTGGATAGAAGGCACCAGACATTGACTCATTACTCGACTCTATAAACGATCCATGGTTTAAAACTTTTTTATGTTGTAAGAGGTTAATGAATGACCTCCTATCTCTGTAATACTGTGCTCACAGCTCAGTACTGTGGCATTATAGGGACTCCATGTGCCATCATACTGGCTCTATGCACTAGGAGAATAACTGCCCAAACATGCATGCACAAAAGAGGACCTGACACCATTGTTTGCCATGAGAAAGTGTGTGACGGACTGAACCGTCACTGGGGCTGCTGGAGAAGCCTGAGGGCCAGCCTCCTTCCTACAGACAATGGACCGAGAACTATGGAGACCCCCTAAGACCTTTTGGGGTTACAAGGAACTATGAACCCTGATTTATGTGTGTAATTTATATGCCACATATTTTCTATTGCCCATTAAAAAGGCATGGTGTGGATTCAGCAACACAAAAAGGGTTAACTCTGCACTGAGTCTCCCACTGATTGTGTTAGTGATAGGATTAAGATAGTTGATTATAATAGCAGCCGACTCCTAGATGAGTAGATCACCCTATGATACACTCAGGAGGTAATCCCATCACATGTGTCTCCTCTCTTCCTATTCATTCATTATGGAGGGGGTGAAGATGTCTGTTTGCATGTTGTTAATGGTTGATTGCGTTATGTTGAACTGTATATATACTGAGTTGATCTTCAATAAAGGGAGTTCCTGTTTTACCCTTCATCATGTTGAGGCTGGTGTTTGGGTAACTGATCGACCCTGGGGATTGCTATACGCTGAAGATTTGCTATACTCCCCTGGCTATAACTACAGCTCTTGTAAGAGCTGTTCCTGCTCTCTGGATTTAGGAGAGGTTCACCCACTGGAGCCTGGAGCCTTGTCGTGGGTCCAGGGTTGGTAGGAGACAGCGAGACCTCAACCAAGCTTCGGCGGTTAGTGGGGTCTATGGCGGTTATGGTGTCGAGTGGAGTGCTTGGAGTCCTCGGGAAGCACTAGGAGCATCCATCGACGGAGGTACCCGGTCGGGGTGCCAGGAGATTCGTTACATTGGTGGCAAGCAATGGGATGGCGTCCTAGTGCGAGGAGGAGCAGCTCGGATACACCGTTGGTGGAGTATATTGAGGGCAACGCTAGTATCCGTACAGCGCCCCTGTCTACAGCAGGATGGAATCGGCTAGTCTTCGGACAGCACTCCACTACGAGGAGGAGGATGACCCGGACTGGAGGGATGCAGTCCGTAAAGGCGTCTGGTACGAGGCCCTGGAAGATGTACAGCGTCGGCGGGGCGAGAGTCTCCCCAGTGAGGAGCAGCAGTTGCGGATGCGAGTGGCCCTGCGAATGCCCCTTCTGGGAAAGCAGCCCCTGGATGTGTGGGTGACAGAACTCGAGAGCCTGGTTTGGAAGGAGCTTTGGCTAGATGACGCCTACCAGGCACTCTGGTGGTATGTGATTCGGCACTCCCCCTGGATGGCTGAGCACGACAGACCCGAAGGTGAGGATTATGATGGCACTGGCCTGTTGTTTGAGATCTTCACAGAACTGGAGTTCAGAGATGCTGGAGAGTCCCGGTTCTTGGATAGCTATGACTACAGGGAGGCTATGCATGATTGGGTTACAGCGAGAGAGGTGAGACAAGACCTGGCATCTCTAGTGACAAAGGAGTGGGAGCTGGAGCAGGATTACCAATACTTCTTCAGCTCAATTCGGCCCCAATAAACACTGCCAGAGAGCTGGGTGGCAGTCCCAGACCTACAACCCTACAGCTGGGAAGACCCGTCTGAAGTATTCCCTGCTTCAGTACCAGCTACAGAGGTAGGGGACCTCATAGACTGGTCCTGGGGGGAACCCCATATGGCAGGTGGAGATGGGACCGAGATCTCTCCACCGGCCCTACAGGGATGCTGGGCGGTCCGCCCAGATCCCCAACGGCAGCTGGAGTTTCAGGGAGTAGGGACAGTCGGTCCTGCTCCCCAGCGGCAGTATGTTTTGCAGGGAGAGGAGAGCATCGTCTCGTTTCCCCAGCGGCAGTGTACCTTGAAGGGAGAGGAGACAATCGGTCTCTCTCCCCAACCACAGGGGGACAGCACTCCTAACTCCGATGGTGCAGATGGGACCGCAGTCTCTGCACCAGGCCTGCCGGGATGCTGGACGGCCGGTACGTCTCCACTACCAAACCCGCAGGAATGCCAGGAGGAAGAGATAAACGATCCCTCCTCTCCACAGCTGATCCGCAACAAGGTCCTGGGGGCAGGATTCCCTGACCCCATCCCAGCGGAAGAGCTGGCATCTGGGCAGAGCGCAGTTGGCCTCTGCCCTCCCCTATCGTCATGTCCAGAGGCTGACTCCCCACAGGCTACCCCAGCAGAAGAGCTGGCATCTGGGCAGAGGGAAGTTGGCCTCTGCCCACCAAGTACCCACAGCTCCAAGCTAGAGAACAACAATGAAGCAAGGAGTAGCGGATGCCCACTCAACAGCTGGAGACATACAGAACAGAGCCAGGCCCCAAAGTTAAACAGGACCAGTGTTTGTTTATGGGTGGGCTACTCGACTTACTCAGACACCGACCGACAGGAGGTCAGGTACCTGGTTAGTCTACTGTTGGGAGGGGAGAAATGTGACGGACTGAACCGTCACTGGGGCTGCTGGAGAAGCCTGAGGGCCAGCCTCCTTCCTACAGACTATGGACCGAGAACTATGGAGACCCCCTAAGACATTTTGGGGTTACAAGGAACTATGAACCCTGATTTATGTGTGTAATTTATAGGCCACATATTTCCTATTGCCCATTAAAAAGGCATGGTGTGGATTCAGCAACACAAAAAAGGGTTAACTCTGCACTGAGACTCCCACTGATTGTGTTAGTGATGAGATTAAGATAGTTGATTATAATAGCAGCCGACTCCTAGATGAGTAGATCACCCTATGATACACTCAGGAGGTAATCCCATTACATGTGTCTCCTCTCTTCCTATTCATTCATTATGGAGGGGGTGAAGATGTCTGTTTGCATGTTGTTAATGGTTGATTGCGTTATGTTTTTAGACTTCTTGAACTGTATACATACTGAGTTAATCTTCAATAAAGGGAGTTCCTGTTTTACCCTTCATCATCTTGAGGCTGGTGTTTGGGTAACTGATCGACCCTGGGGATTGCTATACGCTGAAGATTTGCTATACTCCCCTGGCTATAACTATAGCTCTTGTAAGAGCTGTTCCTGCTCTCTGGATTTAGGAGAGGTTCACCCACTGGAGCCTGGAGCCTTGTCGTAGGTCCAGGGTGGGTAGGAGACGGCGAGACCTCGACCAAGCTTCGGCGGTTCGTGGGGTCTGTGGCGGTTATGGTGTCGAGTGGAGTGCTTGGAGTCCTCGGGAAGCACTAGGAGCACCCATCGACGGAGGTACCCGGTCGGCATGCCAGGAGATCCGTTACAAAGTGTTTAGGTTCTTGAGAAGTGTTTGCTTAGGTCCATGAGAAGTGCTTAGGTCCATGAGAAATGTTTAGTAAAACTCTTGGGAGATTTATCAAACTGGTGTAAAATAGAACTGTCTTAGTTGCCCATAACAACCGATCTGATTCCACCTTTCATTTTTCAAAAGAGCTGTGAAAAATGAAAGGTGGAATCTGGTTGCTCTGGGCAACTAAGGCAATTCTACTTTACACTACTTAGAAAAAATAAAAAAGGAACCAGGGGGGAAATTTATCATGGGCTACGTGATGATTGATTCCACTCATCTTTCCCACGAGCCATGCAAGATAATAGGCATGCAACAATCTTGAGAAGAAATAGTCCCAACTTCACTTTTTAGCCACTGAAATTACAACTACTGTAGAGTGGTCACATTCCATGCCATTGGCTATAAAATGTAGAGCCAAGACCCTTCAATGTGTGTCTTAATGGTATAGGTGGTGAGAAAAGACTGTATATCTACCCCATACATATATAAACTTAGAAAAAGGATAAAAGTAACCAGTAAGTATTGCCTTCAGGACCTGCATTGTCTTCTATGATTATTTCACAATAGTGTGATGTAGACCTGTGTACCCCAATGAGTACTGTACTGTATATGGTGCAGGGTCCTCACTTTTTTTATGCTGTGCTTTTGATAGGCAGTACATGTCCTTGAGAGAATTTCAGTGTGATTTGTTTGAGTAGTAGTTAAAGGGGTTTTCCAGGATTACTATGATTATTAATACATATGCTAATGTAGTCGCTTACCTCATGTATATCTTCTCCATGTTTTTTTTTTTGGACTCTTCTGACCCGTTTTCACCATGTAAACAAATCACTCTGGTTCCTTTACATCCTGTATGTAGCACTTCCTGTTCCTCTATCCAACCAAACCCATGATGCACTTCACCATTCTCTGTTATGGCTCCAGCATGGCCCCTAACAACGCCCAGCTAGTTTATAGCTCCTCCCACCAGCTGGTTACATGGACACTCCCCTATCACTGACCCTGTGCTGCTTTGGCACACCCATGGACAGGAAATAAGAAAGATGTGCACGGACATGGTCCTGTGAATAAAGGGAAAAAGAAATACATTACACAATTACAGCTACCTTCATAAATGACTTTTAAAGGATGTTGATGCAAACTGGTAATCCCCTTTAAGGTGAATTTACATGCAGCAGATTTTTCTCGAACTAGATTCAACTACATGGGGCTTGCAAAAATTCAAATGCGTCCTACCGAAACTTTCACATTCAGATGAATGGATCTAATTTCAGTTGCAGGAACTTCTGCAACAAATCAGCCATGTGTGAATGTACTCTTAGGCCTCTTTCACGCGGGCGTCGCGTGTGAAAGCCGGACAAGATGCGGGTGCGTTGCGGGAAAATGTGCGATTTTTCAGTGCGAGTGCAAAACGTTTTAATGCGTTTTGCACGCGCGTGAGAAAAATCGGCATGTTTGGTACCCAGACCTGAACCTGGACTTCTTCACAGAAGTTTGGGTTAGCTGTAGATTTTATTATTTTCTCTTATAACATGGTTATAAGGGAAAATAATAGCATTCTGAATACAGAATGCTTAGTAAAATGTCCATTAAGGGCTTAAAAACAATAAACAAATTTACCCGACCAAGTGGATGGGGTGAGTTAAATTTGTTTATTATTTTTAACCCCTCAATGGACATTTTACTAAGCATTCTGTATTAAGAATGCTATTATTTTCCCTTATAACCATGTTATAAGGGAAAATAATAATGATCGGGTCCCCATCCCGATCGTCTCCTTAGCAACCATGCGTGAAAATTGCACCGCATCCGCACTTGGTTGGGGATGCTTGCGATTTTCAAGCAGCCCCATTCACTTCTATGGGGCCTGCGTTGCGTGGAAAACGCACAATATAGAGCTTGCTGTGATTTTCACGCTACGCACAAGTGACGCGTGAAAATCACAGCTCATTGGAGTGAATGGGTCCGGATTCAGTGCGGGTGCAATGCGTTCACCTCACAAATTGAACCCGCGCGGAATTCTCGCCCGTGTGAAAGGGGCCTTAGGAATGAAGAGAAATCAGTCTCCTCCTGTATTAACCAAAGAAGAAAGCTGCTGCTAGGAGCATGACTCGTCATGCATTAGACGACAGACGGAGTTTTATGTATTTGCTGGTCACTTTCTCCAGCAATAACAGCTAAGTGGTCAGTTCATTGTCAGGATAGCCATCATGAAGAGGTAAACCAGAGGTAATTAAATAACATCCTATTTAAAATTCTGCAATAATTTTATCTTTTTTAGTTTTCTTTTATATTTCACAGGGGTCACAATTTTCATCTTTCTCTAACTTGCCTCCTGTAAATAAGAAACACACATTTCCTATATAATTGTAGATATATTTATTTTCACACCTGGCATATCGCAACGTTAGAATAATTCAAAACCCATTTCCGCTATTATCCAGACATATGATATAGCGTTTTCCAATCCATTTAATTAAAATGAGGAGAGACAAACCGCTACAACGTAGCAAGTGAGATATACAAGGCAAAGTGTTTCTTATTCTAATGAATGGATTAAATTATAAATTTAGAGTCAATTGCATTATTTTAAAATTGTTCTAATTAAACTAAGAAAAGTTAATCCAAAGTGAGTCTTAAAGAAGCTTTACAGTTAATATGTCGGCTTAATGCTTAGATTTAGCTAAATCCTAAACGGATTCTGGTATGATGTTAGAATTTCTTGCAGTAGTTCATTTATGTTGTTTTCAGAATTGTGTGACCCAGTTGAAGAAGATTGTCTGTGCCAACACTTTGGAAAAGTTATTTTATAATAGAAAATAGATTGTTTGCTGACACTGTCAGAACTCCTAATTGGAGCCTTAGAAAACAGACTGTAATGGGGCTATTTATCTAAAAATGTCTATTTAACTGAGCCACCTTTAATTATACAGTTGTATGGAGAAGAAAATGTCACCACTGTGCAGTATTCTTAAAGGATATGGACACCTTTTGTAAAAAAAATAAAAATACACAAATTTATTTTGTGGAGAAATTTTTTTTCCCAATTGGTTGTGTTTATTTTATTTATTTTTGTTTTTGTTCTACAGCCTGCTGTGCTTCCGTTACAGAGAATCTGTCATCTGACGGATTTTTTGTAACTTCTCCTCCCCCCCCCCCCTTCAGGATAGCAGAGCGGCAGCGGGGCAGAGTGTATAGCTGACACTCTGCTTCAAATAACTGTTTAACCCCTTCCATGCCCGGGTCCTTAGGGACCGCTGTATGGAGGGGCTAACCATTGGGCCGCTGCTCTGCTGTGGCAACCGCCCGATGCTTGAAGGGTAAACTGAGGGAGGGAGCTCCCTCCCCTGTCGGGCCGCTGTGCTGTGGCAGCATCCTGATGGTTACCATGGCAACCAGACGCCTTCACAGGCATCCGGCTTGCCGTGGTATATCTAAGCCTGATCAGGCTCCTGATAAAGGCAGGAGCCTGATCAGGCTTAGTGTGAGTTCAATACACTGCAGTACACTATACAGGATCTATAAAAGGATCATGTTACTTTTACTGCACGGTGAACACCATAAAAAAAATTAAAATTAACTATCATGGAATTGCAATTTTGCCCACCACACTTCCCAAAAAATGGTATAAAAAAATGATAAGAAAAGTCATATGTACCCAAAATTAGTACCAATCAAACCGTGCCCTCATCCCACAAAAAATGAGCCCCTACATAAGCCAATCGTACAAAAAAAACAAAACAATATGGCTTTCAGAATTTTTTTTTCAAACATGCTTTTATTGTATAAAATAAAGTTGAAAAAATGCACATATTAGGTATTGTCATGTCTGTAACGACCTGCTCTATAAAAATAGCATGTGATCCAACCCATCTGGTGAACACCATAAAAAAAAAAAAAAAATGTGCCAAAAAAATCTATTTTTTTTAATCACCTTACATCACAAAAAGTGTAATACCAAGCGATCAAAAAGTCATATGTGCCCCATAATGGTACCAATAAAACCATCCTCTCATCCCGCAAAAAATTAGACCCTACGTAAGACAATCGTCCAAAAAATAAAAAAAATATGGAAACACAAAAAGATTATTTTTTCCCAAAAATTGTTTATTGTATAAATCCTAAATAAAATAAAAAAATAGACATATTAGGTGTCGCCGCGTCATTGCGACCTGCGCTATAAAAATATCACATTATCTACTCTGTCAGGTGAACATTGTAAAGACCAAATAAAAGCTGTGCCAGAACAGACATTTTTTTGGTTACCTTGCCTCATACACACACAATGCACAACTACCTCTAGGAAGATTTACTGTATTTTTCGCTTTATAATATGCACTTTTCCCCCCCAAAAGTGGGGGGGAAATGGCCTTGCGTCTCATAAAGCCAATACTAGTGAGCGCCTCCATTATGGAAACGCTTACTAGTATGCTTTAGATGCCGGGAGTAGGGAGTGAAGCGCTGAAAGCGCTTATAATACTCACCCTCCCGGTCTTCATTCCTCCCCTGTCTTCCCGGCCAGCGCTGCACTGGCAGCACATCAGGCCAAATATAAATATGGAGGTGCAGGCCAATGGATCCGGCAACATATCCAGGACAATATAAGAATTTTAAAAAATGGCAGCACTCTCACAAAACATTAGTGAAAGGAAAAACACTTTATTAACCCCTGTGGTCGCAACTAGGAATGAGCGAACTTGTGTTTTAAGTTTGGCGTTCAAGTTTCAGGTTCGGGTTATGTAAGAATTCCATTATGGATTCTGCTACCATGGACCATAACTAAGGGTCCTTTTACATGTTTCGCATAATGAGTCCGCTTCCGTTCCGCAATTTTGTGGAAGGGGTGTGGACCTATTCATTTTAAATGGGGCTGCAAAAGATGCGGACAGCAGACTGTGTGCTGTCCACATCCGCACTTCCGTTCCACGGCCCCGCAAAAAAATAGAGCATGTCCTATTCTTGTCCGCAGCCACGGACAAGAATAGGCATTTCTAGCATAGTGCCGGCCATGTGCGGTCCGCAAAATGCGGAACGCACATGGCCGGTGTCCGTATTTGGCGGATCCACAATTTGCGGACCGCAAAACAGTTGCGGACATGTGAATGGACCCTTATGGTCCATTGTAGCGGAATCCATAATGGAATTCTTAGATAACCTGAGCCTTGTACGCTGAACTTGAAACAC
This sequence comes from Bufo bufo, assembly GCF_905171765.1. Lineage (NCBI taxonomy): Eukaryota > Metazoa > Chordata > Amphibia > Anura > Bufonidae > Bufo > Bufo bufo. The sequence continues at coordinate 195,369,616 of NC_053392.1, read as the reverse complement.
AAGTTCACTCAACGCTAGTCGCAACCTTTTAGCTCATAGGTTGAAAAAAGACTCTGTGAATGAGCTGAAAACATTGCAACCACAGGGGTGAATAAAGTGTTTGAGAGTGCTGTTATATATATATGTATATATACACTGCGTGCAGAATTATTAGGCAAATGAGTATTTTGACCACATCATCCTCTTTATGCATGTTGTCTTACTCCAAGCTGTATAGGCTCGAAAGCCTACTACCAATTAAGCATATTAGGTGATGTGCATCTCTGTAATGAGAAGGGGTGTGGTCTAATGACATCAACACCCTATATTAGGTGTGCATAATTATTAGGCAACTTCCTTTCCTTTGGCAAAATGGGTCAAAAGAAGGACTTGACAGGCTCAGAAAAGTCAAAAATAGTGAGATATCTTGCAGAGGGATGCAGCACTCTTAAAATTGCAAAGCTTCTGAAGCGTGATCATCGAACAATCAAGCGTTTCATTCAAAATAGTTAACAGGGTCGCAAGAAGCGTGTGGAAAAACCAAGGCGCAAAATAACTGCCCATGAATTGAGAAAAGTCAAGCGTGCAGCTGCCAAGATGCCACTTGCCACCAGTTTGGCCATATTTCAGAGCTGCAACATCACTGGAGTGCCCAAAAGCACAAGGTGTGCAATACTCAGAGACATGGCCAAGGTAAGAAAGGCTGAAAGACGACCACCACTGAACAAGACACACAAGCTGAAACGTCAAGACTGGGCCAAGAAATATCTTAAGACTGATTTTTCTAAGGTTTTATGGACTGATGAAATGAGAGTGAGTCTTGATGGGCCAGATGGATGGGCCCGTGGCTGGATTGGTAAAGGGCAGAGAGCTCCAGTCCGACTCAGGCGCCAGCAAGGTGGAGGTGGAGTACTGGTTTGGGCTGGTATCATCAAAGATGAGCTTGTGGGGCCTTTTCGGGTTGAGGATGGAGTCAAGCTCAACTCCCAGTCCTACTGCCAGTTTCTGGAAGACACCTTCTTCAAGCAGTGGTACAGGAAGAAGTCTGCATCCTTCAAGAAAAACATGATTTTCATGCAGGACAATGCTCCATCACACGCGTCTAAGTACTCCACAGCGTGGCTGGCAAGAAAGGGTATAAAAGAAGAAAATCTAATGACATGGCCTCCTTGTTCACCTGATCTGAACCCCATTGAGAACCTGTGGTCCATCATCAAATGTGAGATTTACAAGGAGGGAAAACAGTACACCTCTCTGAACAGTGTCTGGGAGGCTGTGGTTGCTGCTGCACGCAATGTTGATGGTGAACAGATGAAAACACTGACAGAATCCATGGATGCCAGGCTTTTGAGTGTCCTTGCAAAGAAAGGTGGCTATATTGGTCACTCATTTGTTTTTGTTTTGTTTTTGCATGTCAGAAATGTATATTTGTGAATGTTGAGATGTTATATTGGTTTCACTGGTAAAAATAAATAATTGAAATGGGTATATATTTGTTTTTTGTTAAGTTGCCTAATAATTATGCACAGCAATAGTCACCTGCACACACAGATATCCCCCTAAAATAGCTAAAACTAAAAACAAACTAAAAACTACTTCCAAAAATATTCAGCTTTGATATTAATGAGTTTTTTGGGTTCATTGAGAACATGGTTGTTGTTCAATAATAAAATTAATCCTCAAAAATACAACTTGCCTAATAATTCTGCACTCCCTGTATATATATACAGTGGATATAAAAAGTCTATACACCCTGTTAAAATGTCAGGTTTCTGTGATGTAAAAAAAATTAGACAAAGATAAATCATTTCAGAACTTTTTCCACCTTTAATGTGACCTATAAACTGTACAACTCAATTGAAAAACAAACTGAAATCATTTAGGTGGAAGGAAGAAAACAAAAAAAAAAACTAAAATAATGTGGTTGCATAAGTGTGCACACCCTCTTATAACTGGGGATGTAGCTGTGTTCAGAATTAAGCAATCACATTCAAAATCATGTTAAATCGGAGTCAGCATACACCTGCCATCATTTAAAGTGCCTCTGATTAACCCCAAATAAAGTTCAGCTGCTCTAGTTGGTCTTTCCTGAAATTTTCTTAGTCGCATCCCACAGCAAAAGCCATGGTCCGCAGAGAGCTTCCAAAGCATCAGAGGGATCTTATCCACTTCCCGTCCGCCCATAGGATATAAACGTCCTATGGGTGGACGTCTATTTCTGACAGCACGTTTTAGAACGTCCTGTCAGAAATAGCAGCTGCACGCTAATCGTGCAGCTGCTGATCGGGTTGCCCGCTGTCAGTGACAGCAGGGCAACCCTAAGACAAGGCAGGGACAGTTCCCAGGTGTCCCTGCCTTCACGATCGCTGCAGACACAGCGCTCACCGAGCGCTGTGTCTGCAGAGAAGGAAGCGCTGTGCGCTTCCTGTTCCGGCCCGGCGGTCATGTGACCGCCGTGACCGGAGTGTGCAGGAGCTGTGTGAGGTCTCTCAGAGACCTCGATCAGCCCTGCTGTGAGGCTGTACAGCGCTAGATTGCTGCTGTACAGCCTCTATAGGGGTGCATTTCCACTGTAACTGGGGCTACTATGTCAGCCCCAGTTACAGGAGAAATCAACAGTGAAAAAAAAAAGAAAAAGTGAAGCAAATGTCCCCCAGAGGTCTTGTATGACCTTATGGGGGACGAAAAGTGTAAAAAAAAATAAAAAAAATAAAAAAAATAAAGGGTTGAAAAAATAAAATAAAATAAAGTTTCACATGTAAAAAAAAAAAAGTTCCCAAGTAATAAAAAAAAAAAATTAAAAATAGAAAAAATAAAATAAAATAGACATATTAGGTATCGCCGCGTCCGTAAAAACCAGCTCTATAAAAGTATCACATGACCTAACCCCTCGGGTGAACACCGTAAAAAAAAAAAAAAAAACTGTCAAAACAAGCAATTTTTGTCACCTTGCATCACAAAAGGTGCAACACCAAGTGATCAAAAACGCGTATGTCCCACAAAATAGTACCAATAAAACAGTCACCTCATCCCGCAAAAAATGAGCCCCTACATAAGAAAATCTCTTAAAAAATAAAAAAACTATAGCTCTTAGAACATGGAGACACTAAAACATCATTTTTTTGGTTTCAAAAATGCTATTATTGTGTTAAAGTGAAACAAATAAAAAAAAGTATACATATTAGGTATTGCCGCGTCCGTAAAAACCAGCTCTATAAAAATATCACATGACCTAACCCCTCGGGTGAACACTGTAAAAAAAAAAAAAAAAAAAACTGTCAAAACAAGCATTTTTGTCACCTTGCATCACAAAAGGTGCAACACCAATTGATCAAAAATGCGTATGTCCCACAAAATAGTACCAATGAAACCGTCACCTCATCCCGCAAAAAATGAGCCCCTACATAAGAAAATCTCTCAAAAAATGAAAAAACTATAGCTCTCAGAACATGGACACATTAAAACATAATTTTTTTGTTTCAAAAATGCTATTATTGTGTAAAACTTTAATAAATGAGAAAAAGTATACATATTAGGTATCGCCACGTCCGTAACAATCTGCTCTATAAAAATGTCACTTGACTGAACCCCTCAGGTGAACGCTGTAAAAATAAATAAATAGAAACTGTGCTAAAACAACCAATTTTTTGGTCACCTTGCCCCATAAAGTGTTATAATGAATGATCAAAAAATCATATGTACCCAAAAATAGTACTAATAAAACTGGCACCTTATCCCCTAGTTTCCAAAATGGGGTCACTTCTTGGGAGTTTCTACTGTAAGGGTGCATCAGGGGGCTTCAAATGGGACATGGCATCTAAAAACCATGTGGAGTTCCTTTTCTTCTGCGCCCTGCCGTGTGCCCATACAGCAGTTTATGACCACATGTGGGGTGTTTCTGTAAACCGCAGAATCTGGGTAATAAATATTGAGTTTTGTTTGGCTGTTAACCATCGATGTGTTAAAGAAAAAAATTGATTAAAATGGAAAATCTGCTAAAAAAGTGAAATTTAAAGATTTGATCTCCATTTTCCTTTAATTCTTGTGGAACGCCTAAAGGGTTAACAAAGTTTGTAAAATCGGTTTTGAATACCTTGAGGGGTGTAGTTTATACAATGGGGTCATTTATGGGGGTATCCACTATGTAGGCCCCACAAAGTGACTTCATACCTGAACTGGTCCTTAAAAAGTGGGTTTTGGCAATTTTCTTAAAAATTTGAAGAATTGCTTCTAAACTTTTAAGCCTTCTAACGTCCTAAAAAAATAAAATGACATTTCCAAAATTATGGCAACATAAAGTAGACATATGGGGAATGTTAAATAATAAATATTTTATGAGGTATCACTTTCTGTTTTAAAAGCAGAGAAATTGAAATTTAGAAAATTGCGAATTTTTCAAATTTTTGGGTAAATTTGGGATTTTTTCATAAATAAAGGTGAAATATTTTGACTCAAATTTATGACTATCATGAAGTACAATGTGTCACGAGAAAACAATCTATGAATGACTTGGATAAATAAAGGCGTTCCAAAGTTATTACCACATAAAGTGAGATATGTCAGTTTTGCAAAATTTGGCCTGGTCAGGAAGGGGGCAAATGGCCCGGATGGCAAGTGGTTATTGTTAAAAGGTATCAGTCAGGAGAAGGGTACAAAATAATTTCCAAGGCATTAGATATACCATGGAACACAGTGAAGACAGTCATCATCAAGTAGAGAAAATATGGCACAACAGTGACATTACCAAGAACTGGACGTCCCTCCAAAATTGATGAAAAGAAGAGAAGAAAACTGGTCTGGGATGCTACCAAGAGGCCTACAGAAACATTAAACGAGCTGCAGGAATATCTGGCAAGTACTGGCTGTGTGGTACATGTGACAACAATCTCCCGTATTCTTCATATGTCTGGGCTATGGGGTAGAGTTGCAAGACGAAAGCCTTTTTTTACGAAGAAAAACATCCAAGCCAGGCTACATTTTGCAAAAACACATCTGAAGTCTCCCAAAAGCATGTGGGAAAAGGTGTGACAAAAAACAAAAACAAAACTGCACATCACCAAAAGAACACCATCCCCACAGTGAAGCATGGTGGTGGCAGCATCATGCTTTGGGCCTGTTTTTCTTCAGCTGTTACTGGGGCCTTAGTTAAGCTAGAGGGAATCGTGAACAGTTCCAAATACCAGTCAATATTGGCACAAAACCTTCAGGCTTCTGCTAGAAAGCTGAACATAAAGAGGAACTTCATCTTTCAGCATGACAACGACCCAAAGCATACATCCTAAACAACAAAGGAATGGCTTCACCAGAAGAAGATTAAAGTTTTGAAATGGCCCAGCCAGAGCCCAGACCTGAATCCGATTGTAAATCTGTGGGGTGATCTGAAGAGGGCTGTGCACAGGAGATGCCCTCGCAATCTGACAGATTTGGAGTGGTTTTTTTTTATAAACACTTTATTAGTCGTCCAACAATAAACATTATATAAACATATCATTATTAACATTTGTCAACATATTTTCCTTTAACCCCCCAAACCCCCCCCCCCCCCTGCGATGCGTCTTCCTTCACCACAACTCCTCCGTTCTAAGACCGAGGAGTAGTGGTGATGGGTGAGGAGCGGAGAAGCTCTATGAATTCCAGTCTCCCCAAATTCCAATCCATTTTTTCTCCGCATTTCTCTGCTTATACTAGATATATTCATATCTCTTAGTAGTATTCATCAGATTTAACCATGCATTCACAGTGGGACTGTTTCGCGAAAACCAAGAACGTGCTATCAAAAGTCGTGCCAAAAACATTATCTTAGACTTAAATAAAAGATTTTTTTTATGTTGCTGACAGCTCACCTTGGCCAGCTCACCCAATACCCAGCATTCAGCGGAGAAAGGGATCCGCACCTTCAATTTTCCCTCAATGTGTTTATGAATAGCCCCCCAATAATGTTTCAGCTCTGCACAGGACCAGAACATATGCAAATAGTCCGCTTCAGGGACATCGCACCTGGGACAGTGAGTCATTCCTAATCCCACATCTATTAAGCCAGAGAGGTGTAACATAAAGTCTATGTAGAATATTAAACTGCACCACCACGTGATTAAAATTATGTGAGACCAATTTTAAATTCAAAGTTACCTTCTCCTGGTCGTCCAAATGAATCATTGGACACTCATTTTGCCAAGTCCTCTGACCAGTAGAGGAAACACCTCCAAATCGAGTTATTAGTAAATTTTTATAAAGGTCAGAAATCTTTATCTTCTGATCCAAATTCCCTATCCACTCATTAAATTGTGTTGAAGTGTGTATTTGAAACCAATTTTTTCCTGTATACTCAAAAGTGCCGATCTTAACTGTAAATACTGAAACCATAATAATTTCTGTGCTTTTTCTCTCTGTGATAATTCTACAAATGAAATAATATCTCCATTACTTACTACCTGTGTCAAATATATAATATTACTTTTTTGCCAGTATTGTTCCTTAGCTAGTTCATCTAAAGTTTGTAAATGCTGGTTATACCATAAAGGAGTGCATCCTAGTGAGTCTTTCACTCCACACCATAGTCTAATAGCCTGCCATGACTTCACAAAATGATTCCTGGCTGATCTAAATTCCCCATCGGAGTTGATCAGTTGATCAGACTCCAGTAGAGTAGAAAAGTTATCATATGGAGATCTGTTCACTAAGTCCCTGCAAAGTGGGCTATCTTTCCATTCACGGAGAAAACAAAACTGTGCAGCTAAGAAATATCCCTTGAAACAGGGGAGGTTAACTCCTCCACTCTCCAGGGGCTTATACCAATGCTCTAACTTAAGTCTTACCCGTTTCCTCCCCCAGAGTAGATCATTAATAATTCTTTCGATTACCTTAAAAAACCTATCCGGTATCCAAACTGGAGAATTCCTAAAGAGATAGAGTAACTGAGGGAGAATCACCATCTTAACTAGAGATGTTCTATCAGCCTTTGATAAAGGTAATCGAAGCCACGTTGTTATTTTTAACCTTAACTTATTCATCAATGGCATCAAGTTGAGCGGAATGAAATCTTCCACCCTAGGGGAGACTGCAGTTTTCAGGGTGTTCAGAGGACTATCCTTGGGGAATTAAAATTTATCTAAGGGCATAGTTGTTATATCTAGTGACATAAGCGTGGTTTTATCCCAATTTACATCCAGACCTGAGACTTCTCCAAAAGAGTTTATTGTTTGCATAATAGTTAACAGAGTAGAGTTTGTCTGTTGGACATAAAATAAAATATCATCAGCATATAAAGAAATGCGATCTTCCGTTTCCAATACCCCAAACCCTAGTATCTTAGGATCTTGTCTAACCCTGGCAGCCAAAGGTTCAATATAGATATAAAATAGAAGAGGAGACAGTGGACATCCTTGGCGAGTGCCCCTGGACATGGGAAAACTTCTTGTACGATGTCCATTTATATTTAGTCTTGCAGTAGGGGATCTATAAAGAAGTTTAACCATATTAATAAATCTAGGGCCAAAGCCCATCCTATGAAGCACTATCCATAGAAACCCCCACTCAACTCTATCAAAAGCCTTAGACGCATCTATAGACAAGATAGATCGTGAAGGCCCTCCAGAAGTCTGTATGTTAGAAAAAAGACGATGTAGATTATAATGAGTTCCCTTATTGGGAATAAAGCCATTTTGATCTGGATGTATAATTGATGTCATAACACTAGATAGCCTCATAGCTAAGATTTTAGAATAAAGTTTAACATCTGTGTTAAGGAGAGAAATAGGTCTATAAGATCCCAGGTCATTAGGTTCTTTACCCTTCTTTAATATTACTGTTATGCGGCCTCTGTCATTGTTTCTGGGATGACTCCCTCTTTTATTGAATCAGAAAGGGTTCTCCACAAGTGGGGAAAAACAATCTCCCCATATTTACGATAGAACTCATACGGGAGTCCATCCAATCCGGGGGCAGAGTTACCTGAACAGGCCTTCATTGCATCCTCTATCTCTTGGGGACACAAATCCATATCCAAGCGTTCCTTTTGCCCATCTGTAAGAACCGGAAGGGAAATAGAATCCAAGTATGAGTCAATCGCTGCCTCTGAGAGGACACTCTCTGATTCATACAATTCACTAAAATATTTTATAAATACTTCTTATATTCCCTCCCGATCTTCCACAGTAGTGCCATCAGACATATGTATACTATGAATCTCTTTCTTTGAATCCTGGCTTGTTATTACTCTAGCCAGCATCTTCCCAGGACGACCTGCCTCTGAAAAATATTTTTGTCCTCTAAAGAACAGCTTCTGTTGTGCTTTATCCAGAAGGAAGTCAGAAAGAGCCTGGCTTGTCCTCTGCATAATCTCTCTACCTTCCTCTGTTTTCCCTCTCATAAATGCTTTAAACGCATCCCAAATATATAGAGATTTAGCTGAGGCATAATTCCTATCCCAAAAGGAGATAATTTCCTTTTCTATCTGATTATGGTTATCTATTATTAATAGCCAGTGGGGATTCAATCTAAATGGGGGTTTCACTCTAGAATCATTCCCTGCCATACCTAGCTCTATTAAGAAGGGGACATGGTCTGAAACGGATCTGGCCTCGTATTTCATACGTTTAACACAATTTAAATAGCCTATATTTGTCAAGGTCAAGTCAATTCTAGACATAGAGCTTCCAGATTTACTAACACAGGAAAAAGCTCTTTTTTCTCAAAATAGATATTCCCAGACATCCACGAGGCTCACCTCTTGGCAAAAATGAGCCAGGGGGGAACCCCTGGACCGGGGAACACCCATTCCCTCCAGCAGAGATCCTATCTACCTCTGGATTCATCACACAATTGAAATCCCCATTGACTATCACCAAACAATCAGGCCACTGATCCACAAAGTCCATCAAACAATTCAATACCTGCCTAGAAAACGGAGGGGGGATATAGATAAATGCCAAGATACATAGCTTTCCATCAAGCCTACCATGAAGAAAAACATATCTCCCCTGTTTATCCATAGAGGATGCCAAACATAGAAAATTAATCTTTTTGTGAATCAATACTGTGACTCCTCTGGAGTAGTTAGTATATGTGGAGTTGTACACCTGTATAGCGCACCTTTCCCCCAAGTCGGGGTATCCTCTCCTGTGAGAAATGAGTTTCAACCAAACAGACAATAGCTGGCAAATGTCTCCTTATCAGATCTAATACCGCCTGCCTTTTTACCTTCTCCCCTAGACCCCAAACATTCCATGTAAGTATTCTTGTACTCATTAATTAATCCTAAAGTCTCCAAGTACCATCCTCCTCAAGCTTCACTCCGTTCCCCACTTCAACGTTGGACGCATCGCAGGTCACCCTCCCCTTTAACCCCCCCATCCTATCCCTCCCCCCACCCGACCCCTGGAGTGTTTTTGCAAAGAAGAGTGGGCAAATCTAGCCAAGTCAAAATGTGCCATGCTGATAGACTCATACCCAAAAAGACTGAGTGCTGTAATAAAATCAAAAGGTGCTTCAACAAAGTATTAGTTTAAGGGTGTGCACACTTATGCAACCATATTATTTTATTTTTATATTTTTTCTTCCCTCTACCTAAAAGATTAGTTTGTTTTTCAATTGAGTTGTACAGTTTATAGGTCACATTAAAGGTGGAAAAAGTTCTGAAATGATTTATCTTTGTCTAATTTTTTTTTACATCACAGAAACCTGACATTTTAAGAGGGGTGTGTAGAATTTGTATATCCACTGTGTGTATATATATATATATATATATATATATATACGCTGCTCAAAAAAATAAAGGGAACTCAAAAATAACACATCCTAGATCTGAATTAATTAAATATTCTTCTGAAATACTTTGTTCTTTACATAGTTCAATGTGCTGACAACAAAATCACACAAAAAAAAAAAAAATGGAAATCTAATTTTTCAACCCATGGAGGTCTGGATTTGGAGTCACACTCAAAATTAAAGTGGAAAAACACACTACAGGCTGATCCAACTTTGCTGTAATGTCCTTAAAACAAGTCAAAATGAGGCTCAGTAGTGTGTGTGGCCTCCACGTGCCTGTATGACCTCCCTACAACGCCTGTGCATGCTCCTGATGAGGTGGCGGACGGTCTCCTGAAGGATCTCCTCCCACACCTGGAGTAAAGCATCTGCCAACTCCTGGACAGTCTGTGGTGCAACGTGACGTTGGTGGATAGAGCAAGACATGATGTCCCAGATGTGCTCAATTGGATTCAGGTCTGGCGAACGGGCGGGCCAGTCCATAGCATCAATGCCTTCGTCTTGCAGGAACTGCTGACACACTCCAGCCACATGAGGTCTAGCATTGTCTTGCATTAGGAGGAACCCAGGGCCAACCGCACCAGCATATGGTCTCATAAGGGGTCTGAGGATCTCATCTCAGTACCTAATGGCAGTCAGGCTACCTCTGGCGAGCACATGGAGGACTGTGCGGCCCTCCAAAGAAATGCCACCCCACACCATTACTGACCCAATGCCAAACTGGTCATGCTGGAGGATGTTGCAGGCAGCAGAACATTCTCCACGGTGTCTCAAGACTCTGTCACGTCTGTCACATGTGCTCAGTGTGAACCTGCTTTCATCTGTGAAGAGCACAGGGCGCCAGTGGCGAATTTTCCAATCTTGGTGTTCTCTGGAAATGCCAAACGTCCTGCACGGTGTTGGGCTGTAAGCACAACCCCCACCTGTGGACGTCGGGCCCTCATATCACCCTCATGGAGTCTGTTTCTGACCGTTTGAGCAGAGACATGCACATTTGTGGCCTGCTGGAGGTCATTTTGCAGGGCTCTGGCAGTGCTCCTCCTGTTCCTCCTTGCACAAAGGCAGAGGTAGCGTTCCTGCTGCTGGGTTGTTGCCCTCCTACGGCCTCCTCCACGTCTCCTGATGTACTGGCCTGTCTCCTGGTAGCGCCTCCATGCTCTGGACACTATGCTGACATACACAGCAAACATTCTTGCCACAGCTCGCATTGATGTGCCATCCTGGATAAGCTGCACTACCTGAGCCACTTGTGTGGGTTGTAGACTCTGTCTCATGCTACCACTAGAGTGAAAGCACCGCCAGCATTCAAAAGTGACCAAAACATCAGCCAGGAAGCATAGGAACTGAGAAGTGGTCTATGGTCACCACCTGCAGAACCACTCCTTATTGGGGGTGTCTTGCTAATTGCCTATAATTTCCACCTGTTGTCTATCCCATTTGCACAACAGCATGTGAAATTGATTGTCACTCCGTGTTGCTTCCTAAGTGGACAGTTTGATTTCACAGAAGTGTGATTGACTTGGAGTTACATTGTGTTGTTTAAGTGTTCCCTTTATTTTTTTGAGCAGTGTATATATATATATTTATCAAACTGGTGTAAAGTAGAACTGGCTTAGTTTTCCATAGCAACCATCAGATACCACCTTTCATTTTTTACAGCTCCATTGGAAAATGAAAGGAGGAATCTTATTGGTTGCTATCGGTGACGAGGTTTTCCTTTGCATCAGTTTTGATAAATCTCCCCCACTGTATACTTCTATGTGTACATAGCATTGTGTGTCGTCACACTGTACTAATGTGTGGGACAAGTGACCGCAATACTGTGTTTAGAAGAGAGTGCATGTAGTGACCATGTCAGAGCTGTCAGTAATGAGATCTATATCCTGCTTATAACACAATGGTTTTGTCTGTAGATCGCTGAACTAATATCTATTGTGTGTACAAATAATGGAAAGTGAGAAACAGATCTGCTGATTACAGGCTGTAGCATACTGTAAGACTCACCATGTTGTGGATTGGAATGAAATCTTGCTGCCAAGTTACTTGTAAGTTCCAGCAGCCTATATGTAAGTGGCTGATAGCTGTGCTGTGTAACAGGATATGGGGGCGGGGCAGCAGAGCTTGTGCTGGTGCATGTGAAATCCACCGGAAAGCCCACACAGCCTCACAGGAGATGACAGCAGTGAGCAAAACTCATAGAAGAGTATTTTTGAGAGCATGTGAAGCAAATCTGATACCAGTAAACTAGCAAGTGCAATTTTAATATGTGCTGCATTATGGTAAGATATGGGGTTATTGATTTTTAGTGCACAAAGGTGTCCATAGCCTTTAAATACTGTGTTACAAGCTGTTTCTGGTCCTCAGGAGTAGTCAAAATTACACCTTTTTATTTGATATTAATAACATGTAAACTGCCTTTTGTAGAGAAGTGGTGTTCTGAGGATTATCAGCCGCATGGATTGGAAACAGAATCAATTTTCAATGCCAACAGTTTATTGTTACATTTTAGTCATTTTGGGGTAAAAATAATTTTCTCAATTGGTCTTTGTTAAAAATATTCAGCTGTTTGAGATACAAGGGTTAAAAATAAGTCCGCTAGCAAGCTATCACATCTGTTTTCTTTGAATCCTGTCACCTGAAGGCTCATGTGTAGCTCTTATCCCTAATCTCCTGAACTCATAAACACTCATTATTGCTCAAACTGGTAAGAATATGGCTTAAATAAGTGTTTGTAAGGTCAGGAGATCAGACATAAGCACTACACATGAGCCGTCAGATGACGGAATTCAAAGAAAATACACTGTGACGGCTTGCAAACAGACTGATTTTTAACCCTTCTACTCAGAAACGGCTGAATATTTTTAATAAAGAACAACTGAAAAACGAATTTTTAGTCCAAAATGAGTAAAATGCAGTCATAAAAAAAAAATGCCCCTGAAGGGGTATGTAACCTTTAAGTTTATGGATGGGAGAAAAAGAAACACATTTTCGAACAGCCTAGCTAATGTCATTGCAAAGATTAAATTTAGCCGCATGATTACTGCTCAACATACACTGTAATGTAGGTGCAGTGTATGCAGCTGTTGTCCCCAGGGAACATGGGCTGCCGGGAGCTTTTTACATAGTAACATAGTTTATCTGTCCATCCAGTTCGGCCTGTTATCCTGCAAGCTGATCCAGAGGAAGGCAAACAAACCCTGTAAGATAGAAGCCAATTTCCCTTACTTTAGGGGGAAAAAATTATTTCCCAACTCCAATCAGGAAATTAGAATAATTCTCAACAATCTCTACTAGCTATAGTCTGTAATATTATTACACTCCAGAAATACATCCAGGCCCCTCTTGAATTCCTTTATTGTACTCACCATCACCACCTCCTCAGGCAGAGAGTTCCATAGTCTCACTGCTCTTATCGTAAAGAATCCTCTTCTATGTTTGTGTACAAACCTTCTTTCCTCCAAACGCAGAGGATGTCCTCTTGTCATAGTCACAGTCCTGGGGATAAATAGATGATGGGATAGATCTCTATACTGACCCGATATATTTATACATAGTTATTAGATCTCCCCTCAGTCGTCTTTTTTCTAAAGTGAATAACTCTAATGTTGATAATCTTTCAGGGTACTGTAGTCCACCCATTCCAGTTATTACTTTAGTTGCCCTTCTCTGAACCCTTTCCAGCTCTGCTATGTCTGCCTTGTTCACAGGAGCCCAGAACTGTACACAGTACTCCATGACTGAACACAGTACTCCATGAATGAACACAGTACTCCATGACTGTACACAGTACTCCATGAATGAGAAGTATTCCATGCTTCTCCACCATAGCAATGGGAATTGATGGCTTTCTTCTTCCCTTGCTCTCTCTGCTTCACAGTTCCAGCTGAAAAATTGCGACTTGTGATGCCACCTTTTGGTCGTAGTAGGGGAATGCTTTAATTGTTTTTTTATCAGTCTCTATGGTGAGTTTCCTAGCTATTTTCCTGTTTACATTTCTGCCATTTTCTGTGTTTGATCCAGCAGCATGCCTTCCTTTGCTTGTTCTGACTTCCTAGCCCGCCATTCTGACATTGCCTTCTGACAATGATCTTGGACCTGACGTTCACCGGTTGGTTCTGTCCCGACTGTGTATTTGGCCCAGCCTGCTACGAGCTTTTCTGTCTACTGTGGATTATCTGTGGACTTCGGCTTTGGGTTCTGACCAGTAAAGGCTACACCTTCTTGTGGGGGTTAAGGGTAAAGATCAGCAGATAGACTTCGCATCCCAGATTAGCCTCCATCAACATTTGTTTTTCAGATGGTTTAGGCAGGAGCAACTCACAGCACGTAGTGATAGCAGAAATTGAGTTGCCTGTACTTATAATGTTCATAAGATAAATGTTGTGTGAATAATATTTAAAAAAAAAGATTTGAAGTTGAAAGGTTGCCACACACCAAAAGCCTGTGTATAATCTCCGACAACTAATTTGCTTGTGTAATGAGATGGAACAGTCTGTAAACTCTAGTCTGGGACTGCAAAAAGTAATGCTGTGGGGCGGCAACAAATGGTGTTTTTGCATGTGATGCATTAAAGGGATTTACCAGTTTTATATGATGTAATTGCATAATGAAAAGTTTTGCGGCTATCTAATTTATTTGTATGATAGGAGGAGATTGTACCTATGGGGACCCCGGTGCTCAGGAGAAAGAGGGTCTAAGATTTAGTGCAGACTGAACAGAAAGGTGGCTGCTCAGCCCTTTCCATACCTCCCATAGACTGAAAGGGTCACTGAACCTTGAAAAAACGTTTGCTATTTCATATCATCATATCGAAGGTTTTGATCAGTGGGGATCTGAGTGATGAGACCCCCACCGATCGCTAGAATGAGAAGAGAGAAGCACTCATACTGTATATTGCACTCACTCTCCTTGATGCAGTAGACTGATCTGGGATGGGCCCCGAGACTTTCCATTGAGCGCATCTCCTGTAGTGAGCACTTCTCTCTCCTCGTTCCAGCGATCGGTAAGGGTCTCAGCAATTAGTCCCCCATTGATCAAAACCTTTGATGTGTTGATGTGACATTTCCAAAGCTTTTTCAAAGTTTAATAACACTTTAAATAGAGTTAACCCTATGGCCACGTGCCTCAGATGTAAATATGGGTGGCAGACTTTCCTAGTGGAACAGGTGAAAGGCAGACTGGTAGATCATTGGGACATCCAGAGGTACAGCACCCACCTTTCAGACTTTTTGGCACATCCTGTGAATATGCCATAAGTACATATCTGTCTTGCCGACTTTGTAGTTACCATTGATCATTGCACCTTTCATTGGATAATTATTTGATGTAGAAAAATACAGATATGCACAGCCCTCCATAAAACAGGACCTGACCTCCATAAAGTTACAGTTACCGTGTTGGCTGCAGCCTACTATAAAATAGTGACAGCCACAGGATATATACATCCCCATTCCAGCAGCCACCACTTCACTCCATGTCACTGTCACTCCCCCATATGTGACATTCACAGTTATCTATACGTCTATTTGTTATAGGTCTCTTCAGTACAAAACTTTCTGCTGCCAATGCTTCAGTGTAAGGTATGCATAGACTTAGCCCTAATAGATAGACAGATAGATAGACAGCGCAATAAGGCAGCACACTCCAAAATGCAAAAAAAAAAAAAGGGCTTTTATTTGATCATTGTTATCACATGAATGAATAAAAGACCTTATGGTTATTTTTTATTGCATTTTAGAGTATGCTGCCTTTTTGCGTTTTATCTATTGGGATAAAGTCCCCTTTGGCTTGCTCCTATTTTTTCAGTTTTCTTCCTTTCTTTCCAGTGCTACCATTTTTGTGTAGATAAATAGATAAATCGAAGAAATTCCACGGCACATCCAAGAAGTAAAATAAATGAAGTGGCTTTATTCACCAGACATGCAACGTTTCGATCTGCTTCCTGGGATCTTTCTCAAGCAATGAAAGATTCCAGGAAGCGGATCGAAACATTGCATGTCTGGTGAATAAAGCCACTTCATTTATTTTACTTCTTGGATGTGCCGTGGAATTTCTTTGATTTATTCATTTGGAGCAGGATCGTCTCCTCAGCCACTGGCACTGCATTTATACGCAAGAAACTGCAGTGCTGCCCAACTCTCATTTTTTGATAGATAGATAGATAGAGCTATAAAATATACCATGCATTAACATTATAGAGTTTGTCTCATTAAGGCAACCGCTTTGTGAACGCGAGCACACCAATCAACTGATTGTTACAGAACCGGCTTCTCTGATACAGACGATCAGAACTTGAACGGGTTCTCCGAAAAGATTTAAAATGGTCACCACCAGCAACCTGTCCTAGAATGTGAGCAGGACTAGTTACCACCACATGCAGAGCCGCCTTGGAGCATGAGAGGTCGGGCCTCACTATACACTATACTCTCGTAGTTGCATACACTACATCTTGGCGAACATTCCTGTCAGGCTGCTCAGCCATGATGACATATCATAGTCAGGGTCACATCATTACCATCTATTGTGTAGTGAGACTCTGCCCCCTCACCCACCCAGGCAGCTCTGCAAGTGGAGGCGACCAGTACTATTTACATTCTAGGATAGGTTGCTGGTAACCATTTTATATCATTCCTGGAGAACCCCTTTAAGGGTCAAATCTGCATCAGATAGTACCAGAGATCCTGAGCATGGTACATTCCTTCTGTTATCCACAAGCCCTAATGGGGCACATGGACATGGTTGCCTTTATGATACAATAATTTCAAGCAAATTCATTCAGTTATCAGTGTATATACCTGCCAGTATCTCACTCTTGAATTTATTTCTCACAAAGTCCATGCATATTTTCTATTCCAACATAAAAAAAACGTAAATATAGTAAGTAGTATTCCAGAAATAACCCATAACATCTTGTTGTACTAAAAGGCCTCATTCCCATAGCCAAGAAACACCTCCGTCTCCACAGTAGATATCCAAGGGCTAGTCATGCTGCGGATTGGACTGCGTATTAGCCCGATTTTAATAGGAATCTTCACAAAGAAGGGGCATTTCCCTTCTTAACTCAGATTTCCAGTCCGCACTGAAAAAATCTATTGCTGTATGAACATCACTGTGGATTCCCACCAGAAAAAAATGAGGTGTGGATGTGCCATGGTAACTCCTGCCAATTTTGCTGCAGAATAGGGGCCAAAATCTTGATACTTTTGAAGCCAAGTTTGCAAACCCTAATTGTATCTGCTCTGCATCTATTAACATGCACTGTAAAAATCAGTCACCTATAAGCAAATACATAGAAAGCAAACCTAAGGCACCTACTAATGGCCCAAATAGTATAACTCAAAAGACTAAGATTGATCTTGCAGTCAATGAATGATGCTGATTGTCTCTTCCCGCGACCATGGCTGATCGTCTGCTGACTGTAAATCTGTTGAAGCGGAACTCGTCTCGCGCTGCACCACTGAAGCCCCTCTGAATAAGCTGGTTAGGAAAATAGAACATGACGAGATTCAGACATTTTCTGGTCTGCTTAATGCGGCCTCAACAGTAGCGAATACATGAGTAAAGACTGTTGTCCAGGAACAGCCACAAGAAGACCTTAATCGGGGTTCACATTATGTAAACTCCCATGGCATATAGGATTATGTGTGCACTTTTGAAATTCTCAAATGTCTGGTCCCTGTTGAGGCTGACAAACACGCAAGCAAAGCACGTGTACTTATTAATTACCGTTAATGTCAAAATAAGTTTCCTTTCTTCATAAAACTTCTGCAGACTGAACTTTGAGAGACACCGCCTGCATTGATCATTCATTTCTGCCTTGACGTTGGAGGACAAAAAAAAATCAGGCAGCAAAGAATCAAAGCCCTTCTCTCTCTGAGCATGCAGTCAGTGTCTGCTGTTTGATAGATTTTTAGATAATGTTCCTACCGTTTCCCCTTAACTTGCGGTTAGTTTGATATTAGGCGGAGAGATGTGTCTTGTTTAGTATGGAAATGAACGTCTTAAATGTGCAGTCTTACATAAGTAACTGCCTCTTAAGATACACCTGCATACCATATAAAAGAGCATCTGAAATGAAGCAGCACAAGCTTTAGTTTTTAACTTAATTGAACTACAACTGCCAACACATGCAAAGTCGAATGCCATAAAAATAAAATATGTCAAAAAATCCGACGGCGCTGTGCCTCGCATTCCAATTTAAGCCTAACCTGGACTTGAGAATGCTTTTTATACTGTGGCTTCAAAAGATAAATGCACTCCGAGCAGCCGAAGAGAATATTGCCGAAGAAAAGAAAGCGTTCTGCTTGTCTTTAGTCGTTTCCTTAAGTACACTTCTTCTATGCCTATTTGCATTTTTTTTTAATAATAAGCACAGGCAATTCAACCAGAAATTTAACATGCATAGAAAGTACGGCAAAAGTGAAATGTCCACTGGAAATATCCACGCAACATACTGGGAGCCAGTGGGTTGCTAATTTCATGCATTTATGTCAGCGGTGAAATTGTTTAGTAATTCGGTTTACTTCGAATATTTCATATTTGCAGGAGAAATCTCAAGATGGCAAATTAGATATTTCTCAGGCTTTGGAAAAAGAGCAGAATGTTGATGAGGCAAGTGGAGAACTTGGAAAAGACAAAGAGATTATTGGCAGCACAAACGTTAGCGGAATTTCTACCATTAATAAAACACAGAGCTCCACGTTGGTGTTTGTTCTTGTTACGAAGGAGTAACAAGTACCGATAATACGCTGTTTGTTTTTGCGCTTATGCCAAGCGAGTAAGGCTTAGTTTAGAATGATGTGTATTAGACTCCCACGGCGGTAACTGTCGTTCTATAGCTTTCTAGATATATAGATCATATTCATACGAGTGTATTACTGTACAGCAGCGGCGGCACAAAGCGCACGGCTTCATAGCAACCAATGACACCGTGCACTCGGCAGGACGGGTTTTCACAGACCGTGTGAATGAGGCCTTAGGGTACGGTTCCGTGGTAGCATCAGCCGCATGCGGACAATAAATCAGTGTCAAATTAATATTTATCGGCTGTGGGATTTTGCTGCCAATACTGCAGTTTTTCCCATAGAACTGTAAGGCCATTAATATGATTGTTAACGGATGTGCGGTTGTGTCGGTAAGACCTGGTTTCACCAGAACAATCAGCAGCAAGTTAGTTACCAACCTGTTTGAAAACCATCCCCGTGGCAAAGGTGCATGGTTTACTGGCTGCCTGCGGTTACCGCAACCTGGGACCTCACTTTGCAGTGGTGGTGCTTTTGGCGGCCTAGCATTCACTTGTCTCACGTTAGCAAATGGCATTTATCATGTAGAGAAAGTTAATACAAGCCACTTACTTATGTATTGTGATTCTCCATATCGCTTCATTTGCTGGCTTAGGCCTCCTGCACACGACCGTTGTGTGCATCCGCGTCCGTGGTTCCGTTTTCCGTTTTTTTTCACGGACCCATTGACTTTCAATGGGTCTGTGGAAAAATTGGAAAATGCACCGTTTGGCAGCCGCATCCGAGATCCGTGTTTCCTGGCCGTGGAAAAAAATATGACCTGTCCTATTTTTTTCACGGTCAACGGTTCGCGGACCCATTCAAGTCAATGGGTCCGTGAAAAATCACGGATGCACACAAGATTGTCATCCGCGTCCGTGATTCGTGTCCGTGATCCGTGTCCGTTTTTTCCTACCATTTCAATGGCAAACTTGACTTAGATTTTTTTTTCATTTTTCATGTCCGTGGATCCTCCAAAAATCAAGGAAGACCCACGGACGAAAAAACGGCCACGGATCACGGTCCAACGGAACCCCGTTTTGCGGACCGTGAAAAAATACTGTCGTGTGTAGGAGGCCTTAATTGAATTTTCCATCGCATTATACACTGCTCTTTTCCAGGGGCTATGACCACCCTACAATCCAGCAGAGGTGGACGTGCTTACACACTATAGGAAAAAGCACCAGCCACTGTGATGGCTGGGGTTGTGGGGGCTTTTCCTAAAGGGGGCAAGCAGACCC
This sequence comes from Bufo bufo, assembly GCF_905171765.1. NCBI lineage: Eukaryota > Metazoa > Chordata > Amphibia > Anura > Bufonidae > Bufo > Bufo bufo. The sequence goes on along the minus strand of NC_053392.1, from coordinate 195,349,851 downwards.
TTTTGCCCCCATAGACATCTTTTTTGCCAAACCCACCATTTTCAGTGGAACTGGCCAACTATGCAATGTGTATGGGGGCCCCTGACTTTCAATTGATGTTGGTGGAAACAATGGAACGAGCATGTTACATTTCAGAGTCCAACCTGTTGTTCTGGCATTAGATAAGCCTGTCAGATGTGTCCGGCAGCGGCTTTCTCCTCTCTTGCCATTGCATTTGGGGAAGTCGGGAGGAAAACATTCAGCTGATAGTTATTAAAGGTATATGGGAACCTTTCCTGTCTTGGAGACCACCCTTCTCAGACAGCTGGAAAGAAGTGGAAAGAAAAGGGGCTGACATAATTTTTTTTTAAATCAATTTTTTTTCCAAAAACAGCAACATTACTGTCCAAAGTGAATGGAGCTGAGCTTCAATATATCGGACACAGCCCATGGACAAAAGGAGGACAGTTTCTGGGAAAACACTCCCTTTGAATATGATGTTAGGCAGCTTCAAGATAATAAGTGGCCAAATGTGCAGGAATAAGAAAGATTGAATGTTTTCTTCTCTATGCTGTGAAGTAGTCTTGGTGAAGACAAAGTGGAACAATAAATCTAATATTGTACAAAGTGTAACATGAAATGTACTTAGCACTACTAATATAATTTACATAGCTATATAAATGTCCTGTAGATTTGTAAGATAAAGTAGAGATTATGGGGCAGACATTTTTCTGGAGCTCCTTCAGTCATGATGGAGGATATTAAGTCAGTCTTTTTTCAGCCTTAAATAGGACCTGTCACCGCTCCTGACAAATACATTCTTTAGAAATCATACAATGTGATTTCCTGATTTTATTTTATTTTTTTCATTCTGTCTCAGAGTGGGAATGCACCTACAATGTGAATTTCAGACCCCTCCATGATTTCTAAGCAAAATCGCAGGGTGTTCAAATACTTCTGTTACTCACTATATATATATATATATATATATATATACACACCATTTCCTGTACTAAAATTCCAGGCAACCTCTATAGTGTACAAAATATAAGAAAAAGAACTGGATCGCACATCCTCAATACTATGCTTTTATCTAACTGCTTCTCAGCATAATTAATATCGCTGCTCAGCGGAATTTATCGTATACCTACAGCTATGCTGCATGCTGTACATGAGGCATTAGTATACAATTTGATCAAAAAGCATAGGCCCACTCACCGCGACAAGGTTGCCTCTTCGAATGGGACCCTATTCTAAATTTGGCGCAGCACTGCACGGCGACAACCGCCGCAACAGCACCACCCCAGCAGGCAGCGGGACCCAGCAGTCAAACAGCGCCCCCGCTGTCCGACAAAGCCACCATGGCACTGGGTCCCACCAACTCACCGGGACAGCACAAGAGCAACAATGGCCGCCGTGCAGTGCTGCACCATGTGAACAGGTGTGGGACCAACCCCATCACATACTCTCAGGAACTCCAACTGAGAGGTAGGAATATATACCCTCATACAGAAGCCTGCTAATTAAAAGCACCTGGGCCGAATGGGGAGGAGTGCTGATACCAGGAGGGGAAAGAGCATAGATTCAACAATACGTACAAAATATAAGAAAAAGAACTGTATCGCACATCCTCAATACTATGCTTTTATCTAACTGCTTCTCAGCATAATTAATATCGCTTATATTCCTACCTCTCAGTTGGAGTTCCTGAGAGTATGTGATGGGGTGAGTTCCAAACCTGTTCACATGGTGAGAGAATGTGATGGGGTTGGTCCCACACCTGTTCACATGGTGAGAGAATGTGATGGGGTTGGTCCCACACCTGTTCACATGGTGAGAGAATGTGATGGGGTTGGTCCCACACCTGTTCACATGGTGAGAGAATGTGATGGGGTTGGTCCCACACCTGTTCACATGGTGAGAGAATGTGATGGGGTTGGTCCCACACCTGTTCACATGGTGAGAGAATGTGATGGGGTTGGTCCCACACCTGTTCACATGGTGAGAGAATGTGATGGGGTTGGTCCCACACCTGTTCACATGGTGAGAGAATGTGATGGGGTTGGTCCCACACCTGTTCACATGGTGAGAGAATGTGATGGGGTTGGTCCTACACCTGTTCACATGGTGAGAGAATGTGATGGGGTTGGTCCCACACCTGTTCACATGGTGAGAGAATGTGATGGGGTTGGTCCCAAACCTGTTCACATGGTGACAGTATGTGATGGGGTTGGTCCCACACCTGTTCACATGGTGCAGCACTGCACGGCGGCCATTGTTGCTCTTGTGCTGTCCCAGTGGGTTGGTGGGATCCAGTGCCATGGTGGCTTTGTCGGACAGCAGTGGCGCTGTTTGACAGCTGGGGTGGTGCTGTTGCGCCGGTTGTCGCCGTGCAGTGCTGCGCCAAATTTAGAATAGGGTCCCATTCGAAGAGGCAACCTTGTCGCGGTGAGTGGGCCTATGCTTTTTGATCAAATTGTATACTAATGCCTCATGTACAGCATGCAGCATAGCTGTAGGTATACGATAAATGACGCTGAGAAGCAGTTAGATAAAAGCATAGTATTGAGGATGTGCGATCCAGTTCTTTTTCTTACATTTTGAACCTCTATAGTGTACTGCAATATACAAAACTAATATCTTTACAAACTCTCCAACAGTCTCTTAACCCAGAGCCAAGAAAAGAACACCTAACTAAACGTAGTGGATCTCTCCTGGATGGAACTTTCAATGAGGAGGAATCAGCGAAATATTTTAATGAAGCTTTACTGGAATGGAGAAATGAAGCCAGGAATAAATCACGACAAGTGGAAGCAGGTAACGCAGTGGTTATTGCTGGCTTTGCAGTCATTTTGGGGTTTTATTGGGATCTTTCTAAAGTTAAAGATGAAGTGAAATGAGGATAGAGAACAGAGACCTGAGCAGTCGGGGGCCGCTATCACACTCCCACACAATGGTTGTTTTCATATTCTCGTAAAGTGTTTTACAGGCAAAGGAAAATTGTAGAGTGAGCTTTTTTCCATTTTTAAATAATATCCCATTAGTATCATGCATTGTAAAATAAATTATTAGTTTGGATGTGGCAGGTCTCGGCATGCTTCATGGAAAGCAAAGCATAACAGGCCATATGCTGAAATTCATTAGAACTCTGTGCAGCTTCTCGGCTCACAGTTGGCAGAACTGGCCTACCCATTAGCTGAACATATACCTGCTTTTATTTAAAGGGAACCTGTCACCGGGATTTTGTGCATAGAGCTGAGGACATGGGTTGCTAGATGTCCGCTAGCACATCCGCAATACCCAGACCCCATAGCTCTGTGTGCTTTTTTTTGTGTAAAAAAAACCAATTTGATACATATGCAAATTAACCTGAGATGAGTCCTGTCCCTGACTCATCTCACGTACAGGACTCATCTCAGGTTAATTTGCATATGTATCAAATCGTTTTTTTTTACACAATAAAAGCACACAGAGCTATGGGGACTGGGTTTTGCGGATGTGCTAGCGGCCATCTAGCAACCCATGTCCTCAGCTTTATGCACAAAATCCCGGTGACAGGTTCCCTTTAAAGGCTATGGAAAATCTTGCAGGTGTTTTTTATTATGTTATTCTACTTATCTAAAAATATTTTTTATAAAAAATGTAACTGTTTGTCTTCTACAGCTTTCTGTTTCATTGCATCCGCAGACTGCTGCTTCTCCTTGAATCCATCAGACAACTGCTCTGATAGCTCGATCTGTAGCCCTTATCTCTAATTCCCTAATAGGTCATACACACTTATTTAAAGGGGTTATCTGCAATTTATCTTTTTCTTTTTTAATGGTCCCTCTCTTCTTGTGATTAAGCAGTGGTCCTGTGCTGCTCTCCCCAGTGTAATTGGGTTGTGGGCACTTCCTGGATCACGTGCCATACATTCGGCCTGTGATTCTAGCCTGGTTATAATTATAACTCATGTTTCACGTGGGTTGCACCTGCACAGTCAGGCAGCCTCAGGCGTTGTGAGCAGTCACAACGACCTACGTACACTGCGGGTTGAAACCAGGCTAGGATCACGTGCCGAATGTCCTGCACATGATCCAGGAAGCGCCCGCAAGCTAATTACACCAGGGAGCGCAGCGATGGCTCGGTAGGAATATTTTCAACCTTTTCACTGTTAAAGTGCAAGGGGAAGACCATTAAATGTAAGAATAACCCCTTAAAGCTACATTCCTATCTAACTGTTAAAAATATGGTTTAAATGAGATTGTAAGCCAAGATAAGTAGAGTGCAGTAGTAAGCAAGAAATAGGATTATAAAAAAGTACTGTGAAGATGAAACTGCTCCTCTAACCTAATGTCGTATTATTACCTGCCACGTGCCTCTATTCTCGAAATCAACCCCTGTGCTGACCTGCAATGAGTCTGGGGCTCATCAGAAGAAATTATTCTCAAGGCCCAACTCCTTTATTATGAACAGATTTTACTCCCAGAAATAGACCCTAGTGGCAAATGATTGGCTCCAAAGGCTTTTTCTGGATCTTTGGGGCCCATTATTGTATCAACCCTATCCATTGTAGGTTCCAGTCTGACCCTACTCACCAGCAAAGCTCATGGAGACCTCAGTGAACCTCATTAATCTTTGCCCTCTCTCTATTGTTCTTGAAATGCTTACAAAAGCATAAAGTAATAGAAGTAGTACCCGTCTTAGGCTACTTTCACACTGCCGTTTCAGGGTCCGCCTGTGAGATCCGTTTCAGGGCTCTCACAAGCGGCCCCAAACGGATCAGTTTAGCCCCAACGCATTCTGAATGGATGCAGATCCATTCAGAATGCATCAGTTTGGCTCCGTTCAGCCTCCATTCTGCTCTGGAGGCGGACACCAGAACGCTGCTTGCAGAGTTTTGGTGTCCTCCTGGCGGTGCAGAGCCACACGGATCCGTCCTGACTTACAATGTAAGTCAATGGGGACAGATCCGTCTACATTGACACAATATTGTTGTAATTGTAAACGGATCCGTCCCCCATTGACTTTCAATGTAAAGTCAGGACGGATCCGTTTGACTTACACTTAGACTTTTTTACACTAAGTGTATGCAGACAGATCCGTTCTGAACGGATACCATCATTTGCATTTATAGGTGCGGATCCATCTGTGCAGATACCAGACTGATCCGCACCTAACGAGGTGTGAAAGTAACCTTATGAATTATCTGTCACTCTAGTTCTGAGGCTTCCTAGATCCCCCACCTGTCTCTACTTCATGCTACCTTTCGACATGGAAATCTGACAGCCCAGTCCGTCCCGGACACTGCTAGCCAGTGATTGGCTGCATAAGTCACATGTCCATGTCAAAATAAAGCAGTAAATGAAAACTGGTGGGGGACAAGAACAGGAGCCACCGGGAATTAGAGAGGTAAGTATTGCTTTTTTATTTTTATTTTATTTTATAATTCTCAGCAGTTTTTAAACATCTTTGAAAGACTCTAAGCCCTTTGCACACCTTGATGTAACTGTATTTCACAGGTTTGTTAGCAATCTATGGAGCAAGCTCAGGAGCTCAGTCTGTTCCATACATGGCAGGTGCTGGCTGTATTATACAGGGTGGGCCATTTATATGGATACACCTTAATAAAATGGGAATGGTTGGTGATATTAACTTCCTGTTTGTGGCACATTAGTATATGTGAGGGGGGAAACTTTTCAAGATGGATGGTGACTATGGGCTCTTTCACGCTTGTGTTGTCCGTATCCGTCGTGTACTCCATTTGCCGGAGGTGCCCGCCGGATCCGTAACAACGCAAGTGAACTGAAAGCATTTGAAGACTGATCCGTCTTCAAAATGCGTTCAGTGTCACTATGGCAGCCAGGACGCTATTAAAGTCCTGGCTGCCATAGTAGTAGTGGGGAGCGGGGGAGCAGTATACTTACAGTCCGTGCGGCTCCCGGGGCGCACCAGAATGACGTCAGAGCGCCCCATGCGCATGGATGACGTGATCCATGTGATCACGTCACCCATGCGCGTGGGGTGCCCTGACGTCACTCTGGGGCGCCCTGGGAGCCGCACGGACGGTAAGTATACTGCTCCCCCGCTCCCCACTACACTTTACCATGGCAAACAGGACTTCAGCGTCCTGGGAGCCATGGTAACCATTCAGAAAAAGCTAAACGTCGGATCCGGTAATGCACCGAAACGACGTTTAGCTTAAGGCCGGATCCAGATTAATGCCTTTCAATGGGCATTAATTCCGGATCCGGCCTTGCGGCAAGTGTTCAGGATTTTTGACCGGAGCAAAAAGCGCAACATGCTGCGGTATTGTCTCCGGCCAAAAAACGTTCCGTTCCAGAACTGAAGACATCCTGATGCATCCTGAACGGATTTCTCTCCATTCAGAATGCATGGGGATAATCCTGATCAGGATTCTTCCGGCATAGAGCCCCGACGACGGAACTCTATGCCGGAAAAGAACAACGCAAGTGTCAAAGAGCCCTATGGCGGCCATTTTGAAGTCGGCCATTTTGAATCCAACTTTTGTTTTTTCAATAGGAAGAGGGTCATGTGACACATCAAACTTATTGGGAATTTCACAAGAAAAACAATGGTGTGCTTGGTTTTGACGTAACTTTATTCTTTCATGAGTTATTTACAAGTTTCTGACCACTTATAAAATGTGTTCAATGTGCTGCCCATTGTGTTGGATTGTCAATGCAACCCTCTTCTCCCAATCTTCACACACTGATAGCAACACCGCAGGAGAAATGCTAGCACAGGCTTCCAGTATCCGTAGTTTCAGATGCTGCACATCTCGTATCTTCACAGCATAGACAATTGCCTTCAGATGACCCCAAAGATAAAAGTCTAAGGGGGTCAGATCGGGAGACCTTGGGGGCCATTCAACTGGCCCACGACGACCAATCCACTTTCCAGGAAACTGTTCATCTAGCAATGCTCGGACCTGACACCCATAATGTGGTGGTGCACCATCTTGCTGGAAAAACTAAGCTGGGAACGTGCCAGCTTCAGTGCATAAAGAGGGAAACACATCATCATGTAGCAATTTTGCATATCCAGTGGCCTTGAGGTTTCCATTGATGAAGAATGGCCCCACTATCTTTGTACCCCATATACCACACCATACCATCAATGGTGCAGCACCTGAAACTATGGATACTGGAAGCCTCTGCTAGCATTTCTCCTGCGGTGTTGCTATCAGTGTGTGAAGAGTGGGAGAAGAGGGTTGCATTGACAATCCAACACAATGGGCAGCACATTGAACACATTTTATAAGTTGTCAGAAACTGGTAAATAACTCATGAAAGAATAAAGTTTTGTTAAAACCAAGCACACCACTGTTTTTCTTGTGAAATTCCCAATAAGTTTGATGTGTCACATGACCCTCTTCCTATTGAAAAAATAAAAGTTGGATTCAAAATGGCCGACTTCAAAATGGCCGCCATGGTCACCACCCATCTTGAAAAGTTTCCCCCCTCACATATACTAATGTGCCACAAACAGGAAGTTAATATCACCAACCATTCCCATTTTATTAAGGTGTATCCATATCTACACCTTTGGCCTGGGACAGCTCATAGAGTCCCATGGCTTTCAGTATCACTCCTACGCTGACGACACACAAATCTACCTCTCTGGTCCAGAAATCACCACCTTACTATCAAGAATCCCACAATGTCTATCTTCTATATCATCCTTCTTCGCCTCTCGCTTTCTAAAACTTAACATGGATAAGACAGAATTCATAATCTTTCCCCCATCTTGTTCAGCCCCCTCAACAGACCTATCTATCATGATCAATGGCTGCACACTCTCCCCGGTCAACAAAGTCTGCTGCCTTGGAGTGACCTTGGATTCTGCACTTTCCTTCCGACCGCAAATCCAAGCTCTTTCCACCACCTGCCGCCTCCAACTCAAAAACATCTCCCGCATCCGTGCTTTCCTTAACTTTGAATCTGTGAAAATTCTTGTACATGCCCTCATTATCTCTCGCCTAGACTACTGCAACATTCTCCTCTGTCGCCTTCCATCTAGCACTCTCGCACCCCTCCAATCTATCCTCAACTCTGCTGCCCGACTAATCCACCTCTCCCCCTATTACTCCTCTGCCTCTCCCCTCTGCCAATCCCTTCACTGGCTCCCCATTGCCCAGCGAATTCACTTCAAAGTACTAACAAATACATACAAGGCCGTCCATAACCTGTCCCCTCCCTACATCTCTGAGCTACTTTCCAGATACATCCCCACACGCACTTTCCGATCCTCACAAGACCTCCTTCTCTCCTCTCCTCTTATTGCCTCTTCCCACAATCGACTCCAAGATTTCTCCCGTGCATCCCCCATACTCTGGAACTCGCTACCCCAACATATCAGACTCTCACCTACATTGGAATCCTTCAAAAGAAACCTGAAAACCCACCTCTTCAGACAAGCCTACAACCAGTGACCCCGCTGCCTCTATACCGCCATGACCAACTTAACTTGCACCTACTGTGTCCTTCACCCATACCATATAGATTGTAAGCCCTCACGGGCAGGGCCCTCTCTCCTTCTGTACCAGTTTGTAACTTGTCTTGTTTATGATTAGTGCAATTGTCTGTATTATGTATGTGCACCGCTCATCATATGTACAGCGCTATGGAATAAATGGCGCTTTAATAATAAATAATAATAAATAATAATAAATGGCCCACCCTGTACAGCTGACATCTGCCTGCCGCAGCCAGTATCTGAGATAACTCAATAGTGACCGCCGTATCGGACTGAGTTAGGGGCCCTCTGCCCCAAATCGATCCCCTCCTGCAATGCATTTGTGGAGTTCCAGCTGTTATCATGGCAGTTGTGGGCCTTAAACAAAGTTAATAGAATGCAGGTAATCACTATACACTGCAATAAAGAAGCTAGAAATGTTCAGCGCTCCTGGGGTTTGATCACTGAGATGCCATGGTCACAATAGACCACGTCATCTGAGGGGTTAAAAGTCCATATCAGCATTATTGCCGATCATGGACTCTGCTTTCCGGTGTCTGCTGTGTAAAACAGCAGGCACCCGGTGGCTTTGGTGCCCGCTCAGTGGCTGAAAAGGCACCATCTTTAAAGATCTGGCATGTACATGTATGCCCGATGGGTTTAAGTGTTAGGGCTCTTGGAAGGCAAAGAGGAAATATCAAATAGTGATTGTGAACCCTGACCTGGGTAGAGCGCAGTTGGTATGGGCATACAATAGTTGCACAGGCAAAATATCCAGCAGCTGTCAGTAGGATTAAATTCATTTAAGCTTTATTTCTTCAGTAATTAAAATCCAGATCTGCATATTGTTTAACACTGATGGATTTCTGACTTCTGATTTTCCCTTTTCCTTCCTTTTTGTGCATATTCTGTTTTGAATAGTTAAATTAGTGGTGTAGTCACAAAATCGAATCATTTTTGGGCGTCTCAATGCAGAGCACCTGTCGTAAGAATCCCCAAAGATTTCCCTTGTGTTTCTTATCCTTGTGGAGAACAGACCCATTTAAAAGACGCAGGGCACTTTCTTTAGATCACTCTTCTGGGACTTGACTTCTTATTCTTCAGCCCACTGAGGAAAAACAAGCACATTTTTATTCTATTTAATCCATATACCATACAACATCTAACATTTCTTTGCAATTCAGATGATTCTTCATCATCAAAGGTTTGTACATTAGCATTTTGCATTTATTTTCTCACTAATTACATATTTTGCATCTGAAGATTCGCTTGCCAGCAAACAGGCTCTGTTGGTGCTTTATGTTTTAACTGCATTGGGATGTAAAAGCTTTAAATTAACAAAGCTTCCTTTGAATGCACTGCACTTATGGTATCTGTTACGTGCTACAGTTAATCTGTGCAATCTAGTTGTTGGTAATGCTCTGTTCGCATTTCGTTTGGAGCTTGCGTTACAAATAAATGCCAGGAGGACCTCCTTGATGTTTCCCACTCTTTAGGCATATAGTAGGATATTTAGCTAATAGGCTTCCATTGTAAAATAAAATAAGAAATAACATAGACTGTACAGTCTATAGTCATGTATCTACTATATTACATGAGTAGTACTGCAGATAAGGAACCCAGAGCTCAATTTTTTATCTTCCTACTGCTCTGTGTTCCCCCGCTGTCAGGTTTTAATATGCTCTGAAATACCGTACATGCACACAGTAGTCCTCTCCATTATTTTACCAGAGCACAGAAGTCTAGACTGTGAATCCCAGCGAAGCTTTGAGTAGTGACAGGGGGAGAACAGGGGTAGTAGGAAAGTGAAATATGGTGATCTGAACTCCTTTTCTATAGTACTAGGCAATAAGAGAAAAGCACATCATGTGAAGGACTGTGGGTACCATATAAGACAGCGATCAGGTAAATATGCTACTCACCTACAAGTGTTGTGGTCACCACAACACTTAGGTCAATTGATGTGATCAACTTCTGCAAGGGCTCCCGACTGCAGCCATTCATCTGCGTTTCCGACCACAGTGCATTTTGAGGTCAGCCCTTGAAACGCAATGTGATCGTTTTCGATAACTATAAACAGTACTTATACGGTACATAAACTGGACTCATGAAAATCATCTGAATCGTTCCTGCAACAGCGCCACTGCTTAGGAGCTACTGTTTTCACTTAGGCTAGTTTCATACTAGCGCTAAACTGTTCCGGCAGGCTGTTCCGGTGGAGGATGTGAAAAATGAACAACCTACCAGAACAGTTTAGCGCTAGTGTGAAACTAGCCTTATCAGCTTGTATCTGCAGTAATACTTGTGTATTACAGCAGATAATAGTCTAAGATCGTGGTGAGGGATTCCCTGTAATGGACAAGTCCGGGAACGTCACCATATGCTTAGCATGTGTTACTGGAGATAAGGCTTCAAAAACTGAATGTATGAATGCCTTATGGTTATGTCCCACGATTTATGATTTCCATTGCTTTCCCCTTTCTTAGAGTCTGTTTTATACATTTATGGTGGTATGTACATGCCAAGTTGGGGTGGGGTATGAGATAACTATAAACAGGTTGAGAAAGATGGTTGTCCCTTTGTAAGTGCAAAAAAAAACTGTTGTACACCAAGGCGACATTACTGATTCTATATGTAACCTCAGAATTAGGCTCCTTCCAGACAGGTACAATGCAGCTGAATTTTAGCATCCATAAAATGGCCGTGGGACTACTACCCCTACTGTTCTGACCAGCTGAGAGTATCCAGGTTTATAATTAAAGACCTCCATCCACAATGAGTTGTTGGACTTATCCCTTCCAACATGGTTCTGTTGTAATGGATAACATTTGTGTTTCCTAGATGACACTGGAAGTTTGGAGGTTCAGACTGTACTCACTGCTGCTGCAAAACCATTGCAAATTGAGTTTAAAGAAAGTAGCTTAAGCTACATGGAGAAGCTGATGCTAAAAAAGCACAGAAGGTACAGTATGTCCACAAGATGTAAATGGAAGTAAGAAGCAGATGGTTGTTATTTGGAATCGTTTGAAGAGCTTATGTAGAGATCCGTCCACTACATTTTCCTTTCTGGAATAAACTCTATGATTCTGGCAGTATAAGGCATTGTGACTTTTTGGGTTTACTTGCTTAAAAATGTTACGACTTTCTGCACTTTTACACCACACACTCTAGTTTTGAAAAGTGGGTGTGGTGAGCTATGTTAATTAGCTTTACTCCAAAAAACCTGGCAAACTCACCCCAGTAGAACACAGGATTAGCATTTCTAGACAATAGTGTTAGGTTTAGGCCCTTCGTGTCCATGTGGCGGACCATTGATTTGAAAGGGTCTGCGATCCGCAAGATACGGCAAAGTCTCTTTTGTAAAGTGGAGGCTCGGACGCGGAAGCCCACGGAAACACTTCTGTGGACTTCCATATCCATGTCTCCGCTCCACAAAAGATAGGACATTGTCCTATCTTTTGCTGTATCTTGCGATCGCAGACCCATTTAAGTCAACGGGTCCGCACCGTGATGCGGAGTTCACACAGCCAGTGCCAGTGTTTTGTGACCCCCATGGGTCGGAAACACACTGGGCCCTACGGTCATGTGAATAGGGCCTTAAAGTTGCATCAAATTATTTAACTACCTGAGACACATGATACATTTTTGCACAAAGTACACCAACACAGACTCGATCCAAACTGACTTCAAATAATTACCCTTATGATGAATGCCCTCCATAATGTGGATAAATGTTCTTTAACTATGGGTTATCTCTTATGTTTTTAAGCGTTCTGTTTAACTTTTTATGAAGAAGTTCTGAACCCAAAAAACAGTAGAACCGCAGCACTCTCTTGTCTCTATAAATCCTTTATTCCATCAAATTCACGCGACGTTTCGACCTGAGCGGTCTTTTTCAAGCAGTGCTGCTACACCTACTATACCTGTTAGGAAGTTCTGAACCCCACATCTTTCCTGTTATGTAAATTATGCTTGAAGTAGTCCACACCAGAGAGGAAGCAGCAGGCTTTGTCATGTGTTGCTTCTTAGCTAATCGTATAACAGATGAGCAACCATGCTTACCATGTTTATACCATCCATGTCTGATCAGTTAGTTCTAGAAAAAGCCTTATACCTTCTTCAACTTTTCTTCTACACAACATCACTGCCATTTAATCGCTTTATAGCAACTACTACGTAGCCCCGTTCACTGCATTGCAATACCAGCAAACTGAAAAGGCGCGGGCATTTTATCCTAGTTCCCCTGCCATCTTTGAAATACATTTTAGCAGCATGCCATAGATTTCTATCAGAGGAAAACATCTTAAAGTTTTGTTAGCTTTACTTTTTCCTTAGCTTTTAAGCCCCTCTATGTTACTTCTGTTTTGTGCCCTCTGTCCAGCCTTGTAGTCCTGTGTACCATGTAGCTAAGCTCTTCCTTCTTATACAAGTCTTGCCAACTCTAGGACAATACAGGCTTTTACCTGCTAAAAAACCTAAAGGGCAATTAACAGAAAACAAAAAGAAAATGAACTTTGTGGCATTAGGGGTTGTTAGACATGTAGCACACTTTTACTTTTATAGATATCTACCTGGAGCTAATCCCGGCCAACCATCTAATGTTATATTTACTATGTTAAGCAGCTCCGTAACATTTCTAACAAGGGCAATAGTTCAGTTTTCTTAAAGGGAATCTGTCACCAGGAAATTCACTGTTAAACCAGGCACAATGTCTTGTAGGACTAGATCAACTGAATGTAATTATACCTTACATTCAGTGTTTTTTTTTTCTTCTTTCTGGAGAAACAGTGCTTTTAATCCATATGCAAATGAAAAGTTAGGTGTACCAAGGGTGGGCCCCAGCCACTCTGTGCACTTTTGATGCTCCTGGTTCCCTGTCCTCCTAAATGACAGGGCCAGGTGAGATGGCTAAGAAGGAACCTGGCCCTGTCAACCAAGAAGCAGAGTGAGGGGGTTGCAGAGGAAGCAGAAGAAGCAAGGGTGAACAGATTGGCTCAAACCGTTAAGAATTTAGCTATAATAAGCGTTTATGAGCTGTCAGGAGTTCAGAGATGACAGCTACAAATCGAGCTGTCAGAGCAGCTCCCAGACAAATTCAGGTTGAAACAGAAAGCCTGTTAATCTGCAAATGCACTGAAACAGAAAACTGAAGAAGAATTTTTTTCAATAAAAAACAACAAAAAAAAAAGAAGATTTTTAGCCCAAAATGAGCAAAATGCGCTGATTAAATAAAATGCCCCCCACAGGTGTATGTACAGTTGCAAGAAAAAGTATGTGAACCCTTTGGAATGATATGTATTTCTGCACAAATTGGTCATAAAATGTGATCTGATCTTCATCTAAGTTACAACAATAGACAATCACAGTTTGCTTAAACTAATAACACACAAAGAATTAAATGTTACCTTGTTTTTATTGAACATACCATGTAAACATTCACAGTGCAGGTGGAAAAAGTATGTGAACCCCTAGACTCATGACATCTCCAAGAGCTAATTGGAGCGAAGTGTCAGCCAACTGGAGTCCAATCAATGAGATGAGATTGGAGGTGTTGGTTACAGCTGCCCTGCCCTATGAAAAACACACACCAGTTCTGGGTTTGCTTATCACAAGAAGCATTACCTGATGTGAATGATGCTTTGCACAAAAGAGCTATCAGAAGACCTACGGTTAAGAATTGTTGACTTACATAAAGCTGGAAAGGGTTATAAAAGTATCTCAAAAAGCCTTGCTGTTCATCAGTCCACGGTAAGACAAATTGTCTATAAATGGAGAAAGTTCCGCACTGCTGCTACTCTCCGTAGGAGTGGCCGTCCTGTAAAGATTACTGCAAGAGTACAGTGCAGACTGCTCAATGAGGTGAAGAAGAATCCTAGAGTGTCAGCTAAAGACTTACAAAAGTCTCGGGCATATGCTAACATCCCTGTTAGCAAATCTACGATATGTAAAACACTAAACAAGAATGGATTTCATTGAATACCACAAAGGAAGCCACTGCTGTCCAAAAAAAACATTGCTGCACATTTACAGTTTGCACAAGGGCACCTGGATGTTCCACAGCAGTACTGGCAAAATATTTTGTGGACAGATGAAACCAAAGTTGAGTTGTTTAGAAGAAACACAGAACACAGAAAAAGAGGCACAGCACACCAACATTAAAAACCTCATCCCAACTGTGAAGTATGGTGGTGGGGGCATCATGGTTTGGAGCTGCTTTGCTGCGTCAGGGCCTGGACGGATTGCTATCATCGAAGGAAAAATTAATTCCCAAGTTTATCAAGACATTTTGCAGGAGAACTTAAGGCCATCTGTCCACCAGCTGAAGCTCAACAGAAGATGAGTGTTGCAAAAGGACAACGACCCAAATCATAGAAGTAAATCAACAACAGAATGGCTTAAACAGAAGAAAATACGCCTTCTGGAGTGGCCCAGTCAGAGTCCTGACCTCAACCCGATTGAGATGCTGTGGCATGACCTCAAGAAAGCGATTTACACCAGACATTCCAAGAATATTCCTGAACTGAAACAGTTCTGTAAAGAGGAATGGTCAAGAATTACTCCTGACTGTTGTGCACATCTGATCTGCAACTACAAGAAACGTTTGGTTGAAGTTATTGCTGCCAAAGGAAGTTCAACCAGTTATTAAATCCAAGGGTTCACATACTTTTTCCACCTGCACTGTGAATGTTTACATGGTGTGTTCAATAAAAACATGGTAACATTTAATTCTTTGTGTGTTATTAGTTTAAGCAGACTGTGATTGTCTATTGTTGTGACTTAGATGAAGATCAGATGACATTTTATGACCAATTTGTGCAGAAATCCATATAATTCCAAAGGGTTCACATACTTTTTCCACCTGCACTGTGAATGTTTACATGGTGTGTTCAATAAAAACATGGTAACATTTAATTCTTTGTGTGTTATTAGTTTAAGCAGACTGTGATTGTCTATTGTTATGACTTAGATGAAGATCAGATCACATTTTATGACCAATTTGTGCAGAAATCCATATCATTCCAAAGGGTTCACATACTTTTTCTTGCAACTGTATATATGGCATTTGAGTTCAGTGGCATATGTTACCTAGAGGGTCCCATTGTGGTGGCCCTTTGTATAGGAAAGTATAGTCTGTTGTGCTTACCTATACAGTTGGTATTCCGTCGCCAGGTGGAGTATAAAAGGACACTCTTTTAGTTCTCCTCTGGTAAATATGGGTCCTTGGAAAAGTTCATGTATATTGGGCCTATGAAAATGTTAAAATATAAGCCAGTATGCACTTCTAGCTTGTTCCAATATCTAGCTGAGAAGTAGAGTCTAACGATGTGAAGAGTCTCAGTCTTCCTATGGCAGCTTTAAAATGTATGAATAAATATAAAATATTCTCATCGTTTTTTTTCACCATATTGGCGATGTACCAACTAATCACATCCTTTTTACCCAGGTACTTGGATTTTTCTGATTCTGAGATCTGACACATATGGATTGCACTGATATAAAAACCAGCCAGGCAAATAATAGGTGTAACACGAAGCATGAAATTTAGGCACTGTACAGCGCTATATATATATATATATATATATCCAAGTAAAATCAACGCAGCACTCCTCTTGTAAAAAAACGCAGTGTCTTTATTCACACATGTGACACAAAATAGGCAACGTTTCATCCCCCTTCAAGGATCCTTCTGTGCCTTGGCTTGAGAAGGATCCCGGAAGGGGATTGAAAAGTTGCCTATTTTGTGTCACATGTGTGAATAAAGACACTGCGTTTTTTTACAAGAGGAGTGCTGCGTTGATTTTACTTGGATATACACACCTGATGTCAAGGGGGAGACACGTGCATCGGTTAAACTACTAAGGTGAGTGCTGGCGGATTTAATATACTATATATATATCCTAGAAGTACTTTGTATGTAAGCCAAATAAAAAAAAAGTCTCTGGCATGTATCAATGAATTTATGTTGCCCCCTAGAAAGGTCTTGTCCTCACTTCTCACATCACTGTACAATGGTTTCAAGATACAATATATTCAATATACAATGGCATTTTCGGAGCCATTGTACTGTAAGTTGAAATTAGACTCAACATACAATGCCTCAGAGTCAGATCCAACCAATTAGCATGGCAATTTCTCTGGTAAAACCCCTGTATGTTCTGTATTGCTCTCTGTCTGTACTAGGATGAGCTGCTCCTTCTGTCACCAGGTGAGGGTGGCTCCACTTTACTTTTCTGGCACATGTGCAGGACTATGAAGAAGCTCCTGTCCTGATCATAGAAAGTGATTTACTGTACATTTTCCAGCATCTCATCCTGTTATATGTGAGGACTTTATCTGTTCTAGTTATCTGCTTATTTTTCTAAGATCTTCATTCTCTCTTATCTTGGGATGACATTTTGGGGCTTTGGAACCAATTACCAGTTTTCCACAAAGCTAGGGACTCAATGGATTCAACATACAGTGGCAGTCCCGGAACCAATTAATATTGTAATTTTAGGAACCGCTTGTGTTGTGTTTTTTATCCTATTGCTAATTACTTTAAGTTTAGAACGTTTGTATATTGCTTCCCATAGCACACAGGTTGATGAATGCAATATATACACTTTCTGTTTCTTTCCAGAACTCCTGTTAGTCAAATTTCACATAACCATTTAGAAGAATTGAGATATTCCCCCTCCATATCAGAGAATGGACTGGATAAGTGCAACGATTTGACAGGTTAGTGTACCTCTGCTGCATTCCTATTGACTGCACTAAAGCGCCTGAAGAAGACGTTAATTCCATTGACTTTTCACTAATTCTAACCTGGTTGTTACCTTTTCAAGCTGAAGAAATGGAAGCTCATGAAAATTATGTGGCTTTGTTCCGTGCCGAGGAACATGTCAGGAACGATATGATACATGAACCTGCTTTAAAGATTGTGGAGTTGGATAAGGTATTGTGGACCCATTAAAACAGTTTTTAAATAAAGGGAATATTTTATATCTTAGCATGGTATGCATAAGATTTTATGGACACCTGCCTAACTTTTGGCACAATTAGAGAATAGCAGTGTATTGTTCCTACCTGTATTACATTATATTTCAGTACTGTTAACTCATTCTGTTTTACGTTATAACAGTGGTTTGAATACCCTTTAGGGCTCATGCACAGAAACGTATTTGTGCACGTTGTTTGTGGATGCAGACCCATTGACTGGAATGGGTCTGCGATCCACAAGAGATGATCCGCACTGCAAAAAAAAAATTGGACATGTTCTATATTTTTGCGGTGCGGAGGCATGGACTGAAATCCCACGGTAATGCTTCCATGGGCTTCCGATCAGTGCCTTCCCCCCGCACCACTTCGTATCTTGAGGATTGCGGACCCATACAAGTCAATGGGTCCGCATCCGTGATACAGAGTTCACATAGCCGGTGCCCATACACTATCGGCACGAACGGCCTACAGTCATTTGAATGAGCCCTTAGTTGTAGATGAGCATTAGTGCCATATATACTCCTCAACATTGAAATTACAACATCAAGCAGCCGTAGGGTTATGCAAATTGAGGAAGTAGAAATATTCAGTCCAAGAACAGTACTACAGTCCTAGAAATATTCAGTTGAGGGACAGTACTGCACTGCCAGAAATATACAGTCATAGAACCATACTGAACTGCCAGAAATATAGTCATAAAATGTTACTGCACTGCCACAAATATACAATAATAGAACAGTACTGCACTGCCAGGAATAAACAATCGTAGTACAGTACTGAACTGCCACAAATATCCAATAATAGAACAGTACTGCACTGCCAGGAATACACAATCGTAGTACAGTACTGAACTGCCACAAATATCCAATAATAGAACAGTACTGCACTGCCAGGAATGCACAATCGTAGTACAGCACTGCACTGCCACAAATATCCAATAATAGAACAGTACTGCACTGCCAGGAATACACAATCGTAGTACAGTACTGAACTGCCACAAATATCCAATAATAGAACAGTACTGCACTGCCAGGAATACACAATCGTAGTACAGTACTGCACTGCCACAAATATACAATAATAGAACAGTACTGCACTGCCAGGAATGCACAATCGTAGTACAGCACTGCACTGCCACAAATATCCAATAATAGAACAGTACTGCACTGCCAGGAATAAACAATCGTAGTACAGTACTGAACTGCCACAAATATCCAATAATAGAACAGTACTGCACTGCCAGGAATACACAATCGTAGTACAGTACTGAACTGCCACAAATATCCAATAATAGAACAGTACTGCACTGCCAGGAATACACAATCGTAGTACAGCACTGTACTGCCACAAATATACAATAATAGAACAGTACTGCACTGCCAGGAATAAACAATCGTAGTCCACACTGCACTGCCACAAATATCCAATAATAGAACAGTACTGCACTGCCAGGAATAAACAATCGTAGTCCACACTGCACTGCCACAAATATCCAATAATAGAATAGTACTGCACTGCCAGGAATACACAATCGTAGTACAGTACTGCACTGCCACAAATATCCAATAATAGAATAGTACTGCACTGCCAGGAATACACAATCGTAGTACAGTACTGAACTGCCACAAATATACAATAATAGAATAGTACTGCACTGCCAGGAATACACAATCGTAGTACAGTACTGAACTGCCACAAATATACAATAATAGAATAGTACTGCACTGCCAGGAATACACAATCGTAGTACAGTACTGAACTGCCACAAATATACAGTCATAGAATAGTACTGCACAGTCAGAAATATAGTCGAAGAACAGTACTGTATTGACACTTACTGTATATAAAATCATAGAACAGTCGCCGTGTAGAGGCTCGTAACTCTATATTCAAGAACCTCAATGACCTGAGGGTTGCCCTTCAAAAAGAGTGGGATGCCATGCCTCATCAGACAATGAGTCGACTTGCGAACATAATGAGACATCATTGTCTAGGTGTAATTGATGCTCAAGGCCACATGACAAGTTTTTGAGACATTGACATTTTGTGGGGGTATACCCACCACTGCTGTTGGCTTTTGTTTCAATAAATAGTTTGAGATGAGAAAATCACTATTACATGCTTCCACTTAAATACCCTACTTTTATGATATAATATCACTGTAGCGTGAACTTTTTACATTTTCCATAAATTTCACTCGAAAGCAAATCCCTAACTATTTGTGAGTATTGTATTCAGTCATAGGACAGTACTGCACTGTTATACAGGCATAGACAAGTATTGCATTGCCAGAGATAAAACAGTACTGTACTGCCAGGAATATGCAGTTATAGAACAATTTTACACTGCTAGGAATATACAGCCATAGAACAGCACTGTACTGCCAGGAATATGCAGTTGGAGAACAGTACTATACTTCCAGAAATCTACAGTCCTAGATCAGCACTGCACTGCCACATATACATGTACAGTCATATATACAGCCATAACCAGTTCTCTTTGTGTTAATATGCAGATTTCACCTTGTTGGTCCTATCATCCTGGCAACCTACAGTATTTTGTGACAAACTATAGATTTTCCTCGGTATAGAAACATTAGATGCTACTATTCAGTAAACCCCTCCTAAACCTCAACATTGTTGATGGATAACTTACATGGCTTTTATGTGGCTTTCTGTATTACGGGGAAGCTATCACGGTCAGTCTTGGGGACACTGTCAGGGCTTATGCACACGACCGCACTGTGTTTTGAGGTCAGTCGATTGCAGATCCGCAAAACACTGGTGCCGCCCATGTGTGTTCCGTAATTTGCGGCTCAGATGTGGACCCAAACAACATTCGTGTGCATGAGCCCTCAGACTGAGGTTCCTGGGGCCCACCAGAGAAAATGATTGTTGAGAGTCAAACCCTTATTTCATCAATAAAGTTTAATTGGTTTTAAATTAAAGGGATTCTGTCACCAGGTTTGACCCCTGTCAGCTAAACATATGCTGATGTTCAGGGCGTCTTCACGATTCCTAATGTGGGCTTATAAATGTCATCTGTGGGCTTATTTAGCTAAAAAACAGCTTTTACTAACCTGTCAGTCAAACAAATAAGGTGCCCAAGGGGATGTCAGGGGATGCAAGGTGCCGGCCGCACCCGCTGCCGTTCGTGCCCAGCGCCGCCTTTCCAGACTTCTGCGCCGCCTCCTAATCCTCTGTGCCGCCTCTCGCTCTCCCTCCCTCCTTCTGCTGTAAGATCTCGCGCTTGCGCACAGGGCTCTGCCTGATGCGCCCGTGCAGACTTCTCCATTTGGCATCTTACAGCGAAGTGCGCATGCGCCGGCACTTTGCTCAACCCCTGTATGCGCGAGATCTTACAGCAGGAGGAGGAGGGAGGGAGAGCGAGAGGCGGCACAGAGGATTAGGAGGCGGCGCAGAAGTCCTTTCCGTCGCTGGGCACGAACGGCGGCGGGTGCGGCCGGCACCTTGCATCCATTAACATCCCCTTGGGCACCTTATTTGTTTGACTGACAGGTTAGTAAAAGCAGTTTTTTAGCTAAATAAGCCCACAGATGACATTTATAAGCCCACATTAGGAATCGTGAAGACGCCCTGAACATCAGCATATGTTTAGCTGACAGGGGTCAAACCTGGTGACAGAATCCCTTTAAAGAAAAAGCCCTAGTGGCACGTGATTGGCTCAAAAGAATGTTTTGTGTCCTGGGTCATTGGAGTCCATTAGGGTATGAGAACCTGGGATTCTGTCTTTAACAGGGTCAGTCTGGCTGCTTGGCTTGTTAGTCCAATGAGCTTTATCCTCCAGTGACCTGGGAAAAGCGGACTGTAAATACTTGTGGGAGCTCTAAAAGGCGTATTGGATTTCTCCCAACTTTTCCAGGAACAGACATCACTGTAAAACCAGTGAGTAGAGTTTTTCCACAACCTTAGGCCTCATGCACACGACCATTGTTTGGGTCCGCATCCGAGCCGCCGTTTTGGGACCTATTCAAAAAAAAAATATAACATGTCCTATTCTTGTCCATGCTTTGCGGACAAGAATAGGCATTTATATCGCCGGCGCGCGTTCCGTTCCGCAAATTGCGGAAGGCAACACGGGCGGCTTCTGTTTTTTGCGGATCCGCGGTTTGCGGACCGCAAAAAACAGCACGGTCGTGTGCATGAGGCCTTAGAAATCAAGTATTTTCATTTTACCATCTCGTATTCCGGTGTACAGGGTAACTTTTCCTTGTCAGTATTTTGATGTGACAATGCATTTAAAATTAATTTGGGGAGCGGTGACGGAATTAGCTGTAGTTAATGTGAAGGTGCTTTCCTTCCTCTCATTTTCTGTAATCTACTTTATTCATTTACTATGTATTCATCAATCACTGTATAGTGAAAACAAAGTTATAATATCAATTTCAGATGCCAGTTAAGGATCTGAGTAGTGTCTGGGACCTTCGATTGAATCCCTCTATGTGTATACAGGCTCATTATTTACTTCTAATTTTTAATTAAATTGATTAGTTTTTCATGTTGATACCAAAGCTGTAACTCTAAGGAATTCTATTTTATGTTTATGAAGATGTTTATAGCACAGGTGTTAATAATGCATATTACACATCACTATTCACTGCAGTGTTAAAACGTTGTTCCACCCTTACCCCGTTTGGTCATGCACACAATCCATGGTGCTGTATAAATGTGGTATTATGGGCAAGTCTAAAGAAAAGAACTCATAGTGCCGTTTTGCAGTATAAAATTGAAAGCAATGATGCTTTGCGAGTAGGATTTTTTTTTTTTTCATAACCATATTCTGACCCCTATAACTTTTTTATACCTATGTGTACAGGGCTCTGTGAGGGCTAATTTTTTGCGGGACAATCTGTTCTTTTCAGTGATACCAATTTTAAGTGTGTGCGACTTTTTGTTTTAATTTTTTTTTCCGCTATGCCATTCGCCGTATGCCATTAATATTGTTATATTTTAATAGTATGGGCATTTTCACACGCGGCGATGCCCATGATGTTTATTTTTTTTTATTGGTTAAATATTTTTATTTTAAGGAAAGGGGGGTGATTTGAACTTTTTATTTATTTTTTTTTTTTCCTTTTTTTTTCCTTTTTTTTAAGTCACCTCGGGTGACAATAACTGCCAATCATTTGATTGCCCATAGTATTCAGTAATGGTTAAATAGCCATCGTTGAAGACTTTAATTGCACTATATAAATACAAGGCTGCCACCTAGTGGCCTGTATTGATATATACATCTAATTGACTCTGAAGCCGGCTTGGGGCTTCGGTCAATTAGATCGAGGAAACAGGTCCCCCGATCTCAGCCGGGAACGCTGTTACCGGACCAGAAACGCGCGACTTCCGGTTCCGGTCTGCGCAGATGCCGTGGCCACATTTGACCTTGGCATCTGTAAGGTAAGATGCATGCGATCAGCCTTATGGCTGATCGCATACTTATGCCGCGGGTCTCTGCTATTTAAAAAAGCAGATACCCCGCGGCTAAGGCGCCTGCTGCACGCGTGAGCAGGAGCCATGTTTAGGGATCGGACCCATGACGTCGAGCTAAGTCATGGGTCTTTAAGGGGTTAATATTGATTGGACCCTGGGCAAGAATTTACTTGGGCCCCCTGGATCCCGCCTTCCCACATCCTAGCATGCAATCACGACCTCCACCACAACACACACACAAAAAAGAACAATCCATACACCTCGTAGAGTAGTAAACTTTAATAATGATGAGTGGCCACTAGAGGTGCTCCTTCGCAGTAATGTAAATACTGCCTTTTTTTCTGCTTGCAGAGACATGCTATAGACACCAGAACTACTACGTTTAGCTGTTGTGGTTCTGGTGACTATAGTGTCCCTTAATATAGAGGGGAAAAAAAGAATCAGCACAAAAGTATCAAATAAAATGGCTGTATCATTATTCTAAAAATTTAAAAAAGCACAACTTCTGACATAAATATATAGTATTTTGCAGATTCCTTTTTTTTCGTGTGCAGATAGTACTGTACTACTAACCAATCCATCCTCCCCTACATACAGGGTAATACAGCGCCACATACAGTGACGTCTCTTTGATGTAGATGTTCTCTTTCCTCATCTTCTCCTTTCAGACCTTCAGACCAGACCACCATTTTTCAGCCATTTCTCGTCTGCAGTTTGACAAACAAAATCTTAGTTTACTACTTTTCCATCATCCTCCCATCTTCTGGACAAATCATCCTACCCTACAACCCCCAATACTGTGCCGCTGTGCTCCCCAATACTATACTGCAGAAACAGATAAACCCCCCTGATAATAGTAGTACCATGCAGATAGTGCCCTTCAATAATTATTGGCACACAGTGCCCTAAAATAACTGCGCCCAGCAAATAGTGCCCCTGACACTAATAGTGTAAACATAATGTCCCCCAAAAATAATTGTGGTACTGTGCCAAGGTGCCCCCACAGTAATAGTGCTCCCAAAAGTCCCACCAATAGGAATAATTCTCTGGTAGAGCACACATGGTAGTAATAGTGCTCCTACAGTGTCCCCAACATGTCCCCACTGTGCCCCAGAAGTAATAATGCTTCCATAGTGCCCATACTAGTAATCATGTTCCCCATAGACCCCCTGTAGTAATAAAGCCCATCATAATGCCCCCCAGTAGTAATAATTCTCCTTATAATGTGCCAGTGCAAAAAATGCCCCCTTTTAATGCCCCCAGTTGAGCTAATGTCCCCATAGTTCCCCCATAATGTGCCAGTATAAAATATCTTTATATAGTGCTCCCAGTAAATGCCCCATAGTGCTCCTCTCCCCCTTCTTCCTAGTGCCCCCCATAATGTACCAGTATAAAATGTCCCATATATAGTGCCCCAGTAGATGCCCTCAGTGTCCCCCATAATTTGCAAGTATAAAATACCCTTTAGTGCCCCCAGAGATGAGCCCATAGTACTCCTCTCTTCCCTTCTCCATAGTACCCACCATAATGTGCCCCAGTATAAAATGCCACTATACAGAGCCCCTCATAAAATACCCCTTCTTTGTGGCCTCAGTAGAAGCCCCCATAGTGTTCCTCTCCCCCTTCCCCCATATAAAATACCCCTTCTTTGTGGCCTCAGTAGATGCCCCCATAGTGGCCCCAATAATGTGCCAATAAGAAGTGCCCCCGTAGTGCCACCTAATAATGTGCCAGTAAAAAGTACCACCAATAATGTGCCAGTAAGAAGTGCTCCCACAGTGCCCCGCAATAATGTGCCATTAAGATGTGCCCCCATAGATGCCCCCCAATAATGTGCTAGTAACAAATGCCCCCCAATCATGTGCCAGTAACAAGTGCCCCCATAGATGCCACCTAATCATTGCCAGTAGTAGTACCATATAAAAAAACAAAAACATTTATACTTACCTCCATCAGGCTGGCAGCGATGCGATGCAGGCCTGTTCCGCCCTGTGTCCCGCGCTGTACGGCTCAGGCGGCGCCCTTCACGTCACCAGTTGGACTCGAGAGGCAGCTGCCTTGGGCCCCACAGGAGCAACTGGGCCAGCGGCAGCTGCCCCTTTTGCCCCGTGTTAAAGACGGCCCTGCCTGACTTACTCTGTCCGGTTGGATGGTGATGGTTGTTGGACAGCCGTTTTCAAGCCTCCCCAGAGATGCTTAATTTAGGCTCAAGTCAGATCGCTGGGTGGGCCACTCAGAAACATTCACAGAGTTGTTCCTATGCCACTCCTGTCTTGTCTTGGCTATGTGCATATGGTCAGTGTCTTGTTGCGTCGGACCAGTGTGAGGTCAGGATCAGGTTTTCATTAAGAATATCTCTGCACTTTCCATTTAGCTTCCCCTCACACCGGACTAGTATCCCTGTCCCAGCTGCTGAAAAACATCCCCACAACATGATGCTGCCACCACCATGCTTCACTGTGGAGCAGTACCTGGTTACCTCCAGAATTGATGCTTTGAATTAAAGCCAAAAAGTTCCAACTTGGTTTTATCAGACCAGAAAATCCTGTTTCTCACAGTCTGGGAGTCCTCCTTTAGATACTTTTTTGCAAACTCCAAGCAGGCTTTTATTTGTCTTTTACTGAGGAGGAGCTTCTTTCTTGCTACTCTGCTCTAAATTCCAGATTGGTGGGTTGCTATTGTCCTTCTGGAACTTATTCCCATCTATACACAGGATCTTTGGAGCTCAGCAAGACTGACCATTGAGTTCTTGGTTACCTCGCTTACCAAAACCTTTTTCCTGGTTGTTCCAAACTTCTTCTATTTAAGAATAATGAAGGCCATTGTGCTCGTGGGAACTTTCAGTGTTGCAGAATTTTTTAGTACTCTAGGTCTGTGCCTCCACACATTCCTCTCTCTTAGCTCTGCAGGCAATCATTTCCTCCTCATGGCTTCATTTTTGCTATGATATGCATCAGCTGTGAGACTTTATATAGACCGGGGAGTATCTTTCTAAATCATGTCCAATCAACTGAGTTTACCACAGGTACCAAAGGGTCTGAATACTTACGTCCTTGCAAAGTTGATTTTTTTCTGTTTTAATAAATTAGCAGCTTTCTTATTATGGGGTACTGAGTGGAGATTGAGCGGGAAAAGCTGTACTGTATTATAGTGTGTGTAATTTATATATATAGCACATTTGTGCGAGCGCCAAAGCCCAGTGCACATAGTTTCTGGGCCTCTGAGGTACTAAAGGAGATCTCAAAACCCGTGGGAACTCCTGAGTAAATCTTTTAATTTCTACTTCATGTTTCAGCAGGGTTTATTCATTGGAAAAGTGATGTGTAGTTTGAATTAATAGAATTCGCATATGGAAATACTACCTTATCTTTTCCCCTTTGCTTTAACATTTGCTATAAGCCCACATCAAAGTTAAGGATCATGGTCCATTCTCTTTTCATTATTAAGTTGCATCGGTGGAATATGCATTAATGCGAGTCACTACTAAGCCAGCGCTAAATTTCTGACATTTATTATGGTTCCTTCTTAATTTGGCTAAAATGTGCCCAGATCTCTTTGTATTACACAAGTAAAATTTAAGTTTAAATGGGTCAAAGACCGGGAGTATAAACGCACGACTGAGCAAGCATAATTCTTAAATGTACTTTCTGAAAATCGCTGCTGTTGCTAGGCTGCATTTGATCAGTTACTATTAGTTTTAGAAGTGAATATTTTATCCATTCTCTGTAATACCCCCATCTCTCTGTTACATCATGGAAACATAGAATGTGTCGGCAGATAAGAACCATTTGGCCCATCTAGTCTGCCCAATATACTGAGTACTATGGATAGCCGCTGGCCCTATCTTATATGAAGGATGGCCTTATGCCTATCCCATGCATGCTTAAACTCCTCCAATATATACTTAATAGCTTTTATTCCTTTTTTTTTAATGATATTTCTTTCTATCTATCTATCTATCTATCTATCTATCTATCTATCTATCTATATCTCATATCTATCTATCTATCTATCTAATATCTATCTATCTATCTATCTAATATCTATCTATCTAATATCTCTCTATCTATCTATCTATCTATCTATCTATCTATCTATCTATCTATCTATCATCTACGTGTCTCTTTTCTTTCTTTCTATCTATCTATCTATCTATCTATCTATCTATCTATCTATCTATCTATCTTTATCTATCTATCTATCTATCTATCTATCTAATATCTATCTATCTATCTATCTATCTATCTAATATCTATCTATCTATCTATCTATCTATCTATCTATCTATCTATCATCTACGTGTCTCTTTTCTATCTATCTATCTATCTATCTATCTATCTCCTGTCTATCTATCTATCTTTATCTATCTATCTATCTATCTATCTATCTATCTATCTATCTATCTATCTATCTATCTCCTGTCTATCTATCTATCTATCTAATATCTATCTATCTATCTATCTATCTATCTATCTATCTCCTGTCTATCTATCTATCTTTATCTATCTATCTATCTATCTATCTATCTATCTATCTATCTATCAGTCTACTATGTATCTCTGTTTAAAAATATATAAATAAATAAAAAGATAGCAGCACAAAAATAGAAAGGGAGAGACTTGGAAGTACAAGCCCCAGGAAACATGACACTTGACAAAATACAAAAAAATATAAAATTGTCATCACTCTTCAAAATACAAAAATAAAGATCTTTATTTAGGCTACTTTCACACCTGCGTTAGGTGCGGATCCGTCTGCATTCTATGTAAAAAAAAAAGGTCTAAGTCTAATTGTTAGTCAGACGGATCCGTCAATGGGGGACGGATCCGTTTGCAAATGCACCATATTGTGTCAACGTCAAACAGATCCGTCCCCATTGACTTGCATTGTAATTCAGGACGGATCCGTTTGTATCTGCACGGCCAGGCAGACACCAAAACGCTGCAGCGTTTTGGTGTCCGCCTCCAGAGCGGAATGGAGGTGGAACGGAGCCAAACTGATGCATTCTGAACGGATCCTTATCCATTCAGAATGCATTGGGAAAGAACAGATCCGTTCGGGGCCGCTTGTGAGAGCCCTCAAACGGATCTCACAAGCGGAACCCCAAACGCAAGTGTGAAAGTAGCGTTACCCAATGTTTCAGCTCAACATTAGAGCCTTCCTCAAGCAAATTTGTAGATGTGAGTGTAATATATATATGAGTTATATATATATCTTGAAAGAAGTACCAGTAAGTGGACTGAAACATTGCATGGGTAAAAAAAGGACACAATTTCTATATATAACCCCTGTAAGAGATTTATAAGAGCAATTAATGCTACAGTTGGTGGTCATCAATTCTCTACAGCTTTTAGGGGAGGCAGCAGAACTACTACCCTCCTTGGAGCAGTGAGCAGGAGACAAGTAACTGGCACTTGAATAAGTAAATGACATATTGGTTTTGCAACGGATGATTATTGAGAAGCAGCCCTCTACAGTTAAGACTAGTAAAGCAAAAGATGCCTATTTATTAAGAGAGAAAGGAAAAGTATTAAAGGGATTCTGTCACCTCTTTTTACCCTATAGGGATGCGGACATGCACGGCTAGATCGCTGCTAGCATGTCCGCAATATACCTGTCCCATAGCTCTGTGTGGTTTTATTGAGTGTAAAAAATGATTTTATATATATGTAAATCAGCCTGGTAAGGAGCCCAAGGGGCTGCACTAACCGTTCTGGAGCCCAGCCACACCCCCTTGTGAAGGAGCCCAGCACCGCCTGTGTCCACGAATCTCCTCCTTGCTCACGAAGTCAGGTTGCCGTAATCTCGCGATGTACACACCCCTGTTAAAATGTCAGGTTTCTGTGATGTAAAAAAATGAGACAAAGATAAATCATTTCAGAACTTTTTCCACCTTTAATGTGACCTATAAACTTTACAACTCAATTGAAAAACAAACTGAAATCTTTTAGGTAGAGGGAAGAGAAAATATAAAAATAAAATAATATGGTTGCATAAGTGTGCACACCCTTAAACTAATACTTTTTTGAAGCACCTTTTGATTTTATTACAGCACTCAGTCTTTTTGGGTATGAGTCTATCAGCATGGCACATTTTGACTTGGCAAGATTTGCCCACTCTGCTTTGCAAAAACACTCCAAATCTGTCAGATTGCGAGGGCATCTCCTGTACACAGCCCTCTTCAGATCACCCCATAGATTTTCAATCTGATTCAGGTCTGGGCTCTGGCTGGGCCATTCCAAAACTTTAATCTTCTTCTGGTGAAGCCATTCCTTTGTTGTTTTGGATGTATGCTTTGGGTCGTTGTCATGCTGAAAGATGAAGTTCCTCTTCATGTTCAGCTTTCTAGCAGAAGCCTGAAGGTTTTGTGCCAGTATTGACTGGTATTTGGAACTGTTCATAATTCCCTCTAGCTTACCTAAGGCCCCAGTTCCCGCTGAAGAAAAACAGCCCCTTGGCATGATGCTGCCACCACCATGCTTCACTGTGGGGATGGTGTTCTTTTGGTGATGTGCAGTGTTGTTTTTGGGCCAAACATATCTTTTGGAATTATGGTTAAAAAATTGAACTTTGGTTTCATCAGACCATAACACCTTTTCCCACATGCTTTTGGGAGACTTCAGATGTGTTTTTGCAAAATGTAGCCTGGCTTGGATGTTTTTCTTCATAAGAAAAGACTTTCGTCTTGCCACTCTACCCCATAGTCCAGACATATGAAGAATACAGGAGATTGTTGTCACATGTACCACACAGCCAGTACTTGCCAGATATTCCTGCAGCTCCTTTAATGTTGTAGGCCTCTTGGTAGCCTCCCAGACCAGTTTTCTTCTCGTCTTTTCATCAATGGAGGGACGTCCAGTTCTTGGTAATGTCACTGTTGTGCCATATTTTCTCCACTTGATGATGACTGTCTTCACCGTGTTCCATGGTATATCTAATGCCTAGGACATTCTTTTGTACCCTTCTCCTGACTGATACCTTTTAACAATTAGATCCCTCTGATGATTTGGAAGCTCTCTGTGGACCATGGCTTTTGCTGTGGGATGCGACTAAGAAAATTTCAGGAAAGACCAATTAGAGAAGCTGAACTTTATTTGGGGTTAATGAGAGTCACTTTAAGTGATGGCAGGTGTATGCTGACTCCTATTTAACATGATTTTGAATGTGATTGCTTAATTCTGAACACAGCTACATCCCCAGTTATAGGAGGGTGTGCACACTTATGCAACCACATTATTTTAGTTTTTTTTGTTTTCTTCCTTCCACCTAAAAGATTTCAGTTTGTTTTTCAATTGAGTTGTACAGTTATAGGTCACATTAAAGGTGGAAAAAGTTCTGAAATGATTTATCTTTGTCAAAATTTTTTTACATCACAGAAACCTGACATTTTAACAGGGGTGTGTAGACTTTTTATATCCACTGTATATCTACGGTATATATATGTATATGGATATGTGTGTGTGTGTATATATATATATATATATATATATACAGTATCTGACAAAAGTGAGTACACCAAATTTTTTTCAAATATTTGATTATATCTTTTCATGGAACAACACTGAAGATCTGACACTTTGATACAATGTAAAGTAGTCAGTTTACAGCTTGTATAGCAGTGTGGCTTAGTTCACATCAGCGTTCAACGGAAATGACGGATTCGGCACATAACTGAGCCGAGCGGAGCCTACGGACCCCATAGACCCCCATAGACTATAATGGGGTCCGTTAGGTTTCCGCTCAGAAGATGATTTTGGAGCGGAGACAAAAGTTGTGCATGCAGGACTTTTGTCTCCGCTTCAAAATCATCTTCTGAGCGGAAACCTAACGGACCCCATTATAGTCTATGGGTTCTGTAGGCTCCGTTCGGCTCAGTTTTCAGCCGAATCTGTCCTTTCCGTTCTCCTGCTCCTATAACGGAGCAGGAGAACGGAAAGGCTGAACGCTGATGTGAACAAGGCCTAAATTTGGTGTACCCTCAAAACAACTCAAGAAACAGCCGTTAATGTCTAAACCACTGGCAACAAAAGTGACTACACCCCAAATTTTCCTTACCGGTGTCATGCTACTCGTTAGTGTTACAGGGTGTCAGGTGTGAATGGGGAGCAGGTGTGTTAAATTTGGTCTTATCGCTCTCACACTCTCTCATACTGGTCACTAGAAGTTCAACATAGCACCTCATGGCAAAAAACTCTCTGAGGATCTGAAAGAATTGTTGCTCTACATAAAGATGGCCTAGGCTATTAGAAGATGGCTAACATGCTGAAACAAATATGCGACTGGCTATTTAACCTCTTAAGGACATAGGGCGTACAGGTACGCCCTTGTGTCCTGGTACTTAAGGACACAGGGCGTACATGTACGCCCTGTGTATTTTCGATCACCGCCGCGCGGCGGGCGGTGATCGGAACCCCGTGCCTGCTCAAATCATTGAGCAGACACTTGGGGCAAATGCGCCAGGGGGTCCGGTGACCCCCCCATGTATGCGATCGCAGAAAACCGCAGGTCAATTCAGACCTGCGGTTTTCTGCGTTTCCGGGTTGTTCGGGTCTCTGAAGACCCGATAACCTGGAACAGGATGGTGATGGTGGTGTGATTTTACCCCACCAATCACCATCCAGCAATCCTGAGTGGTGATGGTGACATCACCACTCAGGATCGCTTTCCGATTGGTCTGTGGGCGGTCCGGCGCCAAATTCAAAAGAGGCTGGCGCTCCTCTCCTCCTCCTTTTGTGTTCCGGAGCCGGAGGGGAGAGGAGCTGCCTGCACGTGTGTCCACCATCGGTGCCAGCACCCCCAGGACCCGATCTGTGCCCCCAGGACCCGATCTGTGCCCTAGCACCCCCCATCAGGTACATAGGGACAGCATAGGGAAAGTTTGGTTTAGGCAGGGAAAAAAAAGGGAAAGTTAGTTACTGAACTTTTCTTACTTTGATTGCATCACCCTAAGTTAGGGTGTCTGGGGTCCACAGCACAGCTGTGTGACCCTAGACCCCCCAGGGGTGCTGCCACTTGCCCCCCCCCCCACCTTTTTTGGGGTGCTTTTTTTTTTTTTTTTTGTGTACGCTGATTGTGGCCGGCACTTAGTGTCCGGCCACTGTTAGCGCATCGCACACCCCCCCGCTG
Source organism: Bufo bufo (assembly GCF_905171765.1). Classification (NCBI taxonomy): domain Eukaryota; kingdom Metazoa; phylum Chordata; class Amphibia; order Anura; family Bufonidae; genus Bufo; species Bufo bufo. The sequence goes on along the minus strand of NC_053392.1, from coordinate 195,317,863 downwards.
ATCAACTTCGGACAGTTGATCAGCGGTTTTGATTTTTTTTCCCCACATTTTTTGCCCTTTTTTTAGTTAGTTTATTTTATTTTTTTTCTGATAGTTTTAGGGTGAGTTCGTGAACACCCGTGCCCCCACACACACGCACACAAAATAAAGAGTTACACACACGCACATATACACGCAGACACACACTCCCCTATGGCCCGCCGGACGTTCTCGGCCGAGGAGGCATACGCCCAGCTTGCCTCCGACTCCGAGAGTCCCAGTGAGGATGAGGATGACCCCACATTCCTGTTGTCATCCGCATCCTCCTCATCATCTAGCGATGATGATGAGCCCCCAAGGCGGCGGAGACGCCGCCAGGCGGAGCAAGGGGACCGCCATGTTAGGGACCCTGTGGCCCACACTAGTACGAGCAGCTCTGGGGCTCGTACTGGTTTCCCGGCCCACCAGTTAAATCCACCGGAGCCCCCTGCCGGTGAACTTGTCTGGTGTAGCCCAGAGCGATACGAGCCCGTGATTCCTGATTTTGTAGGCCAATCAGGAATCCAGATTTCCACAGTAGGCTACACTGAATATGACTTTTTTTGTCATTTTTTCAGTGACCCACTGGTAAATCTGATGGTGGAGCAGACGAATCTGTACGCTCAACAGTTCATCGCTCAACACCCGGGCTCCTTTTTGGCCAGGCCCGGTGGCTGGACGCCGGTCAGTGCAGCCGAAATGAGGATATTTTGGGGCCTCGTGCTGCATATGGGCCTGGTCAAAAAACCCAGTGTCAGGCTGTACTGGAGTGGGGACGTCCTATACCAGGCCCCACTTTACAGTACAGCCATGACACGCTCCCGGTTTGAGGCCATCCGGAAATGTCTGCATTATTCCGATAATGCAGCATGTCCCCCCCGAGGTGATCCTGCCCATGACCGTCTGTATAAGATACGGTCGGTCATCGATCACTTTGGGGCCAAATTCATGGAGGCCTATGTACCTGGAAGGGAGGTCGCGGTTGATGAGTCTCTCATTGCGTTCAAGGGGAGACTCATTTTCCGCCAGTATGTGCCCTCCAAGCGGGCGAGGTATGGCGTGAAGCTATACAAAATTTGTGAGAGTACCTCAGGGTACACTTACAAATTTCGTGTGTACGAGGGGCGAGATTCCCGGATTCAACCCCCAGAATGTCCCCCCACTCTGGGTGTTACCGGGAAACTTGTGTGGGACCTTATGTACCCACTGCTGGATAAGGGTTACCACCTTTACGTGGATAACTTTTATACCAGTATCCCCTTGTTCCAGTCCCTTGCCGCCAGATCCACGTCCGCTTGTGGGACCGTGCGGAAAAATCAACGCGGCCTCCCTGCCCACCCCCTCCAGGTACCTATCCCCAGGGGTGAGACCCGTGCCCTTACCACTGGAAACCTGTTGCTGGTCAGGTATAAGGACAAGAGGGATGTCCTTATGCTGTCCACAATTCATGGTAACGGCATCACCCCTGTCCCTGTGCGAGGTACCGCGGCAACGGTCCTCAAGCCCGATTGTATCGTCGCCTACAATCGGTATATGGGAGGAGTTGATCTCTCGGATCAAGTCCTCAAGCCATATAATGCCATGCGCAAAACCCGGGCATGGTACAAAAAAGTTGCGGTCTACTTGGTGCAGGTTGCCATGTACAACTCTTTTGTACTATCCCGAAGCGCTGGCAGCACAGGGACATTCCTCCAGTTCTATGAGGCAGTCCTCAAGGCCCTGATCTTTTCGGACCGGGAAAGAGCAGGCCGGAGTACCTCGGGAACTGTAGGTGCCCGGATCGTCCCTGGCCAACACTTTCCAGGTGTGACCCCATACTGGAAAGAAGGGACGAACCCAAAAAAAGTGCAGAGTGTGTCGCAGGAGGGGGATACGGAAGGACACGACTACTCAGTGCGACACGTGCCCCGATCATCCGGGCCTCTGCATTGACGGTTGCTTCAGGGAGTATCACACTTCCATGGAGTACTAAATTTATATCCCAATTTAGCACTGACATCGGATAAAAAAAAATGGTTCTCAGACCTGAGACACCCAAAAAAACTAAAATAATTTATTAAAAGTAGACATATTAGGTATCGCCGCGTTGGTAATAATCTCCTCTATAAAACTACCCCATGACCAACCCCCCCAGATTAACACGGTCAAGAAAAAAAAAAAACAAAAGGTGCAAAAAAGTTTTTTTTTGTCACCTTACATAATAAAAAGTTTAATAGCAAGCGATCAAAAAGTCATATAGCCCCCAAAATAGTGCCAATAAAACCGTCCGCTCCTCCCGCAAAAAATGAGCCCCCACATGAGATAATTGGATAAAAAATTTTTTTTAAAAATGACCCTTAGACTTTAGAGATACCCAAAAAATAATTTGTATCAAAAAAGATAATATAGTCTAAAACCTAAATAATTGTAAAAAAAGTAGACTTATTAGGTATTGCCGCGTCCGTAAGAATCTCCTCTATAAAAATACCCCATTACCCAACCCCCCAGATTAACATGGTCAAAAAATAAAAAATAAATAGGTGCAAAAAAAGAATTTTTTTGTCACCTTCCATAACAAAAACTTTAATAGCAAGCGAAAAAATATAGCCCCCAAAATAGTGCCAATAAAACCGTCCGCTCATCCCGCAAAAAATGAGCCCCCACATGAGATAATTGGATAAAAAAATAAAAAAAAAATGACCCTTAGACTTTAGAGATACCCAAAAAAAAGATTTGTATCAAAAAAGATAATATAGTCAAAAACCTAAATAATTGTAAAAAAAGTAGACTTATTAGGTATTGCCGCGTCCGTAAGAATCTCCTCTATAAAAATATCCCATGACCTAACCCCCCAGATTAACACGGGGGGTTAAAACCGCTATTTTTGGCACTTTTCCATTTCAATCCGTTTTTTCCGGTAACAAAACAAGGGTTAACAACCAAACAAAACTTAATATTTATTACCCTGATACTGCAGTTTACAGAAACACCACATTTGTGGTCGTAAACTGCTGTATCAGTAAAAGGGAGGCCGCAAAAGGAAAGGACTGACATGGTTTCTGGAAGGCCGATTTTGATGGCCTTTTTTATTGACACCATGTCCCTTTTGAAGCCCCCCTGATGCACTCTAGAGTAAAAACTCCCCAAAACTGACCCCATCTAAGAAACTACACCCCTCAAGGTATTCAAAACTGATTATACAAACTTTATTAACCCTTTAGGTGTTCCTCAACAGTTAATGGCAAATGGAGATGAAATTTCAGAATTAAAATTTTTGGTAACCTTGCCTCACAAAAATGTAATATAGAGCAACCAAAAATCATATTTACCCTAAAAATAGTCCCCAAAAAAATGCCACCTTATCCCGTAGTTTCCAAAATGGGGTCACTTTTAGGGAGTTTCTACTCCAGGGGTGCATCAGGGGGGTTGAAACAGGACACGGTGTAAATAAACCGGTCCATAAAAATCAGCCCTCCAAAAACCAAACGGCGCACCTTTCACTCTACGCCCCGCTGTGTGGCCGTACATTAGTTTACGGCCACATATTGGGTGTTTCTGTAAACGGCAGAGTCAGGGCAATAAAGATACAGTCTTGTTTGGCTGTTAACCCTTGCTTTGTTAGTGGAAAAAATGGGTTAAAATGGAAAATAAGGCAAAAAAATGAAATTTTAAAATTTCATCCCCATTTGCCAATAACTCTTGTGCAACACCTAAAGGGTTAACGACATATGTAAAATCAGTTTTGAATACCTTGAGGGGTGTAGTTTCTTAGATGGGGTCACTTTTAGGGAGTTTCTACTCTAGGGGTGCATCAGGGGGCTTCAAATGGGACATGGTGTAAATAAACCAGTCCATAAAAATCAGCCCTCCAAAAACCAAACGGCGCACCTTTCCCTCTACGCCCCGCTGTGTGGCCGTACAGTAGTTTACGGCCACATATTGGGTGTTTCTGTAAACGGCAGAGTCAGGGCAATAAAGATACAGTCTTGTTTGGCTGTTAACCCTTGCTTTGTTAGTGGAAAAAATGGGTTAAAATTGAAAATAAGGCAAAAAAATGAAATTTTCAAATTTCATCCCCATTTGCCAATAACTCTTGTGCAACACCTAAAGGGTTAACGACGTATGTAAAATCAGTTTTGAATACCTTGAGGGGTGTAGTTTCTTAGATGGGGTCACTTTTAGGGAGTTTCTACTCTAGGGGTGCATCAGGGGGGCTTCAAATGGGACATGGTGTAAATAAACCAGTCCATAAAAATCAGCCCTCCAAAAACCAAACGGCGCACCTTTCACTCTACGCCCCGCTGTGTGGCCGTACAGTAGTTTACGGCCACATATTTGGTGTTTCTGTAAACGGCAGAGTCAGGGCAATAAAGATACAGTCTTGTTTGGCTGTTAACCCTTGCTTTGTTAGTGGAAAAAATGGGTTAAAATGGAAAATTAGACAAAAAAATTAAATTCTCAAATTTCATCCCCATTTGCCAATAACTCTTGTGCAACACCTAAAGGGTTAACGACGTATGTAAAATCAGTTTTGAATACCTTGAGGGGTGTAGTTTCTTAGATGGGGTCACTTTTAGGGAGTTTCTACTCTAGGGGTGCATCAGGGGGGCTTCAAATGGGACATGGTGTAAATAAACCAGTCCATAAAAATCAGCCCTCCAAAAACCAAACGGCGCACCTTTCACTCTACGCCCCGCTGTGTGGCCGTACAGTAGTTTACGGCCACATATTTGGTGTTTCTGTAAACGGCAGAGTCAGGGCAATAAAGATACAGTCTTGTTTGGCTGTTAACCCTTGCTTTGTTAGTGGAAAAAATGGGTTAAAATGGAAAATTAGACAAAAAAATGAAATTCTCAAATTTCATCCCCATTTGCCAATAACTCTTGTGCAACACCTAAAGGGTTAACGACGTATGTAAAATCAGTTTTGAATACCTTGAGGGGTGTAGTTTCTTAGATGGGGTCACTTTTAGGGAGTTTCTACTCTAGGGGTGCATCAGGGGGCTTCAAATGGGACATGGTGTAAATAAACCAGTCCATAAAAATCAGCCCTCCAAAAACCAAACGGCGCACCTTTCCCTCTACGCCCCGCTGTGTGGCCGTACAGTAGTTTACGGCCACATATTGGGTGTTTCTGTAAACGGCAGAGTCAGGGCAATAAAGATACAGTCTTGTTTGGCTGTTAACCCTTGCTTTGTTAGTGGAAAAAATGGGTTAAAATGGAAAATTAGACTAAAAAATGAAATTCTCAAATTTCATCCCCATTTGCCAATAACTCTTGTGCAACACCTAAAGGGTTAACGACGTATGTAAAATCAGTTTTGAATACCTTGAGGGGTGTAGTTTCTCAGATGGGGTCATTTTTGGGTGGTTTCTATTATGTAAGCCTCGCAAAGTGACTTCAGACCTGAACTGGTCCCTAAAAATTTAGTTTTTGTAAATTTCTGAAAAATTTCAAGATTTGCTTCTAAACTTCTAAGCCTTATAACATCCCCAAAAAATAAAATATCATTCCCAAAACAATTCTAACATGAAGTAGACATATGGGGAATGTAAAGTCATCAGAATTTTTGGGGGTATTACTATGTATTACAGAAGTAGAGAAACTGAAACTTTGAAATTTGCTAAATTTTTCCAAATTTTTGTTAAATTAGGTATTTTTTGGTGCAAAAAAAAATAATTTTTTGACTTCATTTTACCAGTGTCATGAAGTACAATATGTGACGAAAAAACAATCTCAGAACGGCCTGGATAAGTCAAAGTGTTTTAAAGTTATCAGCACTTAAAGGGACTCTGGTCAGATTTGCAAAAAATGGCCTGGTCCTAAGGTGTAAAAAGGCTGTGTCCTTAAGGGGTTAAAGGGAAAAATATTAAAGTTATTACTCCGGGTATGCAGGGAATTAAAAATGAAAATGCAAAAATGGAAAATAACCCGGTAAGGAAGTGGTTAGAAACTGTGTGTATATATATATATATATATATATATATATATATATAAAAAACAAAGAAGTAGGACTGCACTCCAAGATAGTGATAAAATCAGCAGTAGTTTATTCACCCATATTATGGCAAGTCTTGCGACGTTTCGGCTCACAAGAGCCTTCCTCAAGTGCGTATATATATATATATATATATATATATATATATACAGTATATATAAATAGCTATTTGTTTAAAGGGAACCTGTCGGGTCATTTTTGCTGTCCTTTCTGCATGATATCATAGAGGGAGAGAATCTGAGCTCTGTGATATACTGTATAGGTTTTGGAGCAGGATTTCTGAGTAAATCCTAGGAGAGACACTGAGAGTCCCTCTTGGCCCTTCCGTATAGATGGATCAATGGCTCTGCCTCTATCAGTGTGTATACACAAAAGGCTGTCAATCATTCTGTGTGTGTGTGTGTGGGGGGGGGGGGGGGTAATAAGGAGTTTCACTCTGTCTCCTAGGAGTCATGCCAGAAATCCTGCTCCAAATGATATGACTCTATGTATTACAACCCTCAGCATCTCTTTCTGTATCCTATCTTGCTCAGATAGGGCAACATAACAACATATCCTGCTTAGATGGGACCTAAGACCCTTCGTATATCAGTATTTTCTTTTATTTTGTCCATAAAATGTAACTTTAGACTTTCATGTTTTCAAAATGTACAGCTTTATTTGTGACCCAAGTTTTAATGCAATAATATAATATCACCATTGTTTAAAATAGGATCCTGAAGAGTCACTAGATGAATCTAGAAATTTTGTGGTGACAGACACAGAAAACAATGCATGGAACAACCATCAAAGGTGGGTAATTTTGATCATTTCAAACATACTGGGGTTGTGCAAAGAAAACTCATTTAGTTGTCCTTTAAATCAGATCCTTTCATTTTCCAAAGAAGCTTTGAAGAATGAAAGGTGGAATCTGATTGGTTTCTCTTTGCACCAGTTTTGATAACTCTCCCCCACTGCTTCACTCTTTTAATTCAGCGTATTTGTCACGGGTCTTATGACATATTAGACAATTTCCTGTCTTTTATGAAACTTTTTAAAATCTTTTCAAAGTAAAGGTCTGGGGGGACGGGGGACTTGGTGTATAGTTTAAAATCTAGTACAGCTGCCCTGTCATTCAGTACCTTATAACATAGTTACAGAGTAAAGAGCCACAGAATCAGTCCTAAGAACACATTCCTCCGATGAGACCTGCATCAAAAGCACTTTAGCAGCTAAATTAAAATATTTCCAGGGTCTTGTGTTTGGAATGTATTTTTATCTTAAAAATGTGGGTAGTTAGTTTTTTAGCAGATTTACACAACCTGCCTGCCACTCTGAAGGTGCAATATATTTTTTTACTCTGACAGAAACAATAATTTACACAAAAACAGAGAACTTTAATGTACAGAGGTATGCACCCCGCTAAAAGTAAATACTTTGTGGAGCCACCTTATGCTGCAGTTACAGATGCAAGTTTCTAGGGGTATGTCTCTGTTTGCTTCGCACATCTAGACACTGAGATTGTTGCACATTTTTCCAAGCAAAACTGCTCCAACTCCTTCAAGTTAGATGGGTTGTGTGGTATACAGTAGTCTTGCCACAGATTCTCCATAGGATTGAGCTCTAGGCTTTGACTGGGCCATTCAAAGACACTTAAAGGGCAACTAAACCCCGAAAAACAAAAAGAATGTAACATAACCTGCTCAGGAAAGCTTGTCTGTAGTCTTTTCTAAAAATTAACACCTTAAAACTGCTGCAGCAAGCAGTTATCAGATATCCTGCAGTCGGTGAAGTGTCTCCTTTCTCTCGGCCTCTCCATCTTCAGCTAGAGACCGATTCTGTGCATGAGCTCACAGGCAGACAGGAAGTTTGGGAAGAGGGTGTGGGTTAACACTGCATTCATTTCAATAGACATCCAGTGCATTGTGAAAGAAGTGGAAGCTGCAAAACTTCAGCAGCTTCTTACAAAACCTTCCTTGTATGTGTGCAGCTGTACTGTGCAGAACTGGACCACTGACTCTACAGAAAATGCTACCAAAGTTTCCCAGGTGCCTGAATGTCAAGTTTGCCTGTACAGCCAGGAGGGTTTCTTTCTGTCTAGGCAGATATGACATTCATCAGTATTGGAGACCGGAGTTACAAGTTTGGTACTGGGGATTTACCAATTCATAATCAGACTGATCTGGCATTCTACAGTGTGAGAAAGATGGGTAACAACCTCTTTGAGGCAGTGTTGGGGGCATATTGGTTATATAAAATACACACAATGCTGCCCTAATATGCTGTGTGCAGCTATCATATGGTACTAGTGCAATGTAACATAGTAACATAGTTTATAAGGCTGAAAAAAAGACATCTGTCCATCCAGTTCGGCCTGTTATCCTGCAAGTTGATCCAGAGAAAGGCAAAAAAAAAAACTGTGAGGTAGAAGCCATTTTTCCTCAGCTTAGGGGAAAAAATTCCTTCCCGACTCCAATCAGACAATCAGAATAACTCCCTGGATCAACGACCCCTCTCTAGTAGCTATAGCCTGTAATATTATTACACTCCAGAAATACATCCAGGCCCCTCTTGAATTCCTTTATTGTACAAACCATCACCACCTCCTCAGGCAGAGAGTTCCATAGTCTCACTGCTCTTACCGTAAAGAATCCTCTTCTATGTTTGTGTACAAACCTTCTTTCCTCCAGACGCAGAGGATGTCCCCTCGTCACAGTCACAGTCCTGGGGATAAATAGATGATGGGATAGATCTCTGTACTGACCCCTGCTATATTTATACATAGTTATTAGATCTCCCTTTTTTCTAAAGTGAATAACCCTAATTTTGATAATCTTTCTGGGTACTGTAGTCCACCCATTCCAGGTATTACTTCAGTTGCCCTCCTCTGAACCCTCTCCAGCTCTGCTATGTCTGCCTTGTTCACAGGATCCCAGAACTGTACACAGTACTCCATGTGTGGTCTGACTAGCGATTTGTAAAGTGGTAGGACTATGTTCTTATCACGGGCATCTATGCCCCTTTTGATGCAACCCATTATCTTATTGGCCTTGGCAGCTGCTGCCTGACACTGGTTTCTGCAGCTTAGTTTGCTGTTCACTAAAATTCCTAGGTCCTTTTCCATGTCAGTGTTACCAAGTGTTTTACTATTTAGTATGTACAGGTGACATGTATTTCCCCTTCCCATGTGCATAGATCCTAAATATAATATTAGGACAATTGTAGGTATATACTATATATATAGTTTCATCTTCAGCATACCGCTACATGCTACCCAGCTTTTTAAAGCTTCTGCGCAATTATGCAGTGAAGGGAGGAATTATCAGTGCATATCTAAGCAGATAATCTATTCAAAAGCATGTATTATGGCTGGTACTATTTATGTAATAAAGTAGATAGCATTGGTACTATGGCTGGCACTGCTACCAAATCTATTTTGTATTTTTACAAACTAGGAGATTCCTTCCAGCAAAATGGCCACTTTCGCTGTGTAGACAAAATTTATCCGGACTAAACCGAACCTCTTTCTCTTAAACTTTCGGGCTCACATGTACTACATCAGAGGGGGGAGGGGGAGAAAACATGGCAGCAGCCCGAGAGAGAATAATGCACTACTTTTCTATTGTATTTTTCATGGTCTGCAATTGTGGTAGCAGACGAAACAAGAGCAACTAACAAAAATACATAAGGAGATTATGTTACTGTAACGACGGCTGCTGTGCGCCGCTGTTCTCCTGCTTACCACCACGGTCCTGGGCGCCGTGTTTAGTGGTTATCTGCTGCCTGTGCTTTCCCATTCACCGCTGCAGTCCAGGGCTGTGTCCTTGCAGATGCTGTTTGTTCTGGGATCCGCTCCACAGTTTCCTTTCAGCCCTGTCCACAGCCTGCTTGCTGCTTGTTCCCTGCAACACATCCTTAAGGGCCGGCGCGCATCACTTCCTGTGTGTCAAGGTCCTTGTGTCCTGCAAAGGTTGCTGATTTCTCTGCTAGTGTTCCTGTGTACCTGACCTGTGCTTGTGTTTCTGGACTCCGCTACCTGTTTGATCCCTGCCTGCTTGCCTTGACTTTCCTGTTGCCGATCCGTAATGCCTGACCTGTACCTGTGCCGCCTGCCCTGACCTATTGCTTGTTTGACTTCACCTCTGCCTCATCCTTCGGTCCTGCACTGTTGCTCCTGGATATGACTCGGCCTGCTGACAACGTCTGTACCTCTGGTACCTTGCTCAGTTACCTCCTGGTCCGCCTGGGCCAGCTGCCTTGTGTGCCAATCCTCAGGAGGTAGCGACCTGGTGTTCCTCTCGGGAAAGCCTATCCCCACCATCAGGGGTACTGTGAAGAACAAAGGGTTCACTTAGACAATGCCCTTAGAGGAGGTAGGACACGTGGCACAGTGGGTTTACACTCGCTGGTTTGTGGCAGTTACTTTTTGTCGGTTGCTATTTTCTATTTGTTTGGATTCTGGGTTTAGTGGCCCTAAATATAATAATAATAATAAAATGTATTTATATAGCGCCACCATATTCCGCAGTGCTTTACAAATTCATAGAGTTCATGTACGAAACAAAACTAATTGGCTAATATGCAACTGAAACACTAGGAGTCAGGGCCCTGCTCGCAAGAGCTTACAATCTATGAGGAATTGGGGGTGACACATAAGGTAGTTGATTGTGATAAGTAGGATTTGAGCCATTATTGAACTGACAGGAGTGGTGCCCGGCCGATCTGCTTTGGGTTTGGGACTAATAGAGGATCGAGTTCAGGCCAGAGGAGTTGGTGGGGGAGAGGTTTAGTCGAGGAATAGTCAGTTTCGGTAGCTTGATAAGCCTGCCTGAACGTATGTTTTTAAGGCACGTTTGAAGGTGGAGAAGTTGTGAATTGACCTAGTATTCCGGGGCAGAATATTCCAGAGAGTAGGCGCAGCTCGAGAAAAGTCTTGAAGACGGGAGTGAGAGGTACGTATTATGAAGGATATTAATCTTAAGTCGCTAACAGAATGGAGAGCAGAAGTATGGTGGTAGACGGTAATGAGGGAGGAGATATATGGAGGTGCAGCACTGTGGAGAACTTTGTGGGTGAGGGTAAGAAGTTTGAACTGTATTCTGTGGTGGATGGGCAACCAGTGAAGTGACTGGCACAGACTAGTAGCATCCGTGTAGCGGTTGGATGGATAGATGAGTCTGGCTGCAGCATTTAGGACAGACTGAAGGGGGGAGAGTTTAGTGAGAGGGAGACTGTTTAGTAATGTGTTGCAGTAGTCAAGACGTGAATGAATCAGGGCAACAACAAGAGTTTTTGCCGTTTCCACCGTACAAAAAGGGCGGATTCTGGCTATATTCTTGAGGTGCAGACGACAATAGCGTGTAAGTGATTGAATATGGGGAACAAAGGAAAGATCAGAGTCAAATGTGGCCCCAAGACAGCGGGCATGTTGCACAGGAGTTATGATAGTGCTGCAGACCGAAATTGAAATATCAAGTTTAGGTGAGTTAGTAGATGGGGGAAAGACAAGAAGTTCAGTTTTTGAGAGGTTCAGTTTTAGATACAGAGAGGACATGATGTTAGAGACAGCTGTCAGACAATTACTGGTGTTTTGGAGTAAAGCAGGGGTGATGTCAGGGGATGAAGTGTATAGTTGGGTGTCATCAGCATAGAGATGGTATCGAAAGCCAAATCTAGTTATAGTCTGTCCAATGGGGGCTGTTTAGAGGGAGAAGAGTAGAGGACCTAGTACTGAACCCTAAGGAACGCCGACATCAAGAGGAAGAGGAGAAGAGGAAGAAGAGCCAGCAAATGATACACTAAAGGAGCGACCAGAGAGATAGGAAAGAGCAGTGTCCTTAAGGCCAATTGAGTGGAGCATGGTGAGGAGGAGTTTATAGTCTACGGCAGTGTTTCCCAACCAGTGTGCCTCCAGCTGTTGCAAAACTACAACTCCCAGCATGCCCGGACAGCCTTTGGCTGTGCGGGCATGCTGGGAGTTGTAGTTTTGCAACAGCTGGAGGCACACTGGTTGGGAAACACTGGTCTACGGTATCAAACGCGGCAGAGAGATCCAGCAGAATCAATAGTGAATAGTCACCATTTATTTTTGCTGTTAGGAGATCGTTAGACACTTTAGTAAGGGCAGTTTCTGTAGAGTGAAGAGGGCGAAAGGCCGACTGTAAGGGGTCAAGAAGAGAGTTTGCGAGACTAGACAAGACGTTCAAGGAGTTTAGAGATGAAGGGGAGGTTAGAAACCGGTCTGTAGTTAGCAGCACAGGTCGGGTCAAGAGATGGTCTCTTTAGTTGTGGGTCGAGAAGAAGAGAGAAGCCTGGAGACTTCTTCCTCTGTTATAGGGTCAATAGAGGAGAGAGAGCATGTGGAGGGATTGGAGGGAGGAGGATTGAAATTATTTCCTGCCGGATACTGCCAATCTTGTCTCTGAAGTAAGTGGCCATGCCATCAGCGCAGAGGTCAGTGACAGGTTCTGGAACTTTAAGGCTTAGAAGGGAATGAAAAGTGTCAAAGAGTTGTTCTGGGTTATTTGAGAGTGAGGAGATGAGAGAGGTGAAGTACTTTTGTTTGGCAATGTTGAGAGCCGAATTACCGTATATGTTTTGAGCATAAATTTATAATGGAGGAAGTCTGCTGATATTTGCTTTTTTCTCCATAAGAGTTCTGCACATCTGGAGCAGCGCTGTAGAAAACGGGTTTCAGGTGTGTGCCAGGGTTGCCGTAAGCGGCCGGGGAGAGCGGCGCCCGGGCCCCCTTTCAATATTTCCCAGAAAAAAAACATGCTAGTGTAGCTTTAGCAGTTTCTTTAGGGGCATTCTCCTGCTGGAAGGTGAAGCTCCATCCTATTGTCAAATCTCTGGCAGACTGAAAAAGTTATTCCTCTAAAAGTGATCTGCATTTACTGCCATCAATCTTTTTTTCAATCCTGAACAGTTTTTCAGTCCCTGCTGAGAAAGGCATCCACACTGCATGATGGTGTTATCACCATGTTTCACTGTGGAAATAGTGTTGTTAAGGTGATCGGAAGTGTTGGGTTTGCGCCACATATAGTATTTCCCATGTGTCCCATGTGTTTGGGGAGTCTATACCACATCCTGTTTGGAAAACACCTAACACACTTTCTTATGTTGTGGCCAGTCTTCCATAAACCCAACTCTGTGGCATACACAGCTTATAGTGGTCCTATGGACGATGTAGCTCCTTCAATGTTATCATTGGTATCTTTGTTGAATCTCCCTTGTCCAGTCTGTGCATTTTTGTGTGTGGCCTTATAGTGGATTTATTGGTGCTCCGTGGGTTGTTCAAAGTTTGGCATGACTTTTATAACCCAACCCAGTTTTTTTCCCCACAACTTTGTCTTTGAACTGTTAAGTGTTTGGAACAGGCCTTATTTAGGAAAGGCATAACAAGGGGGTGATTGCATTTGTACTCACAACAAGTTTCCAGTTTTTATACATTTATTTATTTGTTTTTTTAGCAAGGTTTTCTTTTTTCTTTCCACGGTTCCACAGTTACAATTTGGATGATTTTGTCATGTTTATTACATTAAATCTAAACTAAAATCCATTTTAGTTCCTGTGACAAAACAGGGAAAACGCCATGGAGGATGAATGCTTGTTCTCGTCACTTTGTAGGCTATTTGGTCAATTCTGCATTTGCAGTATTTGTGGACTGGTTTTGGAGTATTAGGGTACTTTCACACTAGCGTCGCTGGATTCCAGCAGGGAGTTGTAGACGGATCCGGATGTGAATTTGTCTCACAAATCTATTGCAATACCGGATCTGTCTCTCCGGTTTCCATCCGGAAAAACGGATCCAGTATTTATCTTTTTCACATTTTTAACCCCTTAAGGACATGGCCTTATTTCACCTTTGCAAATCTGACCAGTGTCACTTTATGTGTGAATAACTTCAAAACGCTTTTAATTATCCAGGCCATTCTGAGATTTTTTTTCCCCGTCACATATTGTACTTCATTAAACTGGTAAAATGGAGTCAAAAAAGTTCATTTTTATTTATCAAAAAAATACCAAATTTACCAAAAATTTGGGAAAAAGTTTCAAATTTCGAAGTTTCAATTTCTCTACTTCTATAATACATAGTAATACCCACAAAAATAGTTATTACTTTACATTCCCCATATGTCTACTTTATGTTTGGATCATTTTGGGAATTTATTTTATTTTTTTGGGACGTTACAAGGCTTAGAAGTTTACAAGCAACCCACTTTTTAAGAACCAGTTCAGGTCTGAAGTCAATTTGTGAGGCTTACATAATAGAAACCACCCAAAAATGACCCCAAAGCAAGGGTTAACAGCCAAACAAAACTCAATATTTATTGCCCCGATTCTGTAGTTTGCAGAAACACCCCATATGTGGCCGTAAACTACTGTACGGGCACACGGTAGGGCGTAGAGGGAAAGGTGCGCCGTGTGGTTTTTGGAAGGCAGATTTTGCTGGACTGGTTTATTTACACCATGTCCCATTTGAAGCCCCCCTGATGCACCCCTACAGTAGAAACTCCATAAAAGTGATACCATTTAAGAAACTACACCCCTCAAGGTATTCAAAACTGATTTTCCATGTTTCAATTTTTCTACTTCTATAATACATAGTAATATCTACAAAAATAGTTATTACTTTACATTCCCCTTTATGTTTGGATCATTTTGGGAGTGACATTTTATTTTTTTGGGACGTTACAAGGCTTAGAAGTTTAGAAGCAACCCACTTTTTAAGAACCAGTTCAGGTCTAAAGTCACTTTGTGAGGCTCACAGAAACCTCCCAAAAATGACCCAATTCTAGAAACTACACCCCTCAAGGTATTCAAAACTCATTTTAAAAACATTGTTAACCCTTTAGGTGTTCCACAAGAGTTATTGGCAAATGTAGATGAAATTTGAGAATTTAAATTTTTGGGCAAATTTTCAATTTTAATCAATTTTTTCCAGTAACAAAGCAAGGGTTAACAGCCAAACAAAATGCTCTATTTATTGCCCTGATTCTGTAGTTTGCCGAAACATCCCATATGTGGCCGTAAACTACTGTACGGGAACACGATAGGGTGTAGAGGGAAAAGTGCGCCGTGTGGTTTTTGGAAGGCAGATTTTGCTGGTTTGACTGGTTTATTTACACCATGTCCCATTTGAAGCCCCCCTGATGCACCCCTAGAGTAGAAACTCCATAAAAGTGACCCCATTTTGGAAACTACGGGATAAGATGGCAGTTTTGTTGGTACTATTTTAGGGTACATATGATTTTTGGTTGCTCTATATTACGTTTTTGTGAGGCAAGGTTACCAAAAATAGAAATTCTGAAATTTCATCTCCATTTGCCATAAACTGTTGAGGAACACCTAAAGGGTTAATAAAGTTAGTAAAATGAGTTTTGAATACCTTGAGGGGTGTAGTTTCTTAGATGGGGTCACTTTTATGGAGTTTCTACTCTAGGGGTGCATCAGGGGGCCTTCAAATGGGACATGGTGCCAAAAAAGGCCATCAAAATCTGCCTTCCAGAAACCATACAGCGTTCCTTTCCTTCTGCGCCCTGCCGTTTGGTCATACAGCAATTTACGACCACATATGGGGTGTTTCTGTAAACTGCAGAATCAGGGTAATAAATATTAAGTTTTGTTTGGCTGTTAACCCTTGCTTTGTTACTGGAAAAAAAACGGATTAAAATGGAAAATTTGCCAAAGTTTTGGCACTGTTGTTTTTTTTTTTTTTTACCTTGTTCATCTGAGGGGTTAGGTCATGAGGTATTTTTATAGAGCAGATTCTTACGGTTGTGGCGATACTGAATATGTCTACTTTTATTATTTATTTTGGTTTTACAAAATAATATTTAAGAAATTTTTTGTTTTAGTGTCTGAGAACCGTAGTTTGTCAGTCGCTAAATGGAATTAAAATTGGGGAAGGGGATTATAAATTTAGTACTCCATAGAAGTGTGGTACTCCCTGAAGCAACCGTCAATGCAGAGGCCCGGATGATCGGGGCACGTGTCACACTGAGTGGTGGTGTCCTTCCGTATCCCCCTCCTGTGATACACTCTGCACTTTCTTTGGGACCGTCCCTTCTTTCCAGTATGGGGGACCACACCTGGAAAGTGTTGGCCAGTGACGATCCGGGCGCCTCCAGTTCCCGAGGTAGTTCCCGGTCAGAAAAGATCAGGGCCTTGAGGACTGCCTCATAGAACTGAAGGAATTTCCCTGTGTTGCCAGCACTCTGGGACAGCACAAAAGAGTTTCACAAGGCAACCTGTACCAAGTAGACCGCAACTTTTTTGTACCATGCCCGGGTTTTGCGCATGGCATTATATGGATTGAGGACTTGATCAGAGAGATCAACTCCTCCCATATACCGATTGTAGTCGACGATATAATCGGGCTTGAGGACTGTTCCCGCGGTACCTCGCACAGGGACATCGGTGATGCCGTTACCGTGAATTGTGGACAGTACAAGGACATCCCTCTTGTCCTTATATCTGACCAGCAACAGGTTTCCACTGGTAAGGGCACGGGTCTCACCCCTGGGGATAGGTAACTGGAGGGGGTGGGTAGGGAGGCCGCGTTGATTTTTCCGCACGGTCCCACAAGCGGACGTGGATCTGGCGGCGAGGGACTGGAACAAGGGGATACTAGTATAAAAGTTATCCACGTACAGGTGGTAACCTTTATCCAGCAGTGGGTGCATAAGGTCCCACACAAGTTTACCGCTAACACCCAGAGTGGGGGGACATTCTGGGAGTTGAATACGGGAATCTCGCCCCTGGTACACACGAAACTTGTAAGTGTACCCTGAGGTACTCTCACAAAGTTTGTACAGCTTCACGCCATACCTCGCCCGCTTAGAGGGAACATACTGGTGGAAAATGAAAGCAATGAGAGACTCATCAACCGCGACCTCCCTTCCAGGTACATAGGCCTCCAAAAATTTGGCCCCAAAGTGATCGATGACCGGCCTGATTTTGTACAGGCGGTCATAGGCAGGATCACTTTGTGGGGGACATGCTGCATTATCTGCATAATGCAGGCATTTCTGGATGGCCTTAAACCGGGTACGTGTCATGGCCGTACTGTAAAGTGGGGTCTGGTAGAGGACGTCCCCACTTCAGCAATGCCTGACACTGGGTTTTTTGACTAGGCCCATGTGCAGCACGAGCCCCCAAAACGTCCTCCTCTCGGCTGCGCTGACTGGAGTCCAGCCACTGGCCCTAGCCAAAAAGGAGCCCGGGTGTTGAGCAATGAACTGTTGGGCGTACAGGTTCGTTTGCTCCACCATCAGATTCACAAAGTGGTCACTGAAAAAAAGACTAAAATAGTCATATTCAATGAAGCCCAATCTGGATTCCTGCTTGGCCAACAAAATCAGGAATCGCAGGCTCAAAATGCTCTGGGATACACTATGCAAGTTCACCGGTAGGGGGCTCTGGTGGACTTATATGGTGGGCCGGAAAACTAGTACGAGCCCCAGAGCTGCTCGTACTAGTGTGGGCCACAGGGTCCCTGGCATGGCGGTCCTCTTGCTCCGCCTTGGGGGCTCAAAATCATCGCTAGATGAGGAGGAGGACGCGGATGACAAAAGGAAAGTATGGTCATCCTGGTCCTCACTGGGACTCCCGGAGTGGGAAGCAAGCTGGGCGTATGCCTCCTCAGCCGAGAACATCCGGCGGGCCATAGGGGAGTGTGTGTGTGCGTGTGTGGGAATCTTTATTTAGTGTGCGTGTGTGTGGGGGCATGGGTGTTCGCTGACTTATCCCTAAAACTAACAGAAAAAGAAAAGGCCAAAAACGGTGAAAAAAATAAAAGAACTCGCTGATCAGCCGTCCGAAGCTGATCAGCTGTGGGGTGTGTGAACAGTGGCCGGACGCTAAGAGTGCCGGCCACAGTCAGCATATGCAGAAAAAAAATATATGCTTGCGCCCCAAAAAATGTATGGGGGGGCAAGCTGCAGCACCCCTGGGGGATCTAGGGTCACACAGCTGTGCTGTGGAGCCCAGACACCCAATTAGGCAGATGCAACAGTGAAACTTTTATTTTATATTTTTTCCACTAAACTTTCCCTGAATATCCCTGCCTTACCTAACCTGTCCCTAACCTTTCCCTAAATACCTTTTAGTGCCATATGGCACTGTGGAGGGTCAGAAGGGGGGTGCTGGGAAAATTTGGGGGTGCTGGCTCTGGAGATCGATGCAGGCTCCTCTCTCCCGGACAGTTTAAACTACCCGCCCCTGCAGCCAATCAGAAGCCATCATCACCTCTCAGGATCGCAGGATGCTGATTGGTGGTGTATTATCACACCACCGATCACCATCCATTTCCGGGTTATCGGGTCCCCAGAGACCTGAATAACCTGGAAACGCAGCAAACCGCAGGTCTGAATTAACCTGCGGTTTGCTGCGATCGCCGACTCGCGGAGGAAGGGGGGGGGTCACAGGACCTCTCCGCGCATTGTCCCAGGGTGCCTGCTCAATGATTTGAGCAGGCACCTTGTTCCAATCACCGTCCGCCGCACGCCCTGTGTCCTTAAGACGTCAAAGACGTTAAAGGTCTGCGCATGCGTTTTTCCAGAACACTTAGTGCCCGATCCGGCATTACGGTAATGCATTTCAATGTAAACTAATGCTGGTATTTTCTCCGTCCAAAAACCGTACAGTGACTGAACTGAAGACATCCTGATGCATACTGAACGGATTGCTCTCCATTCAGAATGCATTAGGATAAAACTTATGTTACTGAGCACCTAGGACGGAACTCAATACGGGAAAAGAAAAACACTAGTTTGAAAGTACCCATACCTTGAGTTTTATTATACATACCTAAATAGATTGTGCTCTTGATTGAGAATTACCTCTAATTTTAAAATGTGTATGTGCCTCCAGGCCCCTTTTTAAAGCCCCCTAAAAGACAGCAGTGTAGGATAGACAACTGCGAAAATTCGGCAGCAACATCTGCACATATAGTTTGTCCTGGTTTGTAAATGAAGCACACCAGCTACTGCAAATTTTAAGATGTTGTCTCATCATGACAACTGTTTTCCATATGGCCTAATAAGGGTTATGGACATTATAGATGGCACCCTGCTGATGAACCCCTCTTTTATGAGGTAGAGCAGAGAGCTGCTTACAAGCTCTTTATCTTGTTGACCTGATTCATCTGTATGTTACATGGACAGCCATTTGAAAGGCCGCAATTAATTCTACACTTCCCCTGCAGGTGAAATACACTGCTCAAAAAAATAAAGGGAACACTTAAACAACACAATGTAACTCCAAGTCAATCACACTTCTGTGAAATCAAACTGTCCACTTAGGAAGCAACACTGAGTGACAATCAATTTCACATGCTGTTGAGCAAATGGGATAGACAACAGGTGGAAATTATAGGCAATTAGCAAGACACCCCCAATAAAGGAGTGGTTCTGCAGGTGGTAACCACAGACCACTTCTCAGTTCCTATGCTTCCTGGCTGATGTTTTGGTCACTTTTGAATGCTGGCGGTGCTTTCACTCTAGTGGTAGCATGAGACGGAGTCTACAACCCACACAAGTGGCTCAGGTAGTGCAGCTTATCCAGGATGGCACATCAATGCGAGCTGTGGCAAGAAGGTTTGCTGTGTCTGAGCATGGAGGCGCTACCAGGAGACAGGCCAGTACATCAGGAGACGTGGAGGAGGCCGTAGGAGGGCAACAACCCAGCAGCAGGACCGCTACCTCCGCCTTTGTGCAAGGAGGAACAGGAGGAGCACTGCCAAAGCCCTGCAAAATGACCTCCAGCAGGCCACAAATGTGCATGTGTCTGCTCAAACGGTCAGAAACAGACTCCATGAGGGTGATATGAGGGCCCGACGTCCACAGGTGGGGGTTGTGCTTAAAGCCCAACACCGTGCAGGACGTTTGGCATTTGCCAGAGAACACCAAGATTGGCAAATTCGCCACTGGCGCCCTGTGCTCTTCACAGATGAAAGCAGGTTCACACTGAGCACATGTGACAGACGTGACAGAGTCTGGAGACGCCGTGGAGAACGTTCTGCTGCCTGCAACATCCTCCAGCATGACCGGTTTGGCATTGGGTCAGTAATTTCTTTGGAGGGCCGCACAGCCCTCCATGTGCTCGCCAGAGGTAGCCTGACTGCCATTAGGTACCGAGATGAGATCCTCAGACCCCTTGTGAGACCATATGCTGGTGCGGTTGGCCCTGGGTTCCTCCTAATGCAAGACAATGCTAGACCTCATGTGGCTGGAGTGTGTCAGCAGTTCCTGCAAGATGAAGGCATTGATGCTATGGACTGGCCCGCCCGTTCCCCAGACCTGAATCCAATTGAGCACATCTGGGACATCATGTCTCGCTCTATCCACCAACCACAGACTGTCCAGGAGTTGGCAGATGCTTTAGTCCAGGTCTGGGAGGAGATCCCTCAGGAGACCGCCCGCCACCTTATCAGGAGCATGCACAGGCGTTGTAGGGAGGTCATACAGGCACGTGGAGGCCGCACACACTACTGAGCCTCATTTTGACTTGTTTTAAGGACATTACATCAAAGTTGGATCAGCCTGTAGTGTGTTTTTCCACTTTAATTTTAAGTGTGACTCCAAATCCAGACCTCCATGGGTTAAAAAATTTGATTTCCATTTTTTTATTTTTGTGTGATTATGTTGTCAGCACATTCAACTATCTAAAGAACAAAGTATTTCAGAAGAATATTTAATTAATTCAGATCTAGGATGTGTTATTTTTGTGTTCCCTTTATTTTTTTGAGCAGTGTATATAAAACCGGCCATACATTTTAGATTCCTGTTGGCGAAACATTCCTTCGGCTGATAGATATCTCTCTCAACCCTTACATACACATGAGTGCTCAGCTCCGTCAAGAATGCACCTGTTCTGAGTGGGTAGAGGTGAATATGCTGTTGTCAGACATTTCTGGTGGTAGCTTATCTTCCTAAGAAGAAAAGAATTGGGCATATTAAACTTTAAATGCTTGGACCTTCTGTACCCCAGAATCTGCTGACGGGGAACAGTCTGGAGCCTCCTTGCACACCAGATAGTTGATTGGTCTTGCCAAAAATGGCAGGTTTGGCCAACAGTAATTTAGGCGGTCATTCACTAAGCTGAAATGCGCCTAAATTAGGCATATTGTAGGCGCAGATGGCGGTGCAATGGTTAGTTGCGTCGCTATATGGGAATTTGCCCCGCTCACGGCAGTTCTTAAATTGTGGGTGTGGTGTGGACGGGAGAGGGGCCGGGCCGGTAGGCCCGTCTCATTTATCATTTTCTAAGCCTGTAGAAAATTGTCTAAATGTGAGACTGCAAGGATGCGCCTCTTCATAACTTCAGCAGATCCTCCGCCAGCTATGGGACTTTATTAAGACCGGCATCTAAAACGACGACCTTAATAAATGTGCCCTTTAATCTTAATGTCTATGGCCGGCTTAACTGGATATATCTTGTTACCAATGAATCTGATGTGATCAAATGGCATAAATCAGTTTGTGGAGAGGCCACCCTTTCTAGTTAGTCGGTATATTAGGCCAATGAACTACATCCCTTTGCATGATGTGGTTGCCTCTAAACTTAATGTCTACAGACCGGGGATGATCATAGAGCAGCAGCAGACCAGTTACTCATCGACTTGACAGTTTCTAAAGTACATCACTTTAGCCTCGCCTGATATGATTAGTGTGCCGTTATATGGGTTATTAATCTTATCAATGATGTTTAACTGCCAATGAATTTATCTAAAAGATCTTGACAGCAGGGGTGTGAGAAATAATTGTATTATTGATGCTTTGAGCACAACATGTCGCATATGAAAATTGTATTAACTTTTATTGAATAAATTACTTGGATCTTAGTTTGAAGGTTGTATGGACGGGACACTGATGAGGGGATATGTTCCAGGTTCGTTGCCTTTGATGAAATTTGATTGCTTTTACATACATTGTTTATAATAAACTCAGATCTACATTGGGTCAGTTGTGCACATGTAATTATGTTAAATTATACTTGCTATATAAGATTCTATACACAGTTTGTGGTCTATGGCCAGCCCAAATAAATGGCTAGAAAATGTTTCTTTGTACTTTAGTAAATAACTAGTTCATACTAAATTGACTGATTTCCCATATATCATGTGGCTTAAATTGCTGCCTGTTTTACGTGGTATCAAGCTGTAATTTATTCCACACAGCTTTGCATAAATCAGTAGTACAAGTGTCTGTAAGAAACTTTGTAATATTAAAATGCCCTGCTCTATAGTTATCAGCTCTGCCCAACCCCTTCTAAAATACTTTGTCTCTGAAATTCGTGAGAACTCCATCTTGGTGAGACTTTACTTTTTCTATGGATTTTTGATCACGGGAACCAGTAGAGGAAGCAGCTTTGCCACTGCCTTTCTCTACTGCATAGTGCTTATACCGCCATGTAGACTGCAAAAAGAAGACAGAAGTGGTTAGATACAGCTTCTAACTTTTCCTCAGGTTCTGGGACCTGCTCCTGCTTAAATGCAGACGCAAGAGCTTTAAAGGGGTTACATCGTGGGGGTCCGAGTCTTGGCAATCCCACCAATCAGCTGTTTCAGGGAGCCACCGCTCTCACCGAAGCTCTGGTGAGCACTGCGGACTCCCTGCAGCTTACTAAGCACAGCTCCATACATAGTAGAGTGGCTGTGATTGGTAATGCAGCTCAGCCCCATTTACTGTAAGATCAATTACAGGTGCCCGTGACCTCTTCTAACAGCTTATCAACGGGGGTCCCAGGAGTCGAATCACAGCCGAACTGATATTGATGACCAATCCTTCAGATAGATCATCAATATTATTTCCAGGATAACCCCTTAAGGACCCTGCCATTTTTCACCTTAAAAGGTTTCTGTCATCAGAAATTCTGTTATGTAGCTAACTGACATTAGCGATGTGCTAATGTCAGCAGTACATAACAGTGTGATTTATAATTGTGTCCCTGCCGCCGTTCTCCTAAAAACTTATAATGAGCCTCTAGGTGCTATGAGGGCGTTGATTCAGCACCTAGAGGCTCGGTCTACGAACCATTTAGCACGCCCAGGTCCTCCATTTAGCACGCCCAGGTCCTCTTGAGTGACGTCCGACTTCCTTCCTTCGGCGCAGGCGCAGTGAGGAAGCCGGCACCAGGAGCGTGTCCTTAACTCACTGCGCCGAATATAAAACGGGACGGCGCAGGCGCGGGATTTCTTTGACGATCAGGAGAAGTCGGACGTCACTCAAGAGGACCTGGGCATGCTAAATGGTTCGTAGACCGAGCCTCTAGGTGCTGAATCAACGCCCTCAAAGCACCTAGGGGCTTATTAGCATATTTTAAAAGTGTATTTTTTAGGAGAATGGCGGCAGGGACACAATTATAAATCAACCTGTTATGTACTGCTGACATTAGCACATCGCTAATGTCAGTCAGCTGCATAACAGAATTTCTGATGACCGAAACCCCTTAAGGACCAGGCCATTTTTAGCAAATCTGACATGTGTCACTTTATGTGGTAATAACTTTAAAACGCTTTTACTTATCCAGGCTATTCTGAGATTTTTTTCTCGTCACATATTGTACTTCATGACACTGGTAAAATTGAGTAACAAAATGTAATTTTTATTTCTAAAAAATACAAAATTTACCAAAAATTTGGAAAAATTAGAAAAATTTCCAAATTTCAATTTCTCTACTTTTATAATAGAGAGTAATACCTCCAAAAATAGTTATTACTTTACATTCCCCATATACCTACTTCATGTTTGGATCATTTTGTGAATGCCATTTTATTTTTTGTGGACATTAGAAGGCTTAGAAGTTTCGAAGCAAATCTTGAAATTTTACAAAGAATTTCCAAAACCCACTTTTTGAGGACCAGTTCAGGTCTGAAGTCACTTTGTGAGGCTTACATAATAGAAACCACCCAAAAATGACCCCATTCTAGAAACTACACTCCTCGCGGTATTTAAAACTGATTTGACAAATTTTGTTAACCCTTTAGGTGTTCCACAAGAATTAATGGAAAATGGAGATGAAATTTCACTTTTCTGGCAGATTTTCAATTTTAATTAAAAAAATTCTGCTAACAAAGCAAGGGTTAACAGCCAAACAAAACTCAATATTTATTGCCCTGATTCTGTAGTTTACAGAAATACCACATATGTGGTCGTAAACTGCTGTACAGGCACACGGCAGGGCGCAGAAGGAAAGGAGTGCCATATGGTTTTTGAATTATCACTGGGATAATTTTAAGCTGCCATGTCACATTTGAAGACCCCCCTGATGCACCCCTAAAGTAGAAAGTCCCAAAAAGTCACCCCATTTTGGAAACTACGGGATAAGGTGGCAGTTTTGTTGGTACTATTTTAGGGTACATATGATTTTTGGTTGCTCTATATTACACTTTTTGTGAGGCAAGGTAACAAAAAATGGCACCGTTTTTATTTTTTGTTACCGTATTTACAATGTTCATCTGACAGGTTAGATCATGTGAGTCTCACAGATTGAACATAACCCTGTTCACGGGCTTAGAGTATGGTCAATTATGAATAGACATCACAGAATACCATATTACTAAACCATAACTTTTAATAAATCACTAATAAAAGCCAATGACCCCTTATAATACAAAAATGAAAATAAATCATTAAATAAATCAAAAAGAGCTAATGTGGAAATAAATATTCCACTCACCTACGTTTGCAAGATTGCAAGATGGCAGACAGATAAGCATGGGCTAATGAGGGGGATATCCCTAATTCTGGCCCTAGTGTTAGTCTCCCTGCCTGCAAACGGAATAGCCGCCCTGATAAGGGCGATCCCGTGTCTCGTACCTCCTGGTAACCACTGGAAGACCCTGACACGGGAATGATTGTAAACTGCTGGTTCTAAGATGAGACCTGGGCTAAATATAAAAAAAATAAACAATATTTACTAATAGAACCCCCTGTGGAGTGACAAGAGAGCCACCTAATGACATATAATAGAGAGAAATGTAAGTGACACAACAGTAGTCAAGTGTCAATCAGACGCTTGTTTTTGTCCCTACGCGTTTTGCCTAGTTGGTTACAGGCTCCTCAGGGGACTTAACATATATACACATACAAGAGGGTATCCACCACCAAAAGTATAACATCAAAGTGGAGGGAGGCCCGGATGTGGCTCCTCCCATAAATAAATTTGTAACCACCACTATATAGATTATAGCGCAGCTCCTTAGGTGACTAGACTAGAAACCTAAATGGAAAAAGTCAAGATATTACTCGTCCCATTGGTTAGTGTTCATTAATATGATACAACATTGCTGTAGAGATATTAGATCAGGGCTCGACAAATCCCAGGCGCCAGGTCGCCATGGCGACCAGGAATTTGGTCCTGGCACTTGGGTATTTGTCAGCCTGTTTTCAAAGGTGCCCGGGCGACGGGTGCGGAGCTCCGGAGGGGGGCCATTCTGTCCAGAGGCAGCACAGGAGTGGAGATGAGCGGAGAGCTGTGTGACGGTGCCTTAGGTTCCATATATGCGGCTGCTCTTTGGACACGCTCCCTGCCCATGGCTGAGCGTACGCCGCGGAAGTCCACTGTGACAGATGTGGTATGATGAGGAGAAGCTCCGTCCTGCCCCAGCGAGCTCGGGCCGCCCATCTGCTCTATTAGCGGAATGCAGAGTCCGGCCTGGCAGCACGTTAAGCGGCTGCTGTGTCTGATGGGCTGGAGGCCTAACCTGCTGTGCGGGGTCATTGGCCTTTTTGATCGTTTGGTGTTGCACTTTTAGTGATGTAAGGTGTCAAAAAAATGGTCTATTTAGCACAGTTTTTATTTTATTTTTTTGACGGTGTTCACCTGAGGGGTTAGGTCATGTGATATTTTTATAGAGTCAGTCGATACGGACGCGGCGATACCTAATATGTCTATTTTTCTTTTTTTCCCTATTTTTAAAAAAAAAATTATACTTTCTTTTGGGAAAAGGACGCTTTATTTTTTTTACTTGAAACTTTTTTTTCACTTTTTTTTTTTTGTCCCATTTTGGGACTTTTGAGGGTCTGATCCACTTTGAAATGCATTACAATACTTCTGTATTGTAATGCATTGGCTGTAAGTGTATTACACAGTGTAATACACTTATAGCTTTCTTGCCTGTGAGATCCAGGCTCTCCCAGAAGGCAGCCACGATGCCTAAGGAAAGCATCAGGCTGCCTTCCCTGCCATCGAGTCCCCGTCACAGCAGCGCAGGGACCCAATGGCCACCCCGCACATGTCTGAAGCCCGCACGTGCCGCAGTCAGTGCTGACTGCGGCCGTGCAGGGGATATGGTCCGTGGCCGTGCAGGGGATATGCAGACGATATGGTCCTGAATACAGGTGAATCTTTGTGGGAATGGAGATGATGAAGAGACGTGAGAGGAGGTGGGGATGTGGCTATTGAGCAGCTACACTTGTATGCAGTCTTCATTACCACAGCAACACATTACCACATTCTGTCCTGTCCATCCCCTCTGTATTAAATTCCCCAGAGATACGGCTAAAGTTCTTATCAGCTGTATTCAGGATCATAATCCCTGACAAGCAGAGCAGAGAGGAGGAGGATGCAGCTCCTTAGCTCAGTATTGTGAAGTCATTTGTCTTCCTGTGTGATTAGGACAGGTTTTGTGTGTACTAATAGGATGGCGGCCATTTTGTTTCCCCTGATTGCTCCCTAGACAAAACAAGCCATTATAACTAATCAAAGGTATTTGGGAATATATTTATTATAAAATATATTTTCTTAATTCCCGCAGAACCCCTTTAAGCACAGTACTTATTTGACGAATACATATCAGTTGCGTGGTCTTATACAGATTAAAGAGGTTTTCAGCAACTTTTATACTGATGAGCTTTCCTCTGGATAGGTCATCAGTATCTGATCGGTGGTGGTTTGACACCTGAGACCCCGGCTGATCAGATGTTTGAGAAGGCATTGGCACTCGCGGTAACGCAGCAGGAAGGAGATCGCTGCATGTAAATGCGTGGTCTCCTTCACTGAACGCGCAGCCGACTGTCGGGAAGGAACGCTTCCTTCCCGACAATCGGCCACTGCAGCGCCCTGTGTAAACCCAGCTTTAGGAAGCTGAATCTTCCGTCTCCTTGTCTATGGGCAGACATTCATACATCTAGTCTCCACCTGCCAGCTCAGGGACAATTCTTTTTGGATATCAGCAAAGCAGGACTTTCCACACTGCATGGAAAAATAGTGTCATTAAAATATTTGAATTCCACATATTCCCATTTCCTCCTCCCTCTGTCTGTCTGTACTGAAAGATATTTAGCATTTATTCAGCGTATTTCTTGCGTTGGCCGGACAGTATATTCGCATGTATAGACAAAAGAGCAAACATACAGACCATTATCACTGCTTATTCTTTGTCTGTTTTGAATATATGTAATTTTAATGCAGTAGCTGGTTGGAGAATTGTAGGTTACAGACACAGTTTTAATTTTATATTTAATGATGGGTTACCTCATGTTAGAGGCTTGAGGATACACCACTGTTATAAATTTCATTCCTTTCTGTTACATAGATTGTCTGTCAAACTAATTGGAATGCATTAGATGAGTTGAGTTCCCGTCTAAGGTCATACAAAATGAAGCCTATCATTCCCACAGCGCCTGCAGTCTAATTTAAATATGCAAAATTCTCTACCGGCAAAACAAATACATTACTATAATGTTAACATTTTGTCTTCTGGTTGTTTAAACCTTTGGCAGCTTAAACCTGTTACAATGACTGAGCTTACCTCAGTGAACTTTGCTATCACCAGGGTTTGTGTCCATGAGGACATGGTAAGATAATCGTTTCTAGCAGAGTCATACATATAGAATTTTTTTTCCCTAAGTAATCGTCTTGGAAATGTAGCTTTCGTGGCCATAACATTTCAGCAAGAACTATTTTTACATTTTATAATATAACTCACGGTCTCTGGAGTAACATTAGGGAGGGCTGTTCCTTAGTCTACGTTGTCACAACTTTTCCGAGCTCAGGAGTTTAGTCTACACAAAACTAAGTTCCTTCTATTCATAAGTCCACCAAAAGTTGTTGGGTGAGGTGCTGCCATCTCAGAAAAACATGAGGTTTCATGTGCTTTGAGCCTGTTCCCTTTTAGAAACATAAAGAGGACATTCAACACAGGTCATATGTGGCATGGATTTCACATCAAACTCCATGCGAAATGTCATACTTATGGACGGGGTTTCAGCAACTGCTATGAAAACTTCCTTGCAGATTTTTGTCTGCGGACTTGCCTTATGCAATGAAATAGTTAATCATATCTGATGCAGAATATATATTGAGTCATTGCAGCAAGTCGGTTAATCCTCACTTGAACTCTGTGTGACTTGAATGATATTATACATGCTTTACATTATAATTATTTGCGTGCATGGACACGGTAAGATGGGGCGTTTGGTTAGGTCCTGGTGCCATCTAGCAAGAGCGCTCACTTACCTGTTGGCCTGATTTAGTATTTAGCTCTTAGGTGCAGTGATTAAAATGAAAGACCATACCATGTTTCTTTCTTTCCATTTTTCACATCGCACATTTGTTTTAAGTTTGCTGCCAAAGCACTACATGTATTCATTCATATGTGCAAATTTAGCCTTGGGATTGTTGTTGGTTTCTGAATAAATACATTTCTTGAACAGTTGGTTCGGGGCAATTCCTAATAAGTCGTGCATACTGAAAGAGCTGTTAGAGCCTTGGACAAGTCAATTGAATTTCTTGTCAAACATTTCAGATTCTTTTATTTACATTTTGCATTCTAATTCCTGTATTTTGCAAATTCCTTTTATTTTATTTTATTTTTATTTTTTTATTTCAAGAGCTGCCCATCTTTCTGATTGTGTACATTATAGGATGTGGTGGATGTATATGGCATGGGTGTTTTCTTAACAACTTATCCCTTTACTGTTTCACGTATTATTGAACTGCCCGATAGTTAAACCATTTTGGGCTGAGGTCTTTTCCTTGATCTCGGATTTAATGTCAGTTCTGCTTATTCCCTCCCCCTCGATAGCATTGCTGATGATTGGTATCACAGATATACCCATGGGCTACAGAGGGTTAGTCTGCCATATCCTCCTCACAGCTAAATTAGCTATTACTTCAAAGTGGAAATCTCTGCACCCCCCCCCCCCCCCACAATGCTCGAAGTAACCCAAAGGGTAAATAAGACCTGTCTCTATGAACAAATTATGGCCTCTGTAACTCTTAGTACCACGAAGTTTGAGAAAACCTGGCGAGTATGGAAGTCTTCAAAATATATGTCCTCCTAATCTTCCCCGTTGAGTAACGGCGTAACCCTTTATTCACATGTTCCCTTCCTTCCTCTCCCTCCTATTGGTACACCCTGAGGAATTGTTGATAATTTCACTTCTTTTGTCATACATGTGTTGATTTATATTTTAAATCCCTCTGTTTGGGGGCTTTCATGTACATCTATGACTCTCACTCGATTGTAATCACTTACGACTGTGTAGTAGCTGCACTCATTTATTGAAATATCTTAATAAAAATTATTGACTCTAAACATATCCCTTTACTCGCTGCTTCATTAAAATAATTTTCCATTGAGATAATATGAATGACTGTGCTGCACTGCGGACATCCTCATTAATTACATATTAACATTTAGGTGCCTTTTTGTGGTTTGCATCATTATAGCAGTTACGCACTGTACAGGACATTTGTGTTTTCATTGTGGCAGCATGATCATTTTGCAATTGAATTTTTGTAAATGTCCTCTGTACAAGGACATTGGTTGGCACTACTCAAAAACCATGGCAAGTTAGAGTACATGGAGGGGATTTTACGACAATTAACTATTGATGGTCTATTCTGAGGACATACGTCAGTGCATGGAATAGCAGCAGCTATATGTGAAAACAATCCCACTTGCTGAACTGATAGACATTTACTATATTCAGACTAGGTATAAATAGTCTAAAATTCTGCAGTACTGCTACGTTTCTTTCATGATATAGTCCACTGCTAAGCGTTTTTCTTTTCCGGCATAGAGTTCCGTCACAAGAGCTCTATACCGGAAAAGAACTGATCAGGCATATCCCCATGCATTCTGAATGGAGAGTAATCCGTTCAAGATGGATCATGATGTCTTCAGTTCAGTCATTTTGACTGATCAGGCAAAAGAGAAAACCGTAGCATGCTACGGTTTTATCTCCGGCGAAAAAAACTGAAGACTTGCCTGAATGCCGGATCTGGCATTTTTCCCCATAGGAATGTATTAGTGCCAGATCCGGCATTCAGAATACCGGAATGCCGGATCCGTCCTTCCGGTCTGCTCATGCGCAGACCGGTAAAAATGTGAAAAAATATACAAGACGGATCCGTCTGTCCGCATGACAAGTGGAGATGACAAGTGGAGAGACGGATCTGCATAAGGATGCGTCTCACAAATGCTTTCAGCCACATCCAGATCGGCAGTTCCGACGACGGAACTGCTTGCCAGATCACACTGCCACAAGTGTGAAAGTAGCCTAAGTGGATAGGATCATGTAAGCATAGTGTAAATGAATTAGCATTCTTTCTAGATAAGAGCTCAAATAGCGTAAGGCTACTTTCGCACTGTTATTACTCGTAACTACAGTGTACATCCGTGAGCTGCTTGCTGGAAGTCCGCCCAGCCACATTCACACAGTGATTTTTTTTTCCGGCCACCCCTCGGCATATTTGCTGTGCTGGGCCGGAGCTACACCGCTCCCCATTATAGTGAATGGGGCCAGGTGGACTTCCGGCAGCTCACGGATGTACAGTCGTGGCCAAAAGTTTTGAGAATTACATAAATATTGGAAATTGGAAAAGTTGCTGCTTAAGTTTTTATAATAGCAATTTGCATATACTCCAGAATGTTATGAAGAGTGATCAGATGTATTGCATAGTCCTTCTTTGCCATGAAAATTTACTTAATCCCAAAAAAAACTTTCCACTGCATTTCATTGCTGTCATTAAAGGACCTGCTGAGATCATTTCAGTAATCGTCTTTTTAACTCAGGTGAGAATGTTGATGAGCACAAGGCTGAAGATCATTATGTCAGGCTGATTGGGTTAAAATGGCAGACTTGACATGTTAAAAGGAGGGTGATGCTTGAAATCATTGTTCTTCCATTGTTAACCATGGTGACCTGCAAAGAAACGCGTGCAGCCATCATTGCGTTGCATAAAAATGGCTTCACAGGCAAGGATATTGTGGCTACTAAGATTGCACCTCAATCAACAATTTATAGGATCATCAAGAACTTCAAGGAAAGAGGTTCAATTCTTGTTAAGAAGGCTTCAGGGCGTCCAAGAAAGTCCAGCAAGCGCCAGAATCGTCTCCAAAAGAGGATTCAGCTGCGGGATCGGAGTGCCACCAGTGCAGAGCTTGCTCAGGAATGGCAGCAGGCAGGTGTGAGCGCATCTGCACGCACAGTGAGGCGAAGACTTTTGGAAGATGCCCTGTTGTCAAGAAGGGCAGCAAAGAAGCCACTTCTCTCCAAAAAAAAAGCAGGGACAGATTGATCTTCTGCAGAAAGTATGGTGAATGGACTGCTGAGGACTGGGGCAAAGCCATATTCTCCGATGAAGCCTCTTTCCGATTGTTTGGGGCATCTGGAAAAAGGCTTGTCCGGAGAAGAAAAGGTGAGCGCTACCATCAGTCCTGTGTCATGCCAACAGTAAAGCATCCCTGGACCATTCATGTGTGGGGTTGCTTCTCATCCAAGGGAGTGGGCTCACTCACAATTTTGCCCAAAAACACAGCCATGAATAAAGAATGGTACCAAAACACCCTCCAACAGCAACTTCTTCCAACAATCCAACAACAGTTTGGTGAAGAACAATGCATTTTCCAGCACGATGGAGCACCGTGCCATAAGGCAAAAGTGATAACTAAGTGGCTCGGGGACCAAAACATTGACATTTTGGGTCCATGGCCTGGAAATTCCCCAGATCTTAATCCCATTGAGAACTTGTGGTCAATCCTCAAGAGGCGGGTGGACAGACAAAAACCCACTAATTCTGACAAACTCCAAGAAGTGATTATGAAAGAATGGGTTGCTATCAGTCAGGAATTGGCCCAGAAGTTGATTGAGAGCATGCCCAGTCGAATTGCAGAGGTCCTGAAAAAGAAGGGCCAACACTGCAAATACTGACTCTTTGCATAAATGTCATGTAATTGTCGATAAAAGCCTTTGAAACGTATGAAACAAAGATCTAAAAGCAGTTTAGCAGCAAACTTTGTGAAAACTAATATTTGTGTCATTCTCAAAACTTTTGGCCATGACTGTACACTTTAGTTACGGACCCGGCTGGAACGGCCTGCCGAAACGAGTGACGCCAGTGCGAAACAGGCCTAACTCCAAACGCACATTTTAGACCAATAATGGATTTATTATACTTGCATAAAACATATTAAAAACATTTCAAGTTAGCATTAAAGTACATCACATGCCATGTATCAGCTCAACCTAGGGTTTTGACCTTTCATTTTTTTCCAGAGCATGCATGCATTTGTATCTGCATAGTTTTAATAGCCACAGCAATTAAAGGGAATCTGTCATCAGTTTTACAGTGTCCTAACTAAGGCTAGTTTCACACTAGCGGCAGGACGGATCCGACATGCTGTTCACCATGCCGGATCCGTCCTGCGGCTATTTCGCCGTGCCTCTGGACCGCCGCTCCGTCCCCATTGACTGACTATAATGGGGACGGGGGCAGAGCTCCGGCGCAGCACGGCGGTGCACGGCGAAAGCCGCCGGACTAAAAAACCTGACATGCAGTAATTTTAGTCCGGTGGCCTTTCGCCGTGCACCGCCGTGCTGCACCGGAGCTCCGCCCCGTCCTCATTATAGTCAATGGGGACGGAGCGGCGGTCCGGCGGCACGGCGAAATAGCCGCAGGACGGATCCGACATGGTGAACAGCATGTCGGATCCGTCCTGCCGCAAGTGTGAAAGTACCCCAATTCAGTCTGAAAGATCTGTCAGTCAGTGGCAAGGGGAGGAGACAGCCTGGAGCCCATGAATATCAGGACTGGAGCTGTTAGAACCTAGCAGCATAAAACTGGTGACAGATTCCCTCTAAATAAATGAACTATAAAAGTTGCATCTATATTCCATAAAATATCCATAATAACCTAGGAGAATATACTGTACATATTAAATAGAATAAGAGGGGCACACCTACATCTAGTTCACATCGATCACTACACAGTATTATGTTAAAACAATTTATTAAATATTCATACGGTACCTGATAAATTAATAATACATCTAAAATATAAATCTATACTGTGAATAAATAAATGACTAAATATATATCAATAAAGAAATATATATGTCAATACAGATAGAATGTGATAATACTAAGGGTTATTGACGTCATGCATCAGGTGGTTAATAGTGAATGTCTCTAGTAGGATCGCTGAAATGCAGGATAAGAGAACAGTCACTATATTGGTCCGCAATATGCGATTCTTCCAAGCAGGAAAAAAATTTAGATGAATGCGTTAGTCTTTCAATATAGGAACAATAGGCTGTCCTTAGCGTATAAGTATAAGCATTCCTTTTATAGATGTAACTTCGTCTCACAGTTGTACTGTGATACAATGTGGCAAGTACTCACTGTTTGTAGAGATGGTAGAGTGTTCGGATAGTTGCGCTTAGCGTGGCGTCCCACGAGTTGTCAGCGCGGATGATTATAAATCCAATCTACTTTATCGTGAGTTGTACACTTGCATTGAATAGACTTGCACAAAAGGGGAGAAACAGTCCGTTTGGTGAACTAGGGTCAATATAATTTTGTCCCTACTTGAAATTCGCCTTTGCTTTGTGTCTTTTTCACACGGCAGGACTTTCATCTCTTTCCAGATTGGCTGCAAACTTGTAGTTAAGATGCGCAAATGGTATTGCGGTTTCCTTTCTTATGTTGCGGTTTCTTTCCTTTTCTTGAGACTTGTCTACACCATACGCGTTCACCAAACGGACTCTAGTTCACCAAACGGTCTGTTTCTCCCCTTTTGTGCAAGTCTATTCAATGCAAGTGTACAACTCACGATAAAGTAGATTGGATTTATAATCATCCGCGCTGACAACTCGTGGGACGCCACGCTAAGCGCAACTATCCGAACACTCTACCATCTCTACAAACAGTGAGTACTTGCCACATTGTATCACAGTACAACTGTGAGACGAAGTTACATCTATAAAAGGAATGCTTATACTTATACGCTAAGGACAGCCTATTGTTCCTATATTGAAAGACTAACGCATTCATCTAAATTTTTTTCCTGCTTGGAAGAATCGCATATTGCGGACCAATATAGTGACTGTTCTCTTATCCTGCATTTCAGCGATCCTACTAGAGACATTCACTATTAACCACCTGATGCATGACGTCAATAACCCTTAGTATTATCACATTCTATCTGTATTGACATATATATTTCTTTATTGATATATATTTAGTAATTTATTTATTCACAGTATAGATTTATATTTTAGATGTAGTATTAATTTATCAGGTACCGTATGAATATTTAATAAATTGTTTTAACCTAATACTGTGTAGTGATCGATGTGAACTAGATGTAGGTGTGCCCCTCTTATTCTATTTAATATTTTATCTCCTTTTAAGGTTTGGGGTAACCTTTTTAGGGGGAGCACCCTTTTTCATAGCAACTTGGAGGGTGAGCCATTCCGATATATCCTAAATATACTGTACATGACAGAAAATAAAATGCATATTCAAAATTTTACATGTTGATCCAAAAAATTCTGAAAGGACTGCTCCCTTCATACCGGTTATAGATGTACAGATCAGCTATTTGAAGGAGCTGCAGCTGTCATCCAGAGGTGCCAAGAGTTGGACCACAACAATCAGATACTGATGACCGGTCCCTAGGATAGCGATTGCCTCTGCCGTGTCCATGTTCTGATCCCTGCAGTATTGACATCCAGCACAGCATTAACATGGTCACACACTCTGCTGCAGCCAATGACTGGCTTCAGCAAGGACATGCTTCTTGTGGCCACATCACCGCTGAAGCCAGTCATTGTTTATGTGACCGTGCCCATTCTGCATCGGATGTCAACACTGTAGGGACCAGGGCATGGACACAATGGAAGCAGTACAGAGGAGCGGAGCAGTGGAGAGCAGGTAAGAAAGAACCTTCTGTTTAGAGAGGCAGGTGGGGAACCCCTTCAAGACTCCATGTGCTGTAACTTGCCACAAGTTTTGAGTACTGCCTATTAATTTATAAAGACTTAATTGGCATTCAATTTCAAAATGTTTTACCTCCATACCTGGGAATGTTACTGTGGATGATATGTCACAATTTATGGACCACTTTCATGATCTTAAAGCCACCCTTCTTCTTGGCCAGTTCACTGTCCCCTATGGAGGGTAATGTGACTAAACACATTGTCATGTCTCCTCCATCGAAACACATTGAGTCGGGAATTATTGTATTGTTGGATGATGAGATATCAGTAATATATTTAGAACTTCATACCAACTGGCGACCAGCAGACCTGGCTGGAAAGGTATACACCATTGGTTTGACTACTTGATGTAAACCTTATCTCTAATGCATACATTTGTAACTCTTAAGTCTTTCAGAATCTGAAGTAAAATTGCCAGTTTCGGACAGAATTTCCCCCAGGTCACCAGAGCGAGCATGTGAAAAACAGCGCAATGTACCCCTGAGGTCCACTTCTTGTGTTAAAGAAGGTGTAAAGTCTACCTGTGTGAAAGGTATGTTCTACAGAGAGTGAATATACTGTATGTACAGTAGATGTACTGCAAATATTATTTCAGAAATAGAAGAAATAAACCAAAAACTTTCATGTGAACAACCAGAAATCTCACAGAATCTAATGATTATTTCTTGTTCTACAAACGGTATGAGAGGCACAGTTGTCTCAGTGAATAATTGGCCACCCTACTGCTCCTGTAAGGTTTTCGTGGGAGCAGTTAAATGATATAGCCGTCTCATTTCTCTATATCTTTGAGATAAAATGGGCTGATCTTTCATTACAGATTTGCAATACATGTACAGTATAATGAGTCATACATGCCAATGGGAATTGGCACTTGCTGCTTTCTCGAATGTTGAACATGAATATTCTTTCTGGTTTTAGATGGGGAAAACCTTTGTGATAGTCAGATAATTTTTTTTTTTTTACCCCTAAACCTCTGAATGTTGCTCTCTTAGGCTAAGGCTACACACAGACCTCTTATAATGATAAATGGGTGAAAACTTTTAACTATTATATGACTACGTTGCATGCTGTGCAATGGGTTTCTCATACAGCAGATATGTAGGTGTGATTGTTAATATTGGAAAATCTTGCTACAAAAGTCAATGGGCAAGTTTTATCAAGGCTGGCGTTTTCTAAACCGGTCTTCATATCCCCTACATCGCAAGAGGACGCGTTTAATTTATGGTGAGGCACAGGCCTCGTAATAGGACAAGGCACATCCTCCGGCAGTCTGCAAGCCTAGAATGAAATCTACACCAACTAATAGCTGGCGTAGATTTCAGTCATCATTTACGCTGGGAATTGGCATAACTGATGATACACCTGCCAGGGCTGATGACCCTGCCTGCACTATACCCACACCATGCCCCCTTTTCTGAAAGTGGTGAAAATGGCACAAAAACGCCACTTGTGCAAAAACCCACAGTTTGCAAATTGATTGTAGCTAAAAAAAAAAGTTTGATTTTGTTTAGAGGACCTTTCATGGGATTATGTGTTAGAAACTGATATGCTTACCAGATAGGGCGGCCCCTACAGATGCAAGCACTACAAACCCCTACGTTCTGCTCTTGTGTCCCCCGCTGTTTGAGGCGCCAGATATGTTAATTTAGACCATTGGTACAGGGGGGAGGAGATGGCTGGGATCTCAATGGGCGTCTCCTTCTCCTTGGCTGTAGCACGGTCCAGTCGCAGAGGCAGGGGGAAGGTGAGCAGTTTTGAGAAACCCAGCCATCTCTTCCTCCCTGTACCGACGGTCTAAATTTACATAACAGGCGCCCAAATCAGCGGGGAACACAGTAGTGGAAGGGACCGGTATTTTAGAAAAAAAAGTGCTTGCATCTGTAGGGGTCGCCCTATTTGGTAAGCATACCAGTTTCTAACACATAAATCCTGTGGAAGGTCCTCTTTAAGGTTGTCTGGTTTTTCAGCTAAACCGTTTAGCTGCAATTTACTTGAAAGTCACCTGCGGTCCAGCCCCATTGCATCAGTCAGCCTTAAAGGGGTTAAATAGAAATTCAAACAGCCCCTCTAAATCTGATAAAACAACAGACGAATCATATCTCTCTCCATGACTTGTAACTGTAACCCTGTCACGATGCAGACAGCCTGTCCAGATAAAGTTCCCCTGGGCTATCTCCAGTTAAGTGGTGTGCCGTGGCAAGTACCTGAGCATATTTATGTGTATAGGCACAATATACGATACAAAAGACATTTTGTTTAAAAAACAAAACAAAAACACATACGTTAACATAACCTCTACATACAGATGTGTCTATCCTAATTTGGATAAGGACTCTAATTTCTAATAACACCAGTTCGATACAGTATTACAATATTCTCGCAAAACTTCCGGCAGGCTGCATTACACAACACAACCACTGGGTGGCTGTACATAGACACATATAGAATAGACATCTCATGACACCATATCACAAAATAACGTTGTTTTTGAAAAGCTGGTCATATCATGACTTGCCTATCAGGACATATCCAGCCAGGAAGAAAAGTAAGGAAGGGAACACATCTGTATGTCATATCCCCCTCTAACCATCACAAGATCACATTATCCATTATATTTATGTATGTGTGTGTGTGTATATATATATATATATATATATATATATAGTGTAGGTCTGCGAGGAACAGCGTACAAACCAAGAAGCAAACCACGGTCACAATTGTGTTCCTCTCCTGTGGTTTGTTGTGTCAGTGAGAAGTTTACAGGGGAAATAAGCCGTATGTTTGAGAAGGCGAGCATTTGTACAATTACACAGGCATTCTTTTTTAATACTCTAATTAGGGCAATTAGCTGCGCACTGAAGCCGACTGCTCCCTCTCCTCTGTAGTTGACAGTGCGTGCTGAAAATCACTGCTAATGTTCTGAACCAAAAATAGAAGCACTTGTAGCATTCATTTCTAAGGTTGTGAACAGTTCTATATGTTAATTGTGTTAATCAAGCCCCAAATCCCTCGCTCGGAGCAGTCATTCTCATCCAGAGCATGCAGGATCTGGTGATAAACTGCGCTGTGTTCTGGAGACAGCACGACTGTGGCAGGACAATTAAGCAGTTTGACAGCTATGTATACTCTTTT
The DNA here is from genome assembly GCF_905171765.1 of Bufo bufo. Taxonomy (NCBI): domain Eukaryota; kingdom Metazoa; phylum Chordata; class Amphibia; order Anura; family Bufonidae; genus Bufo; species Bufo bufo. The sequence continues at coordinate 195,279,521 of NC_053392.1, read as the reverse complement.
AATGCATTCAATACAGGATCATCCTCTTACAGCATCACATTCCCAAGACAGCAAATCAATGAAGTACAAAAGCTTTAAGGACAGCCAGAGCTCGGATCCAGCTTTCATGGTAAACGTGCCCCAGGTTAAAGTGACATAACATCTTTTCACTCTGTTTCATCTCATATTTGTTATAAATGCTGTGGAGATCGTAAAATGCATTGTGGAAGAATTAGAGATCGGCAGGTTGTTTTTGTGCAGCGCTTGTTAATGGAACAGTAAAGGTAGGGTACATCACCGCACCTTTGTAAATGAAAAATGGTTGTTGACTTAGCGTACAACCATTTAATAGTGTTAGCTACTGAAGCTCCCTAAGGCTATGTTCACACATGGCAGATTTGTTCCAGAAAGTTGTACCGCTGAAAGAGTTCAGTACATCTGGTTTGGGTTGTTTTTGGTGGCAAGCACATGATTTTTCGTAAAGCTCGTTCAGATGAATGGGGCAGTTTCGGACATGTCAATTCACCCTAATGGTTCTAGGCTATCTCTCAGAGTGCGTGATACGAATGCAAATGAAGGGTTTGCTAAGTCTGCCGTTTTTAGTTTCCTTCAAGGTTTCTATTATTTATCAATCGCGGAAAGCTGCAGAGAAGATACGAATCAGATTATCCACTCTCTGAATGCCGTAGAGCCTGCTTTGTCATTAGGAATCCAGTGATGTCATCAATAAAGTCGCAAGTTTCCATGGCCACTGCTTGAATGCTGGAGCAGTGGCTTCTGTTTACGGACACGCAGCGCTCTTATAATGAGCGTCATTCCTTGAGGGCACTAAGTGAAAGATTTATTAACGCTGTAACGATGTAGCATTAAATAGGCGCAAATTATGGTGCATGTCATGTTTACACCATCATTTGCAACTTTTTGAGCTTCTCACCACTTTTCTACAGTGGCAGAAGGGAGCAGGGCTTAGTGAGTGGGCGGAGCCTCAGACGCCCGCCAGATTTATTATAATGTACACCAGAAACCAGTGTCATTATAGCTGTAGTAGAGCTGAATTTCTAGAGCACGAGAGCCAGGGATTCACCTAATTTATTAAGAGGCATCTACTTATTAATAAATGAGGCCATCTTACAATGATCCACGGGGATCAAGGCCGATGGGAAAGGCAGTCTTCATCAATCTCCCCAAATAGTTTTGGGCTGTCTTAGTCCAGCTGGTGGTAACATAACAGTGACATGCAGTGCATCAGGCTATGTTCACATCACACTAATTCTATGGACGATACATGCGCTGGAAAAAGCTCCAGCCTGACAGAGGCCGAAAGAGCATCATTTAACCTCTGTCAGAACAGCGTATGTCAGTATACAGGTTGACTACATTCTATACAGAGGTATACAGACAAAGGCATATATCATGCTGTGTAAGTGTTTTATTATGTCATCCTACCAGTGACATATTCCACTGTATGCCTATCCAGTGGGGTACATCACAGTCTTCCATCAAGCTATACCTACAATGTAGCTTCCAAACTTGATAAGATCAGAGCCATAACCCTTTTTCTGCCAGGGGTGTTTGGACACTCTGCACCTCTGGTCGACAGTACAATGTTATCAGATTTGACATGTACAGAAAAAACGTAGCACGGCCACCGCTGCTGGGCCCCTGGAAACGAGCAGTGTATAATGTGATGGAAAAATGAATCCAGCCAGCAAAGGAAGCAATATGGACAATCACAATACATTAGTGTCTTGTATTAACTTTCTCTACATGATAAATGCATTTACTGAAGTGATACCACTGCTTTACGGTTAGGCTCAGATACAGGTGGATGGAAAGGGGTCGCTGTTTGTTTGTCAGTGTGTAAGTGACTCAAACAGTAAAAAGAAAAGGGATCCAAGCTGCAATGTGTTTGTGTAAGAGCCAGGTTTTCCATTAGACACAAGAAGCCCATGCCTATAGTTGGCCAAGTTGGAAAAGGCACCGGCTCCTCAGGGTCAGGGACTCACAATGTGTACTGTGCGCGCAGTGCAGCTCTAAATAATATACAGGATAATGTGCACGCACACAAATCGCATCCTCATTATCTGCGGGGTCTCTTCATTAACATGAAAACCAAGTAGTAAAATATATCTTATTTTAAAAGCAATTTTTTTAAATCAGCAGGATCCTAACAGAAAGGCTAAGGGGGTTTTCTGTGTAATAGCCCATTGAGTAATACTTATGATAACACAACAACCCCTTCTGCACTGATGGCTCGGGGTTCCCCGGTGTCTTTGTTCACCGAGCTGCAGTAATAATGACATGTTCACATGTAGCCAATCGCTGACAGTAGCTGTGAACTCAGTGGTCACCATTATGGCTAGTGATTGGCTGCAGTGGTCACTTGGTACATCTCCTATCATCACTAGAGCCCCGGATAGGGACCAGGTATTGATAAGGTGGATATTATGTTATGGACAACCTGTTTAAGAAACACATGCGCTGATGTGAAGAGAACCTTAGGGTATGTTCAGGCAACAATCTACTGTGTGGAAAAATCTGCTGCAGATTTGCAGCTTGATCTTCGCTTGCATTATCCGCATTCAGTGGGACTAGACCAGTGATGGCTAACCTCCGGCACTCCAGCTGTGGTGAAACTACGACTCCCAGCATGCTCCATTCATTTCTTTGGAGTTCTGAGAACAGCCAAGCAAGTGTGCATCTTGGGAGTTGTAGTTTTACCACAGCTGGAGGTGCCGGAGGGTTAGGCATCACAGGACTAGACCATGTGTGGTTACCCAACGCAGTTTCCTTGCACAATGTCCCATCCTGACACAAATTTCAAATCTACGGGGAAAAGAGTCTTCAAGCATATAACGTGAATGTGCATTGGGAATAGTGAGGCACGGATTTTGTATGTTTTGTCCCAAAAACGTATCATTCTATAGATCCCGAAGCCTCTGCGTGTTCCTGTGGCTACACACTGATACACACCTAATGGTTAAAATGATGGGTAATGGCAACATTATACGTTTCAGCCTAGGCTGTGTTCACATTTTCATTAGGCTTTCTGTTCTGATCCGTCAGAAGAACAGAAAAATGAGAAGAAAAAAAAACATCTGTTTTTGTCAGTTCCGTCAGAAATCTGTTATTTTTAACTGGGGACAAAATACTAACTGCTGTACTTTTTCTTCCATCAAAATAACTGAAATCTCATGGATCTGATGCAAACTGAGCCAACTGCAGCTCGAATAAGGCTATTTTCACACTCTCTGGAGTGCAGTGTTCTAATTGTCTGGCTGAATCCTGGCATATTTGCTGGGTAGCGGCCGGATCTCCACCAGACCAGTCAGAGGGGTCATCGGGCATTAAAAGGATTGTCTTACGTCAGCAAATGGCATTTATAATGTAGAGAAAGTTAATACAAGACACTTACTAATGTATTGTTATTGTCCATTTTGCTTCCTTTGCTGGCTGGATTCATTTTTCCATCACATTATACACTGATCGTTTCCATGGTCACGACCACTCTGTAATCCAGCATTGGTGGTCGTTCTTGTACAATATAGGAAAAAGCACCGGCCTCTCTGGTGTTTGGGACCACGGGGGTGCGCATAGTCCAGCACTATTTTCTATAGTGTGCAAGCACGACCACTGCTGCTGGATTGCAGGGTGGTCGTAACCATGGAGAAATGAATCTAGCCAGCAAAGGAGGCAATATGGACAATGGACAATACATTAGTAAGTGCCTTGTATTAACTTTGTCTACATGATGAATGTCATTTTCTGAGGTGAGACAACCCCTTTAATGTAGCATCTGCCAATGCTGGAGCCAGAGATTTTAGCAGGCTGTTCTCTACTACTAATGGCGGTGTGAAAGAAGACCAAAAGCAGATCCATTTGATGGATCAGAAGAACAGAGAGTTCAACATGAATGTGAGCGCAGCCTGATATGCAATATTCATCTGCGTTATCAAGGGATGATATGATATGGTAAGAATATACCGCTGAATGCAAACAACCCCATAGCATCATTGACACTCCATTTGGTAACATGGACTGGTAGTAGGATTTTCTTTCGTTTTTCCAGTTTTCATGTGAGAGAAGTTACATTTTGAAATAATTTCAGATCCTATATAGCTAAAACGTTTCAGTTTTTAACAAGTGCCGTTATCATCAGTGACATGGGGACACATGGAAGTCTGTGACAAGGAATCAGCTGCAGCACCACATTCATATTCATACGATATCATGCCAAGTATTGCTGGAATATTGCATCCTCTTATGTACTTTTGACAGTGTAGAAATGAGAATCCAAAGCGCGTGCTGAGAATAATACGGTGACCTTAATTTCTGTCTGAGCGCTCCATTTTTTATTATGTCCCACTTGTAGGGGGGATTACATGTAGACATTAAGTGCCACTATCATGTAAGCGTTTCGTCAAGGGTGGCAAGCATTGCTCGGTGTGACTCGATTATATAGTATTCCTGTACCAAGAGACACACCGGTTTGGATAGAGATGAGAAATGTTACACACTCAGCTGGTTAAATGCTGGAGGGGATTGCGAGAATGTCTCATCCTGAATACTATATCAAAAATATATATCTCTTTATCTTGTTGCCTTAAAAAACATCATTAGCCGGCAGCAGAATGTGATGGTTGGATAAATAATTTCTGCGGCATAAATATCTGACAGTAACCGCCCAGGAACCATGTTTCATCCTCTGGTTTCATTGATTCTTACTGAGCTAAAACAAATATTTCTTAAAATATTAATAAAAGAAGAAAAATTGTTGTGGTGTCACTTTTTACTTTAGGAGCTGCAGAGCACTGTCGTCAAACAGCCAAACCGGATATCGAATATCAAGGCTTTACGGGATTCTTCATGCTGGATATTGACCCTGTGGAGGTTAAAGCTGAGCATTGCCTACCACAGACCCCTGATATCACTGCAGCAGATGAGAAGGTCACCTATACAGGTAAGAGCCAAAGGGCAATATACAATGTTCATAGCGATGACAAAGATCCAGACGCCATATAGATTAATATAAATACGTTATTAACATGAATGCATCAGTATAATATATACTTACCTGCTCCTTCAGTCCACCCTGCCTTCACTGTGCTCCAATACCTACTTGTAAAGTTCCGGAATGGACGGGGGTCCCGTGTGCCGCTGCAGCCAATGACTGCCCACAGCAGTGATCTGTCCCCCCAGAACATCACTGGTCAGCAGGGATTGGAGAGCAGCATGGGAAATATTCTAACACTTTTGTAATGACATGTAATTAAACATTTAATCTAGCCACTGAGTAATTCAATAAAATGTATTAGCATAGTGCCACCTGCTGTTTGTTTTTTCCATATTTCCATGTCCGCTTCACTGAGGTGGTCGCACATGCTTAGTTTCATCCTTCAACTGCCACCAGCCATATCTTCTGTTAGACGCAGTGACAGTTACAGAGAGAGTGATTCAACAGATAGGACACACCTGAGAAAGGACTTGTCCCCGAGCTGTGAATGGGAGAGCGCTGCAGCAGATAGGACACACCTGAGAAAGGACTTGTCCCGAGCTGTGAATGGGAAAGAGCTGCAGCAGACAGGACCACACCTGAGAAAGGACTTGTCCCTGAACTGTGAAGGGGAGAGCGCTGCAGCAGATAGGACACACCTGAGAAAGGACTTGTCCCTGAACTGTGAATGGGAGAGCGCTGCAGCAGATAGGACACACCTGAGAAAGGACTTGTCCCTGAGCTGTGAAGGGGAGAGGGCTGCAGCAGATACGCACACACCTGAGAAAGGACTTGTCCCCGAGCTGTGAATGGGAGAGAGCTGCAGCAGATAGGACACACCTGAGAAAGGACTTGTACCCGAGCTGTGAAGGGGAGAGTGCTGCAGCAGATAGGACACACCTGAGAAAGGACTTGGTCCCCGAGCTGTGAATGGGAGAGCGCTGCAGCAGATAGGACACACCTGAGAAAGGACTTGTCCCCGAGCTGTGAAGGGGAGAGCGCTGCAGCAGATAGGACACACCTGAGAAAGAACTTGTCCCCGAGCTGTGAATGGGGAGAGCGCTGCAGCAGATAGGACACACCTGAGAAAGGACTTGTCCCTGAACTGTGAAGGGGAGAGCGCTTGCAGCAGATAGGACACACCTGAGAAAGGACTTGTCCCCGAGCTGTGAATGGGGAAAGAGCTGCAGCAGATAGGACACACCTGAGAAAGGACTTGTCCCCGAGCTGTGAATGGGAGAGCGCTGCAGCAGATAGGACACACCTGAGAAAGGACTTGTCCCTGAACTGTGAATGGGAAAGAGCTGCAGCAGACAGGACACACCTGAGAAAGGACTTGTCCCCGAGCTGTGAATAAGAGAGCGCTGCAGCAGATAGGACACACCTGAGAAAGGACTTGTCCTGAGCTGTGAATGGGAAAGAGCTGCAGCAGACAGGACACACCTGAGAAAGGACTTGTCCCTGAGCTGTGAATGGGAGAGCGCTGCAGCAGACAGGACACACCTGAGAAAGGACTTGTCCCCGAGCTGTGAATGGAAAGAGCTGCAGCAGATAGGACACACCTGAGAAAGGACTTGTCCCTGAACTGTGAATGGGAAAGAGCTGCAGCAGACAGGACACACCTGAGAAAGGACTTGTCCCCGAGCTGTGAAGGGGAGAGAGCTGCAGCAGATAGGACACACCTGAGAAAGGACTTGTCCCTGAACTGTGAATGGGAGAGCGCTGCAGCAGACAGGACACACCTGAGAAAGGACTTGTCCCCTAGCTGTGAATAAGAGAGCGCTGCAGCAGATAGGACACACCTGAGAAAGGACTTGTCCCCGAGCTGTGAATGGGAGAGCGCTGCAGCAGATAGGACACACCTGAGAAAGGACTTGTCCCCGAGCTGTGAATGGGAGAGCGCTGCAGCAGACAGGACACACCTGAGAAAGGACTTGTCCCCGAGCTGTGAATGGGAGAGAGCTGCAGCAGATAGGACACACCTGAGAAAGGACTTGTCCCCGAGCTGTAAATGGGAGAGCGCTGCAGCAGATAGGACACACCTGAGAAAGGACTTGTCCCTGAGCTGTGAAGGGGAGAGGGCTGCAGCAGATACGACACACCTGAGAAAGGACTTGTCCCCGAGCTGTGAATGGGAGAGAGCTGCAGCAGATAGGACACACCTGAGAAAGGACTTGTACCCGAGCTGTGAAGGGGAGAGTGCTGCAGCAGATAGGACACACCTGAGAAAGGACTTGTCCCCGAGCTGTGAATGGGAGAGCGCTGCAGCAGATAGGACCACACCTGAGAAAGGACTTGTCCCCGAGCTGTGAAGGGGAGAGCGCTGCAGCAGATAGGACACACCCTGAGAAAGGACTTGTCCCCGAGCTGTGAATGGGAGAGAGCTGCAGCAGACAGGACACACCTGAGAAAAGACTTGTCCCTGAGCTGTGAAGGGGAGAGCGCTGCAGCAGATAGGACACACCTGAGAAAAGACTTGTCCCCGAGCTGTGAATGGGAGAGCGCTGCAGCAGATAGGACACACCTGAGAAAAGACTTGTCCCTGAGCTGTGAAGGGGAGAGCGCTGCAGCAGATAGGACACACCTGAGAAAAGACTTGTCCCTGAGCTGTGAATAGGAGAGAGCGGCAGCAGAAAGGACACACCTGAGAAAGGACTTGTCCCTGAGCTGTGAATGGGAGAGCGCTGCAGCAGATAGGACACACCTGAGAAAGGACTTGTCCCGAGCTGTGAAGGGGAGAGCGCTGCAGCAGATAGGACACACCTGAGAAAGGACTTGTCCCCGAGCTGTAAATGGGAGAGCGCTGCAGCAGATAGGACACACCTGAGAAAGGACTTGTCATAGTGGAGGGTCTGTGACAATGACCCCCGACTATTAATTATATGCGAGTGGTATGTTGATGCCGATCGCAACAGACGCGACCGGCTCCACCCACTCAGCCTTCTGGAAGCGCTGATATGTCTGCCCGAACTGACATCTGCTAGTCCCGCCCATCCACCGTCTCTGACCTATAGGAGATGCGATGGGGAGTAAGACGCGGATACTGGGCATACTCTTCCGGCGCTCCCGACTGATGACGCGGGCCCATGTGACGTACGCTGCGGGCCGCATCGTCAGTCTGTGCTCATGCGACCACGTGACTGTGACGAGTTTTTGGTCATCAGACTGCGCCTAGCATTAAGCGATGGGCGCACGCATGCACAGCCTGACTCCGCCCCCTTACCTTTTAAAAACAGAAGCGGCGCATACCATAGCGCTGCCAGACGCCATACACCCGGCCTCATACAAACAAAGTGATGCCGGTCCGGCCAGACGGATGCCACACGCACCTAGGCCTACTGTAAGTAGTTACCAGCTGATTTTCGTGTCCCCACCTATAAGCCTGGATAGTGTTTATTCACACATCGGCATTAGGTGGTCATCGTGCTTGCTTGTATATGTTTTTTTATCAGACACATTACTTTACAGCAGTTTATAGGGCTTCTTGTATTCCCTTTTCTTTGTGTGTTTCAGATGTTCCTGAACTCTGCCATACGCACTCTAGCTACAGTTACCACGCTACTTATCCATTAGTGGTTAGAGGTAGCCAGCACCTCACTCACATCTGCCTAGCATAAAGCATAGCTTCCTCTGTGACTATGAGGTCATTCTTAGTGTTAATAGACTAAGCTTTTTCAGTCTGCCCCGGCCCACCTAGGTTCAGCAGCACATCACTGACACTGAGTGGCCTAGGAGGCAACTATTAGTACTCACCCCCGTCCCCTGATGATTCTAGGGGTTGCTTGTAGTGCTATATATTTTCCGTGTATGTTCTATTTGAAGAAACGCGTAGGAACATAGGAACATACCCCCTATCCGTTTACGGTTTCACCATTTACTCTAGTCTCACTAGTTTAGGTGTTCCACACACCACCCTGGCAGGGTCTCATAGGGACCTTATACCAGGGTCAGGTTCCGGACGGGACCACCCCTTGCGGGGCACGGATCCCGTGTTAGGGAATTAGGGTCATAGTAGGCCAAGCAGGGTACAACAGGGACAGTTCACTCTCCCTGCGGACCCTGACCAGGATTGACCTAATCTATGAAGAACCCCTCCCTCGCTTTTTTGAACACCTTATCCACGTGCTGAGAACAGATCTCTTGTCCGGGCGTCCCCTGTGTCCGGTGGACACATGTATGGTCCGACCTCACACCGGTAAGATCCACCCTTATCTACCCTGACTGGGCAATTACCCATTCCCACTTGGGATTCGGGACGCCCACGCTGGGGTGTTTCTTAGCACCTCCTGTGGCTCCTCTTGACCTCTGGGGTCCACACAGCTCTATTAAGGGCCTGCCCTAGGGACTCCGAGTACCGCGACCCGCAATCCTGCGGCTCTCTGGTACCCAGGTCCCGACTGTGTTTGTTTGTCTTTATATGTTTGTAAGGGGATCATATATATACGTTTTAGTTATATCAATAAATACCTTGTTTTAATTGTCTACTGCCCCTTTGATTTTTCCTATTACACACCTGAGAAAGGACTTGTCCCTGAGCTGTGAAGGGGAGAGTGCTGCAGCAGATAGGACACACCTGAGAAAGGACTTGTCCCTGAGCTGTGAATAGGAGAGAGCTGCAGCAGATAGGACACAGCTGAGAAAGGACTTGTACCCGAGCTGTGAATGGGAGAGCGCTGCAGCAGATAGGACACACCTGAGAAAGGACTTGTCCCCGAGCTGTGAAGGGGAGAGCGCTGCAGCAGATAGGACACACCTGAGAAGGACTTGTCCCCGAGCTGTGAATGGGAGAGCGCTGCAGCAGATAGGACACACTGAGAAAGGACTTGTCCCCGAGCTGTAAATGGGAGAGCGCTGCAGCAGATAGGACACACCTGAGAAAGGACTTGTCCCCGAGCTGTGAATGGGAGAGCACTGCAGCAGATAGGACACACCTGAGAAAGGACTTGTCCCCGAGCTGTGAATGGGAGAGCGCTGCAGCAGATAGGACACACCTGAGAAAGGACTTGTCCCCGAGCTGTGAATGGGAGAGAGCTGCAGCAGACAGGACACACCTGAGAAAGGACTTGTCCCCGAGCTGTGAATGGGAGAGCTCTGCAGCAGATAGGACACACCTGAGAAATTACTTGTCCCCGAGCTGTGAATGGGAGAGCTCTGCAGCAGATAGGACACACCTGAGAAATGACTTGTCCCTGAGCTGTGAAGGGGAGAGCGCTGCAGCAGATAGGACACCACCTGAGAAAGGACTTGTCCCCGAGCTGTGAATGGGAGAGCTCTGCAGCAGATAGGACACACCTGAGAAATGACTTGTCCCTGAGCTGTGAAGGGGAGAGCGCTGCAGCAGATAGGACACACCTGAGAAATGACTTGTCCCCGAGCTGTGAAGGGGAGAGGGCTGCAGCAGATAGGACACACCTGAGAAAGGACTTGTCCCCGAGCTGTGAATGGGAGAGCGCTGCAGCAGACAGGACACACCTGAGAAAGGACTTGTCCCCGAGCTGTGAAAGGGAGAGCGCTGCAGCAGATAGGACACACCTGAGAAAGGACTTGTCCCCGAGCTGTGAATGGGAGAGAGCTGCAGCAAATGGGACACACCTGAGAAAAGGACTTGTCCCCGAGCTGTGAAGCGGAGGAGCGCTGCAGCAGATAGGACACACCTGAGAAAGGACTTGTCCCCGAGCTGTGAAGGGGAGAGCGCTGCAGCAGATAGGACACACCTGAGAAAGGACTTGTCCCGAGCTGTGAATGGGAGAGAGCGGCAGCAGATAGGACACACCTGAGAAAGGACTTGTCCCCGAGCTGTGAATGGGAGAGAGCTGCAGCAGACAGGACACACCTGAGAAAGGACTTGTCCCCGAGCTGTGAATGGGAGAGAGCTGCAGCAGATAGGACACACCTGAGAAAGGACTTGTCCCCGAGCTGTGAAGGGGAGAGCGCTGCAGCAGACAGGACACACCTGAGAAAGGACTTGTCCCTGAGCTGTGAAGGGGAGAGGGCTGCAGCAGATAGGACACACCTGAGAAAGGACTTGTCCCCGAGCTGTGAATGGGAGAGAGCTGCAGCAGACAGGACACACCTGAGAAAGGACTTGTCCCCGAGCTGTGAAGGGGAGAGCGCTGCAGCAGATAGGACACACCTGAGAAAGGACTTGTCCCCGAGCTGTGAATGGGAGAGCTCTGCAGCAGATAGGACACACCTGAGAAATGACTTGTCCCTGAGCTGTGAAGGGGAGAGGGCTGCAGCAGATAGGACACACCTGAGAAAGGACTTGTCCCCGAGCTGTGAATGGGAGAGAGCTGCAGCAGACAGGACACACCTGAGAAAGGACTTGTCCCCGAGCTGTGAATGGGAGAGAGCTGCAGCAAATGGGACACACCTGAGAAAGGACTTGTCCCCGAGCTGTGAAGCGGAGAGCGCTGCAGCAGATAGGACACACCTGAGAAAGGACTTGTCCCCGAGCTGTGAAGGGGAGAGCGCTGCAGCAGATAGGACACACCTGAGAAAGGACTTGTCCCCGAGCTGTGAATGGGAGAGAGCGGCAGCAGATAGGACACACCTGAGAAAGGACTTGTCCCCGAGCTGTGAATGGGAGAGAGCTGCAGCAGACAGGACACACCTGAGAAAGGACTTGTCCCCGAGCTGTGAATGGGAGAGAGCTGCAGCAGATAGGACACACCTGAGAAAGGACTTGTCCCCGAGCTGTGAATGGGAGAGCGCTGCAGCAGATAGGACACACCTGAGAAAGGACTTGTCCCCGAGCTGTGAAGGGGAGAGCGCTGCAGCAGACAGGACACACCTGAGAAAGGACTTGTCCCCGAGCTGTGAAGGGGAGAGCGCTGCAGCAGATAGGACACACCTGAGAAAGGACTTGTCCCCGAGCTGTGAATGGGAGAGCGCTGCAGCAGATAGGACACACCTGAGAAAGGACTTGTCCCCGAGCTGTGAATGGGAGAGCTCTGCAGCAGATAGGACACACCTGAGAAAGGACTTGTCCCCGAGCTGTGAAGGGGAGAGCGCTGCAGCAGATATGACACACCTGACAAAGGAATTGTCCCTGAGCTGTGAAGCGGAGAGCGCTGCAGCAGATAGGACATACCTGAGAAAGGACTTGTCCCCGAGCTGTGAAGGGGAGAGCGCTGCAGCAGATAGGACACACCTGAGAAAGGACTTGTCCCCGAGCTGTGAATGGGAGAGCGCTGCAGCAGATAGGACACACCTGAGAAAGGACTTGTCCCCGAGCTGTGAAGGGGAGAGCGCAGCAGCAGACAGGACACACCTGAGAAAGGACTTGTCCCCGAGCTGTGAAGGGGAGAGCGCTGCAGCAGATAGGACACACCTGAGAAAGGACTTGTCCCCGAGCTGTGAATGGGAGAGCTCTGCAGCAGATACGACACACCTGAGAAAGGACTTGTCCCCGAGCTGTGAATGGGAGAGCGCTGCAGCAGATAGGACACACCTGAGAAAGGACTTGTCCCCGAGCTGTGAATGGGAGAGAGCTGCAGCAGACAGGACACACATGAGAAAGGACTTGTCCCCGAGCTGTGAATGGGAGAGAGCTGCAGCAGATAGGACACACCTGAGAAAGGACTTGTCCCCGAGCTGTGAATGGGAGAGCGCTGCAGCAGATAGGACACACCTGAGAAAGGACTTGTCCCTGAGCTGTGAAGGGGAGAGCGCTGCAGCAGACAGGACACACCTGAGAAAGGACTTGTCCCCGAGCTGTGAAGGGGAGAGCGCTGCAGCAGATAGGACACACCTGAGAAAGGACTTGTCCCCGAGCTGTGAATGGGAGAGCTCTGCAGCAGATAGGACACACCTGAGAAATGACTTGTCCCTGAGCTGTGAAGGGGAGAGGGCTGCAGCAGATAGGACACACCTGAGAAAGGACTTGTCCCCGAGCTGTGAATGGGAGAGAGCTGCAGCAGACAGGACACACCTGAGAAAGGACTTGTCCCCCGAGCTGTGAATGGGAGAGAGCTGCAGCAGATAGGACACACCTGAGAAAGGACTTGTCCCCCGAGCTGTGAATGGGAGAGCGCTGCAGCAGATAGGACACACCTGAGAAAGGACTTGTCCCCGAGCTGTGAATGGGAGAGCGCTGCAGCAGATAGGACACACCTGAGAAAGGACTTGTCTCCGAGCTGTGAATGGGAGAGCGCTGCAGCAGATAGGACACACCTGAGAAAGGACTTGTCCTAGAGCTGTGAATGGGAGAGCGCTGCAGCAGATAGGACACACCTGAGAAAGGACTTGTCCCCGAGCTGTGAATGGGAGAGCGCTGCAGCAGATAGGACACACCTGAGAAAGGACTTGTCCCCGAGCTGTGAATGGGAGAGAGCTGCAGCAGATAGGACACACCTGAGAAAGGACTTGTCCCCGAGCTGTGAATGGGAGAGCGCTGCAGCAGATAGGACACACCTGAGAAAGGACTTGTCCCCGAGCTGTGAATGGGAGAGCGCTGCAGCAGATAGGACACACCTGAGAAAGGACTTGTCCCCGAGCTGTGAAGGGGAGAGCGCTGCAGCAGATAGGACACACCTGAGAAAGGACTTGTCCCCGAGCTGTGAATGGGAGAGCGCTGCAGCAGATGGGACACACCTGAGAAAGGACTTGTCCCCGAGCTGTGAAGGGAGAGCGCTGCAGCAGATAGGACACACCTGAGAAAGGACTTGTCCCCGAGCTGTGAAGGGGAGAGCGCTGCAGCAGATAGGACACACCTGAGAAAGGACTTGTCCCAGAGCTGTGAATGGGAGAGCGCTGCAGCAGATAGGACACACCTGAGAAAGGACTTGTCCCCGAGCTGTGAATGGGAGAGCGCTGCAGCAGATAGGACACACCTGAGAAAGGACTTGTCCCCGAGCTGTGAATGGGAGAGCGCTGCAGCAGATAGGACACACCTGAGAAAGGACTTGTCCCCGAGCTGTGAAGGGGAGAGCGCTGCAGCAGATAGGACACACCTGAGAAAGGACTTGTCCCCGAGCTGTGAAGGGGAGAGCGCTGCAGCAGATAGGACACACCTGAGAAAGGACTTGTCCCCGAGCTGTGAATGGGAGAGCGCTGCAGCAGATAGGACACACCTGAGAAAGGACTTGTCCCCGAGCTGTGAATGGGAGAGCGCTGCAGCAGATAGGACACACCTGAGAAAGGACTTGTCCCGAGCTGTGAAGGGGAGAGCGCTGCAGCAGAAAGGACACACCTGAGAAAGGACTTGTCCCCGAGCTGTGAATGGGAGAGCGCTGCAGCAGATAGGACACACCTGAGAAAGGACTTGTCCCCGAGCTGTGAATGGGAGAGCGCTGCAGCAGATAGGACACACCTGAGAAAGGACTTGTCCCCGAGCTGTGAATGGGAGAGCGCTGCAGCAGATGGGACACACCTGAGAAAGGACTTGTCCCCGAGCTGTGAATGGGAGAGCGCTGCAGCAGATAGGACACACCTGAGAAAGGACTTGTCCCCGAGCTGTGAATGGGAGAGCGCTGCAGCAGATAGGACACACCTGAGAAAGGACTTGTCCCTGAGCTGTGAAGGGGAGAGGGCTGCAGCAGATAGGACACACCTGAGAAAGGACTTGTCCCCGAGCTGTGAATGGGAGAGAGCTGCAGCAGACAGGACACACCTGAGAAAGGACTTGTCCCCGAGCTGTGAATGGGAGAGCGCTGCAGCAGATAGGACACACACCCTGAGCTGTGATAGAGAGAGAACTTGAAGTAAATCCAGCACAGCAATTGGAGCAATGAATGAGATCTTTGGATCCATGTCTGGTACAGGGCTGGTCCTTTCATTGTTAGAAAGGTATTGTCATGTACTATATGATGTCTGATTTTACATTTTTACATCAATCATGACATAACCCCCTTAATGCCAGTGTCAGAATGTGTGTGTGTACTACTGCTCCCAGCGTGCTTTCTCACACAGCCAGGGCACCGTAGGTAAGTGTTATACAGGAGGAGCCAATGTGAGGCATAAAAGATTGATTATTATTCGGATATATTTAGTCGGTTATAGCTGGCACAGTTAGCTGGCGTTTGTTTCCTCACAATTCTGAACGCACAAACTGAACAAAAGAAAAAAAAAAAAGAAAAAGCTCAGCAAATTATTCCAAAATGCATCTAGTAGTTTTAAGATTACGATATCCAAAACCAATTGTTATTTTCCTTGCCCATCTTTCTGCTTCACGAGAGGTTTGCTTAGCAAAACAGCTTAGCCTGTACTTTTTCTTCTCTTTTTAAGTGGAAGTAAAATACATGGTATTGTTGTGGCTTCTTGCTTTTTATGCTTCTCATCTCCTTGACACTTGCACTAACTCATTTTTCATTCCTGCACTTTTACAAGGATGATACAAAGATATGATAAATCAATCCTGTTTGCGGACGTGAAATAGAAACATCAGCGGTAAAAAAAAAAAACAACCAAAAAAAGCACAACAGGAAAAGAGAATGCGCCAAAACCAAAGTAAAGCAATAATAAAACAACAACAGTAATCATAAAAATGAATTCTTTTCTCCTACTCCTTCCTTTTGGCTAAAATATGTGGGTAATTAGGTCTCAAACAAGCAGCATGAGATATGACTCCTTCAAAGTAACAAACAGAAAACCTTTCATTCCTGTAAAAAAAATAAAAATAAAAAAATCCCAGGAAGTCTCCTTTCTGATACAGTAAAAAATATTATAATGAGTGCTTTGTGGGCACCGCTGTACCAATTACCCAGCTTGTTCTTGTGTTCTGCGAATGCCAGACTTTTAGTTCACTTATTATCGGAGCATAAAACGGAAAGCACGGCCTCATACAATTTTAATTGTAATGTGACTTTAACATTTAGTTTATGACTGTTAATGTGGATCCAGCTTCCAGTTCCTAAATCATATATTTACACCTTGTGTCCAGGAATTTATTCCACTACCCTTTTATTTCCTGTCTTTTTAATTAAAAGCATGAGTTAGCTACATGCCTATGCTTTAATATGAACCTGACTTTATTTTCAGGAAATTCAATTCCAAAAATAGCACAGATTGGGCCAGGCCCTCAGGCAGGTGTACGCGGGCTGAAGACATCCCTGTCCTTAGGGTCAAAACAGTCTCTGTCATCTAAACTCTCTAAATCTGTATAGATAGTTGGTCTGGGAAGGAAAGTTGATATTTTTTAATTACATTGGTTAGATCTGTAGTCTGGGGAGGGACAACACAACAAGGCAGGGTCAGTAATACCATAGCGCAAAATACTGTCCCATCAGAATTGTATACCATAGTGCAGCACAATATAGAATAAAGAGTTTTCAGAGATTTTTTTTACTGATGACCTGTCCTCTGGATACAGAAGGTCATGAGTATCTGATCGATGGGGGTCCAACACCCGGGACCCCCACCAATCAGCTGTTTTGAGAAGGCAGCAGCACTACTGTACATTGTATAGCTTCCCTGCTTGGTATTGCAGCTCAGCCCCATTCACCTGAATGGGACTGAGCTGCTCCGAGGCCACGTGATCAATGAACGTGTCATCACTTGGACTAGGAAATGCAGAGAGAAAGCTGCGGCTCTCACATGACCACCTCTGCCCTCCATCAGCAGCCATTTTATGGACAGGACCGCTGTGTGGACAGCACAAAAGACATTGTAAGCAAGGGAGCATACCTTATAAACTACAGAAAATGGTGCATAATTTCAACAAATGCTATTTTAGTAAGTGTCGTATAATCATCTTACAAACGCATTGGTCAACAGTAACCAGAAAGTGACCAACTCCTTTAACCACCTCCGGACCGCCTAACGCGGATTCCCGTTCCGGAGGTGGCAGCCCTGCGCTCAGCGACGCATATACGCGTCATCTCGCGATGGCCGAGATTTCCTGTGAACGCGCGCACACAGGCGCGCGCGCTCACAGGAACAGAAGGTAAGAGAGTGGATCTCCAGCCTGCCAGCGGCGATCGTTCGCTGGCAGGCTGGAGATGTGATTTTTTTAACCCCTAACAGGTATATTAGACGCTGTTTTGATAACAGCGTCTAATATACCTGCTACCTGGTCCTCTGGTGGTCCCCTTTGTTTGGATCGACCACCAGAGGACACAGGCAGCTCAGTAATATGTTGCACCAAGCACCACTACACTACACCCCCCCCCCTGTCACTTATTAACCCCTTATTCACCTTGATCCACCTTGATCACCCTGATCACCCCATATAGACTCCCTGATCACCCCCCTGTCATTGATTACCCCCCTGTCATTGATCACCCCCCCTGTAAAGCTCCATTCAGATGTCCGCATGATTTTTACGGATCCACTGATAGATGATCGGATCCGCAAAACGCATACGGACGTCTGAATGGAGCCCTTACAGGGGTGTGATCAATGACTGTGGTGATCACCCCATATAGACTCCCTTATCACCCCCCTGTCTTTGATTACCCCCCTGTAAGATCCATTCAGATGTCCGCATGATTTTTACGGATCCACTGATAGATGGATCGGATCCGCAAAACGCATCGGACGTCTGAATGGAGCCTTACAGGGGTGTGATCAATGACTGTGGTGATCACCCCATATAGACTCCTGATCACCCCCCCTGTCATTGATTACCCCCTGTAAGATCCATTCAGATGTCCGCATGATTTTTACGGATCCACTGATAGATGGATCGGATCCGCAAAACGCATACGGACGTCTGAATGGAGCCTTACAGGGGTGTGATCAATGACTGTGGTGATCACCCCATATAGACTCCCTGATCACCCTCCTGTCATTGATTACCCCCTGTCATTGATCACCCCCTGTAAAGCTCTATTCAGATGTCCGCATGATTTTTACGGATCCACTGATAGATGGATCGGATCCGCAAAATGCATACGGACGTCTGAATGGAGCCTTACAGGGGCGTGATCAATGACTGTGGTGATCACCCCATATAGACTCCCTGATCACCCCCCTGTCATTTGTTTACCCCCCTGTCATGATCACCCCCTGTAAAGCTCCATTCAGATGTCCGCATGATTTTTACGGATCCACTGATAGATGGATCGGATCCGCAAAAACGCATACGGACGTCTGAATGGAGCCTTACAGGGGCGTGATCAATGACTGTGGTGATCACCCCATATAGACTCCCTGATCACCCCCCTGTCATTGATTACCCCCCCTGTCATTGATCACCCCCCTGTAAAGCTCCATTCAGATGTCCGCATGATTTTTACGGATCCACTGATAGATGGATCGGATCCGCAAACGCATACGGACGTCTGAATGGAGCCTTACAGGGGATCACCCCATATAGACTCCCTGATCACCCCCCTGTCATTGATTACCCCCCTGTCATTGATCACCCCCTGTCATTGATCACCCCCCTGTCATTGATCACCCCCCCTGTCATTGATCACCCCCCTGTCATTGATCACCCACCCTGTCATTTGATCACCCCCCCCCTGTCAGGCTGCATTCAGATGTCCGTATGATTTTTACCAGGATCCACGGATACATGGATCGGATCCGCAAAAACACATACGGACATCTGAATGGAGCCTTATAGGGGGGTGATCAATGACAGGGGGGTGATCACCCCATATAGACTCCCTGATCAACCCCCTGTCATTGATCACCCCCCTGTCATTGATCACCCCTCTGTAAGGCTCCATTCAGACATTTTTTTGGCCCAAGTTAGCGGAAATTATTATTTTTTTCTTACAAAGTCTCATATTCCACTAACTTGTGTCAAAAAATAAAATCTCACATGAACTCACCATACCCCTCACGGAATCCAAATGCGTAAAAATTTTTAGACATTTATATTCCAGACTTCTTCTCACGCTTTAGGGCCCCTAGAATGCCAGGGCAGTATAAATACCCCACATGTGACCCCATTTCGGAAAGAAGACACCCCCAGGTATTCCTTGAGGGGCATATTGAGTCCATGAAAGATTGAAATTTTTGTCTCAAGTTAGCGGAAAGGGAGACTTTGTGAGAAAAAAATAAATAAAATCAATTTCCGCTAACTTGTGCCAAAAAAAAAAAAAAATTCTATGAACTCGCCATGCCCCTCATTGAATACCTTGGGGTCTCTTCTTTCCAAAATGGGGTCACATGTGGGGTATTTATACTGCCCTGGCATTCTAGGGGCCCTAAAGCGTGAGAAGAAGTCTGGGATCCAAATGTCTAAAAATGCCCTCATAAAAGGAATGTGGGCCCCTTTGCGCATCTAGGCTGCAAAAAAGTGTCACACATCTGGTATCTCCGTACTCAGGAGAAGTTGGGGAATGTGTTTTGGGGTGTCATTTTACATATACCCATGCTGGGTGAGAGAAATATCTTGGCAAAAGACAACTTTTCCCATTTTTTTATACAAAGTTGGCATTTGACCAAGATATTTATCTCACCCAGCATGGGTATATGTAAAATGACACCCCAAAACACATTCCCCAACTTCTCCTGAATACGGCGATACCACATGTGTGGCACTTTTTTGCAGCCTAGGTGGGCAAAGGGGCCCACATTCCAAAGAGCACCTTTCGGATTTCACAGGTCATTTACCTACTTACAACACATTAGGGCCCCTGGAAAATGCCAGGGCAGTATAACTACCCCACAAGTGACCCCATTTTGGAAAGAAGACACCCCAAGGTACTCCGTGAGGGGCATAGCGAGTTCCTAGAATTTTTTATTTTTTGTCACAAGTTAGTGGAAAATGATGATTTTTTTTTTTTTTTTTTTTTCCTTACAAAGTCTCATATTCCACTAACTTGTGACAAAAAATAAAAACTTCCATGAACTCACTATGCCCATCAGCGAATACCTTGGGGTGTCTTCTTTCCAAAAGGGGGTCACTTGTGGGGTAGTTATACTGCCCTGGCATTCTAGGGGCCCAAATGTGTGGTAAGGAGTTTGAAATCAAATTCTGTAAAAAATGACCGGTGAAATCCGAAAGGTGCTCTTTGGAATGTGGGCCCCTTTGCCCACCTAGGCTGCAAAAAAGTGTCACACATGTGGTATCTCCGTATTCAGGAGAAGTTGGGGAATGTGTTTTGGGGTGTCATTTTACATATACCCATGCTGGGTGAGAGAAATATCTTGGCAGACAACTTTTCCCATTTTTTTATACAAAGTTGGCATTTGACCAAGATATTTATCTCACCCAGCATGGGTATAAGTAAAATGACACCCCAAAACACATTCCCCAACTTCTCCTGAATACGGAGATACCACATGTGTGACACTTTTTTGCAGCCTAGGTGGGCAAAGGGGCCCACATTCCAAAGAGCACCTTTCGGATTTCACCGGCCATTTATTACAGAATTTGATTTCAAACTCCTTACCACACATTTGGGCCCCTAGAATGCCAGGGCAGTATAGCTACCCCACAAGTGAACCCATTTTGGAAAGAAGACACCCCAAGGTATTCGCTGATGGGCATAGTGAGTTCATAGAACTTTTTATTTTTTGTCACAAGTTAGTGGAATATGAGACTTTGTAAGAAAAAAAAATAAAAAAATCATCATTTTCCGCTAACTTGTGACAAAAAATAAAAAGTTCTATGAACTCACTATGCCCATCAGTGAATACCTTAGGGTGTCTACTTTCCGAAATGGGGTCATTTGTGGGGTGTTTGTACTGTCTGGCCATTGTAGAACCTCAGGAAACATGACAGGTGCTCAGAAAGTCAGAGCTGCTTCAAAAAGCGGAAATTCACATTTTTGTACCATAGTTTGTAAACGCTATAAGTTTTACCCAAACCATTTTTTTTTTTTACCCAAACATAATTTTTTTTATCAAAGACATGTAGAACAATAAATTTAGAGCAAAATTTATATATGGATGTCGTTTTCTTTGCAAAATTTTACAACTGAAAGTGAAAAATGTCATTTTTTTGCAAAAAAATCGTTAAATTTCGATTAATAACAAAAAAAGTAAAAATGTCAGCAGCAATGAAATACCACCAAATGAAAGCTCTATTAGTGAAAAGAAAAGGAGGTAAAATTCATTTGGGTGGTAAGTTGCATGACCGAGCAATAAACGGTGAAAGTAGTGTAGGTCAGAAGTGTAAAAAGTGGCCTGGTCTTTCATGGTGTTTAAGCCATAGGGGCTGAGGTGGTTAAAGTGTAACTGCCATTCAATTTTTTGTTGTGTAATGTGTAGGGGCAGTGATGCTAGCCATTTTTGTAATATACTTTAATTACTCAAATCATACATTTCTATTAGAAAAATAGCTCTAAAGTGGCCCATTTTGAGCCTTAGCAACGCTCCTTTGTCTTCTGTTTACATATCACAGTCAGTGCTGAGCAAGTCTCCATTGTTATGTAAACAGAAGACAGAGGAGCCTTTGCTAAGGCTCAAAATGGGCCACTTTAGAGCTATTTTTCTAATAGAAATGTATGATTCAATAATTAAAGTATATTACAAAAATGGTTAGTATCACTGCCCCTATACATTACACAATTAAAAATAGAACAGCAGCTGCACTTTAAGTATAAGGGGGGGTCAGGAGCACTGCTGCCATATCTAATAATGCAAATATCCTGTTAATGGTAAATTATGATCATGAATTAAATGGTAGAAACCTATGGCTGTTATTCTTTTTCTTTATCTGAACATATTGAGGTAAAATGTTTTCAGAATATTCTAACAAACCTTCATTTATCATTCATATTGAGCTGAAAGGAATGATAGCTTACAGCAGGGCTCGACAAATCCCAGGTCGCCATTGCGATCAGGAATTTTGTCCTGGCGCCTGGGTATTTGCCCCTGCTTGAAAATAGGCCCAGCACACCATCAGCCGGGCGCAGTAGCACTTTAAGCTTAGAGTAGACGCGGCGTCATGCAGGAGTCCGCGTCTACTAGGCCCGCCCCTCACGCTTCCCGCCCCAGACTACAGTGAAGAGGACCGCTACTGGCTCAGGCTCCTCATCGCTGCGGCACGTCTCCTTCTCAGAACAGTGGCGAGTGGCAGTACGATAGGGGGCGGCCTCCCCCCATCATTGGTTGGCAGTGCGCCCTCCCCCCCATCATTGGTGGCAGTGGCAGTTCCGATTGGAGTCCCAACAGTGTAATGCTGGGGTTTCGATCGGTTACCATGGCAGCCAGGACGCTACTGAAGTCCTGGCTGCCATGGCCAGTTACTCTGCAGCAATATACTTACATGCGCTGTGGCCGCCCGGTGCTCCTTCTTCTTGTAACTCGTCACAGGTCTGTGCGGCGCATTGCTATAAGCAATGATTTTAATACTGGGGGGGGGGAGGGCGCACTGCCCACCAATGATTTTAATACTGGGGGGGGGGAAGCGCACTGCCCACCAATGATTTTAATACCGGGGAGCGGAGATTGTTGTGGATCGCTGGAGATTGTACCGCCAACAAGGTGATTCTTATGTTCTGTGGACTTTCCTTTGTGTGAACTAACACTAAGACTGGAAAATGTTGCTTTGTTTTTGCCTTGTGTGTGAATACAAACTGTTTTTTTGCCTCTGTTCTGCATCCTCTTACCCTGCCTACCAGAGCGAATCCCCACAGTTCTTACACAAAGAGCGGAGAACATAATAGCGTTCACAGATCATATTGTCCCATTTTGTTGACCCTAATGCTTTCTGTATTTCAGATTTTTTTTTGCCTGTGAACAGAGCAAATGTCAGTATTAGAATGATCAGAGGGCTGGTTCCCACCATAGCCAGTACTAAGTGGCAATTATTTGAATTTCATGGTTGACATTTTAACATTAATAGAATAGAACAAGTCAGCTTGAGGGTGCTCGTGAACAGATTCACGAATGCAGTACAATCCAGTCATTGTTAAATTATAAATGTTCATTGACAATAGAAGGAGGCGCTTGTACGAATTATCAGAGGCAATAATAATTATATGTTCCTAATCTTATTCTGTGTTCCCATCATTGTAATTATTCCCAGATGTATTTGCTATGTAAACCTCGGGAGGAAGGAAGCCATTGAAATCCTCACATTGTATACCGTGTATCTACACGGGGTTAAACAGACAATAAAATGAATCGTAGTGTCAGGCTTCCAAGGCTTTACTAATGGTATGTGACATGGAATTCATGTGATAAATGTAGTGCAGTTCTGAAATACTGCAAGAGTATGGAAATATCTGGACATATGCCGTATGTGTCACCGATGAGCGACATTAAAGTTAATTCTGCCTGTTTCTTTAATATTGCTTGTGCACCTCTGTGGCTTCCAGTGCTTGTCTTTTTTCTGCGTCTCAGACCTGCATGTTTTTACCATTTGCTTGGCTTTTTTTTTATGGAAGATATGAAAGGCAATTAAAGGAACACTCCAGGCAAAACAGACAAACAGCATTATCAGAAACACTAAAGAGAGACCCAGGGTCATATACTACCCCCTCGTGTCTTATAGCATTACTCAATGGTGTATTCCTTTAAATGTGCTGACCATTGTATCATGGGAAAAGAAACAAGCACACAGTATGGTTCTCTTAGTGCCGCTTGTACAGTGTGACCTAAAATGCATGTTTTTAGGGTGGCCTGTCACATTCCCTAATCTGACTCTTCTCCATACACCTCCTTGAACATTATTCCTCATACCCCTTGAACACAGAAGCGCTGCATATACTGGCTGCTGGCTGACTAATGCAACTTTATATCTACCTACCTATTTAGTCACAATGGCTGGACCATTGTGAGCTGTAAGCTCTTGTGAGCAGGGCCCTCACTCCTGTTGTTTGAATTAACCTTTTCGGCACTGTACATGTATGGCGCTGGAGAGATGTGTATGCATGACCGACGGGTCTCTGCTGTTTCAAGCAGGTTAATGACCGCGACTGGCAATAATGATGATTGCGGTGATTACAGCCTTTAAATGCCGTGATCAAGTGTGATCACGGCATCTCAACAGTGAAAAACCCCGAAGCGCACTTCCATATTAATGCCGGCATTCCCATGTGACGAATGGGGATGCCGGCAATTCCCTCTAATAGGCTGGGTCACTCTGAAGAGACCCGGCATATTAGAGCTGCAATTCTTATGTTGCCCAGCAGGTGGCAGGCCAACATAAGAAATTAGCAATTCACATATTACTATGCTGCTGTATGCAGTATGGTAATATTAAAATAGAAAAAAAAAACATTGAACATGGTAGCCTCATAGACTGGCTATAAAAGCATAAAAAAAATGTTAAAAAATAAATAAAAAATTATCAAAATTTAAATCACCCCTCTTTCCATAGAATAAAAAAAATACATAAATAATAAAAAGATAAACATCATGAGCAATCACCGCGTCTGAAAAACGTGTGCACTATTAAAATATAAAAATATTTTTCCAATATGGCAATTGTCGTAACAGAAATCAAATCAAAATTGCCGATTTGCCATTTTTTCAACGTTTCTCTTACGCAATTTTTTTTTTATAAAATGTGATCAAAAAGTCACACACATTCCAAAATAGTATTAATAAAAACTACAAATCGCCCCGCAAAAAATGAGCCCTCACATAGCTCGATAGACATAACTATAAAAAAGAGTTATGGGGTTCAGCATATGGTGATGTAAAAAAAAATAGTTTTTTTTCAAAGTTTTAATTTATTTTTACAGTATTTAGACATATTAAACCTATTCATATGTGGTATTGTTGTAATCGCACTGACCCAGAGAATGAAGGTCAGTTTTGCCACAAAGAGAACGCCGTAGGGACAAAACACGTAAAACTGTGGAGGAATTGTGTTTTTTTTCCAATTCCACCCATTTGGAATTTGTTTGCCGCTCCCCACTACATTGTATGCCATAATATGGTGCCATTAGAAAATCCAACTTGTCTCGCAAAAAAACACGCTCTTAATATGGATATGTGAACAGAAAAATTAAAAAAGTTATGACTCCAGGAAGACAGGGAAGAAAAATGAAAGCGCAAAAACGAAAAGAAAAGAAAAAAAAAGACCTCTGGTATCCAAAGGTTTAAAGGGGTTCTGCACTTTGTTTTAACTGATGATCTATCCTCTGGATAGATCATCAGCTTCTGATCGGCGGGGGTCTAAAACCCGGTACCCCCTGCCGATCAGCTGTTTACCACTGACGTCACGACTAGTATCAACTAGAGTGGGCGCGGCTAAGCTCAATTCAAGTGAACAGAGCTTAGTCCCGCCAATGCTAGTTGATACTAGTCGTGACGTCAGTGGGCCCGGCGGTAAACAGTGAGAAGGCCGCGGCGCTGCTGGAGCACCGCTGCCGACTCAAATAGCTGATCGGCGGGGGTCCTGGGTGTCGGACCCCCGCCGATCAGAAGCTGATGTTCTATCCAGAGGATAGATCATCAGTTTAAACAAAATGCAGAACCCCTTTAATTCTTCAGTTACTCTATAATGTCTGATTTTGTTTTTAAGTGTAAAGTGCTGTGGAATATGTTGACCGGGCTGGTTATCTTGGTCTGCCCTGATAGTCTCGCACCTGTGTTTCTGCTCCAAGTAGCAACACAAGCGCAGAGGCTCTGCTTCCAACTGTTCATGCACCACTGTGCTTGCACCACTACTCGGAGCAGCGGCGCAGGTGCAAGATTGCTAGGGGCGGCCAAGATGTCCAACCGTCCCAATCAAGTGGCAGGGGAAGTGTCCTCAGCTTCGGGGACACCCCGTTGTAGGTACAGAACTCTACTTGATAAGACAAATCAAGTCTTACGAATTGATTCACAAATTTCTAATAAAGATTATCATTATCATCATTTGTGCTGGACTTTGTTCTGTTTGTTTTCCTGATAATGACTCCATAAAAACAAAGTTCCCTTACTTGCATATGAAGGGGGGTAAACTACACATGTATAAAAAAAAAAAAAAAAACATACCTATAATGTAGGCTACAAGAGGGGGCTTTCCTAGAAAAAAAAAGCTGTCCCCCGCTAACATTAGTGACAGATGAAGGGAGCTCCTAACTTCAAGCAAAGGAGGCCTGTACTTATTGATTCATTATTTCTTCATTTCCAATATAGGTAATGCTGAATGGAGACCAAAAAGCAGCTTAAGTGTCTGTGCAGATGATGCGGTTGTCCAAGATATCGTAGCAGAAGCAAGGTCTCAGTCCAGCAATCCCTTTATAGAGCGCAGCCTTTCTCCTAGGAATTTCCCACACAGAGGGATCGGTGAGTATTGAACCTCATTAAACGCCATTAAGACTGAAAGAACAAATTCTTTTTTATAAAGTGTGGACTCTAATGCAAAGAGGTTAGGCAAAAGATAACGTGAAATTGGTTCTGCTTCATTATATCCAGCAGTTGCTGTTTGGGGAAAATGTTCCCTGCAGAAGAGCCCCTGGAACTATTGGAAAAATGTAATTATATATGTGAGTGCTGGACTGAGATATCACTTGTGGGTTTTATTTTACTTTGTACTTTAACACTTTTGTAGTGTCCTCAACTTTCCCTGACTAAAATGATACCGTAGATGCTTTGGATGCAGAAATGTCCTATAAGGGTTACACCCAGAACTGTAAAATATGCATTTATCCGTATACCTATGTAATTGTACCTTGGTAGGTTACAGTGTTACAACCAGTCCATCTCTTCAGCTGCTGTATACATAGACATAGACACTTTGCCTCCGTAACACAATCCTGTACTACAAATACAACTGTTAGACGCGAGCTCCGGAGTCTCCTATTGTAATCATTCATTAGGGTGCCGTTTAGGTCCTACAGTTTTCTAAGCAGAGGCCTTAATATCGTCATAGCAACGCAAGCCAAGTTCAGGGCCACCATAATCTGGTGCACGGGAGAGAGCGTGATCACTGCGGCTTACTGTGGCTGGAGAATCAGTTTTCAGTATGTTTTTCAGTTTTTTCTTTTTCCTCCTTATCCCACTCAAGATGCTTTTTGGTCAGTCTGGGTCACTGTAGCAGAGCCGGGTTTGGCAGATCAATATCACTGCTTGATTCTCCATTTAGCAAAGCTCTTTATGATATTCTGACATTTCATCAGTTTTTTTTTATACAGGACAGCATGTAAATCTACTGTACTGTTATGAAGGGAATGTTTTCTTTTATATGCACCTTGACGTAGCACAGTAATATTTATTTCTTTTATGCACTTATATAGCGCTGCTATACAGATATTGTCCCCAGTGGGGCTCACAATCTACAGTGCCTTGCAAAAGTATTCATCCCTCTTGACTTTTTTCGTGTTTTGGTGCCTCACAACCTGGAATTGGCATGGATTGTTTGAGGATTTGCATCATTTAATTTGTAGAACATGCCCACAACTTTGAAGATTTTTATATTTTTTTATTGTAAAGCAAACAACAAATAGGACAAAATAACAGAAAAGGTCAAAGTGCATAACTATTCACTCCCTAAAGTCAATACTTTGTAGAGCCACCTTTGGCAGCAATCACAGCTTCAAGTCACTTTGGATAAGTCTCTATGAGCTTGCCACATCTTACCACTGGGATTTTTGCCCATTCCTCCTTGTAAAACTGCTCCAGCTCCTTCCAATTGCATGGTTTTCGTTTGTGAACAGCAATCTTTAAGTCTGACCACAGATTTTCTATTAAATTGAGATCTGGGCTTTGACTAGGCCATTCTAACACATTTACATGTTTCCCCTTAAACCACTCAAGTGTTGCTTTAGCAGTGTGTTTGGGGTCATTGTCCTGCTGGAAGGTGAACCTCCATCCTAGCCTCAAATCACGCACAGAGTGGTACAGGTTTTGCTCAAGAATATCCCTGTATTTAGCACCATCCATCTTTCCCCCCATCTCTGACCAGTTTCCCAGTTCCGGCTGCTGAAAAACATCCCCACAGCACGATGCTGCCACCACCATGTTTCACTGTGGGGAGGGTGTTGTTTGGGTGATGTGATGTGTTGGGTTTGCGCTAGACATAGCGTTTTCTTTGATGGATGAAAAGTTCAAATTTAGTCTTATCAGACCAGAGAACCTTCCTCCATACATTTTGGGAGTTTGCCACTTGCCTTTTCGCAAACTCACAATGTGCCTTTTTGTTTTTAGCTGAAAGTAATGGCTTTCTTCTGGCCACTCTGCCATAAAGCCCAACTATATGGAGCGTACGGCTTATTGTCGTCCTATGTACAGATACTCCTGTCTCTGCTGTGGAACTCTGCAGCTCCTCCAGGGTTACCTTAGGTCTCTCTGATTAATGCCCTCCTTGCCCGGTCCGTGAGTTTTGGTGGGCTACCGTCTCTTGGCAGGTTTGCTTTTGTGCCATGTTCTTTTGGTTATAATAGAGTTGATGGTGCTCCTGGGAATCATCAAAGATTTGGATATTTTTAAATTCAATTCTTTTAATCTTTCTTCATAACTAAGACCCTCCATGCCCCTTATCAGTTTAGTCGCTCTCCTGTGTACTTTTTCCAGCTGCAGTGCGTCCTTTCTATGGACTGGTGCCCAGAACTGAACTGCATATTCCAGAGGCCGCACCAGCGCTTTGTAAAGTGGTAGTATTACATCCCTGCCCCGCGAGTCCATGCCTCGTTTAATGCATGACAATATCCTGGTGGCCTTAGCAGCAGCTGATTGACATTGTATGCTGGTATTCAATCTATGATCTACAAGGACACCCAAATCCTTCTCTATAAGTGACTCCCCCAGTGTTACATCCCCTAGGACAAGGATCATCAACCTTCGGCACTCCAGCTGCCATGAAACTACAACTCCTAGCATGCAAATATGCTTGGCTTTTCTTCTAACTCCCATAGAAGTGAATGAAGCATTCTGGGAGTTGTAGGTTCTGAACAGCTGGAGTCCTGGAGGTTGCTGATCCCTGCCCTGGGACATATGAAGCACAGAGGTTATTACTACCAAGATTCCAGTGATTAGGAATGGCTGGAGAGCCAGGACTATTAGCTAAAAGTGTTAGGACTCATGGCGGATTTACACAGGGCGGTGGTCGGGCCAATTATCAGGAATGAACGTTCGTACGAATGCTCAGTCCTGATAATTGGACCCTGCTTGTTCATTGGAAGAAATTGTCGCTGCAGACTCCTACTTCACTTCTGGGTAGCAGATTGTGCTGTGTGAACAATGATCTGCTTCCTAGAAACAAATAATCTGTATGAGGATGAGCAATGGCTACTCCCTGAACAGTGAAGGAGCTTGCTGCATAAAGACAGCTCTTACCTCCACTGACAAGCAGACAGTTATCGGGAAGGAACCGTGTAAATGCACCTTTAGCTTATTTTTCTTCATAAGGACAATCTGTTTTTGTTAGAAGGGTCATGCAGAATGTGCCGATGCTAAGACCTGTAGCAAGTGTTTAATTTCCCTATAGTGCCGCCACTGGGAAAATAAAGCATTACACTGACAGGCTGCCTATGTAATGCATGGACAAGGCGGCTGACGGGTCCTCCAGAGCAAGCAGCTTGTATTGGGCCTCTTCCTAATTGACTAACAGCTCCCTTATTTAAAAAAAAATGCCTAAACCACAAAAAAGCTACTTTTAAGGGGGTTGCATCACTTCAGCAAATGGCATTTATCGTGTAGACAAAGTTAAAGGGCATCTGTCAGCAGATGTGTACCTATGAAGCTGGCTGACCTGTTGCATGTGCGCTTGGCAGCTGAAGGCATCTGTGTTGGTTCCATGTTTATACGTGAACGCATTCCTGAGAAGAATGTAAATTTTAATATATGTAAATGAGCCTCAGGGCCAAGATGATCACACCCACACTGCCTGGTCCTGTGAAAGTGGAGAGGGCGCGGCAGTTACAAGGAACGCTGAGGCGCTAGGTGTAACGGCAACGCCCCCATTGCTCTTTGAGGCTCATTCACATATATTAGAACTTAATTTTACTCTCAATGTGGGCACATATGAACATGAGATCAACAGCCAGTTTCATAGGTGCAAATCTGCTGACAGATGTCCATTAATACAAGGCACTTACTAATGTATTGTGATTGTCCACATTGCTTCCTTTGCTGGCTTGATTTATTTTTCCATCGCATTATGCACCGTTCGCTTCCATGGGTTATGGCCACCGCTACAGCACAGATATGAGGTGGCAGGGACGAGAGCTACTGTGCATGCATGCCTATTTAGGCTCTCGCAGTCCCGGCCACCAGAGAGGCCGTCCCCTTTTCCTATAGTGTGAAAGCACGGCCACCGCAGCTTCATTGCAGGGTGGTGTAATGTGTATAATGTGATGGAAAAATGAATGAAGCCGGCAAAGGAAGCAATATGGACAATCGCAATACATTAGTAAGTGCCTTGTATTAACTTTATCTAAATGATAAATTACATTTACTGAAGTGAGACAGCCCCTTTAAGCTTCATCCCTTAGTGGAATGAGAAGAAAGAAGAGGCGGCACAATGGGTGCACCCTTGGACACACACATGATTTTTAATGGTTTTGCAAATGTTTGCAAATATAAAAAAAAAGTACTGTTAGCACTTTTTTTTTTACATTGTAGTTTTAGAGAATGATCATGATACTCAGATAATATGCAGAAAATGTGGCATGAAAATTCATGCATACCAATATCATAACAATCACAACTTGATCAGGTTTGTAGGTTTCCTACATGACATATCCCGCTACATACAGTAAGTTATGTTTTCCTCATCAGTATCATAAAATGACTTGCTTTTCTACAGTACTTTATTATAAATGCAAGACTTGTGCAATAAAAATGTTTTTCTTTATTGAATGCCTATTTTGTTACATACCTGTGGCTGTTATTGCAGAACTAATTACATTTCATATCCCCATAAAATTTACCCGTTTAGCATTAATATTTATAAGGAGCTGTGATGAGTTTTCAGACTGTCCTCGCCATGGTTTATAGACTCCATACTTTCCATTTCAAGGCTGACCTTTGGAAATTCTCATGTGTAATAATTTTTACACCGTTTCTGGCTGTACACAAAGCACATAATCAGTAGGATGCGTTCATATGCATCTAGAGCTGCAGCATGAGCTAATCATTTTTATTCATTTGTTTTAATTTAAAAGAACCCAAAGCTAGATGGAATAAAAAACCTTACGCATCTACTTTTTTCAAGAATTTACTATCGACGCACATCTCAAGAGTTCATTTCTGTATTTAAAAAAAAACCTCATGGCTCGTTACCAACATGGGCGACAATTCAACTAAGCCAGAATCGCACACATTTTCCTTAATTTATTAAGTGTGGTTGTAGCCTTTCATCAATTCTTTTGTTAAAACAGCAGCCAGCACGTTTTATGTTCAGCAGGCTGTGCGCAGCGAGGTCTTTTTTATATTTAGAGCCATCACATCTCTGCTGGTTGTGTTCTGTTCTGTTTGTATTCTTAAGGTGACTCCAAGCCAGGAAAATTAATGTTTTCATTGTTGTATTTCTACAAGTCAGTGTTTCACCTGAATGCTACACAGCTTTGGTATAACAAATGTTGGTCAAGTGCCATGTGTGACAGCACGTTGCAGTGGTTAGGACTGATTTCAGTTTGTTTCCCAGCACAGAAATGAAGACATCAGGTTGGCTTGGTTTTTATTTATTTTAAAAAAAAATTGTAGGTATTTGCAATGTTAGTCAAAGTGATTTTTAGGTATTTGATCTACAGAAACCATCTCTTGAAGTAAATCTGTGGTTTTGTACGTGACTTACTTAAACATAAAAACAGCCACAATCATGATAAATTAAGAGCCAAATGTTATGATCATTAATACCAAAATTATTATGACAAAAAAAACGCATTTTGGTCATGAGCTCCATACTTCTTAGAGGGGTATTCCAGTTTTGCAATTCTCAGCATCAATTGACAGGAAACAACACATACTATTAGGCTACTTTCACACTTGCAT
Source organism: Bufo bufo (assembly GCF_905171765.1). Lineage (NCBI taxonomy): Eukaryota > Metazoa > Chordata > Amphibia > Anura > Bufonidae > Bufo > Bufo bufo. The sequence continues at coordinate 195,247,834 of NC_053392.1, read as the reverse complement.
TCAGAGCGGGTCCGTCTGGTGTCTGCACAGACGGATCCGCTCCTATAATGCAAACGCTTAGATCCGTTCAGATCCGTCTGCATTATAGTTTAGAAAAAATTCTAAGTGTGAAAGTTGTTCAGACGGATCCGTCCAGACTTTACATTGAAAGTCAATGGGGGACGGATCCGTTTGAAAATTGAGCCATATTGTGTCAACTTCAAACAGATCCGTCCCCATTGACTTACATTGTAAGTCTGAACGGATCCGTTTGCCTCCGCACGGCCAGGCGGACACCCGAACGCTGCAAGCAGCGTTCGGGTGTCCGCCTGCTGAGCGGAGCGGAGGCTGAACGCTGCCAGACTGATGCATTCTGAGCGGATCCGCATCCACTCATTGCATTAGAGCAGTACGGATGCGTTCGGGGCCGCTTGTGAGCCCCTTCAAACAGAGCTCACAACCGGAGCCCCGAACGCTAGTGTGAAAGTAGCCTAATTTACTAATAATTATTGTTTATATTAGGGCTGCAGTAAACGATTATTTTAGTAATCGAGTATTCTACCGATTATTTTTTACGATTAATCGAGTAATCGAATAAGAAAAAATTAATTAATAGACTGTTTTCCTTTATAAAAACTCATCAGACCCCCTGCCATCAGTCCCCAACACCCTTCGTTCCCCACTGGGCGATCAGCCCAAGTGCATCAGTTTCCCCCAGTGCCTCCAGCTCCGTTCCCCCAGTGCCATCAGCTCCATTCCCCCAGTGCCATCAGCTCCGTTCCCCCAGTGCCATCAGCTCCGTTCCCCCAGTGCCATCTGCTCCGTTCCCCCAGTGCCATCTGCTCCGTTCCCCCAGTGCCATCAGCATTGATCCAAGGGAGAAATTCCAGGTAGCTGGGCAGCAAATCTATAGCTTGCAGGGTGCATAGTACTACATGTCCCAGGAAGCTGACATGTTCTAATACAGACGGGGCATGCTGCCACTTGTAGTTCTACACTCAGACTGCTGCCTCTGCTCTATAGGAATGTTAGTGGTAACTAAAGGAGTAGGTGTAATGGAGGTAACAAGACACAGAAGGGCTCAGACGACCACTTGGATGGAGCAGGGCACAGAACCATACATGCAGGAGGATTACTTACACAAGTCCAACGGCCTGCTCTATCTATAACGCCGCCGCCATGATCCCAGAGTGCTCGCTGCCATGACAACCATGATCTGCCAGCACAGGACGCAATACAGGCCATGTGACGATTCTTCTACCAATAGGGAAGGGCTATGGACGGTGTGACGTTTCAGAAGGAATACGGACATTTTGGATATGGGCAGTCCTTTCACTACTGTAGTGTAGTACAAGTCACGTGAGGTTACTTTACCGGCATGGAAGGGGAAGAGACTTATCCCAATGTAAGTCTAAGTAGGGAAAACTAAAGGGAGAGGAAGATGGTGGAGCTACTATATCGGTGGAAAGTGATGAAGTGACCGAGAACAAGAGGAAAAGAGAACAGTGTATGAGGGAGGAGGGGGCTCCGGGAGCATTCTCTGAGCGCAGTGCGGGCCGGCGGGAGACCAGGGAGCGGGAGTAGAGGGTAAGGGGGAGAGTAAGTAGTAGTAATAGCAAGCGCTTCACTCCTGCTCCGTGGTCACGTGACACAAACGAATCCTCGATGCAAAAGATTTGCATCAAGGATTTTCTTGTGTCGAATTACTCGATTTAATCGAGTATTCGTTTCAGCCCTAATATGTAATGCCCCGTTTTCCTGCACTCCGTCCTGGTCACATGACATTTTCCACTGTGCTGGTTCTCTATCTTGACATGTCTAAATCTGAGGTGTGGCAAGATTTGTAAGGCTCTGCCCTGTAGACACAACATTATCAGTGACCTTGCCTCTCAGGAGGTTGTTATGCTCATTCCCCTGGTGTCACGGCCTATGGTGTACGCCGTGACACTGTTACCACGCTTGCTGTTGCCGGTAGCAATGTGTTGCTGTTTTGGCATGTTGTGGCAGTGTCACAGGTTTTGCTTTGTGCGCCGTGACTTGCTTGCCACACATGCTGTTGCATGCGGCAACCTGTTGCCTTTTGCTTGTGTGTGCAATTCCCCTTCAGTTGCTTTTTCCTTGTGTTTGGTTAACTTGGGGTTAATGTGTGTTCTTGGTGTGGGTGTGGTCGATTTGGGCTATTTAGCTTCTGCTGGATGCCTGTAACTCAGGTTTCCTCCAGGCTTGGTGTGTGCTGGTGGTTCACTGCTCCTTGCTTTACCCTCTGTCTAGTGAGGGCCACCCTTGTGGTCATCAAGGTCTTCCCAGTTTCTCCTTCCTATCCTACTCTTTGTTGATTGGTGTGGGTTTTGTCCAGGGTGTATTTGTGTCTAGTGTGTTGTGACTGTCTGGTCTGTTTATGTTGTTTCCTGCATGTCTGCTAGATATTCCCCTGTTGTATGTTGTACCTCCGTGAGAGGGCTGGTTTCCCGGAGGGGTGAACTATAAGCCTGTATGCTGCGCTGCCTGGGACTGCCGTGCACCTTGCTGCATGGGTTCCAGGCAGTAACTGGTATGCTGGTTTCCTGTATGCGTTGTTTGTGTTGTGCTCTTTTCGGTGTGCAGGCTCCTGTTCGTATGCACGGATTCCAGTCATGGTGGCAGCGGCAGGTAAGTGAGTTTTCTGGTGTATTTACCTGCCGATCCAGTTGCTGCATATAGTCTTTTCCCTTCCTCCTGTTACTAGGCAGCTGGAGACTCCGGTTCGTCTGAGTCCCTGAGGAACCGGTTGTCTCCTATTCCTGACCCCTATGCCAGGGACCGTCAGGGTCAGCAGGATCCAGGTTCCAGTGCATGAGCCTTCCCACCTTCAGGGTTCACTCATGCGGTCAGGAGATCAGGGTCAGGATTAGGGCGGCTGTAGGTTGTGGTCTGCTCCCTTCACTGTAGTCTGCCCTAGTAACAGTCCCCATTGTACGTGGGGGTTTCCCCCACCCCCCACTATGACACCTGGACCCTGTCCTGTAGATGTGATGTCAGCAATGATGCTGTGTCTTAGGGTGGGGTTTTCCAGCAGGGTTTCAAGCAGCCTTGGATCCAGGGAAGCCATCAGAAATTTCAGGGCTCCATAGAGGCACATCATATGTCCCCTCGCCCATTTTTATTCACACTGTCTACCAATCACCATAAATAATATGTTCACTATATTGTACAGGTTATTATGATTACAGGGACACCAAATGCTGTTTTGTGATATTTGATTAAAAAAAAAGAAATGTAAAACCATAAGGCATAAATAATCTTATCTTCCCAGCAGAGCTTTTCTGGGTAAGGCAGCTGTTTACTGTAAAAATTGTCTGGAGTTCAGATCTCACGGAAACTTGTATATCTTATAGTAAAAGTTATAGAAGAAAAATATAGTTTTTACTTTCCAGATTTTTTTATGGTAAAAGTTAAAAAAAATTCTGCTAAGTTACTGTTATTGAAAGAAATAATGAAAAAAGACCCTTAAAGCTTTTGTGACGTCCTTAGTATGAAGTATCTCAAAACAGTATTTGGTATCCTGTAATCATCATATCCCGTACAGTATAGAGAACATATTTGTCACGGCGCGGCATGGGAAGTAAACTCCACACCGAACACAAGAGGGAAGGAAAAAGGTACTAGGCCTGGAAACTAGGGAAAGGGGAAAGGTCACCACCTAGTGAATCCCTAAACCGAGCCTTGACTACTATGAGTGTGAACAGACCTTGATGGTAGGAATGTTCATACGCAGGAACCTAGAGCCCTATATGATCCTAAAGGGCCCTGGAAATAGTGTCAGGACAAAAGTTGACCTGTTACTTCCCAGCTGAAGAAAAAGGAGACTCCCTCACGCCTAATACCATAAGATAGGAGAAAACAACAAACATGAAATAGGTAAAAGACACTTAACTCCGAAGTACACGGACAAGCAGGAACTCAGAGGAGAACCAAACACCAGCATTTCTACAACAAAGAAAGGAGCTATCAACCGCATAGTATCATGTATCATAGTATCAGACTAAATAGAGGAGTTGGAATGACCACTAAGGCTACAACTGACACAAGAGGTGTGGTCATAACCAGCAACAACACAGAAACAAGTGAAACTAAAGAGGCTGTCGGATCACATCACATGCAGCCAGTCTCTTAGATCTTCTGACCCCTGTCACAGGAGAGACCGTGACAATATTATTTATTGTGATTGATAATGCAATTTTTTTTCCTTTCATTTCAGTAATATACAATTTAGTGTTGTGCCTGTAAAGAAAATAGCTTTTTAATCATAGAAAATTCAGCCCTTTCATCAGAGCAGGTCTATAGAGTATTGGTAACTCTTCTGCCTGACATAGAGAAGGCCTGGAGTTCAAATCCTGATGAAAGTGATTTATTTAGTAAAAGTCTATGTGCTGGAAGAGGGCCCTTCCCCCAACCCATATCCAACACAGCTTCATTAGTATTCACTGCATTGAAGTGAATACTAATGAAGCTGCTGACCCTGAGCGGATGTTCCAGCTGGGAGGGGAAGGAGAAGAAGAGAGCTGATGCTACAGACACTCTGGGATTGCTCTGGGATGTAAACAGGGTGCAGGTCACAGATCACAATTATACTGAAGGAGTCAAAATGCACTGAGAACATTATCGTCTGACTTATATAATGCAGTCAAGTTGATTGCTGGGGTTATTTTTTTGGTGTAACTGGAAAACCCCTTTAAAGAGGACCTGCCACCATTCTTAACGTGTCTTAGTAAATGTTTGTATTCCACATGAAATGACAATTCTAGGGCATCTATTTTTATGACTATCTGTTGTGTCATTCCTTCTAGACGTTTATGAATAAAGGTGTCTAGTTCTCATGTTATATCTCTCCCCCCCCCCCCATTCCTCCTTGCTAAGAGCTTTTCTCTTTGAAATACGCTTTGAATCTGCCCAGGAAGGGAGCAGCTTACAAAAAGATCATATTACACATGTCAATGCAAGTCTGTGGAAGGGGGAGGGGGGAGAAGTGAGCAGATGCTGAGTGAGACAGAAAAAACATGCACAAAGAGGCTGTTCCATCCGAATACATGAGCATATCCATTGAAAACCACAGTAATCCCGGAAACCCCCTATAAGATGTTTTTATTTTGATGGAAAAGGCTCTGTACAGGTTGATGGAATTTAAACATTTTATTACTGGAGTGTTTATCCCCCTTCCTTACCAGGCCAATTGTTCAGTTTTAGCATTGGGCCTATCCATCTCCCTGCAAATAACTTATTCATTTCTAAGCCAACCTACATGTATTTGATACTATTTTTCATGGGACATCTTTGTTTTGTGCTATTAGATGACAGATATAAAAAGGAAAACAGATGTGTGTATTTTTGTATCTTTTATACCCACAAAGTCCGCTATACTTTTGCTAAAGCTAATAAATGTCTTATTTATTTTTTTATGAACGAAAAAGGGGGAAAATGTGTGTGTCTGTGAGTGTACGTATTCAGCTTTACTATTGCTAAAACTAGTAACTATAGGTATAACTTTTTTCTTTTTTTTTCTTTTATTTATTACACTTATTATTTTTTTGTTTCTTAATGGGGAAAAAAGTGAATTAACCCCTTCCTGCCACAGTCAGGGCAGAAAAGGGTTAATTCAGAGCCTACAGGCTCACAGTTAATTTTACAGCCAGCAGGGGGTGCTTTCACCTCAAAAAGAGTGCTCCCCTGATGGCTTTTATATTTTACACTGCAATGGATTGTTGTAGCAGAGATGCCACGCAGTAAGACCGCTTCTGTTGGTCTCGGCACTCTATACTGTGATCGCAACTGTCTAATGAGAGAGCAATCGCAGTGATCTGTCGTGCCCTGGGGCGCCGGCAGATCGCAGTGTAACCCCATGCCTTTATACGTCGGGTTACAGTTAAGAGCCTTCCAACGTGATGTATAAAGTCATGCGGCAGTAGGCAAGAGGTACTGTACCATGCAAAAGTGTTTTGACATGTAAATATGCAGACAAGAAATTACATTTCTGCTTTCTGTCTAGACTTGAACATGGTTATTTTTGCAAGTGTCTGTTCCTTTCACCTTATCGAGAGGCTTTAGCTTTGCCAATTTCAGTCTGCACTTACTGTGCTTCTTCATTACTGCTATCTTGCTCATCATCCATCACTACCTACACATGTTAATGTAATTGTAATGTGATGTCCTCAGAGTGTTTAGGCTGCTCTCAGTTTCAATGCTAGACATCTCGGCTGGTATGATTCCTTTTCTCCTAATATTCTATTCTTACAAATATTCCCCATGCTTTCTACTTGCTGAAAAGTATATAATATCTAGCTCCATTGGATTTAACATATAGCCAGTGGAATGCTGTTTTGCAGGAAAGGCAGTGGGTGCCGTATCATTTTACCGAGTGATAATGATGTAGCACTGTAGAGTTATTCGGGTTTGCATGTCCACTTCCAATTACATTTTAAACCAACTCCAAATATCGATTCAAAAGGTTAGCTATTATATATGATTAACAGCAGGAAATAAATGAAATCTACAGCTTGTTGCATATTTACTTTCATAGGAATCCAGGAAACTTTAATCATATAAATATATAAGCCCAAACTTATAAAAAAAAACTGAGTCGGAGTGTGGAAAAATAGAGGATATGGAATTGGAAGTTTGCTTACCAGTTCTGCATCCCTGTTTTTTATATCATAATGTATAAAGGTGTGTCATCACGGAGGTGAAATAGGTTATTTTGAAATAATCCAATACAGATGATCAACCTCAACAGCAAGGGATCTACTGGACCTTATTGGCACTGTTGGAGGGACACTTTTTTAGTATTAGAAACTCCCGAACCAGAAGATCCTATGGTAGGATAATCCAAACCTGTTTGCTTGTGACTATCAGGATTACCGCCTTAGATTCAGGATAGGAGCCTGCAGGGTCATGCTGGGCCACCCTCTCTCAGCACTCGGTTATCCGAAACGAATCAGTCTTAGCTGCCACCACTCGTCATATCAAGCAAACTCTACAACTGCTAGCATTCACAGATTAATCGATCTAGGTAACGCTTCTTCTAGGGTCATGGACTAGATAAAAACCTAACTTAATACATTAGGCGACTGATAAGTCCAGTTGTCTGGGGAAGTAGAAATATCAGTCAGTCCATCAAGCCAGTGATCCCCAAAGATATGACAGATTGCTATCCTCCATACATATTGGTAAAAAAGCTCTGTAGGTTCCCCCACAAACCCCCATAGCCTGTGATGTAAGAGGAGGCCAGTGAGTATGGTAATGTCCTTTTCCAGTTTTTGCGACCTCTGCTGCTCATCAGGTTTGACTAAAAATCTTTGTATTAAGATATCTTTTCGGCATGCATCCTAGCAACTTCATATTACCTCCGTCCACTCCGCCCTAATGTTCCACACACATGCGTACCAAACATGGAGGAGGTAATAGCTGGATAGCTTGAGTTATCTAATTGCTCCCTGTTAGTGAGCTGGGATTGATTTAATTTTGATACAGTAAACACATATACATGGCCTGAGTTCTCAGGAGGAAGCACGTGGCCCAAATATGGATTAGGCCACGTATTCTTTGATGTATATCGCAAGATAGGGGTTTCCTTTGTCCCGACCCAAAGGTATGACGTTTTCCGCTGGGTCAAGGATCTCCACCTGTTTGCCAGGAAGCTGAAATGGCACAAGCACTTCAGAGTCAAAGACCATAAAGAAAGTTGCGTTCTTGGCATCCCGGTGGAGATCCTTGAGGATGTCCATCTTCTATACAATTTGGATACGGTACCCGCCAATTTAGAGGGGAAGGGCCCCTTTACAAACCTTAAGAAGAGAAGTACAAGAATGCCCCCAGCAGGTGAAGTCTCATGTATAGATGTTTTCATTAAACAAACCGTTACTGAACTTTGCTCTCTTGAATCTACTGCCACTCGGTTTAACTGTAGCAGAGAAGAAAGAGACATCATCAATTCTCTTGAAGGTGACAAAAATATAGTCATAAAACCCTCAGACAAGGGTGGAAACATCGTCCTCATGGACACCCTAGCATACAAATCAATGTGTCTGGCCATTTTGAACGACAAAACGGGTTATGAAATCTTGCGGAATAACCCCACACTGGGTTTTCAGGGTGAACTGTGTACGATACTCGCTAGTGCCAAAACTGCCCAGCTCATCAATGGAGATGAGTTTGAATTTCTATATCCCCTCCACCCGGTGACAGCAACGTTTTACTGTCTCCCCAAAGTCCACAAGGACACAACACCGATGAGGGGGCGCCCCATTGTGTCAGGGGTGGGCAGCCTTTCGCAGAATGCGGGCATTTACATCGACCGTCTCCTCAGCCCGTTTGTACAAGCGTTGCCCTCCTATGTAAGAGACATGTAATGTCTCTCCCTTGGTATTTATAAAGCCGGAATTCATAATATAATGTCCTTACTACCGACTGTTTGCCTTTTCCTCCTTAACCTTTCCCCTATCAGGCTAGCTAGTATTTCAGCCGGCCAAAATGTCCCAATAGGTCCAAATATTGAGGGGTTATTCTCTCCCCACCTGGGGAAGATCGGTGTAGTAGCCACTTGGTTTACTTTCCTTGTCTGGCTCCACCGCCTCTTTCTGCAGTTTATACTGCAAGCGGCTCTACACACTGGGGTGATCTGAGGCCTTCCACTCCTCCCCCCTGAGTTGCGCCCATCGGACGGCCCGGTAGGCGTGGTGACGCGACTGCGTCACATTAGCATCACTCCCCTATAGCCTTACCCGATATCGCCGGGCTTCGGGGCGCATGCGCTGTGTTGGGACGCGCACCCCCTTCTGGCCCGATCATGTGACTTGATCCGGTCACGTGGTCGACGTCGTACCGACGCATGCGCACTGACCGGCGACTCTCCCTTCCTCTCATTTAAATAGCAGCGCGCCCTGGCCTACCTGTCAGGCGTGCACCGTGTGATGGACGACATGGTGAACCTCCATGCCGTCACTTCTGGATACCGAACATAACCACTCCAGTAGTTATGGTAAGTACCGGCTTGCACCCATCACTATGTGGACAGCACAGGCACTTAGACATCTCTCTTACACTGCTTTTGTCTATGTTTCTCTATAGGTACATCCTCCTATATGCCTCACTCTGTCTATGGTCTAATTTGATATGGAGTCATCTGTTTGAGTGATCACTCCCTTATACTATAATACACTGGAATACCTTATACAGTTGTAATAGTAGACCGACAGGAGCCATAACACCTTACCCCGTGTCCCCTGATGATTTATGGGTTTTAGGTTAAGATTGTGGATTTCAGATATGTTACACTATGAAACGCGTTGGGACACGCTCACATATCACCATTATACGCACTCTTCTTGTTGCTTATTGCTATTTAACTTTTTCACATCATTGATTTTGAGATATATGTTACTTAGACTAATTATATCTCCACCTGCCTTGATACACAGGACCCTGCCCTTAGTCACTTTGTGATAGGGTTTCTTAGGGATTCCGCATCAGGGCCAAGGTTCTGGACGGGGCCACCCTTGCGGGGCACGGACCCCGTGATAGGTCACTAGGGCCAGGTAGGTCAAGTAGGGAGGTACTAGGGTGAGTTTCTTTCTGAGGCTACTCTAATACCTGGCTGTTTGGACACTTCGGACGTCCTTATCCCCTCCCTACATGAACATCTGTTGACGTACCTTCCTGCCCGATCGTGACCACCTCCTGTATTAACCCACACATGGAGTATTCAGTGAGGCCTTCTAAGAAACTGGTAAACCTTTTTCATTTATTTTATGTCTGATCCTGACATTACCCTTAGGGGTTTCAGATACCAGGGATTACATAAGACCTTTACATCTTATGTCTGATCCTGACATTACCCTTAGGGTTTCAGATATTAGGATCACATGGTCCTTCCCTTTTAGGCCCTGGTGCAAATATACCATAGGCCTAGGGTGGACGACACCTGTGTGGGTATACAGCGTCATATACGCGGCATAACCCTCCAGGGGTCTTGTCTGTCTTTTTTGTGTTTTTGTTTGTAAGGGGTCTTTTACTCCCCTACCTTGGGGGAATAGACATATTAAAAGTTATGTTTTTAAAATTGTTACTGCTCCCCTTCTCTGTATATAGGGTTTCATGTGTGACCACAGCTGAAAAGGACCCTGACCCCTCTAATGGTTCTGTTCTGTGTTAAGTTTTTGCTTGACCCTCACACTATCTTCAAGTTATCTCCTGACCTCGCTTTGGACAGGGGACATGGACGAGATTATGACCCAATACTGGAATGTAAAGAGAGGGGTTGCCTACTCCTAACAATAGTTTTGATATCCGGATACCTCTATCATCACAGTGATATCAAATCAGGTGCTGTAGGATTAGAAAGTTGTGTGAGAGGAACAACAGTATATGGGCAAAAGTATGGTGACACCTAGGAACAACAGTATATGGGCAAAAGTATGGTGACACCTAGGAACAACAGTATATGGGCAAAAGTATGGTGACACCTAGGAACAACAGTATATGGGCAAAAGTATGGTGACACCTAGGAACAACAGTATATGGGCAATCCCTGCTACAGATTGGATTGGTTGAAACACCTAAACTTAAGATTTAGGAGGGGTGTGCATGTACTTTTGGCCTTATAGTGTGGTTCATGTGAGTGCAGAGCATTTTTAAAAAAATGCTGTTTTTCTAGATGAATGCATTCCTACTACTTTCCTATATTACTGTGTATTGTATGAAGGTGCTGCATACACTAAGCTGTACAGAAGTCAGATCACTGAGCATTGGTTGTATCCATTCAGGTTCATGAAATCCTCTGCACTGAAACAGATGCAGGGGCAGGTTATTTTGTGGTTGTGTGACGTGGAAATTCAAATTCACCCGCTAGTTGATAAATTTGCACATCTTTCAACATGACACTCACACTATCACAAGCAATATTCATATATGTAAAGACCCTGATAGGACTAAAATACGAATGAACAGGGGCAAACAGCTTGACATTAATAAGATGAGATAGCATATAACCTAAAACTCATAGATCAGTAAACTTAGCAAGCTCTAATCCTGTAAATTGCTGCCAGCCTTAAAACAAAATTATTGTAATGTATATACAGTACAGTACAATACTGCGGGGATTGGCCCGGATAGACAAGGTATGCGGATGCAGTACAGAGGCAAATTACCAGTTTTTAAATCAAACTTCCGTGTTTATTCACACATAAAGCAAAAACAAAACGTCACTTTGCAGTCTTGGTGTTAGTTCACACACAATGGAAAGTCACATAGCAGAAATCACCTTGTTGGCAGTTCTATCTCCAGCAGTCCATAGCAGGCTTTTAGGGGCCCGTTTCCCCTAAACACGGGTCTCAGGCCCTCCAGCAACGGCACAAGCCTCAGATCCCAGCACACACACCTTGCTGCTGAGCCCAGCTGTCTTTTAAGGACAGCTAGGTGCTTGCCAAAACCCGGACCCGACACTTAAAATTCGGTCCGGTGTTTGACCCCACCTGGCTGGCATATCAGCAGGAAAATACCTGTTTTCCCAGACCATACCCTTCACTGTGTCACAATATGTATATTCGCATTGTGCGCGTTCGCGTTCATATAAGTGAACTCCTTCACCCCAGTGACTCTTCAGCTACCTGTAATCAAATGCAAAGTGTATTCAGTATCATATAATTTCACTATACTGTTTGCATCTTGCAGCAAATCTAAAGCATCCTTTTATTTGTGATGTAATTAATGCGGATGCCAAGTATGGTTTCGACATCTTTCCATAGCTCTATCCTTTTAATAGAACAACACTCTGTTGGAGACACATATTTTTTGCATATTATTATTGTTATATGCAAAACTTGTAAATATGCTCAGAAAGTTGGTGTACATATGTTAATGCGGGATTCGTAGTAAGATTTCATTAGGTTTACGATATCTATATATGCGCATTATTTTACATTAATCAAGGCAAGTGAAAGCCTTTTGTTACATTTAAAGTTCACTTTGGACAACCTTGATGTATGAAAATCTTCTTTATTATTCTTTATATGGAATGACTTTGTAATTCTGACATAATTTTAAATTGAACATCAACTTGCAATGTCCAAGAGATATTGTGTATATATACTGTACTGTGTACATGCAGTAGAGTTAACACACATGCTTTATGAGACATGTTATCTAAACTAAATGCGTTAAGTAAAACACCTTCTAATTGCTTTTCAATGGCTTTTATTTCAAGACAACACGATGAGTTAAGAGCTTGTGTGTTAACCCTGCTACATCTGTATATTCATCCTATGTTCTGATATACATGAAGGTCTACAAATCGTAACCCTGGAAGTGGCCATAACCATGTTGCTAGCTTTTGTTGTTGTACTTGAGTAACATTATTTAGTCATTATTGAATATGGTGTTTTGCAGCAAGTCCCTCCAGTAGCTCCTATTCTTCAAAGTCCATTCATCGAATCTCAGGATCATACAGCAGTTCAAGACCCAATTCTGCAGCAGCTCGACCAATGTCCAGAGCAGCCTCGGAGATCTCTGAAATTGAGTCAGTTGATTGTACAGACAGAGAAGACTACCTATTTGAAGCTGAACATGAAAGGGAAACATTGGCTATCTTGGAAAAAGAATATCATTATTTGCACTCAGGTACCTCACTCTTTTTTTATGGAATTTCCACCAAGAACACATACATATGATATAGGTGTATTGATCCTCATACAGTTGTGTTCAAAATAATAGCAGTGTGTTTAAAAAAGTGAATAAAGTTCAAAATCCTTCTAATAGCTTTTATTTCCATTCACACAAATGCATTGGGAACACTACACATTCTATTCCAAATCAAAACAGGAAGAAAAATATATCAAATTTGTGTTGTTCCTCTAAAAAAAAATTGAAGAGTGAATATTAGATTGTTCAAAAAATAGCAGTGTTTGTATTCTTCTTTACAAACTCAAACATTCACTATATAAACTGAAAAATGTTTGAAGATTTTGCTTTCCTTTGAATCACTTAACTAATATTTTGTATAACCACTGTTTCTGAGAACTGCTGTACATCTGTGTTGCATGGAGTCAACCAACTTCTGGCACCTGTGAACAGGTATTCCAGCCCAGGATGATTGGACTACATTCCACAGTTCTTCTCTATTTCTTGGTTTTGCCTCAGAAACTGCATTTTTGATGTCACCCCACAAGTTCTATTGGATTAAGATCCAGGGATTGGGCTGGCCACTCCATAACGTCAAGATGTTGCACGTTTACTGGTGTGTTTGGGGTCGTTGTCTTGCTGGAACACCCATTTCAAGGGCATTTCCTCATCAGTATAAGGCAGCATGACCTCTTCAAGTATTCTGATATATTCAAACTAATCCATGAACCCTGGTATGCGATAAATAGGCCCAACACCTTAGTATGAGAAACATCCCCATATCATGATGCTTGCGCCACCATGCTTCACTGTCTTCATAGTGTACTGTGGCTTGAATTCAGAGTTTGGGGGTCATCTGACAAACTGTCTCCGGCCACTAGACCCAAAAAGAACAATCTTACTTTCATCAGTCCACATGCGCCATTTCTCTTTAGGCCAGTCAATGTGCTCTTTGGCAAATTGTAACCTCTTCAGCACATGTCTTTTTTTCAACAGTGGGACTTTGCGGGGGCTTCTTGCAGATAGCTTGGCTTCACTTAGGCTACTTTCACACTAGCGTTGTTTTAATCCGGCGTTCAATTCCGACACCGGAACTGCCCGCCGGATCCGGAAAAACATGTGAAAACGGATTACATTTGAATCCTGATCAGGATTTTGATCACTAATGAAAAAATGCATTGGAAAAAAACGGATCCGCCATTTATGGACTTTAACTTTTTTTTTTCACATTTTTCGGGTTTAACATGCAAAAACCGGATCCGGTTTGACTGAACACACAGCGCCAGATCCGGCGTTAATGCAAGTCAATGGGAAAAAGGCCGGATCCGGCGTTCAGTCAAAGTGTTCAGGATTTTTGGCCCGGAGGTAAAAATACAGCATGCTACGGTTTTCTGAAAAGCCTGATCAGTCAAAAAGACTGAACTGAAGACATCCTGATGCATCCTGAAGGACGGACTCTCCATTCAGAATGCATGGGGATAAAACTGATCAGTTCTTTTCCGGATTTGAGCCCCTAGGACGGAACTCAGCACCGGAAAAGAAAAACGCTAGTGTGAAAGTACCCTTAGGCGTCTTCTAATTGTAACAGTACTCACTGGTAACTTTAGACCTTCTTTGATCTTCCTGGAGCTGATTGTTGCCATTTTGCTATTCTTCTATCCATTCTATCCATTCGAATGTCCTTGCCATTTTGGCTATTCTTCTCTCCATTCAAATGGTAGTTTTTCGCTTTCTTCCACCTCTTTCAGGTTTTGGTTGCCATTTTAAAGCATTTGCAATCATTTTAGCTGAGCAGCCTATCATTTTATGCACTTCTTTATATGTTTTCCCTTCTCCAATCAACTTTTTAATTCAGGTACGCTGTACTTCTATACAATGTCTGGAACGACCCATTTTCCTCAGAAATTCAGAGAGAAATGCACTGTAACCAGCATGTACAACATTTTCTGCCTTCCTTCCTTAAATAAGGGCAATAATTGCCACCTGTTTTTCAAAGAATGAATAACCTCACTCATTGAACTCCACACTGCTATTATTTTGAACATGCCCCTTTCAATAAGTGATTGAATTACAGAGAATCAGCAGCATGCATGTCATGACTGTTGGGTCTGTTGGGTTTCTATTACTCTACCACACCTGCTAGTAAATTATTTGCCATGAAGAAATATAATTTCTAACAAAAACAGTGATTGATATGGTTAGTGATGTCTGACTGCTATTATTTTAAACACAACTGTATGTGTGTTTTATGTGAGGAACTTTTATATACCTTTGTAGTTTGCAAAAAGAAAAGTAGGCATTCACATCCAAATAACATGAAATACATATGTCCACCACTATGGCTGAAAAGCAAACAAACACAAAATATACAGCATCACTCTTCTTCAAGACATATGCTAACTTTAAATAAATTGACTATTTTGCATTTACAGCAATATTTGCTAAATATGTTAATTCAATATTCTTCACGTGCCTTTTGATCAAACTGTGTGAGACCATTTGCCCCATCAAGGTGATGTCTTTAGTTGGGACCTTATATTAACAGACTTACCTCTCCAGGGCCTGTAGTTTGTAATATAAACCTGTATATAAAAAGAGCATATACAGACACAACACTACTGGTCCACAGTCACAACATTGCAACTTAACATATGTGGAGTTTAAACAAAATTGTCCCTGCCTTAAAGGCTATGTGCACCTGTGGTGGCATTTTTTTGTTTTTATTATTATTGCATTGTACTCATTTTGAGCTAAAATCATTTTTTCAATTGGTCTTTATTAAAAATGTTGAGCTGCTTTTCCTGTACTGCTTTGAGTTTATCTAGTAACTGGTTCTGAATTTTCCCTCTGCTCGTCAGGCAGGGAGCTGACGTGCTGTTTATGTCTGATCTCTGACCTTATAAACACTCATTAAAGCTTAATTCTTATCTAACTGCTAAGAATGTGGCTTAAATAAATGTTTATTACTTTTTTAGTAGTTTACAGATATGGGTTATTAGATGACTGGCACAAAGTGAAACTACTATTCACACAGCTAGAAAAACAGTTAAAGGGAACCTGTCACCTGGATTTTGGGTATAGAGCTGAGGACATGGGCTGCTAGATGGCCACTAGCACATCCACAATACCCAGTCCCCATAGCTCTGTGTGCTTTTATTGTGTAAAAAAACGATTTGATACATATTTGATACATATGCAAATTAACCTGAGATGAGTCCTGTCCTTGAGATGAGTCAGGGACAGGACTCATCTCAGGTTAATTTGCCTATGTATCAAATCTTTTTTTTTTTACACAATAAAAGCACACAGAGCTATGGGGACTGGGTATTACGGATGTGCTAGTGGCCATCTAGCAACCCATGTCCTCAGCTCTAGACACAAAATCCAGGTGACCGGTTCCCTTTAAAGGAAACTTGTCACCTCCAAAACACATATAAAACTGACATCATTACCTTACAGTAGCCCCCAGTGTGTTCACAATTATGTTTTTCATTCTTCCATCGGTTGCTGCATACTGTAAAAAAACGCAGTTTTAATCTCCCTTCTTGCTATCTTCAATCAGCTTGAAGTCAAGGAGGCAACGGCCGCCTTGCTTCAAGTAAAAATAAGCCCGCCCCTTACCCGTCCTCTTCACTTTGATTGACATCCTGCCTAGAGGCTGGGATCGCGCAAGTCTCGCGCATGCCCGGTGCGCTCCATGTTACTGTGCGATTCTGTCTCCTGCAGTCAGCCGGCAGCTTTCTTCTCACTGTGCATGCGCCATTTCAAGTGTGCGTGCGCGCCTCGGCGTTTCTTGTCCGCAAAGTCAGCGTGATCACTGGCTTGCATTCTCCTGCGCCTGAAGCCGGTGATCACGCTGATGCTGCATACAAGAAACGCCGGGCGTGCACGCACACTTAAAATGGCCGGCGCATGCGCAGTGATAACAAAGCTGTCAGCGAGATCGCGCAGTAACATGGAGCGCACCGGGCATGCGCAAAACTTGCGCAATCCCAGCCTCTAGGCAGGATGTCAATCAAAGTGAAGAGGACGGGTAAGGGGTGGGCTTATTTTTACTTGAAGCAAGGAGGCCGTTGATAGCGAGAAAGGTGAACACACTGGGGGCTACTGTAAGGTAATGATGTTGATTTTATATGTTTTTTGGAGGTGACAGGTTCCCTTTAACCCTTTATGACAGAACAGCTCAATATTTTTAATAAAGACCAATTAATAAAATGATTTTTAGCCCAAAAGGAGCAAAGTTCAATCATAAAAAAAAATCCCCCCAAAGGTGCCTTTAAGCCTTACCAGTGCCAGTGGCATTTCTAGGACTGGGGATCAGGGCATGTGCCCCAGGCCTCTTGCCCAGTGCTCCCAGTGCACCAGACAACTGTGGTTCCAATTGTATCCATATGCTTGGAACATGGACCCAGTTGAAAATTAACATTTATAATAGACACAGCAGGAAAAAGTGGACAGTTTTAAAAATCTGAGTCTCACTTTCTTCCGGGATTCGCATCCCCACCTATCCCTTGGTTGAACTTGATGAACTTATGTCTTTTTTCAACCGTATCAACTATATAACTTAATTGGGGACATGACTTATGCATAATTCGGTGCCTTAACCCCTTCCCGACCAGCGCCGTAATAGTGCGGCGCAGCGGGACATGACTTACGGCCCGCTGATTGGGCGGGTGCAGGAGCTGCGCCCGCCCGATCAGCTGCAGGGGACCGGCTGTTCGCGTTAGCAGGACCCCTGCTGTATGCGCCGGCATCGGTGAAAACACCCATTCCGGCGAATTAAACCCTTCTGTGCCGCGGCCAGTGCTGACCGCGACATAGAAGGGGTTTGGTTAGGGAACCGATCAGGTCCCCGCACTGCTGTGGTGGGGACCTGATGGGTGAGAAGGCAGCCTTATGCTACCTTGCACGGCATCGGGACCTGCCTTCTACGGGTGCCCAGGAGATCCAGCCTCAAGTAATGCAGGCAATGCATTACAATACAGATGTATTGTAATGCATTGCAGAGGGGATCAGACCCCCAAAAGTTAAAGTCAGAAATAAAGTTAAAAAAAAAAAACTGTTTTTAATAAAAAAAAAAATAGTTTCAAGTGAAAAAAGAAAAACGCCCCTTTTCCCCTGATTTCATAAAAAAAAAAGAAAAAAAAACACATATTAGGTATCGCCATAATCTTTTTTGTTTCAAAAATGCTATTATTGTGTAAAACTTAAATAAGAAAAAGTATACATATTAGGTATTGACACGTCCGTAGCAATCTGCTCTATAAAAATATCACATGACCTAATCCTTCAGGTGAACGCTGGAAAATAAATAAATAAATACATATAAACTGTGCCAAAATTGCCAATTTTTTGGTCACCTTGCCCCATAAAGTGTAATAATGAATGATCAAAAAATTCATATGTACCCAGAAATGGTACCAATAAAAACATCAACTCTTCCTGCAGAAAACAAGCCCCTGCACAAGACGATCGGCAGAAAAAACAATGGCATTCAGAAAATGGAGACACAAAAAACATAATTTTCTCAAAAAAAATGCTTTATTATGTAAAACTGAAACAAACAAAGAGTAGACACATCATCATCACCTGCTCTATAAAAATAGCACATGATCTACCCTGTCAGATGAATGTTGTAAAAAATAAAAAATGGTGCCAAAACAGCAATTTTTTGGTTACCTTGCCTCACAAAAAACGTAATATAGAATAATTAAAAATGTTACCCCAAAAGGGATCCAATAAAACTGAAACCTTATCCCCTAGTTTCCAAAATGTGGTACATTTTTGGGAATTTCTACTGTAAGGGTGCATCAGGGGGGCTTAAAATGGGACATGGCATCTAAAACCAGTCCAGCAAAAACTGCCTTCCAAAAACCATATGGCGTTCCTATTCTTCTGCGCCCTGCAGTGCGTCCTTACATGCGTTTACCACCACATGTGGGGTGTTTCTGTAAGGCTACTTTCACACTCGTGTTTTGGCTTTCCGTTTGTGAGATCCGTTCAGGGCTATTAGTTTTAGGCCTGATGCACACGACCGTTGTTCTGGTCCGCATCCGAGCCGCAGTTCTTGCAGCTCGGGTGCGGACCCATTCACTTCAATTGGTCCGCAAAAGATGCGAACAGCACACTGTGTCTGCCGTCCTCATCCTTTGCTCCGTTCCGTGGCCTCGCAAAAAAATATAACGTCCTAATCTTGTCCGTTTTGCAGACAAGAATAGGCATTTCTACAATGGGCCGCCTGTTCCGTTCCGCCAATTGCAGAAGGCACACGGGCGGCTTCCGTGTTTTGCGGAAAAACAGAATGGTCGTGTGCTTGAAGCCTTACCCTAATGCATTCTGAATGGATAAGGATCCGCTCAGAATACATCAGTTTGCCTCCGATCAGTCTCCATTCCGCTCTGGAGGCGGACACGAAAACTCTGCCTGCAGCATTTTGCTGTCCGCTTGACGAAACTGAGCCAAACGGATCTGTCATGACACACAATGTAAATCAATGGGGACGGATCCGTTTTCTCTGACACAATCTGACACAACAGAAAACGGATTCGTCCCCCATTGACTTTCAATGGAGTTCATGACGGATCCGTCTTCGCTATGTTACAGATAATACAAACGGATCCGTTCATGACAGATGTATTATTGTAACGGATAAGTTTTTGCAGATCCATGTCGTATCCGCCCAAAACGCGAGTTTGAAAGTAGCCTTAACCGCAGAATCAGGGTAATAAAATTTAGTTTTGCTGTTAACCCTTGATGTGTTAAAGAAAAAAAAATGAATTAAAATGGAAAATCTGCCAAAAAAGTGACATTTTGAAATTTCATCTCTATTTTTCTTTAATTCTTGTGAAACACCTAAAGGGTTAACAAAGTTTGTAAAATCTGTTTTGAGTAGGGTCATTTATGGGTGGTTTCCACTATGTAAGCCCCACAAAGCGACTTCAAACCTGAACTTGTCCTTTAAAAAGTGGGTTTTGGAATTTTTTTTTACAAATTTTAAGAATTGCTTCTAAAATTCTAAGCCTTTTAACGTCCTAAAAAAAACTAAAATGACATTTACAAAATGATGCCAACATAAAGTAGACATATGGGGAATGTTAAGTAATAAATATTTTTATGAGGTATCACTTTCTGTTTTAAAAGCAGAGAAATAGAAATTTTGAAAATTGCTAATTTTTCAACATTTTTGGTAAATTTGGGATTTTTTCATAAATAAAGGTGAAATAGATTGACTCAAATTTATGACGATCATGAAGTACAATGTGTCACGAGAAAAAAATCTCAGAATGACTTGGATAAATAAAACTGTTCCAAAGTTATTTCCACATAAAGTGACGCATGTCAGATTTGCAAAAAATGGCCTGGGAAGGAAGGTGAAAACTGGTCCGGGGTAGAAAGGGTTAATGAACTGACTGATAATAGAGGGTCAGTGATTCTGTATAGTGCATCAAATTCCAGCACTTCTCCCTTTTAGGTTATGCCACATGGGGCGTTTTTTCCACAGTGGAATTTCCACTGAAGATGAATTGACATGCTGCAGATTTAAATTTCTCACTACAAGTCATTTTTTTTACTACAGATTTCTTATGTGATATGTGAATGAGATTTCTTCATATCTCATTGACTTTGCTGGCATTGTAAAAAGTGCTGCGGATTCTCTGCACGCAACTTCACTATGGAGTATATGCAGCATTTATGCTATGTGTGGGCTTACCTTTTAATGTGGATAATTTTATGTGTACAACTTGAACCATTCAGCTACCCTTATGCATGCCTTGTCCCCAATCTTAGAGGGGTAGATTTGGGATGAGAAGAAATGCTGTATAAACCGTTTGTACTGTACTTTGTAAAGAACTCTGTCAATTATATATTATTTCTTTTTTTCCACTTGGCATTTGTGATATTGCATAGCTAGGAGTGTGTGGGCTTTTATACAGAGCACTTTAATAGGCGCCGGACAATATTACTGTTAATAAATATCACAGTATAAAATGGAGAACGAGCCATTATTAATAGTTAAAGATAAAGCCTGTGAAAGGAATGAGAATTATCATTACTCCACAGCCTTCGTTCTGCTTTCCTATTCTTGGAGAAAAGTTCTCAGCTATAATTAAGCTACTGTACTATTTTTTAATTTATTCAAATTAGCAGTTTTCTTAAATTTAATGTGGGTGGAAGTGCAATGTATAAAAATTAGATTCAGTTTAGTATGTTATTAATGTTATTCTCTTCACTGCTGAAATACAGTCAGGTCCATAAATATTGGGACATGGACACAATTCTAACATTTTTGGCTCTATACACCACCACAATGGATTTGAAATGAAACGAACAGTTTGCATATGTGCCTCCCACTTGTTAAGGGACAAAAAGTAATGGGACAGAATAATAATCATAAATCAAACTTTCACTTTTTAATACTTGGTTGCAAATCCTTTGCAGTCAATCACAGCCTGAAGTCTGGAACGCATAGACATCACCAGACGCTGGGTTTCATCCCTGGTGATGCTCTGCCAGGCCTCTACTGCAACTGTCTTCAGTTCCTGCTCATTCTTGGGGCATTTTCCCTTCAGTTTTGTCTTCAGCAAGTGAAATGCATGCTCAATCGGATTCAGGTCAGGTGATTGACTTGGCCATTGCATAACATTCCACTTCTTTCCCGTAAAAAACTTTTGCAGTATGCTTTGGGTCATTGTCCATCTGCACTGTGAAGCGCCGTCCAATGAGTTCTGAAGCATTTGGCTGAATATGAGCAGATAATATTGCCCGAAACACTTCAGAATTCATCCTGCTGCTTTTGTCAGCAGTCACATCATCAATAAATACAAGAGAACCAGTTCCATTGGCAGCCATACATGCCCACGCCATGACACTACCACCACCATGCTTCACTGATGAGGTGGTATGCTTAGGATCATGAGCAGTTCCTTTCCTTCTCCATACTCTTCTCTTCCCATCACTCTGGTACAAGTTGATCTTGGTCTCATCTGTCCATAGGATGTTGTTCCAGAACTGTGAAGGCTTTTTTAGATGTCGTTTGGCAAACTCTAATCTGGCCTAACTGTTTTTGAGGCTCACCAATGGTTTACATCTTGTGGTGAACCCTCTGTATTCACTCTGGTGAAGTCTTCTCTTGATTGTTGACTTTGACACACATACACCTACCTCCTGGAGAGTGTTCTTGATCTGGCCAACTGTTGTGAAGGGTGTTTTCTTCACCAGGGAAAGAATTCTTCGGTCATCCACCACAGTTGTTTTCCGTGGTCTTCCGGGTCTTTTGGTGTTGCTGAGCTCACAGGTGCGTTCCTTTTTTTTAAGAATGTTCCAAACAGTTGTTTTGGCCACGCCTAATGTTTTTGCTATCTCTCTAATGGGTTTGTTGTGTTTTTTCAGCCTAATGATGGCTTGCTTCACTGATAGTGACAGCTCTTTGGATCTCATCTTGAGAGTTGACAGCAACAGATTCCAAATGAAAATGGCACACTTGAAATGAACTCTGGACCTTTTATCTGCTCATTGTAATTGGGATAATGAGGGAATAACACACACCTGGCCATGGAACAGCTGAGAAGCCAATTGTCACAATACTTTTGGTCCCTTAACAAGTGGGAGGCACATATGCAAACTGTTGTAATTCCTACACCGTTCACCTGATTTGGATGTAAATACCCTCAAATGAAAGCTGACAGTCTGCAGTTAAAGCACATCTTGTTTGTTTCATTTCAAATCCATTGTGGTGGTGAATAGAACCAAAAATGTTACAATTGTGTCAATGTCCCAATATTTATGGACCTGACTGTAGGTGTGAAAAGGAGAGGCCACAGATTCCAGTCTGAACAGCGCACATCATATGTTTGTCACATTAAAAACTGCCGTCACTGCCGACCACTGAGTATGGCATGAGTTAAAGCCCTCTTTGTACAATGCTTTGGGCCACCTTTTCAGAACAAGGGCTTTGGCATGGTTATAAATATTAAAAAATATTATGATTGTACAGTATGCTGCAGAGATATATTCTTTTATAAATTGTATCATATCCTATCTTTAGGGAAGGAAAGTATTGAGGGAAATACACAGAGTTATAAATTGGTGACATGTACTCTAGGCTTTGCAGCACCTAGTTGGCATTATTATTGTTCTCTTAGCAATGAATGATCTGCATGCATACTGTGCTATACGGTAGTTGGTGCAGCGGTTGTCAGCATGTGCAGGCCTTGGTACTTCCAGGGTCCCAAAGGGCCCTGTGGTACATGAAGACATGGATGGCACATGTAACATGGGGGCTCTTTTGCAGATTTTGCATTGGGGCCCAGGATTTGGAAATTTTGCCTCTGCCTTTATGTACAGTAATAGGTAAGCAACCGCCAGCACTCCAACTGCTGTGAAACTACAACTCCCAGAATGCAAACATGCTCTGCTGTTATTCTAATTCCCATAGAAGTGAATATAGCATTCTGGGAGTTGTAGTTTCAGAGCAGCTGGAGTGCTGGAGGTTGCTGGTCCCTGGGTAAGTCCATACATTGTGCCTTCTTGCTATGTAGTATCAATATTTCAAGTGTATCAGCTAGAGTATCTCCTACAAACCTCTTTTTGACTTGTTTGTATCTATAATCTATAGATTGTGTCAAGACTATCCCCCCATTTGGTCTCCATCTGGCTAATCCTTTAGTGAATTGGCCATCAGCTTAATACATGAACAAGCTGAATACTTCAGACGAATAGGCACTCATTAGTCACCCCCCCGCTATGGCTAATAGAAGAGGAGTACTGTATGATAATTTATAACACTATCACTACGGGGTACAGCAACTGAAGAGAATGAACGGTGATCCCTAATAAAACATAACTTTTAATCAGTCAGATTAATAAGAGTCCCTTAGAATGTATCAAAACAAAAAATAATATTCTTTTAATCCAGAGTACTCGATAAAACTCCAAAATAAAGGTGCACGGTGTCACCGAAAAATAACTGATAGTCCTACCAGATAATAAGGTTCATCCGGACTTCATAGAATCACAGCGGATAGTATGATCCTGTAAAATAAAGCAAGTACCGGACAGGTGCGGAGGGGGGGGGGGCTCTAGATCCCTAGAAAAACCCTAAGGTACAGGTGCTGTGCAGGCCCTAACGTCCTAGCCACGGAGCACCCGTCCTAAAAAGAACGACCCCGTCCAGAACCTTGCCCTCAAGCTACTTGGCCCTAGAGTGCCATAGTGCAGCTAGTCCCTACATGCATGTTTCGATTTTACTCTCATCAGGGGAAACATGAACTGGAAAGGAAAAGAAAACATATTCAGAAGGGCAAAAATTAAGTAAATGTACAAATGGATTCTAGTACACAATGTAAATAAATGCCAGAAAGATTATTCGGGCTATTTCAATAGAAGTGGTAGCCCAAAATGTAAGCTCCACTCCTAGATGCTGGGCCTATGCAAGTACCATGCGATGTGGGGCACTTGCAATAATGTGGGGGAACCTTATGATGAAAAGGAGACTGTCAGTCCGGTGGGCCGGTGCATCTGTTCAGGCAGTAAGATAACCTGTCTGCCAACAGCGGACCGACCGGAATTTAAATCCAGACCCGGTCTCATAACGATGCCTGAGACGCAGAGCGGTGACGTCAGACATAATTGCTGGTGCTATCCGCGTGGCAGGCGCTCGATACCGAGAGTGCCTGCCTGGGGTGGAGTTAGTTTATGATGCGTTTGGATGCATCGCGCGTCATCAAACAGGGCCACAATGCGCGCCACTGACTTAGGATGACAATTTAATGAACACAATCAGTTTGTCTTGAAACTTCTCATGTATCTCCTCACCCATAATTTCTTCCTTTTTGATGGCAAGCTATACCACCAGCTCAGGGGCACCTCAATGGGATGTTCTTGCGCACTGTCCTATGCAAATTTGCTCCTGGGCTGGTGGGAAGCCACTACACTGTTCACTGATATGCTGTTGTCATGTACTGGGGGCATTTCTCTGTGGGCCAGGTACATTGATGACATCTTTATTATCTGGTCAGGGACTGATTCGGCCTTTGTGAACTTTGTGGAAGAGCTTAATCACAATCAAATTGGATTACATTTTACATATGAGATGAATAGTAATAGCCTCCCCTTTGTTAACATCCTGATCTCTAAAAATAACTCGGACAAATTGGCTACGACTATTTACTGCAAACCTACATCTACTAACTCGGTGCTACATTGGAAGAGTAGCCACCCCCTACCTCTAAAAAGAGGGATACCATGGGGGCAATATTTGTCCCTAACACGTAATTGCTCTAAAAAAATCTGAGTTTGTGGATCAGGCTATGATCCTCCGGAATCGGTTTTTAGCGAGAGGATCCCCAGATTCAGTACTAAGGGCAGCATATCAAACTGCCCTGTCATCTACACGTACTGAACTATTGGTCCCTAGAACGAAACCGGGTGTAGAGCAAAAAATCTGGTTGATAGCTACTTTCGATGAGGCGGCTGGCCCAATGAGAGACATTCTACAAAAACATTGGCCCATTCTGCTAATGGACCCGGATGTTAAGGATAGTATTCATGACTACCTACAGATTACTTTCAGGCGAGGAAATAGCTTGCGTGACATTTTGGTACACAGTCACTACAATCCAGCACCAAAGGGTGGCTCTTGGCTACATCGTAAACCCATGGGTAGCTTTCGATGTAGTGGTTGTGTCACCTGCAATACAATACAGACAGGCAAAATGTTTTACAGTGTCAACCTACAACGTTCCTTTCCCATTAATGATTTTATCAACTGCCGCACTCGGGGAGTCATTTATAAAATCACGTGTGACTGCCCAATGGAATATGTAGGCAAAACAAAGCGGGAACTGCTTAGACGCATTGGGGAACATTTAGGGGACATTAATAATAGGAGGGACATGGCTGTGTCCCGCCACGTGAATGATCACCACTCTGGCAACCTCAAATGCATCAAAGCCTATCGGTATTGAAGTTGTCCCACCACCCATACGTGGAGGTGACTGGGACCGTACTCTATTACAACATGAGGCCCGGTGGATTCATACACTACGCACATGTCCCCATTGGGCTTGAATGAACAGCTGTGCATCAGCTGCTTCATTTAAGGCTATTACCAGTAATTGTGTTTTATCACCTATTGAATAGGTACGCAATAATTACAATTACCTTTTCATCTCTCTACATTTATTGTTATAATTGTGTGTTTACTTCTGTGTACTACCTACTTTATGTTTTGGTCTCCTTTACCTATTTACCTTTTGATATCTAAACGCCACTCTCGGTATCGAGCGCCTGCCACGCATGCGTGGATAGCGGCAGCAATTACACCGCGCTGCGTCTCAGGCCTCGTTATGAGACCGGGTCTGGATTTAAATTCCGGGCGGGCAGCTGTTGGCAGACAGGTTACAGATGCACCGGCCCACCGGACTGGCGGTCTTCTTTTCATCATAAGGTTCCCCTACATTATGGCAAGTGCCCCACATCGCATGTGTCACGAAGGTATCAAGAGTCACGTCTGACTCCGTTATACCCGGGGTCAGGAGGTCGCAGCGGGTGGCTGCGCGCTCTATATCTAAAGATCACGTTGTTTCTTAGTGATTGTTTTCTGTGTTTGCCTTGCTATCCTTTTTGTCTCAATCAGGGATCCGTAGCTTCTCCTCCTCAGCTGTTTCTTGTCTGCCACTCCCAACCTCCTTATATTCTCCCCTCACTCTTCTCTAGTTGCCAGTTATAGAGCTTCCTGCCTGGACATCTATACTGACCCACTGGAGTTGTTAATCCTGGTTGTCGTTCCAGAGTGCTACCATCCGGATCCCTGTTGGGCTTCTTGTTGTCTCCTGCTGTCGCCCACCTGGGATTATATGTTGAGTTTGTATTGTCTGTCCTTCCCTTGGTGTTTTCCTTTAGAGCTAGTGGTGCGGACTAGTGTTCCCACCGCCCTGTTCACTATCTAGGGCTCAGCTTAGGGAAAGCCAGGGCTTTAGGCACGTGATCGGCGTACGGGTGAGGAACCCGTCTAGGGACGTCAGGGCAGCCAGGTGCCAGCCGTTAGGTGAGTCAGGGGTCACCACCTTCCCTCTCACTTGGGCAGGGCCTTCCTTGTTCCCTCCCTCTGTGTCACGTATGTGATAGTCACGCCGACCGTGATATTATAACTGGCCTTTATTTTTTGAGAAAAAAAAAAAAAAAAAATTTTTTTTTCTTTTTGTTGTTTTTTTTCTCTACTTAGAATCCAATATGGATCCTATTGCTGCCTTGGCAAAACAGCTTCAAGGCCTGTCTTTGGAGGTGGCAGGATTGAAGGCGTCTGTCCTCCAACAACAGCAGCAAATGCAGCAGACCGCACCCCCAGCGGTTGCTATGGGTAACCAGGTTGTTACAGAACCCAAGGTTGTTCTTCCTGACAGATTTTCTGGGGGAAGGGACAAATTTGCGACGTTCCGTGAGGCCTGCAAATTATACTTTAAGTTGCGCCCTTACTCCTCAGGTAATGAAGAACAGCGGGTTGGGATTGTCATTTCCCTGCTTCAGGGGGACCCACAATCCTGGGCGTTCTCGTTACCCCCTGGTTCCCAGGCTCTCCGGTCAGTGGAGGGATTTTTTGGGGCTTTGGGTCTCATATATGATGACCCTGACGGAGTCGCCCTGGCTGAGTCGAAGTTACGGAGACTCCTACAGGGAGATCGGTCAGCAGAGGAATATTGCTCAGAGTTCCGTAGGTGGGCTACGGATACTCAGTGGAACGACCCGGCTCTCAGGAGTCAGTTCTGCTCTGGGTTATCTGAAAGGGTTAAGGATGCACTGGCGCTGTATGAGACCCCCCTTTCCCCTGATGCTGTTATGTCCCTCTCTATCAGAATAGATAGGCGTCTTAGGGAGAGATCGAAAATTCCTGAGCAATTAGTTACCTCTCCCAAGCAACAATTAGTCTGTACTGACTTAGATGAGCCTATGCAGCTAGGCGGAACTTCTCGTCAGGTCCGTCCTCCTGAGGTTCGCCGTAGGGGGGGGGCTTTTTTTTTCTGTGGGGGGAAGGGTCATTTCATTAATGTCTGTCCCTCCTTTCTCAAAAACAAAAGACCGTCGGAAAACTACTAACCCCAGGCTGTGCGGAGGATGTCAGCCGGGGGGTATACGTTTCCTCCATACGAACATCTCAATTTGTGTTACCAGCGGTTATTGTTTTTGGTGTTAAGACGGAGTCTATTTCTTTTTTTCTAGACAGTGGAGCAGGGGTAAATTTGATAGATGCCCATTTTGCCCGCACTATGGGTTTGTCTCTCTGTACGCTGCAGAGACCTATTCCCGTATTCGCTATAGATTCGGCTCCTCTGTCTCAGAGAAACCTCACCCACATTGTTCATAATTTACACCTTCGGGTAGGGGACCACCATAATGAGTGTCTTTCATGTTACGTTCTGGAGGGCCTTCCCTCTCCTGTGGTATTGGGTCTTCCCTGGTTGGTAGCGCACAATCCAGTGGTGGATTGGCAGGCCAGGGAGATATTGGAGTGGAGTGAGCATTGCAGAGAGAATTGCTTAAATAACAATTGCTTAATCGCCTCCATAGCTTCCCTACCTACATTTATTTCGGACTTTATGGACGTTTTTTCTGAAAAGGGTTGTCAGAAGCTACCACCTCATCGTCCTTATGATTGCCCGGTTAACCTGATTCCCGGTGCAAAATTACCCAAGTCCAGGTTGTATAATCTTTCGGGCCCCGAGAGACAAGCCATGAAAGATTATATCTTCTTTGTTAAAAAGAAAGATGGGGGCCTGCGTCCTTGCCTAGATTTCCGTGAGCTAAACCAGATAACCATCCGAGACCCATACCCTCTTCCTCTCATTCCTGACCTTTTTAATCAGATTGCGGGTGCTAGGTGGTTCTCCAAACTTGATCTTAGGGGGGCCTACAATCTGATTCGTATCAGGGAAGGGGATGAGTGGAAGACAGCTTTTAACACCCCTGAGGGGCATTATGAAAATCTAGTTATGCCTTTCGGTCTGACCAATGCCCCCGCTGTCTTCCAACATTTCGTTAATGATATTTTTAGTCATCTCATCGGCAGGTTTGTAGTCATATACCTAGATGATATCTTAATTTATTCGGCTGATCTGAAAACACATAAGGTGCATGTCAGGCAAGTACTGCAGGTCCTACGGACGAATAAATTATATGCGAAAATTGAAAAATGTGTCTTCGCCGTTCAGGAAATACAGTTCCTGGGATATCTATTATCTGCTTCAGGTTTCCGTATGGATCCTGGGAAGGTCCAGGCAATTTTAGATTGGGATCTTCCTGAGAACCTTAAAGCCCTACAACGGTTTTTGGGTTTCGCAAATTTCTATAGAAAGTTCATTAAAAATTATTCAGTGATCGTTAAACCCCTTACCGACATGACTAGGAAGGGGACTGATTTTTCTAAATGGTCTGACGCCGCTAAAAATGCATTTTCCTCTCTAAAAGAGAGGTTTACCTCGGCACCTGTTCTAATTCAACCTGATGTCTCCCAGCCTTTTATTGTTGAGGTAGATGCGTCAGAGGTGGGAGTGGGGGCTGTATTGTCTCAGGGTCCGTCTCCTGGCAAATGGCGCCCTTGCGCTTTCTTTTCCAAAAAATTATCTTCTGCAGAGAAGAACTATGATGTTGGAAATAGGGAACTGTTGGCGATTAAGCTGGCGCTTGAAGAGTGGCGTCACTTCTTAGAGGGAGCAATCCACCCCGTCACGGTGATTACGGATCACAAAAACCTTCTGTACCTAGAATCGGCTAAGCGTCTCACCCCTAGACAAGCTAGGTGGTCGCTATTCTTTACCAGATTTAACTTTGTAATCACCTATCGTCCTGGGGCAAAAAATACCAAGGCAGACGCGTTATCTCGTAGTTTCCCTGGAGGGGGTAATGCTAGTGATCCGGTACCTATTTTACAAAGAGGAGTGGTTGTCTCTGCTGTACACTCTGTTCTAGAGGGAAAGGTGTTAGAGGCCCAGGGGGACGCCCCGGCCTCTTGCCCCTCAGAGAAATTGTTTGTACCGTTAAACCTGCGTCTTGAATTATTAAAAGAACATCATAATTCGGCACTTGCTGGGCACCCGGGTAGTAAAGCAACCTTGGAGCTATTATCTCGTCGTTTTTGGTGGCCAAGGTTGCGTCAGGATGTAATGGATTTCGTGTCTACTTGCTCTACTTGTGCACGCGCGAAAGTCTCTCATACACGTCCAGCAGGGTCTTTATTGCCTCTTTTTATCCCCAATAGGCCATGGACACATCTGTCAATGGATTTCATCACTGACTTACCGTTGTCTGCGGGTAAAACAGTTATTTTGGTAGTAGTAGACAGGTTTAGCAAAATGGTACACTTTATTGTGCTACCCGCACTTCCTAATGCTAAAACTCTTGCTCAGGTGTTTATCAGTGAAATCGTGAAGCTTCACGGGGTCCCTTCCGATGTGGTTTCGGATCGGGGAACCCAGTTTATTTCTAAGTTTTGGAAAGCTTTTTGTTCCCGTTTGGGGGTACACTTGTCCTTTTCCTCAGCTTTCCATCCTCAGTCGAATGGACAGACTGAGCGTACCAACCAAAACCTAGAAACATATTTAAGGTGTTTTGTGTCTGAAAACCAAGAGTTGTGGTCATCATATTTACCGTTAGCTGAGTTTGCCATAAATAATCATTATCAGGAGTCCACTGGCAAGTCACCATTCCTTGGTGCATACGGTTTTCATCCCCAATTTTGTACTTTCAAAGAGGGGGGGTCTTCTGGGGTTCCCGAAGAGGAAAGGTTTTCTTCATCTCTTTCTTCGGTGTGGCAGAAGGTGCAAGTTAACTTGAAAAAGATAAGTGGTAAATATAAATGCATGGCCGATAAGAAACGGTCGCCAGGTCCGGACCTAGGGGTGAATGACTATGTGTGGTTGTCTACTAGGAATATTAAGTTGAAGGTTCCCTCTTGGAAACTGGGCCCTAGGTTCATTGGTCCTTATAAAATAGTAGCCGTCATTAACCCTGTGGCTTTTCGCCTGGAGCTACCTCAGACTTTTAAGATCCATAACGTCTTCCATAAATCGTTACTCAAGAAGTATGTTCCACCTCTAGAACCATCACCGCTGCCACCTCCTCCTGTTATTGTGGATGGTAATCTGGAGTTTCAAATAGCCAGAATTGTTGATTCTCGTCGGGTCCGCCGCTCTCTTCAGTATCTGGTGCATTGGAGGGGTTACGGTCCCGAGGAAAGAATGTGGGTTCCAGCGTCAGAGGTAAACGCCAACAGGTTAATTCAGGCTTTCCATGCCTCTCATCCGGAGAGACCTGGTCCTGAGTGTCCGGAGGCCCCTCGTGAAAGGGGGGGTACTGTCACGAGGGTATCAAGAGCCACGTCTGACTCCGTTATACCCGGGGTCAGGAGGTCGCAGCGGGTGGCTGCGCGCTCTATATCTAAAGATCACGTTGTTTCTTAGTGATTGTTTTCTGTGTTTGCCTTGCTATCCTTTTTGTCTCAATCAGGGATCCGTAGCTTCTCCTCCTCAGCTGTTTCTTGTCTACCACTCCCAACCTCCTTATATTCTCCCCTCACTCTTCTCTAGTTGCCAGTTATAGAGCTTCCTGCCTGGACATCTATACTGACCCACTGGAGTTGTTAATCCTGGTTGTCGTTCCAGAGTGCTACCCTCCGGATCCCTGTTGGGCTTCTTGTTGTCTCCTGCTGTCGCCCACCTGGGATTATATGTTGAGTTTGTATTGTCTGTCCTTCCCTTGGTGTTTTCCTTTAGAGCTAGTGGTGCGGACTAGTGTTCCCACCGCCCTGTTCACTATCTAGGGCTCAGCTTAGGGAAAGCCAGGGCTTTAGGCACGTGATCGGCGTACGGGTGAGGAACCCGTCTAGGGACGTCAGGGCAGCCAGGTGCCAGCCGCTAGGTGAGTCAGGGGTCACCACCTTCCCTCTCACTTGGGCAGGGCCTTCCTTGTTCCCTCCCTCTGTGTCACGTATGTGATAGTCACGCCGACCGTGATAGCATGGTACTTGTATAGGCCCAGCATCTAGGAGTGGAGCTTACATTTTGGGCTACCACTTCTATTGAAATAGCCCGAATTATTTTTCTGGCATTTATTTGCATTTTGTACTAGAGTACATTTACTTAATTTTTGCCCTTCTGGATATGTTTTTTCTTTTCCTTTCCAGTTCATGTTTCCCCTGATGAGAGTAAAATCGAAACATGCATGTAGAGACTAGTTGCACTAGGGCACTCTAGGGCCAAGTAGCTTGAGGGCAAAGTTTCGGACGGGGTCGTTCTTTTTAGGACGGGTGCTCTGTTGCTAGGACGTTCGGGCCAGCACTGCACCCGTACCTTAGGGTTGTCTAGGGATCTAGAGGCCCTCCCCCCCCCCCCGCACCTGTCTGGTACTTGCTTTATTTTACAGGATCATACTATCCGCTGTGATTCTTTAAAGTCCGGATGAACCTTATTATCTGGTAGGACTATCAGTTATTTTTCGGTGACGCCGTGCACCTTTATGTTAGAGTTTTATCGAGTACTTCGATTATAAGAATATTATTTTTTGTTTTGATACATTCTAAGGGACTATTATTAATCTGACTGATTAAAAGTCATGTTTTATTAGGGATCATCGTTCATTCTCTTCAGTTTCTGTACCCCGTGGTGATAGTGTTATAAATTATCATACAGTACTCCTCTTCTATTAGCCAGAGTGAGGGGGTGACTAATGAGTGCCTCTTTGTCTGAAGTAATCAGCTTGTTCATGTATTAAGCTGATGGCCAATTCACTAAAGGACAAGCCAGATGTTTCCCCTTTGATAATAGCTGTTTAGATAATGTTTAGGATACTTTCAGGTGGGAGTGGATTTTCCAAAGTGGACAAGCCCCTAAGGGTGCTGCCACACATTTCGGGGGTGCTGTGCTTCACATGCGGTACAGAAAACCTCTTGGCATTTTTGCAACAATATGTCTGTATATATTCTGCAATTCCTTCCATCAAGGGGAAAAAAGCAAATCACACATAACAAACTTGAATTATATTAAAGACATTTTTTGGGATTATCATATTGATGATCCATCTTCAGGAATGGTACTGACATCACGTTCATTCACATGTCCTAGGAAGAGACCTAAGCACTCACCAAGAGATCATGGCATTTGATGGTTTAGACAGAGCGAGCGAAGGGGCAAGATCACAGGGTTTTGATTGGTTAATATGGCAGACTGGGGCCTTGTGAAGGTTCCGTGGCCTTCCTTTGTAAGATGCCTGTTAAAGAATCACTCCCACAAAAATCTTTATTCTCTGACCAGTTAGAAAGACACATGATATAAACTGTAGTGAAGGTAATCTTCTTACATTTGTGAGTTATAACGTCCGTTCTGATCCGTAGCTGTGTCATGTGACCAACTCTCTGATCTCCAACTGACACAGAACAGGAAGTCAGTTACATCTCCATTCATATGAGACTGCCATTGAGGCTCCCATAGGAATACATAGCGAAATCAGCTTCCTGTCCACACATAAGAGGCTGTGTTATTTGTAGAGTCAGAGTGTTGGTCTTATGACACAGCTGATGATCAAAAGGGAGGTTATAACTCACAAATGCAGTCACTGGTAAGAAAACTACAATTATTACAGTTTACGTCACGTACCTTTCTAATGGGTCAGAGAATATTTTTTTTTTGTGGAAGTGGTTCTTTAAGGCCGCCAGAATACAATAGACTGCAATTGCATTCTTTTGCAGTCTATGGGACAAGCGATCAGAAGATTGCATATATGAGTCCATTAATGGGAATAAACATTACAGTAATTTTTTTTTAGAAATATAAAAAAAAAAAAAAATTGAAATCATTGCCGTTTTGGGGTTTTACATATAAAATAAATAAGCAAAAAAAAAAAACATAATTTGTATTGCCGCATTCCAAACTATTAAAATATAAAAACATTTACCTTGCACGGTAAATGCTGTAACGGAGAAAAAATTACAAAGGATGGTCTGCTTTTTTTTGGGTCACCTTGTTTCCCCCCTTAACCACCTAACTGTTTTGCCCAAGTCCAGCTCTGGCAGTGGGAAAAGTAGCTAACTGGAGGGGGAATATGGTGATGAGCAGTAGCTGAATAGTAGCAGCTAGAAACATGCAACTGGTCTTGTTTGAAAGCCGACAGTCCAGGCTTTTATACAAGACAAAAATCGAGTCAGGAATAATCACGAGTCATTTTTACTTTCACTTTCAGCTACATTCACAGCATCCCGATTTCTATCAGTGATATCTTCCCCTGTACTGAACATATTGCTGTCATTCTGGTATTGATCAAAGCTTGGGATGCCTGTTGCATGTTTCTAGCTGATACCATTTAGGAGATAGCAGCATCTAAAGCAGCCCTCCCTTCTCCAGTTAGCTACTGTTCCCACTGCTGGAGCTGGACTGGGGCAAAACCGTTAAATTGAATAAAAAGTTATCAAAAAGTCATATGTACAACAAAATTGTACCAATAAAAACTACAGCTTTTCCTACACACAAGCCCTCAAACGCCTCTGTATGGAAATGTATAAAAGTTATGGACTTCCAGTTCCAGCTCTAGGATGTAGAGCGTCAAGCTGGTGAGCTCCGTCCCACCATAACCCACTTTCACCTGCACAAACCCACTCCCGTACACTACAAACCTACCAGCCTGTTGCAAGCAGAATCCTGACACAGCGGCTGGGTGGTACCTGCTCCGGAAGCGGATAGAGGAGCTGGTGTGTGAAAGTTCACTAGTGCTGCCAACTGGTGAATTTCATAGTAAGGAGCCTTATATCGCCCATCCATGTCCCAACATATATACTATAATTTGTGCCTAAAAACAGGTATACATTGGGGCACATTTATCAAAACTGTCTAAAAGGAAAACTGTCTTAATTTGCCCATAGCAACCAATCAGCACAGCTTTCATTTTACCATAGTAGTTTAAGAAAATAAATCTGAATTCTGAGTGGTTGCTGTGGACAACTAAAACAGTTTTCCATTATTGATAAGTGATGCTCATTGTATCTGAAATGTACTCTATCGCCTAGCTAGAGGCAGCATAGATGCCACAAATTTGTTAAGATGTGTGTGCCCATTAATAAATTGTTTGCATCTTACCCTCGAAATCTTATTTCAGCGGCCTTTTAAATGACCCCCACTAGCTTGCATATTGTATATATCTAGTGATAGAGTTTTGATTTCAGATGAGATGAGATTATGGATGATGTGATTACGGTCTGATGCATATACAGTGAAAGCCACCCATGATTGTCTGTTCTACATATACATTTCATATTTTGAAATTAAATATTTTTTACAGGTGATAGGAAACTTCAGACATCAACACTCAATTATGATTCCTTACAGTTGACAAGACGTGGCCAAAGATTATCAAAATCTGAAGATGAAGTGCCTATAAGCAGGTGAATATAATTAATCTCAATCGGATGGCAATCTACATATTACCTTTTATAAGTGGATTTATGCGAACAAATTTCTTTTTTTTGCAATTAAAATTCTATGGAAATTACATAAAAGGTTAACTGAGAAACATTGAAAGTAGAGATAAATCTGAAAATTAAGAATGTTCCTGATTGATCTTTAGTGATCATCCACAGAATAGTCCTCATTTGATCCTCGTGTCTTCTGCATTCGGAACATCTTTATTTTCAAGAGGAGTGTAGAAAATAGGCTTTTAAACGATTATGAGCACTGATGATAGAAACACTAATTTCCAGATTCTACAGTTCACCACTGGATCCTCTTTGACCATAATCCGGTCCAGATGTGATCCGGACGTTTTCCTGCATAAATGCCGGGTTTCAGCATGACAGAAAACGTTGCATGCATTTGTGCCAGATCAGGCATGCTGCACATGTGAGCATACCCTAAGGACTACTATATGTCTTTTATTATGTCCTGAAGCTATATAATTTTCTCAAGACTATGTATACAGTGCATTCAGAAACTTTTCGATCTGATTCGCTGAATTTTTCTAAAAGTTCGGTTTTGAGCCAAATCAAACTTGCTCCAAATGCCCTGAAAGTTAGTATATAACCCACTCTAGCCTCCTAGGACTCAGAATTCTGTAGGAGAAAATGAACCTCTTTTTGTTGATTTTTTTATGAATTTTTTTCTTTTTCTCTCCCTCCAAGCTCTGAAATGCAATGATAGCAATAGTAAATGATGTCTAAGTAACATACAGCGTGTTTAAAACCATACTCCTCGGGCACATATGTTAAGCTTTTTCATATTCCAGAGCATCTACAAATTGTCCCTTATCAGGGGCAGATGATTTTTAAACACACACAGTGTTATAGGACTAAAAAAAATTAAAAATAAAAAGTGGTTTGGGTGACCAAGCATCCAGGGTCAGAATGCCTGCCTATACGACACACACAAGTGGCAATTGTCAGAAGAAAAAGAGGCTTGTAAACAATCCTCAAAAATTTTCCTTTTTATTTGGGAGCAGTGTGGAAGTAGACAGGGTATGGTACAGATATAGTGGCATGCAGCTACAATAGTGGCAGCAGAAGCAGCATGGAACTTACAAGGCTGTCTATTGTAGTAATAGTAGTAGCAGTGGTAGTAGTGGCAGATGCTTTGTGTTAATGATGGTGACAGTAGAGGACAAGCAGCAAGGAGCAGCAGCATCCATATGGTACATGTTGGCAGACAGGCTGCAGCATGAGGGAGGCATCAGCAGCCTTACGAAAGATGATGGTCAGCACTCGGCAGGTTGCAGCAGTGCCATGATGCCAGTGGTGGCATGATGGAGGCGTCAGCAGCAGCAGTACAGAGCATAATGTTAGGCAGGTCGCAGCAGTGGCATGATGGAGGCGGCAGCAGCAGCCGTGCGGAACCTGATGGTAGGTAAGTCGCAGCAGTGGCATGATGGCGGTAATGGCATGATGGAAGCAGCAGCAGCTGTACATAACATGATGGTTGGCAGCTCGCAGCAGTTGTATGATGGTGGAGGTGGCATGATGGAGGCAGAAGCAGCCATACAGAGCATGATGATAGGGAAATAGCAACAGTGGCAAGATGGGATACTGCAAGCTAAGATCATCCTCAGCCGGAGGAGTGGGAAAATCCTCCTGAATCCAGGCTTGGTTCATGTTTTGGACAGTGGCTGAAAACAACTTGGTCTGTTTGGTTATTACCACGCCCCTCTGCAGCGCTGAAAACCCTCTCTGACATAACAATGGAGGCTGGACAAGAAAGATTGTGCTGTGCCAGTTTGGGCCATTGTTCCAGTCTGCCTGCCCAAATATCCATGGGGTCAGGGAACAGGATATGTGCCAGAGACTGGCCACAGTTTAGGTAGGCCTGAACCTGGGTGTTGAGGGAGCTGTGGGTTGCAGACTGGCCTCAGCTTGGTGCGGCACATGGAACACCTGCTCCATCATGTTGAGGAGACTGAAGTGGCTGCTGCTTCTGTGGCTTCTGCTGCTCGTGGTGGCAGGAGGAAGGGGTGACTCTGCAGGGGGCTTAAAGGGGCATCCCTTCAGACACGCTACCAGCAGGCATCTGCTCACCGTAAGCTGTGGCAAGATGTGTCCACAGTGTTTCCTGGTTAAAACGTAATTTGTCCTCCCTTTCTGCCAGAGGAAAACATTCCCCTATTTTGCCTTGGTATCGAGGGTCTTAAGGCATGTCTATCCAGTAATCATCAGACTGCTTGATGTCAACGTTACGCCTGTCACTGTGAGCATACAAGTCGCCATCATGGCCAGGGTGCCTGAGGAGCCAGTTCTTTCCAGCTTAGTCCCCCACTGATGACTGGGTGTCTTCGCGGGTGTGATCCTCATCATTATCCTCTTGCTCTTCAATCTCTGACTCCTCCTCTTGCAGTGGCAGCTTCTCATCTTCATGATCCTCCTCAGTCTCCGTGGCAGATTCTCTTTGTGTGTCCCCAACAGCTATAGGGCTTACAGCAAGATGCGCCAGCTGCTCTATTTCCGCTGTGGTCCCCTGCTAAAGGAGCACCAGCGACTGTTCTAAGATAAATTTGAGAGGGATGGCATAGTTAATGCTGCAATTGCGCAAGCCAGTGTACTTATTTAGAAATTGTTGCACCACTAGATTTATGACGTGCGCCATGCAGGGAGCATGTTTTATTTCGCCCAGGTTCAGGGCAGCCTGGTTGTTGCGCCCATTGTCGCTGACCAGGCTGTCCATTTGGAGTCGGCAGGGTGACATCCAACGGGAAGTTTGTTGCTTGATGTACTTCAGCAACTGCTCGCCTGTGTGCTACTCTTGCCCAGGCCGATCAATTCCAAAACTGCTTGGCAACGCTTGACTTGACACATGTGATAGGAAGGAGGGGTATTATGAGTGACCCTGTGCCCTGCTGCATTTGTGTCCATGGAGGAGGAAGAGGCGGATAAGTGCCTGGTGTGGGAGCCAGGCCAACACAATTACGGAGGAGTCAAAAGTACGCGGTCTCGTTGCTGGAGTGCTGCCTTGTCGCTGCCAGAAAAAACATTGACCTAGTGGGCCGGAAAATATGTACTGTCCCTGCCCATAAGAACTGCTCCAGGTGTCCACTGTGGCTTGAACCTTGCTGCATAATGAGAATCACAGTGAGCGGACCATGTTATCCACCACGTGAAAGTGCAAGGCAAGGATTGCTTTTTTGGTTAAATAATGCCGGCTAGGAATCTTCCAGTGAGGCTGAACACATGCCGTTAGCTACCTAAAGGTAGGAGACTCAACTGAATGGTATGAGAACCACTGGACTGCCAGCAACTTGGCCAGCTAATTAAGCTTGCGCAGTGTCGGATTGCTGGGTGTGTAGAGTTGTTTCTTGGCCACGCATTCCGTTATCGATGGCTGACGATGAAGCAGAGGAGGAGGAGTGGGAGAAGAGGAAAAGGATAATGACGATGTGAAATGCCCGTGGATTTGGCCTTGCTACTGCAAGGGGCATTGGGAAAAAGAGGGAACTTCTGCTGCAGTGGCTGGCTACCACCTTTGTTTGCCCACAGGATGGGGTTATGTAACTTCATGTGGTTCAATAGCTGTGGGCCTACATTTGTGTTTGCCTGGCCACAGATTACAAAAGGCAATGCTTTTGTCTTCTGGCAGCATGTGAAAAAAAATGCCAGACAAGATATAATCATGCAGATGAGGTAGAGGCAGCCAAGCTCGGCTTGGCTCTGGCACATTTTCGGCCTAACCCACCAACAGCGGCATCACCAGATCCCAAAGCAGATGTGGCCCTAGCTGTTCTTTATTGCTTCCGCCATCACCCTCCTCCTCTAATGTTGCCTCCTTCTCGGAACCCTGATCCGGCTCCCAGGTCCTGTCCACCACACAATGGTCATGGGAGTCCTCACCCTCCCTTCCGCTTCTATCACACTGTAGGATATTATGGTAGATCTTTGACCACCTTCCCCTGCTTTGCCCCAACTGCCACTGTCATTGCCCCCAGCACCTATACCGTGGCTATGGGTGCCACTACTACCGTCACCAACACAGCTATGCCTGGGATCTGCAGCCTTCTCCTCCACCTCCTCCTCAGGGCAGTACAAACACTGACTGCTCTCAAATATGTAGTCAATAGGGAGAATCTCTTGACCATCTGCCATAGGGCGTGGTGGGGTTGTCTTGCCACTTCTTAGGAAAAAAGGAAGGCGCCCCACTAGTAAGGGACAGTGAAGACTGAGATGACTCCACTGAAAGCATTCTTTGGGGCTGCAAAGAGGAGTTGCAGGAGGTACGCTGTGACCCCTTGCTCCTTGGCACCCTTTCAGACTCCGAAGTCACCTTCACGTCATCCTGCTGCGACTGAGAGGAGGAGTGAGCCATCCAATCCTCAATCTCATCCTCTTTCTTCTTAACTATAATGTTCCACCTTTCAGTCAGCAGGGACAACTACTACTTCTAGACAGATAGCTGGTGCTGCTACTACCCACATTCTGGCCCTGGGTGTTTCGTTTGCAACCCTTCCTTAGCCCTGACATATTTGGGCCTCTCAGATAATATTGTGCGCTACCCTGTGTATTGGTGTAGTAATAATGTAAATGCTGTCTTGAATATATATTTAACAACCCTACAAAAATATTTACATGCGTGGATACAGCAATTAAAGGAAACTGATTTTGGCCTAAATTCATTAACACTCGCAGGAAAGTAGTTGCTCTAGTGTATTGCTGTACTGATCACCTATATGTTAGTTTATTTCAATTGAAATTGAACCTGTCAAAAAAAAAAAAAAAAGCCAACCATGTGGAAATGGAATTCACGGAAACGGATAATTGAGGCCTGATGCACAATTTCTTTTCACTCACAGGAAAGTAGGTGTCCTAGCCTGTGTATTGCTGTACTGATCACCTATAGGCTGGTTTAATAAAATTCAACCCCCCACCCCACCCCAAAAGAAAAAAAAAAAAGTAAAAAAAAAAAAGATTGGGAACTGAACTCTGTGTATGTGTTTGTGTGTGTAAATAAACTGATTTAGCCCTAATATTTTGTTCTCAATCACTGATGTATACGGGTTTTCAAATAAAAATTACCAGTTCTCACTAGTATTCTATATGCTATGCTAGATTGATCATAGAACACGTGTTGTACAGTTTTAGCTTATTCCACCACTACAAAAAAAGGATTTCTGTGAAAATTGGGGGAAAATTTTCACAGGATTTCCTTGCAGGTAGCTGCTTTTGAGGTTTGCAAAAGCTGCAGTTGTGCTAGCAGGCACAGCCAAGCCTCAGCTCCTCTCTCACTCCCTGGCTGACCCCTTCCCTACTTGTTCCTATTCTACACACACAGTTCTTCCTCTTCTTTGCAGTACAATACAAGCTTGATTGATTTGTTACTGTGCTTCAGTGTTTTTTCACTCTCCCTGACTCGCTAAGATCATTTTTCTGGCAGAGACTTTAAGACCCCCACCTTCATTTTCAGCCCAGCAGAGAATGACATTATGTTAGGGCATCTCCCTGCCTGCTGCATCACAGATTCGCTCATCCAGGCTTTTTGTCAGCCTGGGAACCAATCCAGGCAAGCCCCCCCCCCCCCCACTTCCCCTCAGGGTCATGTGAGAACACTTCTCCTCCCTAGCTCCCTAGTGCTTTTTTCCCATTGATGTGCACTAAAATGGCGCTATGCGCCATTTTAGCGGATTCATCCAAAACGATCCTAAAAATAATTAATTGGGTTTGTCTGCCGTCCGAAAAATAGCAAAGTTGAACCTGGTTCGGTTCGAACTGGTTCGCTCATCCTTACCTGTCACTTGTTTTAAAATGTTATTATGTTTTGGCCTTGTGTTAAAATAAAATAAAGTTAAAATTTTTCCCCATCATTCTGCACCAATACAGCTGCTGCTCATACAACCCCTTTAAGGTTGTTATCCCAGAATAGACAATTCTATTGTAATGTCTCATTTACTGTTATGCTGTTATACTGTTGTTTGTTTCGTTTCTATTTATTAGGAATACAATTTGACTTTTAAAATAGTTTTCCAGTGGACTAAATTTTTAAAGTGGAATGAGTGAAACAGAAAAATTTATAACTAGTTACTCACCCGACCAATCCTTTACTGCTGCTGCTGTTTGAAAGCTGCTGCAGTACCTGCTTCTCTCCACTTCCTGGTTCCTGTTGAAGTCAAAAAATGGCTGTGTGTCGAGCTGAGAGCAGGAAATAGTCAGACAGGGACCGGAAGAGCTTTAGAACGGCAGCAGTGGAGGATTGGTGATGTGGCTAATGATTGGTTTTTATTTTGAACCCACTGAAAAAATTGTAATGGGCTTGGACAGATGTAATGCTAAAGGCCAGAAAGCCTGGTTAATCTCTCTTGTGTACAAATCCACAAATGTCAGAGACTATACAGTGTATATACAGTGCTATGAATGTCCATGAATAGATACAGTGTGTTAGTCGTTTCTTAGGCACAGTTGGTTTCCAGGTCACATTTTTAGAGCACAGTATGACTTGTATTATGTGTAGTAGAACTTTCTTTTCTCATATTTATTGTTTCTTGTCAGATTGCCCCTGCAAGCTCTGCAAAGCGGTGCTGTAGAAAGTGAATCGGATGAAGAGGAGACCCTGCAGGACAAGCTAAATGTATTGTCACTTCAATAGAGCTTTGTAACATAGTACAGCAAAAAAATGACACATGCTGTCCATTTCAGAGATTAGATAATTGATTATAACCATTGCCGAACATGTTTCGTACTAGCGTGTCTTCTTCCCCAAATCCCAAGTGTTGCTCTGTGCACATTAATTTGAATTTAGAAATGCTGTGTTATAGATGTCTTTTCACTAAATATACTCTGCTGAACAAACGCGTACGTGTTTTTGTTAAATTAGTCACATTTTTAATAACAGTTGTTTGTGGGTTATTTTATATATTGTACTTGTAAAGGTACGTGATATTGCGTCCATTCCTTTCATGATACAATAAACCCTGCCAAGTCTCACCTCCCGCTGTCTTCTCATTGCCAGGTTTGCTCTGTCCCTCTACGCAACCTGTGGCCTGCTTGCCGGCAAGGTCTTTTGTTCTTTGCCCATAAGGCACGCACCCTCCCTCCAGCTCTTCAAGGGCCAGCACACAAACCTTCAGCTTCACCAGCCAATGGATGACAACCTTAAAGTACTTTAGGCACTTTCCCTGTGAGCAATAGGTTTGTTAGCTTGCTAAGATTCCTGTAGTGGTTCCATCCACTGCTAAGGTGTGCAGTGCTCTTTTGTCTGCCCATGTACTGACTTTCTGCCTATTTATTGTATTCCGACTCTCCACTGCCTGACCAATACCTGACCTCCGTTTTGATCCTACGCCACTTGCCCTGATCATGGACTACCCTGACCCCTCGATGCAATATGGTTTTGAACTATGGGGGTCATTTACTAAGCTGAAATATGCCTTTTTTAGGCATAGAAAATGGTCTAAATGTAAGACAGCTTGAAAGCTGTCTTACATTTTGAACTGGCGCTGGATGCGTAGAAGTTATGGAGAGGCCTGTGCCTCTTCATAACTTCAGCGGATCCTCCACCAGCTATGGGTCTTTGTTAAGACCGGCATCTAAAACACCGGTCTTAATAAATGTGCTCCTATATGTCCTATGTATTTTGATATATGTTGCTTTGGTTATTGAAAACTCTAAAGCTACAGAATCCCACCCTTTTAGGTTCAAATTCACATACATACAATCTCCTAAAACTCTAATGATGTGGCTAGTACTACAGTACCCATCTAATTTCTTCCAAGTTCTAAGAACACGTCACAAGAAAAGTATGAAAACTAGAAAAGGGACATTTTAAGTTGTTGGCTGTAAGCTACACAAATGTAATTTTCCAAGCACATGTTTTTGAAAGTAAATTGTACAAGGCATGCAGGTTTTGACCCACCAAGTGTTTTTCTTTTATTCAACACCTCAGATGTGTGCTCAGACTAAAACTCTGTCATTGGTGGCCTTCTTATTTTGGAGCAGTCATAGGATTACATATTCTAAGACAGACCTAAAAACAAACTTGACAAAAATTACTGCCATGGTTTATAAGTGATGGTCACCTTTCAATTTAGGGTCATGTTAAATGAAAGTGAATATAGAATTAGTTTATACCAACAAGCTTAAAGGAATGCTTTAGGTTATCCAATCTCAAGATATAATCAAGAACATTTACATCATCCTATAACGATTGCATTTATGTCTTGCTAAACAAATAGGCTCTATTTCAGGGCTTTAATTGAAAGTTGGAAACATGCAATTTCATAATGAGTAATAAGAAATCTCTGTAATCTCTTTGATTGCAATCCTCCCATATGCATATTTAAGAGCACAGAGATCCCGGTGCATGCTGAAGAATACTAGTTACATTTTGTTAGTATTTTTCATAGATAATTAGTTGTTGCAGTTTCCCTAAAATAACCTTTCTTAAATGAAATATTTTGAATCTGTTCTTGATAGTTCGTGTATTTAAAAAAGGAAATCTTATGGAAATTTTAGCTGCCAGTACAGGCAGTTAAATCTGACAAGTTTTTGCTAAAATCTGATGTGTTCGAATGGATTTAGAGAAATGACTTGCAGAGCAGATTTTCATTGGCGTATTTAACCTTTATATCTCTAGGTTATATTCTTTCCGACTTCAGTAGGTATTGGCTGCAAGTCATTATCATATCACATTATTTTATCTGAGCACTGCTCCCCTCATCAGTTCTTCAGCTGAAAGATAGAACAAACCCCCACGTGGCTGATGTACCCTTGAAAAGACAAGAATGTAATGCTACTTCTAGTTTTTAAGAGACCTATACCAAAAAAGCTGAGTCTAAAATGGCTCGAAAATAATAATCTTTAATAAATACATATATAGAACATGATAAAAATAGA
The DNA here is from genome assembly GCF_905171765.1 of Bufo bufo. Lineage (NCBI taxonomy): Eukaryota > Metazoa > Chordata > Amphibia > Anura > Bufonidae > Bufo > Bufo bufo. Next base: position 195,203,883 of record NC_053392.1, on the reverse strand, counting down.
GAGGAAATGCATCAAAAATGAAATTGCGGTATACACCTGAGGGACAATATGGTAGGGCTCTCAATGCAGAGGGGAGTACAATGGCTATACATCACTTAACTATCAAATGGTAGTCAATGGAAACAAATGAGGTATATAAAAGCGTCAAGACCTGTGTCTATATAATCAAATGCATTTAACCCCTCTCTCAAAGAGACAACAAACAATATGTAAAACCAGTCCTTAATACCCATGAGTGGCACAATCACCTCGGGAGAACCGCACACCCCGATGTGCATGATGGCCAGTCACATGATTGCCTACGCAACCCGGTCTCTAAGAAATGCGGTGGGCACGTGGCCATCATGTGTTCGCCGCGCATCTCTGGTCTGATGCAGGCGGCGCACAGAAATGATGACGGACCCAGATGCGCACCATAACGCGATTTGTGCATCGGGATCTTTTTAATCTATTATTATATTAGCACTAATCCGCTTGGTGAGTTCTGCACTTAAATAGAGCACATTTTCAAGGAGAGCCGCGCCCCCAGATGAAGGTGTTGCCGAAACGCTCGTCGGGGTGTGCGGTTCTCCAGAGGTGACTGTTCCACCTATGGGTATGTAAGGACTGGTTTTACATATTGTTTTTTGTCTCTTTGAGAGAGGGGTTAAATGCATTTGATTATATAGACACAGGTCTTGACGCTTTTATATAGCTCATTTGTTTCCATTGACTACCATTTGATGCGTAAGTGATATATGGCTATTATACTCCCCTCTGCATCGAGAGCCCTACCATATTGTCCATCAGGTGTATATCTCACTTTAATTTTTTATGTATTTTGTCTCTATTTTTATCATGTTTTTTATATGTATTTAATAAAGATTATTATTTTTGAGCCATTTTAGACTCAGCTTTTTTGGTATAGGTCTGTTTGCTCTATGTTGAGTTGGCTTTCATTGAGGGGATTTGATGTTGCCCACTACATTTCTTGGGCCATTATTTGTCTTTGTGTTGCGTAACCTGTATATATTAACCCTTCTAGTTTTTAAGAGTATACATCTTATAAATACAAATATATTAAGGCTGCATTAAAGTATACTGACTAATTTAAATAAAATGCTCTGCTATAAGCCAGTGCTGTGAAAAAGTATTTTCCCCCTTTCCAATTTCTTCTATTTTTACAAATTGGTTACACTTGTATGTTTCAGATCATCAAACTAATTTTACTATTAGACCAAAAATATGCTAACATGCAAAAGTGCTGTTTTTAGATGATAATTTTATTTACTGAAGTTAAAAATGCTACTAAGCGCCTCCTAGCCTTATGTAAAGTTATTGTCCCCCCTACTAAATCAACCAGTTAACTAAATACAGTCAATAGCTGGGTACAACGAGGCTTGAGAGTGCCAGAAATACTGATGAACATTACATAAATAGAACCTGTCTGTCAATGTGAAGCCGGCTAGAATGTTTTAACATGCAGCACATAGTGCCACATTTTAAAGAGACTCAAATACAGATGCAAAACAAGTAATTTTAAATCTACCAATCTGGCAGGGGTTACAAAGCCATTGATGAGGTTCTGGTACTTCAGTGAACCACGGTGAGAGCCATTACTAGAGAAAAAGTGGTGAATCTTCTCAAGAGTGCACAACATACAAAATTTTCACCTAGAGCTTTGGTGTGAAGCCGGCTAGAATGTTTTAACATGCAGCACATAGTGCCACATTTTAAAGAGACTCAAATACAGATGCAAAACAAGTAATTTTAAATCTACCAATCTGGCAGGGGTTACAAAGCCATTGATGAGGTTCTGGTACTTCAGTGAACCACGGTGAGAGCCATTACTAGAGAAAAAGTGGTGAATCTTCTCAAGAGTGCACAACATACAAAATTTTCACCTAGAGCTTATCAACAACTCATCCAGAAGGAACCTAGACTAACATCTAAAGAACTGCAGGCCTCACTTGCCTCGGTTAAGGTCGAGGTACACAATTCCACAATAAGAGACACTGGGCAAACTCTCTTATGGGAGAGTTGTAAGATGCAAACAACTACTAACCAAAAACATGTTGGAGTCATCTACCGTTGTCAAAAAACATGTAGATGACCCCAAGACTTTCGGGATAATATTCTTGTTAGAATGGCGAATTATGCCTGCAGGAGCTCTTCTTCAAGACATTATGAAATACATTATGAAAAGGGTATTTTCATGCTAGAAGCATTGTGAGTTATCTGTCTTTTAGAAAATTGAGTATGGTAACACCAAAATGAAGAGGTTTTGTGAGTTTTTTTGTTATATTATCCCATAACCAGCAACCAGATTTTTTGTTGTTGTTTAAGCCCAAAATTTAAGAGGCTGCAGCATTTTTCACACCTATGTCGAATAAAAATTGTTTGAAGATTGTCTTCCATTTTCACCCCTGACATAATTATTGATTAAACACAATTTTTTTTTTTTTTACACAGTTTATGTTTGTTTAACAACTGAACAAGTGAAGAAGATTAAATACCTTCTTGTCATATGGTAGGTATGGTAAAAAAAAAAAAAAAAACACTTAAGTTAATGAACAATACTGAGTTGCTGGAAAATTCTGTTCTAAATGGAAATTATCTAGCACCTATAGCAACTAAAGACATAGAGGGATGCCTCCAGTGTCTCTAACTGAAAGAACATGTATTAGTTTGCTTGAGTAAGCACAATACACAACATTAGTTTACGCTTTCTGAGCACAAACATCAAGAAGACCTGACAGTAACAAGCTAATAACAGAAAGAACCAGCAAAACAAAGCCTAAAAACAGGAACAACAGACAATAAGCAAAACGTTAGAAGCAAGGACACTATGAAAGGACAGACGTGTGACCTTCTGGATCTAATAGTCTTTTTATTACATAGTGAAAATGTCAAACACCAAATGGTTTGGTGACTATGGTATAAAATAGCTTCAAGCGTAATCGGTCAAGTTAAAACACAATATCAATATAAAACTAGCCATAGTGTACCCCCTGTGCTTCTATTTTTAAGGTTTCTAGGCATAGCCATTCTTAAAGCTCATGCTGACGTAGACAATAAGCTTGAATACGCCTCCACTAAAAAGCACATTTATACTCCTCAATTATCATTTCTGAGCAACTGTAATGACAAGGGTCAGTGTTGGCAAAGGAGAAGATTAATGAAAAAGTTATCATTTATCACTCATCCTCAGTTGTGATGCTGTAAAAATCGGTCACAATAAATAAATGTAAATGCTGCTCAGTAACATTTACACAACTACATTTTACCACTATACCATGCCTGGATAACACCATACCATGATGGAATACTACCACCATACTGTGAAGGGATCACACAACTGTGAATAAATAGCTCTTAGAGGGAATTCAAGCTAATATAAGGACATTATCACAGATGTAAACTAACCACAAGAGTGACAGCTGGAAAGCAATGAGAGAAACATGCATCAAACTTGTTCTGATTTTATCCATGCAGTCTCTCCGGAATAAAATTGGTCATTGGCAGTAGAGATGGCCTTGCGGTTCGCCCAGAGGACGGTTCGCATCGAACCTCGCTTGTTCGCGATTCGCAGAACATCCGAACATATGGCGATATTCGCGCCCGCCATATTCTTTTACATTGTGAAGAACTTTGACCCATGACACATCCATCGGGTGGTACAGGACAGCCAATTGAGACATTTCAGCACATGGACGTACCCCCTACCTTATAAATAAACCTGATCTGGTTGCCATTTTACATTCTGTCTTATGTCAGTGTAGGGAGAGGTTTCTGTGTGGAGCAGGGACAGACTGTTAGGGACACAAATCGCTAGCTAATAGGTCTACAAAAGTCCTTTTAAGGACTTTCATAGGTGTACTATTGATAGGTGTGCAGTACAGAGGGGTGCGATATACTTATAATATACTTTATAACATAGAAAGCATATTGTAGTGGATTTGTATTGTGCCTGGTGAGAGGTTCTGCAGCGATACTACAACTACAAAGAGTCACAAACGCAATACAAAAAATTATTATAACTGGTGTGATATACCAGTCGCCCCCCCAAAACGACTGATTGAAGGGTTTTTATGCCAATAATATACTTTCAATATAGTGAATTTGGGTACTGCAGCATTTGTTTGCGGTTTTGCTGCGTTCCCTCTGCTACACACAGTAACAAACGGTATTGGAAAAAATAATTATAACTGGTGTGTGCATGCGTGTACGTAAAAATTATATTGCCTATATTTCGCATTGATAAAAATTATGAATGGAGATCGCAAATTCGAATAATACATCTGGTATGTCACTGTCCATGTTGTGGGACTATTTGTGCACTTCTAGTAATTATTTCTTGGCTGCAAATATGAGCTGAAGGTTTTTCAGGTTCGCCTGCCATTAAAATGAATGGGACCCGCTGTGAACTTGCGGTTCGCGAACATTTGATCGTGTTCGCGCACCATCCCGGCAGATGTTTGTCCATCACTAATTGGCAGTACTTGGACTCAGAAAGTGAAACATTGGATCTTGCCAATTCTGCATTGTTTACAGGTATATAATATGCAGGAATCTATGTATACTCTCCAAATATATATCAACACTATACAGTCTTTGAAATACGTTAGGTGTATTTCAGGTGCAGATGCCGCCATCTGTGACTTTTCCCTGCTCACACCAGGTCTAAAATTGTGGACGGGGAAGGGGGCGGGCCGGCAGACCCGTCTCATTCATCATTTTCTAGAACGCTGTCTTATATATAGAACTGCCGCTGGATGCCCCGAAGTTATGGAGAGGCCTGAAACCATAGCCATAGTCTAATTATGGTCTTACCTTTTATGGTGGCTCCCACTGATGCCATGGCGCTTTTTTTTTCTTCGGTTATACAAGGCTGAGACTCGCAGTTTCGCTGGGGGCGGTTCTCTTCTCCCTGGCTGTGAGCGCATCCAATCAGAGCACACTACTCTTAGCCAGCGAGAATGAGCTCCTCCCTGGCTAAACATTATTTTTTTGTTTCAAAAATGCTATTATTGTGTAAAACTTAAATAAATAAATAAAAAAAAGTATACATATTAGGTATTGCCATGTCCGTAACGACCTGCTCTATAAAAATATCACATGACCTAACCCCTCAGGTGAACGCCGTAAAAATAAATAAAAAACTGTGCCAAAATTACCAATTTTTTTGGTCACCTTGCACCGAAAAGTGTAATAATAAATGATCAAAAAATCATATGTACCCAAAAATGGTACCAATAAAAACGCCAACTCTTCCTGCAGAAAACATTCACCTGCACAAAACGATCGGCAGAAAAAAAAATGGCATTCAGAAAATGGAGACACAAAAACATAATTTTTTTCAAAAATGCTTTATTATGTAAAACTGAAACAAAGAGAGTAGACACATCATCACAGCCGTAACAACCTGCTCTATAAAAATAGTGCATGATCTAACCTGTCAAATGAATGTTGTGAAAAACCAAAAATAAAAACGGTGCCAAAACATCCATTCTTTGATTACCTTGCCTCACAAAAAAACAATAGAGCGATTAAAAATCATGTACCCCAAAATAGTACCAATAAAACTGTCACCCTATCCCGTAGTTTACAAATTGGTGTCACTTTTTGATTGTTTCTACTGTAGGGTGCATCTGGGGGGCTTCAAATGGGACATGGTGTCTAAAAACCAGTCCAGCAAAATCTGCCCTCCAAAGGGCTAACAAAGTTTGTAAAATCAGTTTTGAGTAATTTGAAGGGTGTAGTTTCCAAAATGGGATTATTTATGGGTGGTTTCTACTATTTAAGCCCCACAAAGGGACTTCAGACCTGAACTGGTCCTTAAAAAGTGGGTTTTGGAAATTTTCTTAAACATTTTAAGAATTGCTTCTAAAATTCTAAGCCTTCTAACGTCCCAAAAAAATAAAATAACATTTACAAAATGATTCCAACATGGTGGACATATGGGAAATGTTAAGTAATAAATATTTAATGAGATATCACTTTCTGTTTTAAAAGCAGAGAAATAAAAAATGTGAAAATTGTGAATTTTTCAAAATTTGGGGTAAATTTGGGATTTTTTCATAAATAAAGGTGAAATATATTGACTCAAATTTATGACCGTCATGAAGTACAATGTGTCACGAGAAAACAATCTCAAAATGGCTCGGGTAAGTAAAAGTTATTACCACATGAAGTGATACATGTGAGATTTTTAAAAATAAGCCTGGTCACGAAGGTGCAAAACGGCCCAGTCATTAACGGCCCGGTAATTAAGGGGTTAATTTGTTAGTTTATACATAGAATTACTTTGCCTCAGTATTAAAGGGCGGTGTAATATATCACCGTGTGCATCTTGTTGAACTGCTGTCACATTGCCAGTTAATTTGTTAGCATATACATAGAAAGAAATAGGTTCTGGTCCGCGCTTCTCCCAGCAGGAAGTAGCCACTTGTGCACACAGGTGCTTCGTTTCTCACAGTCAAGCGCCCTGTTCCTCACTCCACGCTGCCCAGCAGGATCTCATACACTCCAGCACCTTCAAAAGAACGGCAACATAGTGCAGCATCCACGGTACTTTTAAATGAAATTCTATTTATTGTACTCCAACAAGCACTTGAAATCAGCATTTAAAATATTTAGTCAGTCCGCTGTCCGCCCGACCCGGGTTTCGCCCAATGGCTTCGTCAGGGGCTCTACATAGCATAACACCGGCACCTATTTATGTCCTCCATTAATCACTTCCGTGTCAAAACATTGTATATCGGGGTCAATGTTTTTTCAGACAATTAGGTTACTGCAACCTCCATATAAATAGCATTATATAGCATTTAAACACTCACAATTGACATACATTAAAATCAAACAACATTTTGTTTATCATAAAAATATCCTCTATAAAATATTATATATTCCCTAAAATTCATAAATAGAATAAACACTTAATTATTCACAGTTTCCAGGCAATTACCGTTCCCTAGTTCAATAGCTATATTCCAACCAGTTGGGGTGATGTTTAAAACTACCTATATAAAAAACCTACATAGCTGCTCTGATGTCCCAATCAATATTCAACCCACTTGGTTGGAGGGTGCCCATGTCATAGATCCACTGCGCTTCTTTTTTTATTTATCTGTTTGACAGGGTCACCACCCCTCCAATGTTTCACAACCCGTTCCACAGCCATGAATTTCAGACCAAAAGGATTTTTTGGATGGAAGCTTTTAAAATGTGCCGAGACACTATGTGTCTCTAATCCTCTCTTGATGTTGCCAATATGTTCACTTACTCAGATTTTTAGTTTTCGTAAGGTTCTCCCTACGTATTGTAAACCGCAAGGGCACTCTAGGACATAGATCACACCTGCGGTTTCACAAGACATATTACCCTTAATTTTAAACTCCTTTTTATTCACTACAGACACAAGTTTATTTTCATTCAGAATTCTTTTGGTTTCCTTTTTTCTATTCTTGCAGCCAGTACAGAAGCCACACCACGTAAAGCGGTCAGTCTCTCTGGTGGTCTTTGTTTGTTTTTCCATGCAGCTATGTACGATTTTATTCCTTAAAATGGGTGCCCTTTTAAAAATAAATGGGTTTTTTTTAGGGACTAAATCACCAATGACAGGGTCATTTTTCAGGATGTTCCAATTTTTTCCTATTATTTTTCTAATCTCTGGACAAGCTGAGGAATATATTGTCAGGAATGCATATTTGTATCGATTATTTTCCAGATTGTTAGTTTTCATAGTTGCTAATTTGTTTTCTCTAGTATCTGTACTTTCTCTGACTTCCTCTCTCTGTCTTTCTAATAAATCTACTGCATATCCCTTTTCCTTAAACCTTTCCAGGATAACTTCACTTTGTGCATCATAGTCCTTCAATTTTGTACAATTCCGTTTCATACGTTGAAATTGGCCTTTTGGGATATTTTTAATCCATGGATTGTAGTGGCAGCTACTACTGTCTATACAGGGAGTGCAGAATTATTAGGCAAATGAGTATTTTGACCACATCATCCTCTTTATGCATGTTGTCTTACTCCAAGCTGTATAGGCTCGAAAGCCTACTACCAATTAAGCATATTAGGTGATGTGCATCTCTGTAATGAGAAGGGGTGTGGTCTAATGACATCAACACCCTATATTAGGTGTGCATAATTATTAGGCAACTTCCTTTCTTTTGGAAAAATGGGTCAAAAGAAGGACTTGACAGGCTCAGAAAAGTCTAAAATAGTGAGATATCTTGCAGAGGGATGCAGCACTCTTAAAATTGCAAAGCTTCTGAAGCGTGATCATCGAACAATCAAGCGTTTCATTCAAAATAGTCAACAGGGTCGCAAGAAGCGTGTGGAAAAACCAAGGCGCAAAATAACTGCCCATGAACTGAGAAAAGTCAAGCGTGCAGCTGCCAAGATGCCACTTGCCACCAGTTTGGCCATATTTCAGAGCTGCAACATCACTGGAGTGCCCAAAAGCACAAGGTGTGCAATACTCAGAGACATGGCCAAGGTAAGAAAGGCTGAAAGACGACCACCACTGAACAAGACACACAAGCTGAAACGTCAAGACTGGGCCAAGAAATATCTCAAGACTGATTTTTCTAAGGTTTTATGGACTGATGAAATGAGAGTGAGTCTTGATGGGCCAGATGGATGGGCCCGTGGCTGGATTGGTAAAGGGCAGAGAGCTCCAGTCCGACTCAGACGCCAGCAAGGTGGAGGTGGAGTACTGGTTTGGACTGGTATCATCAAAGATGAGCTTGTGGGGCCTTTTCGGGTTGAGGATGGAGTCAAGCTGAACTCCCAGTCCTACTGCCAGTTTCTGGAAGACACCTTCTTCAAGCAGTGGTACAGGAAGAAGTCTGCATCCTTCAAGAAAAACATGATTTTCATGCAGGACAATGCTCCATCACACGCGTCCAAGTACTCCACAGATTGGCTGGCAAGAAAGGGTATAAAAGAAGAAAATCTAACGACATGGCCTCCTTGTTCACCTGATCTGAACCCCATTGAGAACCTGTGGTCCATCATCAAATGTGAGATTTACAAGGAGGGAAAACAGTACACCTCTCTGAACAGTGTCTGGGAGGCTGTGGTTGCTGCTGCACACAATGTTCATGGTGAACAGATCAAAACACTGACAGAATCCATGGATGGCAGGCTTTTGAGTGTCCTTGCAAAGAAAGGTGGCTATATTGGTCACTGATTTGTTTTTGTTTTGTTTTTGAATGTCAGAAATGTATATTTGTGAATGTTGAGATGTTATATTGGTTTCACTGGTAAAAATAAATAATTGAAATGGGTATATATTTGTTTTTTGTTAAGTTGCCTAATAATTATGCACAGTAATAGTCACCTGCACACACAGATATCCCCCTAAAATAGCTAAAACTAAAAACAAACTAAAAACTACTTCCAAAAATATTCAGCTTTGATATTAATGAGTTTTTTGGGTTCATTGAGAACATGGTTGTTGTTCAATAATAAAATTAATCCTCAAAAATACAACTTGCCTAATAATTCTGCACTCCCAGTATAGCTATTTCTGTCAGTGGCTTTAACCCCTTAGGGACGCATGACGTACCGGTACGGCATGTTTCCCGAGTCCTTAAGGACCCATGACGTCATGGCTTTAAATCGCGATTCCGGCACTGCGGGGGTTAATCGGAACAGTATGCCGGCTGAAATCATTCAGCCGGCATCCTGTAACAACGCCGGGGGGGGTTAAATGATATCGGCGATCGCAGAAAACCGCAGGTCAATTCAGACCTGCGGTTTGCTGCGTTTCCTGTCCATTCGGGTCTCCAGTGACCCGATGAACCGGAAAAAGACTGCGATCGGTGGCGTGATTATACACCACCAATCGCAGTACGAAGATTTGAAGAGGAGGTGCTGGCCCTGGTGCTGAATGCTTATGTCCAGGGTGCTGATTGGTGCAGGGGAGAGAGGCGCGAGATTCAAACTTCCTGCGCTCCTCTCTCCCCTCCTCTTCCTGTTCTGCACGAGCACCCTGCAGCACCGTCCAGCACCAGCTCCTGAATCCCCCTAATTGTCATCCATCACCCTCCTGCACCCATCGCCCTCCAGGTAGGTTAGGGTCAGTGAGGGAGAGTCACCGTTAGGCAGGGATAGAAGGGAAAAGTTAGTTAGGAAAAAAAAAATGCACTTTTATCTAAACTTTTTTGTTTCAGCTTTCAGACCCTAGACCCCCCTGCCACTTGCCCCCCCATCCCCCCCACCACCAGCCCCCCCTTCTCACCATCAGCCCCCCCCTTCTTACCACCAGCCCCCCCCCCTCACCACCAGCCCCCCACCCCCCCAGACTTTTTTTTTTTTCTGCGTGCGCTGACTGGCTGGCACTCTTAGCGTCCGGCCACTGTTAGTGCATCGCCCGCCCCACCGCTCATCAGCGTTGTAGCGCTGATCAGCAAGTTTGAACTTTTTTTTTTTTTTATAACACTTGCCCATTTTTTTGCTTCGACTTTTTACTACGCGAACACCCGTGCCCCCACACACACGCACATACAATAAAGGTTTACACACACGCACATACACACGCACACACATACCCATGGCCCGCCGGATGTTCTCGGTGGAGGAGGCATACGCCCAGATTGCCTCCGACTCCGAGAGACCCAGTGAGGATGAGGATGACCCCACGTTCCTTTTGTCATCCGCATCCTCCTCATCATCATCTGATGACGATGAGCTCCCAAGGCGGCGGAGACGCCGCCAGGCGGAGCCAGGGGCCCCACATGCTAGGGATCCTGTGGCCCACCCTAGTACGAGCCGCCCTGGGGTTCGTACTGGTTTCCGGCCCACTAAATAAGCCCACCGGAGCCCCCTGCCGATGAACTTAGCTGGTGTCCCCCAGTGGACTTTGAGCCCGAGATTCCGGATTTTGCTGGCAATCCAGGAATCCAGATTCCCACAGTGGGGTTTACTGAAATGGACTTTTTTAGTTTTTTTTTCAGTAGCCCATTTGTGTATCTGATGGTGGAGCAGACAAACCTGTACGCACAACAGTTCATTGCTCAGCACCCGGGCTCATTTTTGGCTAGACCCGGTGGCTGGACGCCGGTCAGTGCAGCCGAGATGAGGACATTTTGGGGCCTCGTGCTGCACATGGGTCTAGTGCAAAAACCCAGTGTCAGGCAATACTGGAGTGGGGACATCCTCTACCAGACCCCACTCTACAGTATGGTCATGACACGTCCCCGGTTTGAGGCCATCCGGAAATGTCTGCATTATTCCGATAATGCAGTATGTCCCTACGTACCTGGAAGGGAGGTCGCGGTTGATGAGTCTCTCGTTGCGTTCAAGGGGAGACTCAGTTTCCGCCAATACATTCCCACAAAGCGGGCGAGGTATGGCGTGAAGCTATACAAAATTTGTGAGAGTACCTCAGGGTACACTTACAAATTTCGTGTGTACGAGGGGCGAGATTCCCGTATTCAACCTCCAGAATGTCCCCCCACTCTGGGTGTTAGCGGGAAACTCATGTGGGACCTTATGTACCCACTGCTAGATAAGGGTTACCACCTTTACGTGGATAACTTTTATACTAGCATTCCCTTGTTCAGGTCCCTTGCCGCCAGATCCTCGTTCGCTTGTGGGACCGTGCGGAAAAATCAACGCGGCCTCCCTGCCCACCCTCTCCATGTACCTACCCCCAGGTGTGAGACCCGTGCCTTTACCAGTGGAAACCTGTTGCTGGTCAGGTATAAGGACAAGAGGGATGTCCTTATGCTGTCCACAATCCACGGTAACAGCACCACCCCCGTCTCTGCGTGAGGTACCTCGGCAATGGTCCTCAAGCCCGATTGTATCGTCGACAACAATCGGTATATGGGAGAAGTTGATCTCTCTGATCAAGTCCTCAAGCCATATAATGCCATGCGCAAAACCCGGGCATGGTACAAAAAAAGTTGCGGTCTACTTGGTACAGGTTGCCTTGTACAACTCTTTTGTACTATCCCGAAGCGCTGGCAGCACAGGGACATTCCTCCAATTCTATGAGGCAGTCCTCAAAGACCTGATCTTTTCAGACCTGGAAAGAGCAGGCCGGAGTACCTTGGGAGTTGGAGGCACCCGGATCGTCCCTGGCCAACATTTTCCAGGTGTGGTCCCCCATACTGGAAAGAAGGGACGAACCCAAAAAAGATGCAGAGTGTGTTACAAGAGGGGGATACGGAAGGACACCACCACTCAGTGTGACACTTGCCCCGATCATCCAGGCCTCTGCGTTATCGATTGCTTCAGGGAGTATCACACTTCCATGGAGTACTAAATTTTTATAATCCCCAACAGTCCCCTAGAGAACATAAAAAACTATGTCTCTCAGACTTTGGAGACACGGAAACAATTTTTTCCCCCCAAAAAAATACTAGTTTTAGTGCAGTCATCCTCAAACTGCGGTCCTCCAGATGTTGCAAAAATATAACTCCCAGCATGCCCAGACAACCTACAGCCATCAGCAGGGCATGGTGGGAATTGTAGTTTTACAACATCTGGAGGGCCGCAGTTTTAGGATGCCTGCTTAGTGTCTCCAAAGTCTGAGAGCCATACATATTGGGCATCGTCGCGTCCGTAAAAATCGTCTCTATAAAAGTAACATTTAACCCAACCCCCCCGATGCTAAAATATTTTTTTTTGGTTCCTAAAATGATAATAGTGTAAAATCTAAATACATTTTAAAATGTAGACATATTAGGTATCGCCACGTCCGTAAGAATCTTCCCTATAAAAATAACATTTGACCAAACCCCTCGGATGAACAGCGTTAAAAATATAAAATAAAAACGGTGCCAAAACACCCATTTTTGGGCAAAATTTCCATTTGAATCCTTTTTTCCGGTAATAAAGCAAGGGTTAACAGCCAAACAAAACTAAATATTTATTGTCCTGATTCTGTAGTTTGTAGAAACACACCATATGTGGTTGTAAATGGCTATATAGCCACAAGGCTGGGCATAGAACGAAGGGAACTCCATATGGTTTCTGGAAGGCAGATTGTGATGGACTGGTTTATTTACACCATGTCCCATTAGAAGCCCCCCCCCGATGTAGCCTAGACTAGAAACTCCAAAAAAGTGATCCCATATAAGAAACTACACCCCTCAAGGTATTCAAAAGTTAGTTTACAATTTTTTTTAACCCTTTAGGTGTTCCACAAAACTAAATAGCGAATGTAGAAACAATTTTAGAATTTAAATTTTTTGTTACCTTGCCTCAAAAAAGTGTAATAAAGAGCAACCAAAAATCATATTTACCCTAAAATAGTCCCAAAACAACAACCACCGTATCCCGTATCCCGTAGTTTCCTAGATGGGGTCACTTTTATGGAGTTTCTACTCTAGGGGTGCCTCAGGGGGCTTGAAAGGGTACATGGTGTAAATAAACCAGTCCAGCAAAATCTGCCTTCCAAAAACCATATGGCGTTCCCCTTCTTCTATGTCCTGCCGTTTAGCAAAATAGTAGTTTACGACCACATATGGGGTGTTTCTGCAAACTACAGAATCAGGGCAACCCATTTTGAGTTTTGTTTGGCTGTTAACCCATTTTTTCCAGTAATAAAGTAAGGGTTAAAATGGAAAATTTTCCAAAAAATATACATTTCTAAATTGTTTCTCCATCTGCCATTAACTCTTGTGGAACATCTAAAGGGTTAACAAAGTTTGTAAACCCAGTTTTGAATACCTTGAGGGGTGTACTTTCTTAGATGGAGTCACTTTTTTGGAATTTCTATTCTAGGGGTGCAAGGGGGGGGGGGGGGGGGCTTGAAATGGGACATGGTATAAACAAAACCAGTCCTGAAAAATCTGCCTTCCAAAACCCATATGGCGTTCCCCTCTTTCTATGTCCTCTGTGTTTTTGCAAACTACAGAATCAGGGCAACCCATATTGAGTTTTGTTTGGCAGTTAACCCTTACTTTATTACTAGGGGGAAAAAATTAAAATGGAAAATTTTCCAAAAAATTGAGATTTCTAAATTGTTTCTCCATCTGCCATTAACTCTTGTGGAACACCTAAAGGGTTAACAAAGTTTGTAAACCCAATTTTGAATACCTTGAGGGGTGTACTTTCTAAGGCTACTTTCACACTAGCGTTCGGGGCTCCGCTTGTGAGCTCCGTTTGAAGGCTCTCACAAGCGGCCCCGAACGCATCCGTATTGCCCCAATGCATTCTGAGTGGATGCGGATCCGCTCAGAATGCATCAGTCTGGCAGCGTTCAGCCTCCGCTCCGCTCAGCCTGGCCGTGCGGAGGCAAACGGATCTGTCCAGACTTACTATGTAAGTCAATGGGGACGGATCCGTTTGAAGTTGACACAATATGGCTCAATTTTCAAACTGATCCGTCCCCCATTGACTTTCAATGTAAAGTCTGGACGGATCCGTCTGAACAACTTTCACACTTAGAATTTTTTCTGAACGGATCCAAACGTCTGCATTATAGGAGCGGATCTGTCTGTGCAGACACCAGACGGACCCGCTCTGAACACAAGTGTGAAAGTAGCCTTAGAAGGAGTCACTTTTTTTAAATTTCTATTCTAGGGGTGCAACGGGGGGCTTCAAATGGGACATGGTATAAACAAAACCAGTCCTGCAAAATCTGCCTTGCAAAACCCATATGTTTTTGCAAACTACAGAATCAGGGCAACCCATATTGAGTTTTGTTTGGAAGTTAACCCTTACTTTATTACTGGAAAAAAATGTATTATATTGGAAAATTTTCCAAAAAATAGAAATTTCTAAATTGTTTCTTCATCTGCCATTATATTGGAAAATTTTCCAAAAAATCAAAATTCTTTAATTTTATGTCCATTTGCCATGAAGTCTTGCGGAAGACCTAAAGGGTTAACAAAGTTTGTAAAAACAGTTTTGAATACCTTGAGGGGTGTAGTTTTTGGATGGTTTCTATTATGTAAGCCTCACAAAATGACTTCAAACCTGAACTGGTCCATAAAAAGTGGGATTTGGAAAATTTCTGAAAAATTTCTAAATTTGCTTCTAAACTTCAAAGCTATGTAACATCCCCAAAAAATAAAATATCATTCCAAAAATGCTACAAACATGAAGTAGACATATGGGGAATGTAAAGTCATCAAAAATTTTGGGGGTATTACTATGTATTACAGAAGTAGAGAAACTGAAACTTTGAAATTTGCAAATTTTTCAAAATTTTTGGTAAATATGGTATTTTTTTATGCAAAAAAAATTAACTTTTTTGACCCAATTTTAGCAGTGTCATGGAGTACAATATGTGACGAAAAAACAATCTCAGAACGGCCTGGATAAGTCAAAGCGTTTTAAAGTTATCAGCACTTAAAGTGACACTGGTCAGATTTGCAAAAAATGGCCAAGTCCTTAAGGTGAAATAGGGCTGAGTCCTTAGGGGGTTAAAATAAGTGATGGTTCGTATCTCACCTTGATGGAGGGATATTTCCAAATCTAAAAACTGTACTTTTTCTTTACTGATGTTTTCTGTGAAAACAATGTTCCACATATTATCATTAATATATGCTAGAAATTCCCTTAAAGCTGACTCCTCCCCCTGCCATATGCAAAGGCAGTCATCTATGAATCTCTTCCATATACATAGCTTTCCTTTTATTCTAGATGAAAATAGCAAACTATCAATATATTTATATTCCCAATAGGCCATAAAAAGGCTCGCAGAATTTCGCACCCATTGCGTCTCCGGAAATCTGCACATAAAAATCCTCCTCAAACCAAAAATAATTGTGCTTTAACCCCTTAAGGACTCAGCCCTATTTCACTTTAAGGACTTGGCCATTTTTTGCAAATCTGACCAGTGCTGATAACTTTAAAACGCTTTGACTTATTCAGGCCGTTCTGAGATTGTTTTTTCGTCACATATTGTACTCCATGACACTGCTAAAATTGGGTCAAAAAAGTTAATTTTTTTGCATAAAAAAATACCATATTTATCAAAAATTTTGAAAAATTTGCAAATTTCAAAGTTTCAGTTTGTCTACCTCTGTAATACATAGTAATACCCCCAAAAATTGTGATGACTTTACATTCCCCATATGTCTACTTCATGTTTGCAGCATTTTGGGAATGATATTTTATTTTTTGGGGATGTTACAAGGCTTAGAAGTTTAGAAGCAAATCTTGAAATTTTTCAGAAATTTACAAAAACCCAATTTTTAGGGACCACTACAGGTCTGAAGTCACTTTGCGAGGCTTACATAATAGAAACCGCCCAAAAATGACCCTATTCTATAAACTACACCCCTCACGGTATTCAAAACTGATTTTACAAACTTCGTTAACCCTTTAGGTGTTGCACAAGAGTTATTGGCAAATGGGGATGAAATTTGAGAATTTCATTTTTTTGCCTAATTTTCCATTTTAACCCATTTTTTCCACTAACAAAGCAAGGGTTAACAGCCAAACAAGACTGTATATTTATTGCCCTGACTCTGCCGTTTACAGAAACACCTCATTTGTGGCCGTAAACTACTGTACGGGCACAAAGTAGGGCGTAGAGGGAAAGGTGCGCCGTATGGTTTTTGGAAGCCAGATTTTGCTGGACTGGTTTTTTGACACCATTTCCCATTTGAAGCCCCCCTGATGCACCCCTAGAGTAGAAACTCCATAAAAGTGACCCCATCTAAGAAACTACACCCCTCAAGGTATTCAAAACTGATTTTACAAACTTTGTTAACCCTTTAGGTGTTGCACAAGATTTAATGGAAAATAGAGATACAATTTCAAAATTTCACTTTTTTGGCAGATTTTCCATTTTAATATTTTTTTTCCAGTTACAAAGCAAGGGTTAACAGCCAAACAAAACTCAATATTTATGGCTCTGATTCTGTAGTTTACAGAAACACCCCATATGTGGTCGTAAACTGCTGTACGGTCACACGGCAGGGCGCAGAAGGAAAGGAATGCCATACGGTTTTTGGAAGGCAGATTTTGCTGGACTGTTTTTTTTGACACCATGTCCCATTTGAAGCCCCCCTGATGCACCCCTAGAGTAGAAACTCCAGAAAAGTGACCCCATTTTAGAAACTACGGGATAGGGTGGCAGTTTTGTTGGTACTAGTTTAGGGTACATATGATTTTTGGTTGCTCTATATTACACTTTTTGTGCGGCAAGGTAACAAGAAATAGCTTTTTTGGCACATTTTTTTTTTGTTATTTACAACATTCATCTGACAGGTTAGATCATGTGGTAATTTCATAGAGCAGGTTGTCACGGACACGGCGATACCTAATATGTATACAATTCTTTTAATTTATGTAAGTTTTACCCAATGATTTCATTTTTAAAACAAAAAAAAGTTTTAGTGTCTCCATAGTCTAAGAGCCATAGTTTTTTCAGTTTTTGGGCGATTATCTTAAGTAGGGTCTCATTTTTTGCGGGATGAGACGATGGTTTGATTTGCACTATTTTGGGGTGCATATGACTTTTTGATCGCTTGCTATTACACTTTTTGTGACGTAAGATGACAAAAAATGGCTTTTTTTACACCGTTTTTATTTTTATTTCTTCACGGTAGTCACCTGAGGGGTTAGGTCATGTGATATTTTTATAGAGTCGGTCGATACGGACGCGGCGATACCTAATATGTATACTTTTTTTTATTTATGTAAGTTCTACACAATGATTTCATTTTTGAGACAAAAAAATGATGTTTTAGTGTTTCCATAGTCTAAGAGCCATAGTTTTTTCAGTTTTTGGGCGATTATCTTAAGTAGGGTCTTATTTTTTGCGGGATGAGATGACGGTTTGATTGTTACAATTTTGGCGTACATGCGACTTTTTTTATCACTTTTATTACCTTTTTTAGGCAAGTAAGGTGGGCAAAATTTCAATTTCATCATAGTTTTTAATTTTTTATTTTTATGGCGTTCACCGTTCGGGTAAAGTAACATGACCGTTTTATAGATCAGGTCGTTACGGATGCGGCGATACCAAACATGTGTAGGGAATTTAATTTTTTTCATTTTTAATCAGTGATAAATGTGTTTTTTGATTTTTACTTTTTTTCACTTTTTTTCACTTTTTTTTTTACCCAGACCCACTTGGTTCTTGAAGATCCAGTGGGTCTGATGTCTGTATAATACAGTACTGTACTCTATATAGGGTACTGCACTGTATTTTACTTACAGTGAACAGATCTATGCCTTCAGCACAGATCTGTTCAGCACCATGGACAGCAGGACGCCTGAGAAGGCGTCCTGTTGCCATGGGAACCTTCCCCGTCTGCCACAACTTCGCAGACGGGGAAGGGTGAGGACGGGGCTGTCTGGGAGCTCTCTCCCTCTCCATCGGGGGGCTGCAAAGGCACAGCAGGTGCAGGGGGGTGATAAATATATATTTTTGCCACACTAAAGTTTATGATCACCGCGGTCAGGGACCGCGGGGATCAGAAACTGCAGAAATCGCAATGAACCGCAGGTCTGAATTGACCTGCGGTTTGTTGCGATCGCGGACATGGGGGGGTCACGGGATTCCCCCGCGCATTTAGCCGAGATGCCTGCTCAATGATTTGAGCAGGCACCTTGTTCCGATCACAGCCGGACGGGCGGCAGTGATCGGAACAACACATGACGTACCGGTACGTCATGGGTCCTTAAGGACTCGGGAAACATGCCGTACCGGTACATCATGCATCCCTAAGGGGTTAAACAATAATTGATGCAGTCTAAAATGACGTTTTTTTGAGCCTCATCCATCTGATTATCCTGGTCCATAAAAAACTTTACACTGGAAATCCCAATCTCTATAGGTATTATTGTATATAGGGATGTGACATCCACAGTCATGAGTATGGTATCCTCTGTAACCTGGCCAAAATTCTTTAAAAACTCAAGCACTTTCAAATACGAATTGGTTTTTGGTACATATCTCTGCAAATAAGTGTCTATATATTCAGAGACTCTGCTAGTAATTGAATCCAGACCAGAGACAATTGGTCTTCCTGGAGTTTTTTTTTGGTCTTTACATAGAATTACTCTGCCTTAGTATTAAGGGGCAGTGTAATATATCGCCATGTGCATCTTGTTGAACTGTTGCCACACTCCCAGTTAATTTGTTAGTATATACTGTACATAGAGGTACTGTGCCTCAGTATTAAAGGGGTATTCTCCTCACGCTGTTTTATACTTACCTGCTCCTGGCGCACTGTCCACCTCCTGGTTTTGGCAGGGGGCGGTCTCCATCTTGATTGAAGTCTTCTCCTGGCCGGGCCGCGCGCTGGACTGAACGCGCACGCCACCACGCATGCGCCCTGGTGACTTCTTCCTGGCAAGTATACTATACCATAAAGAAATCACCATAGCGCATGTGCGGCCTCAGCGTGCGCTTTCGGGACTGCGCGCGGCCGGCCGGGAGAAAAGAAGAAGTCGTCTGCGCAAGCGCGGCCACCGCGATTCCGGAGAAGAGCGGTGGCTGTAACCAGGGAAGACGGAAGTCAACAGTCAGGTAAGTATATGTTCATTTTCTTCTAAGGGGTGGGAATTAGTTAATTAAATATATTTAGAAAAATGATCACTGTTAAATCATTAACAGATTTAACGGTGATCATTAAGATGGGAATACCCCTTTAAAGGGTGGTGTAATATATTGCCATGTGCATCTTGTTGAATGGCTATCACATTACAGTTAATTTGTTAGTTTATACAGGGTCGTCTTTAACAAGGGGCAAAAGGGGCAGCTGCCCCGGGCCAGTTGCTCCTGGGGGGCCCAAGGCAGCTGCCTTTTGAGCCCTGCTAGCCACTGCCCCAGGTGTCAGACTGTCAGCTACACAGGGGGGTGCTGCCATGCCTGCCTGCCTGGAGTGCTACACAGGGGGGTGCTGCCATGCCTGCCTGCCTGGAGTTTGTGAAGATTACATCAGGAAAATGTGACAGGGGCTGTTATACTATTATACTGTAAGCTACTGTATACTGTGGGGTGCTGTATACTGTGGTGTGCTATAATGCTCTACTGTACACTATGGGAGGCTGTATACTGTGCGGTGCTGTATACTGTGGGGTGCTATATTGCTCAGCTGTATACTGTGGGGTGCTGTATACTGTGGGATGCTATACTGTTCTACTGTATACTGTGGGGTGCTGTATACTGTGGGGTGCTCTACTGTATACTGTGGGGTGCTGTACAGTGTGGTGTGCTATACTGCTCTACTGTATACTGTGGGGTGCTGTATACTGTGGGGTGCTATACTGCTCTACTGTATACTGTGGGGTGCTGTATACTGTGGGGTGCTATACTGCTCTACTGTATACTATGGGGTGCTGTATACTGTGGGGTGCTATACTGCTCTACTGGTTACTGTGAGGAACTAGGTCTGCAGCCTCAGCGCTCCTTCGTCTGCGTCAAGGCACAATGACAGTGGGACAATTCGCAATTCAGTTCCGTATTCTGTCCGCAGAACTGTCCTGAAATAACGAAGCCGTTTTCTGGGAGGGTCTTATTTTTCTATAAATATTTTTTATTTAATCCAATAAAGTACAAAAAGAGCAGTAATAGTACATTTAACAGTTACATAATAAAAAAAAACATCAGGCATCAACCAAGAGGAAGTAAGTGTGCTTAATACAATTGCACCGATAAGAGTAGTAGGGTATTTGTTCCCCTGCCACTAAAACATACCCTACATGGAGATACTTGACCTATCCAATTCATTACAGTAAATGCACATTACTTATATTACCTTTAAACCTTTATTCCTTATTTCCCCCCTCCCCCATCCCACCCTTCGCAAACCCATATCCCCCCCTTCCCAAACCCATATCCCCCCCTTCCCAAACCCATATCCCCCACCCTATCTCCACTGGGAAGGGGGGGGGGGAGGACAAAAAACAAATAGGTAAATAAAAAATAATAATAATAAAAAAAAAAATATATATATATATATATATATATATATATATATAAACCAAAAAAGAATCACAGCAGCACAAGACCAAAAAATTGCGGGTGCAAGTCCTCTCAGCCGCAGGCTTAGACGGCTATAAACGAGTATAGTATCCAAAGATGAGGCAGCACTCCAAATGAAATAAAAAAGTGGATCCTTTATTCCCCTCTGTGCAACGTTTCAACCATCTCAATGCGGTCTTTCTCAATGCTTGAGAAAGACCGCATTGAGACGGTTGAAACGTTGCACAGAGGGGAATAAAGGATCCACTTTTTTTATTTCATTTGGAGTGCTGCCTCATCTTTGGATACTATATATATATATATATATATATCTATATATCCATATTCTGGGAGGGTCTTAGTGACCATATTAAAGGGGGTATTCCCATCTTGCTTCTTCATCCTCACCTGCAGCCAGCTATGCTGTTCACTTCCTGGTTTCCTGCAGCTAAGGCCGAGCGAGCTTAGGCAGATTGAGTGAAGGCCAGCCACGCCTCATTATGACATCACACTGAGAACTGAGTTCTTATGTGCTCGTTCATGTGGATAGTATGACTAATCAGTCTGGCAGCCTGCAGTGTCTGTGAGGCCCCTCCCCCTGCTGGGGAATCATCAGAGAGCCATGTGAAGTGAGCTAAGTGTACAGTAACACGTGGCTGTTCTGCATAGTTTTACATACAGAATCTCTGTCTAATCTTTTACAAACCCATTCTGTGCATCAAAAACTATAATTCCATATTATACATTAGCTCAAAAGCTTGTCAGCTAGTAAACGTATAATCTGTGCTTTTGACTCCCATAAAACATGACCATCTCCCACCCACCAGCACTGATGCAGATTTGTTTCCATTACAGCTATATTCCAGTTGTGTATAAGGGTACTTTCACATTTGCGGCAGGACGGATCCGACAGGCTGTTCACCCTGTCGGATCCGTCCTTCCGCTATTTTGCCGTGCCGCCGGACCGGCGCTCCATCCCCATTGACTATAATGGGGACGGGGCGGAGCTCCGGCGCAGTACGGCAGTTCGCGGTGAGAGGCCGCCGGACTAAAAAGTCGGACATGCAGGACTTTTAGTCCGGCGGCCTTTCGCCGTGCACTACCGTGCTGTGCGGGAGCTCCGCCCCGTCCCCATTATAGTCAATGGGGACGAAGTGGTAGTCCGGCGGCACGGCAAAATAGTGGAAGGACGGATCCGACAGGGTGAACAGCCTGTCGGATCCGTTCTGCCGCAAGTGTGAAAGTAGCCTTAACCTTACACTATGTACCTTTATAGATGCATATACAGCTCAGCTACATGTGTCTTCTCCAGTCCTCACGGTCACATCCGCTCTCCTGCACGCTATGATCCTCTCTCCCCAGCTCAATATCAGACGGGGCGTGAATGAAGAACTGCGCATGCCTGGCGGGCAGTGTGCGCGCTCATGACAAAAAGACCGGCCGCCTGGGGGAAAATAAGGTCCTGTCTGCGCAAGCGCGGCCCATAGATGCTGCTGAGGAGCGGGCCGTATCTATGGGAAACACAAGGTAAACTAAGGGAATTATGAATGGGATTATTTGAACATGGGTGCATATTTAGTAATAACATCAAATTTGAAAAATGATTGAGGGCATCAAATGAAATATGATCTTGAAGATGGGAATACCCCTTTAAAGATGAACTTGCGGGAAGGGACCTTCCTGTCTCTCTGACGTGCGATTTCGGCAAGGGTGAGGCGGACATCTAGACTCGCACCTGTCTTCCAGAGGACTGTTCAGACTCCTGCTGCGGTTCCGCCTGAAGAGCCTATGCAGGTGGAACGCCTGAAGCTCTCTGACCAGGAGCGCCAGCGGCGGCGAGCAGAAAACTTGTGCCTCTACTGTGGCGGAAAGGGTCACGTTGCTCGTACCTGTCCCCAGAAGGCGGAAAACTTCTGCGCCTAGGCTCTATGGGAGAAGTGACCCTAGGTAAAAGAGACAATTCTCCCTAACTTCTTGTTCCTGTAGTTTTGTCCTCTGGGAAAACCAGGTTATCTATACCTGCCTTCCTTGATTCCTGCACAGCCGGAAATTTGGTTAATCAAGCCCTGGTGACCCAGTGCCAGTTATCCACTACTCGTCTTGCGAAGCCTCTGGTGGCAACTATTGTAAATGGACAACCCCTGTCCAAACCTATTCAGTTCATCACTGCTCCTGTTAAACTCCAAGTCGGGGTGCTACATTCTGAAGAAATATCTTTCTATGTCCTGCCAGATTCCACGGACCCAGTGCTTCTGGGATTGCCCTGGCTACAGCAGCATTCTCCCGTCTTAGACTGGCGTACTGGGGATATTCTCTGCTGGGGTCCTCAGTGCCATACTTTCTGTCTGCCTGTGGTTCGCCCAACGTCTCCTTGTCCGGTCTCTATGAAACTGTCAGGTCTGCCTCCGCAATATGTGGCATATAAGGACTTTTTCTGTTAATTATATCTGCCCGAGACTCAGACTATGGCCGAGTATGTTAACGAAAACCTCAAGAGGGGATTTATCCGAAAGTCTACCTCTCCGGCGGGAGTCGGTTTCTTCTTCGTGGCCAAGAAAGACAGGTCACTCCGTCTGTGCATAGATTATCATGGGCTGAACAAGATATCGGTCAAGAACAAGTACCCTCTGCCTCTGATTTCTGAACTGACCGTATCCGAGGCGCTCAGATATTTTCTAAGTTTGATCTGCGTGGTGCTTATAACCTGATCCGAATCCGTAAAGGCGACGAGTGAAAGACGGCGTTCAATACCCGTGATGGCCACTATGAGTACCTGGTCATGCCGTTCGGCCTATGCAATGATCCTGCAGTTTTTCAATAATTTGTGAACGATATCTTCCGGGACCTGTTGTACAACTGTGTAGTGGTGTATCTCGATGATATTCTCATCTATTCTCCCGACTTGACCACTCACCGGAACCAAGTGCGCCTGGTTTTGCACTGATTAAGGGAGAATGGTCTGTACGCTAAGCTCCTGGGATACATTGTTTCCTGCTCTGGTCTGCAAATGGACCCCGACAAGATCTCAGCCGTCCTGAACTGGCCTCGTCCTCAAGGTCTCCATGCCATTCAAAGGTTCCTGGGGTTTACCAACTTCTATAGACAGTTCATCCCAAACTTCTCTTCCCTCAAAGCTCCTATTTCTGCTGTAATGAAGAAAGGGGTGGATGCAATGAAGTAGACCCCTGAAGCTGAGTCTGCTTTCCTGCATCTCAAAGACTGCTTTGCCGCTTCTCCTTGTTCTCTGTCATCCGGATATCTCCAAACAGTTCTTTCTTGAAGTGGATGCTTCCTCTATTGGAGCAGGTGCCGTCCTGCTACAGAAGAACTCCAAAGGGAGATTTGTCTTGTGTGGTTTCTTCTCCAAACTCTTCTCTTCTGCGGAAATAAACTATTCCATCGGCGATAGAGTGCTGCTGGCTATCAAGATGGCCTTGGAAGAATGGAGATACCTTCTGGAGGGGGCTCTGCATCCTGTGGTGATATACACTGACCACAAGAATCAGACATATCTACAGTCTGCACAGCGTCTAAATCCACGTCAGGCTCGATGGGCACTTTTCTTTGCCAGATTCAATTTTCTTCTGCATTTCCGACCGCTGATAAAAATGTAAAGGTTGATGCACTTTCCCGTTCTTTCGACCCAGCGGATCAGATTGAAGAACCTCAACATATCATAGAACCGTCTTGTCTGGTTTCTGTGGAGCCAGTCCGTGTGAGAGATATTCCTCCGGGGAAGATCTATGTTCCGCAGGCCAAGAGGAGGAAAATTCTTTCTTGGGGACATTGCTCCAAGTATGCTGGTCACCCTGGGGTGCATAAGACTCTTGATTTGCTGTCCCGTCGCTATTGGTGGCCGTCCCTACCCAAAGATGTCCCGGAGTTTGTGTCTGCCTGTACCTCCTGTGCCCGCAACGAGGCCTCCCGAACCAAACCCACAGGCTTGCTCCTACCGTTACCCATTCCTGAAGTCCCCTGGCAGCACATTGCTATGAACTTTATCACAGATCTCCCATCCTTAGCTCTTTGGGCTACTTGAGGTCAAGTTGGATTTCTCTTCTGGTTACCATCTTCAGTCTAATGGGAAAGTTGAATTAATTAACCAGATCTTGGAGAACTACCTATGTCACTTTGTCTCTTCTCAGCATGATGACTGGGTTCGGCTCCTACCTTGGGTGGAATTCTCTTACAACAGCCATTCCGGAGAATCTACGGGCTCTTCTCCCTTCTACAGTCAGGCCCATAAATATTGGGACATCGACACAATTCTAACATTTTTAAGTCTATACATCACCACAATAGATTTGAAATGAAACAAACAAGATGTGCTTTAACTGCAGACTGTCAGCTTTAATTTGAGTGTATTTACATCCAAATCAGGTAATCGGTGTAGGAATTACAACAGTTTGCATATGTGCCTCCCACTTTTTAAGGAACCAAAAGTAATGGGACAATTGGCTTCTCAGCTGTTCCATGGCCAGGTGTGTGTTATTCCCTCATTATCCCAATTACAATGAGCAGATAAAAAGTCCAGAGTTCATTTCAAGTGTGCTATTTGCATTTGGAATCTGTTGCTGTAAACTCTCAAGATGAGATCAAAAGAGCTGTCACTATCAGTGAAGCAAGCCATCATTAGGCTGAAAAAACAAAACAAACCCATCAGAGAGATAGCAAAAACATGTAAAACATGAAAAATGTACAAAAGATTTTTTCAGCACATCAGGACCAAGAAAAAGGGGCGTGAGAGGGGGGATACTGTAACAATGGCAGTTGGCAGCCACCAGCGTGCAGCGCATCCTGCTATGTACCTCAGTCGAACTGCAAACAAGGCTCCTCCTCTCCGCTGCAGGCTCCGGACCCGCTTTCCTGCACTGTCGCAGGCGTCGACATCTTTAGTTGCACCTTGTAGGAGTCGCACGCGTCCTGTTTCTTTAAGGGTTCGTGCACGCCCCTGATTCCGCCTTCTATCCAATCCCGGCCAGGCACCACCTTTATAAGGGTGCTTCCCCCTTCTTGTGATACCTGAGCAATATTGTAGTTTTCTACAGCGAAAGTTCCAGCTTGTTGTTCCTGTGTTGTTATCCTGCTTCCGACCTTAGCCTGTATCCTGACCTCGTCTCTGCCTGATCCTCCTGTTCTTCACTGCTCTAAAGTGTATGATTCGGATTGTCGACCACGCTATTCAACTCTACTGTTCTAACAGCTCCAGCTCTGCTTAATCACCAACTCAGCTCTGCTTCATCTGACTCTGCTGCTTCGCTTCTTCCATCCAGCGACAGCTCGCTCCACCTGCCTGTGTATCCCCAGTGCTTGCACCAGGGCATTCTGCCACTTAGCTGGGACCATTCTTGCGGTAGCGACCTGGAGTCTCCCCTGCAGCTAAGACCAGCTTCCGCATCCTGGAGCGGGATAAAGGGTGAAGACCAGGGGAGCACTTAGATTTCGCTCCCAAGTTTGGCCGAAAGCCAAAACTGCAAATGGCACAGCGGGTCCACACCCGTTGGAGCGTTACAGGAGTGTGGGAGGAAACCGGAGTACCTGGAGGAAACCCACGTAAACGTGGGAAGAACGTACAAACTCCATGCAGATGTTGGTTAGATTCAAACCCAGAAAAATAGCACTGCAAGGCAACAGTGCTAATCACTGAGCCACCATACTGGAATGAATATGATTAAACAGAGTTGCCTCGGTATACCTGATTTATCGTGATTTATGATGAATTAGTTTGTAACAAAAACAAATTTATTGTTGAAGTTCGGCAAATAGGCCAAATAAAAGTTTTCTAAATTTAGCTCATCTGTAATTATTACTAGTGGCCAATGCTGCCACCTGTAGGTTGCACCCTAGGCACTGATCCTCAAATGCCTAGTGGCACATATAGCCCTGTTTACAGGGGAATCCCTAATATCAAGGTAATTTCAAACCAATTTGACTAGTTGAGTAGTGGGATCACTAATAGTTTAAAAGTTGGAGGAATGTCAGAAGATCTTGAGAATATCAATAACTAAACAGGTTTCAAGAATTTAAAATTAGAAAACTGATTAAACTTGCTAATATACTACAGTGGCGGAAATAATTATTTGACCCCTCACTGATTTTGTAAGTTTGTCCAATGACAAAGAAATGAAAAGTCTCAGAACAGTATCATTTCAATGGTAGGTTTATTGTAACAGTGGCAGATAGCACATCAAAAGGAAAATCGAAAAAATAACTTTAAATAAAAGATAGCAACTGATTTGCATTTCATTGAGTGAAATAAGTATTTGAACCCTCTAACAAAAAAAGACTTAATACTTGGTGGAAAAACCCTTGTTTGCAAGCACAGAGGTCAAACGTTTCTTGTAATTGATGACCAAGTTTGCGCACATTTTAGGAGGAATGTTGGTCCACTCCTCTTTGCAGATCATCTCTAAATCCCTAAGGTTTCGAGGCAGTCTCTGTGCAACTCTGAGCTTGAGCTCCCTCCATAGGTTTTCGATTGGATTAAGGTCCGGAGACTGACTAGGCCACTCCATGACCTTAATGTGCTTCTTCTTGAGCCACTCCTTTGTTGCCTTTGCTGTATGTTTTGGGTCATTGTCGTGCTGGAACACCCATCCACGACCCATTTTCAGTTTCCTGGCAGAGGGAAGGAGGTTGTCGCTCAGGATTTCACGAAACATGGCTCCGTCCATTTTCCCGTTTATGCGAATAAGTTGTCCTGTGCCCTTAGCAGAAAAACACCCCCAAAGCAAAATGTTTCCACCCCCATGCTTGACGGTGGGGACGGTGTTTTGGGGGTCATAGGCAGCATTTTTCTTCCTCCAAACACAGCGAGTTGAGTTAATGCCAAAGAGCTCTATTTTGGTCTCATCAGACCACAGCACCTTCTCCCAGTCACTCTCTGAATCATTCAGGTGTTCATTGGCAAACTTCAGACGGGCCTGCACATGTGCCTTCCTGAGCAGGGGGACCTTGCGAGCCCTGCAGGATTTTAATCCATTGCGGTGTAATGTGTTTCCAATGGTTTTCTTGGTGACTGTGGTCCCTGCTAATTTGAGGTCATTAACTAACTCCTCCCGTGTAGTTCTAGGATGCTTTTTCACCTTTCTCAGAACCATTGACACCCCACGAGGTGAGATCTTGCGTGGAGCCCCAGAGCGAGGTCGATTGATGGTCATTTTGTGCTCCTTCCATTTTCGAACAATCGCACCAACAGTTGTCACCTTCTCTCCCAGCTTCTTGCTAATGGTTTTGTAGCCCATTCCAGCCTTGTGCAGGTCTACAATTTTGTCTCTGACATCCTTGGACAGCTCTTTGGTCTTTCCCATGTTGGAGAGTTTGGAGTCTGCTTGATTGATTGATTCTGTGGACAGGTGTCTTTTATACAGGTGACTAGTTAAGACAGGTGTCCTTAATGAGGGTGACTAATTGAGTAGAAGTGTCTAACCACTCTGTGGGAGCCAGAACTCTTAATGGTTGGTAGGGGTTCAAATACTTATTTCACTCAATGAAATGCAAATCAGTTGCTATCTTTTATTTAAAGTTATTTTTTCGATTTTCCTTTTGATGTGCTATCTGCCACTGTTACAATAAACCTACCATTGAAATGATACTGTTCTGAGACTTTTCATTTCTTTGTCATTGGACAAACTTACAAAATCAGTGAGGGGTCAAATAATTATTTCCCCCACTGTATATGTTATAGTAAAAATATGTCATACCAAATATTACCACTTTGTCAACCAACAGATTTGACTTCCAGCTAATCCTAAGGGCATTATCTTGGCAGTGTCCTGGTATTCACCCTTTAACCCCTATAAATAAATCTGGACTTGGCTGCAGTTGAACCACGAGGCTGCTATCTCATTGAGAAAGCTCTGTGTTTTTTACAGCTGACCCATGGAGGTCAGACGCCAGTGCAGAGCATCAAGGGGTTAGGCAAAATCATAGTCAGGGACAGGCTGTGGTCAGTGCTGGCGGAGTATGCGCTAATAGTAAACAGTGATTGGTCAGGGCAGGCTGCAAAGATCCAATAAGAATGTCAGGCATAGTTCAGGCAGTGGAGGGTCAGAGTCGAGTAAATGTGCAGAAAGTTGGTAGATAAGCAGATAACAGAAGAGACACCTGATGAGGTTAGCATAGCTGGCACCTCCCCCCCCCCCATCCCCGCTGGGAAATCAAAACCGGTACTGTTGAGTAAGACAGCGCAGGCTGCAGGCCGTCACAGTAACACCAAAACTACCTAGATGTCCCATTTTCAGCACTTGTCTCTTGGTCCCAACACCTTCACTACCACATTGATTTTGACAAATGACAGAGTGCCATGCTTTGGTGTCGGAGGGAAACACCACACCGAGCATATGAGGGAAGGGGGAAACAGGGAATCAGGCCTGAGAACTAGGGAGGGAAGATGGACACCTCCTAGTGAAAACCCTAACCAAAATCCTGACTGACTACCAGTATGAACATACCCCAAAGGTAGGTGAGTTCATGCACAGAAATACCTAGAGTCCTATCTAGTCCTATAGGACCCTGGTACTAATGGCAGGGATGAGACTACCTGTTCCTCCAAAAGAAAGGACGAACAGGAGTCTACTTCAGGCCTAATACAAATAGGGAAATGCAACACACAGAACCCAAACAGGATACAAAAGGGAAAGGATAGACTTAACTTCAAAGAGGCTATGGAAGCACCAGGAACTCACCCGAGATCCAACCACAAGCAATTCACAGGCACAGAAATTATAAACCGCACAGGATAGTGGGAGAAGCAACTATAAATAAGGAAGATTAAATGACCACATAAGCAACACCTGGAGGCAAGGGGTGTGGCCATTACCAGAAACAACACAGACACCTATTGATCCACAAGGAAAACCTGTCAGATAAAACCACGTGTTGCCAGTCTCACAGATCTTCTGCCACTTACTGTTGCCGGGATGTCCGTATGTCTCGGTTTGTCCGTGACAGTACCCCCCTTCTACAGGTGATCTCCGGGCACCCAGGACCGACTTTATCCGGGTGAGACCTATGAAAAGCATTAACGTCAGATGCCGGTACCCACATCCTCTCCTCTGGTCCATAACACTTCTAGTGAACAAGATACTGAAGAGATCTACGGAGAACTCGAGAGTCAATTATCTTGGTGATCTGAAATTCCAAACTACCGTCCACCATGACAGGAGCGGGTGGCAAGGAAGACGCCTCCAAAGAGGCTATGGAAGCACCAGGAACTCAGCCGAGATCCAACCACAATCCACAGACACAGAAGGTATAAACCGCACAGCATAGTGGGAGATTTTAAATAAGGAAGGTTAAATGACCACATAAGCAACACCTGGAGGCAGTGGCGTAGGGATCACCATAGCAACCATAGCAGTGGCTATGGGGACCTACGCCACTGGGGGCCCGTCCGGACCGCATTCAGTTTTTTTATTATTAACACACACAGACACTACACACAGGCAGCCAGGCAGTGGCGTAACTACCGGGGAATCAGCTGCTTTGGGCCCCGGCAGCGTGTGTGACAGTTTATTTTCAAGTTAGTTAAATATCGATTCTTGTCTTAATGTTCAGGGCCCCTTCACAGCAGCAGCAGCTGACCAGGCCCCCTCGCTAATGTGATCTAATCTTACTGTCTCCTAAAGTCTCCTGATGTGTCTGGGATTCGAACCCACAACCTCCAATGTATCAGTGGCAAAGCATTTACCCACACAGCCATAAAGGCTGCTTTACAACTGATTCTGTTACTTCTACTGTTATAGCTGGCTAAGTGTACATCTATACACATGACAGCTGCCCCAACACACCCAGCACTGCTATATCTCTATATGACAGCTGTCCCAGCACACGCAGCTCTGCTATATCTCTATATATGAGCAGCTGTCATGTGTATAGATGTACACTTAGCCAGCTATAACAGTAGAAGTCTCATATTTTTTCAGTCAGCAGCAAGGCAGCTCTTATGGTCTTGTAGTTAAGTGCTTTGCCTCTGATATAGAAGGTCGTGGGTTCGAATCCCAGCAGAAACTTTTCTGAAATACAAGCACTGACTCCATATATGGACATACAGGGTGGAACACAGGAAGAGGCTGCATCGCTTCGCTGAGATGGAGGTAAGTAGAAGTGTTTATTATTTTTATTAATACCCGACTGTTACTGCCATGGGGGGAGCGGGGGGCACTTGATACTGGCACATGGGGGAGGGGGGTTGGCACCTGATACTGGCATCTGGGGGGGGTTGGCACATGGGGGGGAGAGGCACCTGATACTGGCACATGGGGAAGAGAGGGGTTGGCACCTGATACTGGCACCTGGGGGGGAGGGGGGGTTGGCACCTGATACTGGCACATGGGGGGGAGAGAGGCACCTGATACTGGCACATGGGGGGGAGGGAGAGAGGCACTTGATACTGGCACTTTTTTTGTGGGGGGGGGAGATGGCACTATGATACTGGGACATGGGGGGAGGAGAGAGGCACTTGATACTGACACATGGGGGGAGGGAGAGAGGCACTTGATACTGGCACTTTTTTTGTGGGGGGGGAGATGGCACTATGATACTGGGACATGGGGGGAGGAGAGAGGCACTTGATACTGACACCTGGGGGGGAGGGGGGGTTGGCACCTGATACTGGCACCTGGGGGGGGAGGGGGGTTGGCACCTGATACTGGCACCTGGGGGGGGGGGGAGAGGCACCTGATACTGGCACATGGGGGGGAGGGAGAGAGGCATTTGATACTGGCACTTTTTTTGTGTGGGGGGGAGATGGCACTATGATACTGGGACATGGGGGGAGGAGAGAGGCACTTTATACTGGCATGTTGGGGGGGTGTTGGCACTTGATACTGGCACATGGGGGGGTTTGGCACTATGATACTGGCACATGGGGGGGTGGGATGGAGAGAGGCATTTGATACTGGCACTTTGGGGGGGAGATGGCACTATGATACTGGGACATGTGGGGGGGGGAGAGAGGCATTTGATACTGGCACATGATGGGGGCATCTATGTGGACACTTACTGGGACATTATTGGGGGGCATTATGGGGGACACTAGGCCAGCAGCCTATCAGAGGACGGACACTGAGGGGCATCTACTGGGGCACTATATATGGGGCATTTTATACTGGTACATTATGGGGGCACTAGCAGGAAGGGGGAGAGGAGCACCATGGGGGAATTTACTGGGGGCACTATATAGGGGTATTTTATACTGGGACATTATGGGGGCACTATGGGGACATTAGCTCAACTGGGGGCATTACAAGGGGGTATTTTTGCACTGTCACATTATAAGGAGAATTATTACTACTGGGGGGGGGGGCATTATAGTGGGCTTTATTACTCCCCCATGTTATGACCCCCTAGTAGCAGCACCAGCCTCTCCCTGCTCTGCTATCCCTCTGCCCCTTCTCCAAATCCTTATTATGAAATCTTTCTCATTAGGATAAAGCACAAAATCAGCTCCGCCGAGCCCCCGGCCAAAGTGTTGAAGTGGTGTCCGAGATCCCCAAGGGTCAAGTAACTGTAAGTTTTCATATGAAATATGTTTATGTTATACACATATAGCATCTATTGTGCCACACAATATACAGTATACCGCTACACTGTGCCAAAGGAGTGGGGTTTACACAGGAGGAGGGAGGTGCAAAGCGCGCTGGAGGGGCCCTTACAAATATTTGCTGTGGGGCCCAGTCACTTCTAGTTACGCCCCTGCCTGGAGGCAAGGGGTGTGGCCATTACAAAAAAAACAACACAGACACCTATTGATCCAAAAGGAGAACCTGTCAGATCAAACCACGTGTTGCCATCTCGTGTTGCCATCTCACAGATCTCCTGCCACTCACTGTCGCTGGGACGTTTGTATGTCTCGGTACGTTCGTGACACAGAGCTTCTATACCGCTTTCTGTCTTGGTGATGTTATGAAAGGGCTCCAGTTGCCCAGTTTTATAGCCCCTTTCTTTGACAGCTTAGCTGATGAACTGAGCCAGACAGCCAACCCCCTTCCAACATTTCACTGATGTAGAGAGGTAAAGCAAGCTGAAAGCCCTTTTCGAAACCGATGTGAAAATTGAAGTGGCAGGACTCTGAGACTAGAGCTGGAAATGGGACTTTGGGGTATCCTTTGAATTTAAAGTATATTAGTAATTTTAATCTACATGCACACCCATATAATTTATTTGTGGATGTAATGTAATGGATGTAAATGTTCTAAAAATTAGCCTTTAGTAATTGGTATTTTGATTGTCTAATCATTATTAACATAATCCCCATTGTATTTATATAAAAAAAATTAAGAGATATTGTTATTCATGACCACTGTCCCCATCATTCATCCATGCCCTGCTTTAAGATGTTGCCAAAAAAACTGAGATTTTCATTAGACAAGACATATTTAATCCTGCCTTTTCTATTCAGTAATTGGTCTAATTATATCAGGTTTTATGAGCATCACCTTAATGAAGAAGGATTTCTTCCATGCATAGTGAATAAGAGTTGCTTATGCTCTTGTTTCTGGGAGATGGAGAGATATGACAACAGCAATATTACCTTTTATGAAATAATTTAAGCAAAATAATAGATTTGTCCATGATATCGAAAACCAGAATACAACTCAACATATGTAATGCTTTCTTCAGCAGGAACCAGCCACCCCCATAAAGACTTTTGATCTTTGGAGGTGCTTAGACTGTTATGTATTAAGGTCCCCTTTAGGTAATGTCGATGGATTTCTATAGCAAAAAAAATAAAGAAATAAAAATTCGGTTGTGTAGCCTGCTTGCTGCATAACCCATCTGTCACATTACCCACTACTAATAAAACAGTTACCAAAATTGTGACTGTCTTACTTTAGCCTAAGTAGACAAGTCATGCTCCCAAACTCAGTATTTTTTTACATTTGAAGACTTCATTAAAATGAACATAAACTATTCCAATGTCATCCCCTGCAAAAATTGAGCATGCAGAATATATAATAAAATTTAATGTAAATATCTAATAGTTCCCCTAAATGAAAATTCTGACTTCTGTAATTTAAAATACTTGTCGTTGCTTCCTATGGCTAAGTGAAATGGCAGCAGATTCTAGATTCAAAAGATGTGTGCATATAAATATATTCAGGTACCTGACTGAATTTCAAATTATATATTAGTAACCCATAAATCTGTTCATCTGTATGACCTTCATAGCCAGCTGCAGGGCAATGACAAATTACTGTCTTGAGTATTCCAAACTCTTTTTTTTGTCATTTCATGAACAGTCAGTTAATGGTAATTTTAATTTCCTAAGATTTACCATGGCAATCACAAAGTTTGGTAAACCAGAAACTTTTGTATTCACAGGAAGAGAAATGGAAAAGGAGGTTTGATACAGTACATTGTCATATGCATCTTTCACTGGATTAAATTCCATCCTAGGTTTCTTGGTGCAGAGAAGATTTTTGTTCTACCTAAACCAGATGACTGTATTTCGGCTGTGTTGTAGAATTAGAACAGATAATGAAGTTCACACCATGCTGTCTCCTAGTACTGGGATATGCCCAGCAGTTAAACATTATCCCATTACTTTTCTCATCAGAAAATGGTAAATATATAATTACAGCATTTATAGCTTAATCTTAACTGGCTTTATATTATATACAAATGAAATATGTGATTTAATGGCTTAAATGAATTGCTTTATTTGAAGAAATATGATTATTAAGGTTTTAGGTAATAAGGGCAACTTGGGAAATTCTCGTAAGAGAAAAGGATATTGTCATCAGCAATGCGAATGATATTGATACCTTTATTTTAAATGCTACTCACTGACTCTACCAATGGTGGTAGCTCAGAACCAGCTCAGAACCATAGGCTGGGAACCTCCAATTAACTGCTGTTATTCTTAGGAGTGACTTGTTTCTATGGTTTTGTATGTAATTGAAAGACGTAAGGCTTAACATCTGACCCTTAAAGGGGTTTTCATGTTTTTTTTTTTATTTCCACACCAAACCTACAGTACCTGTGAAAAAAATCCATACTTAACCTGCTTCCCACTGCTCTGTTCTGGCTTTCTGGTGCTCTTCACTCCTTCACTCAGCTTCTGTTCCACATCTGTAAACTTCTGGTCACTGTTGGGTTATGTACCACTTGGGAATATGTAATCGCTGAGGCTAGTCATTGTCTGCAGTGGCATGCATGACTCCATCCATCCAGAAGTTTACAGATGTAAACCCAAAAAACTGTGAAGGGAGCCGGAACAAAGTAGTAGGAAGTCAGTGAATATGGATTCTTACACAGGTACTGCAGGCAGGGATGAAAACGTTAAAAGAAAACATGCTGGAGAAACTCTAAAAGAATCATAAACTCACTATCATCTTTCATTTATAAAATGGTGCTCACCTACCAAACATGTACGGTTTTTATATGGTTTTCAAATGGTTTCAATTTCCAGATTGCTTCTTGTTAGGAAACTACCTTAAAGGGGTATTCCCATCTGAGTCAATGGGGGTATATCACTAGGAATTGCCCCCATCGTCTGATGGGTGCGGGACCCGCACCTAAACCGAGAATGAAACAGGGAAGATGGTGACCAGTCACCACTGAGCGCTCTCCCCACAGTAGTGAATGGGAGCGCACCAGGCTTGCTCTGCCACCACTCCCATTCATTTCTATGCGGCTGACAGAAATAGCCAAGCCAGCTCAGCTATTTTCGGCAGCCCCATAGAAATGAATGGAGGACGGATGCGCATACACAGTGCACCCTCCACAACTTTGCGGGCCCTGTTCTCGATGTAGGTGTGGCTCCCAGAGGTGGGACCCCCACCTATCATACAATGGGGGCATATCCTAGCGATATGCCTCCATTGTCTGAGATGGGAAAACCCCTTTAAGTTATTAATAAATGGTAAGCATGTTACAGAAATCATAAGAATTTGAATATTTGGGGCTCAATGATGCAACATTTTTGTTTGAGCAGATTTAAAGATAGCTATATAATGACATACAATAGTTTGAAAAAATACACATGTCCATCAAGATTAGGCTGGCAGGATCTCTGTGCCAGCACTTCCCAAACCTTACTTTTCTGGGACATCACCACAAACTATTCTGGTGCCTTGGCCTCATGAGTAGTAAACTCCGTAGGCCCCACAGTGCACCAAAGCAACGGCAAACACAGTGCTTATTATAATACTTGTCTCAGTCCAAATCAACTATAGCCACACACAGGACAATCTTCAGCTGTTTGCTGCTGACCCTTACCAAGCCCCTGTTCACACAATGTCATGTTCTAGCAGAAGTCCTACCAACCGCTAGAAAATCTCAAGCAAACAAACATGAGTCAAGCAGTCAGATAGACAGGGTAAGTACCAAAACCGAATAACGAGATAGGAATAGAAGCAGTAAGCACTGCCAGGCAACATAGACCTAGACACTGAACAAATACAGATAAGACAGAGATGTCCTCTCTCCGGAGAAGAAGCCTGTTCCCCATGTGACGTTAGTCCATGGGTGAACAGACAGAGCTGCACACAAGGTGCAGACAAGCAGACGCCTGGACCCCATGTGGAACAACACATGGCGGTCACAGGCAGAGCTACACAGACAGCCAGAAGTCTGAACCCCATGTGAAATGACACATGGCAGTTACAGACCAGACATGGAACCAGACAAGGTTGATGTCTTACTAGGTGGCCACACAGACAGGGCAGATGGAATAACCCAGGTCAGGTGCATAGCTCCTGCACCCAGCAAGGCTGGAGACAAATTGACTCCTAGTTCCATAGCAAACAGGAATATAAAGCACTTAGTGACCACACGCAGACCAAGACAAAACCCCCAAGCAAACCAGGATACAGTGAGGGGAAAGTAAGGAAGAGACAGTAAACACATAGGCTGCCGATACTACACGTTTTCCCTGGCAACCAGCCTACACGGAGTCCACCATAGCCAGTACACCAGAGCACAAACATGAGCAACAGGGAACCCCTGTCACAGTTAACACAGTGTGACACACAATGTATAATAAACGCAGCTCAGCAATTTCAAAGTTCATTCAGTATATCAAAGTGAGCATCAATATACTACTTGCGACCATGAGGTACTTTTGAAGTTCTGTCATTTCTTTATTCAGTCTTCTGACTTCAATTCATACTTCATAGTATAGCATTTAGAGAACGCTGACTTTCCTGCTCCATCCACACAATGTTTAGGAGGACAGGCTCCCTTCCTGCGTGGTGGCTACCATTTCACTGTGAACTAAGCATAGGGAGAGATGTAGCAAGTGCTAGGAACAGTGTTTTAGAAAGCATTTAATTGTAGAATATTGGATAGGGAGAGTGCAGGGACAGTGTAGGGAGATCATATGGAAAATGTTTAGACACTGTAGGGAGAGCATAGGGAAAGCATTGGGGCAGTGTAGGGATAGTGTAGGGACAGTGCAGGCTCAGTGTAATTGTCCTGTGCATCTTGTTAAACTGCTGCACCATTCATTCTTAATCTATTCTGTTACACATAGACTTACTGTGAATCAGACTTATTGTCAACAGGCAGTCTAATATATAGTTGCCTTTAGTTCACTTTCTGCACCAATACTAAATCTGTTGTGCTACACATAGACTCACTGTGCATTAGACTCATTGCCAATGCGCGGTCTAATATGTAGGCGCATTTATCTAGTACACTTTCTGTGCCATTAATACTTAATCTGTTCTGTTATACAAAGACTTACTGTATATCAGACTTAGTATCAACAGACAGTCTAATATATGGGTTTGTTTATCTAGTACACTTGCTGCGCCATGAATACTTAATCTGTTTGGCATCAGTTGCATAACTAGATATGACTGGGCCCCACAGCATATTTTTGTATGGGCCCCCTAGCAACTTCTTCGCCGCTCACACTCCTGTGTCTAGTAAAGATTGCTATCTCAAAATAGGCCCAGCAGCCGCTCCGTCAGTTTCCTGCAGTGTCACTGTATATAATTTTATTTTATAATATTGTTGAGGGGGCCCTGACAATAAAATCTTTTAGACCTCCTCCTGGGTGGGCCCCTTCTGAGTTTAGGCCCCAAAGCAGCCGCTTCTCCTGCTTTCCCTATAGCTACACCCCTGTCTGTTATACATAGACTTACTGTGTGTCAGACTCAATGTCAACAGTCGGTCTAATATATAGGTGTGTTTATCCAGTACACTTGCTGCGCCATTAAATGTAATCTGTTCTGTTATACATAGACTTACTGTGTATCAGACTCATTGTCAACAGGTGGTCTAATAAATAGACATGTTTAAATAATACACTTGCTGTGCCATTAATGCTTTATCTGCCCTGTTATACATAGACTTACTGGGCATCAGACTCATTGTCAACAGGCGTTCTAATATATAGGTGTGTTTATCTAGTTCACCCGCTATGCCATTCATACTTAATCTGTTCTGTTATATATAGACTTACTGTGTATCAGACTCAACATCAACAGGCGGTCTAATATATAGGAGCGTTTAGTACACTTGCTGTGCCATTAATACTTAATCTGTTCTGTTATACATAGACTAACTGTCTGTCAGACTCATTGTCAACAGGTGGTCTAATATATAGGCGCGTGTATATAGTTTACCTGCTGTGCCATTCATACTTTGTTACATAGTTACATTACGGATTCAGTTACTGTACACTATGGCCAACAGACAGTTGCCTCGGCCCTCCAAAAGAACGGGCTTTGTCAAAAATGTTACTGTAGCTGACACAAGTAGCAGCATAAGAAGGGGTGGTAGTAGCAGGAGCAGCAGAAACAGGCCAGTGCTGCCACTGTCATCCACTGGTTGTGTTTTGACCAACAATCCAGCTGTACTGGAATGGTTGACTCGCTCCTCAATATCATCTCAGGTGACAAAAGATACAAACAACCAGGGATCGGTGGCTTCCTCTGACACCAGACTTAGTTGGCTTGGCCCAGGAGCAAGCTCTGTGCAACTGCCTTTTTCTTATACTGCTCTTTCTGCTCGGGAATTATGTTTGCTGCCGAATCTGCTTTTCAGCGAGGACAGTCAGCAGCTATAGGCCAGCACAGACCTGAAGGAGAGGTCCGACCGGGTTAGACCATCTGCTACTCAGGAGACTACCTGTCAGGAAACAATAAGCAGTGCACTGCTTCATAAAAGTAGAAGCAGGCAGTCAGTGTGGAGTGGTGGGGGTAAAATGCCATACTTGGCAGTTTGGAAATTTATTTATCAAGTTTCTGGATGACGTTAGCATGGCGGTATGCAGGATTATGTGGGCAGAACGTGAAGCACGGTCAGGCGCTAATGTTGGCATATGTGAGCGTCACCACATGGAGCGTCACTGTAAAATGGCATGGGAAAACTATGGCACTAATATAGTGGTACAGACTGACACAGCAAAGTTTAAATAACCCTATTATAATGTGACCTTGCAACATATCTTCTCGAGAGCTCAATTGGCTAGGTCCAGCACTGGAGTGATCTAGAACAAAAAAAAAATGGCTTGTTGGTAAAACATTTGTGTGTTTTCTCTTTAACCTGGTGACTTTAGTTCCACTTCACGTAATTTTACTTTAGCTCCACTTCACGTCATTTTACTTTAGCTCCACTTCCACGTCATTTTATCTGTTATTCACAGTACAAGGTCAGTTAAATAGTTCAACTAGTGGATTTCAATCTTCCATAAATGTAAAACTTAGAAAATCTATGTATTTTGGCGTATCTTGGAAATACATTTTGAACTCATATATGTGTAAAACTGTTATTTTTTTCATAGATAAGAGCAAAGTTAAAATTGTATTACTGTACTGTGAGATTGTGCGGTGTTGATTTAGCAGAAGGGGTTAATTAAAATCAGAGCTTACTGTTTAGGAGGACTTTGGAATGTAGAACTGGAAGAGACTTTTTAGGTCACTGCACTATCACAAATCACTATACAGTATGTGAGCAAATTATGTTACAGCTGTAAAAGAAATGTAACACTTGATTATTTAAAGCCTATGCAGTCTGTCAAGATATCCTCGCATTCTTAGACTTTCACTTTCCTCGGCTTTTATCCCAAGCAGTTTAAATTCTTCTTCTGTACTATAATTGGCACCAAGAATTCCAGGCTAATCCACACATTTACTAACCTTCTTATATGAAAAGTGCATCTTTCTACTCCTACTGCTGCATCATCTTATGACTAGCTTTTTCACGTTTATCATCATCTTCAGAAGTAGTGGCTGGTGGCATTAAGCCTTAGATGAAAAAATTAAAAAGTAATATAACAAAATGTTTAACACACTAATGATATGTAATTGTACTTCACAACAGCTGCTAAAATAGATTGCAGAATTCTAAAAACTAAATATAGAAAGCAAGTTTTGAAAAAAAAATTAACTCTTAGTACTAATGGGTGTAAATTATACAATCTAGCACTCAACACCTGACTACTAAGTTCAAGCAAAATCTCAGTACTGAGATAACAATTAGAAACTAGAGCTGAGCAAATTATCCAAAATTTGAATTGGTCTGAAAAAAATTCAGCCTGAATTTAAAGTGCCCTAATTGCTCTGAAAAGTCATGTATAACACTATGAGAAATGTATCCAACCCATTTCAAGGTCTTTAACACCATAACATCATAAGCAATGACAAAGTGTGGCAACATATATAGATATATGTAAATACTTGGTTGTCAGTGGTAACAAGCAGCCTGTTAAAAAAATAAATAAATATATATATATATATATATATATATATATACAGGGAGTGCAGAATTATTAGGCAAGTTGTATTTTTGAGGATTAATTTTATTATTGAACAACAACCATGTTCTCAATGAACCCAAAAAACTCATTAATATCAAAGCTGAATTTTTTTTGGAAGTAGTTTTTAGTTTGTTTTTAGTTTTAGCTATTTTAGGGGGATATCTGTGTGTGCAGGTGACTATTACTGTGCATAATTATTAGGCAACTTAACAAAAAACAAATATATACCCATTTCAATTATTTATTTTTACCAGTGAAACCAATATAACATCTCAACATTCACAAATATACATTTCTGACATTCAAAAACAAAACAAAAACAAATCAGTGACCAATATAGCCACCTTTCTTTGCAAGGACACTCAAAAGCCTGCCATCCATGGATTCTGTCAGTGTTTTGATCTGTTCACCATCAACATTGCGTGCAGCAGCAACCACAGCCTCCCAGACACTGTTCAGAGAGGTGTACTGTTTTCCCTCCTTGTAAATCTCACATTTGATGATGGACCACAGCTTCTCAATGGGGTTCAGATCAGGTTAACAAGGAGGCCATGTCATTAGATTTTCTTCTTTTATACCCTTTCTTGCCAGCCACGCTGTGGAGTACTTGGACGTGTGTGATGGAGCATTGTCCTGCATGAAAATCATGTTTTTCTTGAAGGATGCAGACTTCTTCCTGTACCACTGCTTGAAGAAGGTGTCTTCCAGAAACTGGCAGTAGGACTGGGAGTTGAGCTTGACTCCATCCTCAACCCAAAAAGACCCCACAAGCTCATCTTTGATGATACCAGCCCAAACCAGTACTCCACCTCCACCTGGCTGGCGTCTGAGTCGGACTGGAGCTCTCTGCCCTTTACCAATCCAGCCACGGGCCCATCCATCTGGCCCATCAAGACTCACTCTCATTTCATCAGTCCATAAAACCTTAGAAGAATCAGTCTTGAGATATTTCTTGGCCCAGTCTTGACGTTTCAGCTTGTGTGTCTTGTTCAGTGGTGGTCGTCTTTCAGCCTTTCTTACCTTGGCCATGTCTCTGAGTATTGCACACCTTGTGATTTTGGGCACTCCAGTGATGTTGCAGCTCTGAAATATGGCCAAACTGGTGGCAAGTGGCATCTTGGCAGCTGCACGCTTGACTTTTCTCAGTTCATGGGCAGTTATTTTGCGCCTTGGTTTTTCCACACGCTTCTTGCGACCCTGTTGACTATTTTAAATGAAACGCTTGATTGTTCGATGATCACGCTTCAGAAGCTTTGCAATTTTAAGAGTGCTGCATCCCTCTGCAAGATATCTCACTATTTTTGACTTTTCTGAGCCTGTCAAGTCCTTCTTTTGACCCATTTTGCCAAAGGAAAGGAAGTTGCCTAATAATTATGCACACCTAATATAGAGTGTTGATGTCATTAGACCACACCCCTTCTCATTACAGAGATGCACATCGCCTAATATGCTTAATTGGTAGTAGGCTTTCGAGCCTATACAGCTTGGAGTAAGACAACATGCATAAAGAGGATGATGTGGTCAAAATACTCATTTGCCTAATAATTCTGCACTCCCTGTATATATATATATATATATATATATATATCCCTTTTTGGGACAAATGGGTCAGTTTTTACACATACACATTGCTATAAAAAAATAATTTATTGCTTGCTTTTAAAAAGCAGTCCAAAAATTATACCTTTTTGGTAAGTAGCAACAGGTTTTGTGTTATTTTAAAGAAAATATATTTTCTTGCAAATCTAGAAGCAATGGCTTTTTACAAAATCTGTCAAAAATTATTCCCAATTTTAGGAGCACTTTCAAATTTCTTGAACGTCGCAAGGTAGGGTTCCCAGAAACAATAATACTGTATGAAATATAATAGACAAGGCAGGAGATGTGTGGCTGTATATGGGTAGTAGTAGTGGCAACAGCAACAACAAACTATGGAACATAATAAACAAGACAGGAGTTGTGTAGCTGTGTAGGGATAGTAGTAGCGGCAGCAGCAGAACAGTATGGAACATGATCTTGTTTTGCTGTACGTTTCTTCACTCTATCGCTGCCACCACCCTCCTCCTGCCATCATCTCTTTGTCACCCTTATTCACTTTCCAGCTGCTGTTCAACATACAATCATTGTGGTCATCATTCCCGCTTCATTTCTCAGACTGTGATATGTCATAGGCATGTTAACCCTCTCAGGATTCCTACCTCTATAAATGCAGCTAGAGTCACTATCACTCAGGTAAGGATAACAGAAAATAAATAATTCTATCACACCTCAAATTAACTGTTAAAGAGAAGGATCAATGCAGTGAACACTGGCCCGAAGGCAATATGTTAGACTC
Source organism: Bufo bufo (assembly GCF_905171765.1). Classification (NCBI taxonomy): domain Eukaryota; kingdom Metazoa; phylum Chordata; class Amphibia; order Anura; family Bufonidae; genus Bufo; species Bufo bufo. The sequence continues at coordinate 195,160,959 of NC_053392.1, read as the reverse complement.
AGAGCAGAGGTGGAGCTACTGCCATAGCAACTGTAGCAGCTGCTATGGGGCCTTCAGTAGCGGGGAGTGGATTTGGGGGGGGCACTACAAGGCATAACTACTGTATGGGGGCACTAAGGGGGCATAACTACTGAGTGAGTCAGAGGTTATATGGCAAGCATGGGTGGTCTTCACTAGTGGGAGGAGGGGTTGCTGGGTAGTTGCTTAGGGTAAGAGGGCTGTTCAAAAGTTTGCTATGGGGCCCAGCCTTTTCTAGTTACACCTCTGACTTAGAGGTACAGATGTAGCAGGGTTAGCACTCAAACTCTTAACTCAAATTTCTTAAATCATCGAGTTATCTTGAAACAAAAGCCATTGAAAAGCAAATTGAAGGTGTTTGCTTAGTTTAGATAACACATCTCAGAAATCTCAGAAAACATGAATGTTAACTCTACTACATTGGTAACTTTGACATGTCTCATTCTACAGTTTTTTTGGTGTGTCCACCTTGATTAATAGCTAAGCAATTCTATTAGGACCTGATTCACAAATTTGGTGTGTTTGCGGCATGTCCACATTGATATTTGACCTCTTCTGTTATCCAAACAGTTACTCTGATTTAGTGTTAGAGAGCATTCTTATTTAACACCCTGTAGGAAGTGCAAATAAAGTAATTCTTCGCACAGCAAAGTTGCCCAAGAGTCATCATTTTTTGTTGAAAAATTATTCTCTTATCTGAAAAATTATTCTTTTAGTGAAAATATTAGTTTGTAGTGAAAGAAAATGGTCTTTTAGCAAATAAATTGATAAATTGGTCTGCTCTAGTATTACAATCCCCGATCCCTATGAAGAATGATGCCGAAGGGTAGACACACAACAATTCCTTCACTGCAGCATGTGTGCAGCACCGGACATGGAAGGGCATCACAGGACAGTTAGTGCTGAACTCCACTTGGCCCTCCAGGAAGTTGGACATGGAACACCTGAGGTCAAATAGCATCTTGTATTAGGGTTAAAACCAGATGGGCTGAACTTGCTAGATGGATCCAACCTGGCATCTGGATTATTGTCGATGGTTATCAGAATGAATCACAGAAATCACTCCACCCACTGGACTCAAATTCATTGTAGATAATACATCCTTTTAGTGAAAAAATCAGCCTGCATAGTTATTGCAATCACATATGGTCAGAACTACGACGGTGTTACCAGACTAATAGCTCCACCAACTAGACCAAAATTCATCATTCCTAGCTACCACGCTCTGTTGTGGAAAATTTTATTCTGCGTCACTCTGACAGCAACAACAAATTTTAAACAAATTCTACTTTACTATGCACTGCAACCAAATTTTAGCACATGTGGATCCATCTATAAGGTCCGAGATACCTCCATACTATAAACTAAATGGTATTTTGCATTCAACATATATTTGGGTTAAAATCAGAGGGTGGGAACTTGCTGGGTGCATCAAACCTGGCAGCTGGATTATTGCCATATGGCAAGTGTTGTTGGTTATTGGAATGAACCATGCAAATCACTCCACCAACTCGACCCAAATTCATCGTAGCTAATATGATCTTTTAGCGAAAAAATTAGTCTGTGTTGTTATTGCAATCGTTTGTGGTCGGAACTACGACGGTGCTACCAGACAAATTGTCCCACCAACTGGACCCAAATTCATCATTCCTAGCTACCACATTATGTTTTGGAATTTTTTTTCTGCGTCACTCTGACATCTTCGACAAATTTTTTACAAATTCCATGTCACTGTGCAGTGCAACCAAATTTTAGCCCATGCGGATCCCTTACTACAGGGTGGGCCATTTATATGGATACACCTTAATAAAATGGGAATGGTTGGTGATATTAACTTCCTGTTTGTGGCACATTAGTATATGTGAGGGGGGAAACTTTTCAAGATGGGTGGTGACAATGGTGGCCATTTTGAAGTCGGCCATTTTGAATCCAACTTTTGTTTTTTCAAGTTTCTGACCACTTATAAAATGTGTTCAATGTGCTGCCCATTGTGTTGGATTGTCAATGCAACCCTCTTCTCCCACTCTTCACACACTGATAGCAACACCGCAAGAGAAATGCTAGCACAGGCTTCCAGTATCCGTAGTTTCAGGTGCTGCACATCTCGTATCTTCACAGCATAGACGATTGCCTTCAGATGATACGAGATGTGCAGCACCTGAAACTACGGATACTGGAAGCCTGTGCTAGCATTTCTCCTGCGGTGTTGCTATCAGTGTGTGAAGAGTGGGAGAAGAGAGTTGCATTGACAATCAAACACAATGGGCAGCACATTGAACACATTTTATAAGTGGTCAGAAACTTGTAAATAACTCATGAAAAAATAAAGTTACGTTGAAACCAAGCACACCATTGTTTTTCTTGTGAAATTCCCAATAAGTTTGATGTGTCACATGACCCTCTTCCTATTGAAAAAACAAAAGTTGGATTCAAAATGGCCAACTTCAAAATGGCCGCCATGGTCACCACCCATCTTGAAAAGTTTCCCCCCTCACATATACTAATGTGCCACAAACAGGAAGCTAATATCACCAACCATTCCCATTTTATTAAGGTGTATCCATATAAATGGCCCACCCTGTACTATGAACTTAATGGTATTTTGATTTCAACATTTATTAGGGTTATGGGAGGATTGTTGTTGGTTATTGGGAGGTGATTTTAATTAGCAGGAGTCTGCATAAGGGTTCACAAATTCCTAGCAGCTCTCGGTTGGAGTTCCTGAGAGCATAGGATAAGGTGAGTGCCGCCTGCTTTCTTTTCTACCTACTTTCTATAGGATATGGTGAGCTTTGACAATTGTTCAAATGGTGCAGTGCTAACAGCAGGGGTGTAGAGTAGGTTCTCACTCAAGGAGGCAACCTTGGCGTGGTGAGTGGGCTTATGCTTTTTGATCAAAATGTATACTAATGCCTCATGAATAGCATACAGCATAGAGGGCTGTATACTATTTATTATGCTGAGAAGCAAGGTTAATTTTGCTGAGAAACAGTTATTAGATCAAAGCATAGCATGTGCATGTGCAATCCAGGTTTTACTCTTTTTTTGGGGGTAGTGTTTTGCATCAGTATTTTATCAGAATTTGTAAGCCAAAAGCAGGAGTGGGCCCAAAACACAGATGATATAACACACTGAGCTATTAGGGAATGTGAGAACAGGTTGGAATTTGTAGTATACAAGAAGAAAAATATTGTTCCACAACAGCAACAATGCAGTTACATGACAAGAATCTGCATAACTAATCATATGCTAAATTGCTGCAAGTCCAATTTATGTATTAGATAGCCAAGATGATTGTCTATAAAATGATGGTTGTCTCATGTTCAAAGCTGTAGTGGATGGTGAGATAGGGAGCCTGAAAGTCGAATGTTTAAAACATTGTTACCTTTTTGCTCGTCAGTGTATGTGACTTGCCTGTCATTCTGCCGCACAGTAACTGTTTTGCTACCAGAGAGAATAAACTATGCATGCTGGTACAATGCACACTGATGTACACCAAGATACACCCTTCCCTGCAGTTTAACTGCAGGCTGGGATAGACCTGAGTTAATGCGCTTTGTGACAAATTAATTCGTAACAAACCGGATTTCTTGACAAAAATCGGCAAAGAGTCCAGATAGAATTTTTTAAAACTTTGCTCATCTCTAGTGCTATATAAAGATTATTATTATTAATGTTTATTAAAGTTTATTAATTTTGGATTCAGTGCAGTATTTGCATTGTTAAACATTGTTTAAATTACTCTAAACACACCCGAGCAAACATGATTTTGATGATGAATCTTAGCTATGGAATATTTTGGAAGAGCTGTTATCCCCCGTAACATCAAAAATTTTATATGGAGATAAATAATTTTTGCCTCCGACCTATTCATCTCCAGAAACTATATAGTTCTGACACATGGTGAAATATTACCATTTCCTTAACTTCTGGCATGAAAAAAGTGTCTTAAAAATATACATCTCAAAATGTCATACATTTTCTGTTTTAAATGTATAAATATTAAACGTGTCTGCATGGAGTCCTCAAGAGTTGGTAGGAATTGTAACACTGAGTAAAAGACAAATAAATCAGGATTTTTGTGAAAATCATAGCATCAGAAATACTAGGCTTATTCTTTCTGGACTATTAGCTATAAAATATTACATGATCCTAAAATAGTTTTAAATATACAACATTCAGCCACAGTATTAAAACATTAAAACCACTATACACTGACAGGTGATGTGAATAGCATTAATTACCATATTACAATGCCACCTGTCAAGGGTTGAGATATATTAGGCAGCAAATGAACAGTCAATGTTAATATGTTGGGAGCAGGAAAAATGGCAAAGTGTAATGATCTGAGTGACTTTGACAAGCCAAATTATGATAGCTAGATGACCAGGTCAGAGTATCTCCAAATTGGCAAGTCTTGCGGTCAAAGTCTAACAATCCATTCCAAGGAATGAGAACTGGGTAACTAACGACAAGGTCATGTGCACCCAATGCTCATTAATGTGTGTGGGGATCAAAGTCTAGCCAGTGTGGTACTCACCCAAAGAAGAGCTACTTAGCCCAATTGCTGAAAAAGTTAATTCTGGCTATGAAAGGTGTCATAATACATAGTGCATCACACTTTGTCAATGTGCCCATGCTGACCCTGTCCACCATCAAAAGGACCTATAAAGGGCTTGTGAGCACCAGGATGGATGAGTATTTGGCTCTATAGGTGGTTAAGTAGTATTCCAGTCTGTAGATGGTGATGATCTATCTTCGGTATGTCATCATTATTAGATCAGTGGGGGTATGACAACAGGTTCCCCCAAGATCAGCCATTTTTGGTAGCCACTAGTACCATAAATGATACGGTGGAAATAGTAGAAGCAGAAGTCTCCAACCTCTATGTAGTGGAGGTGCCAGCATACTGCAACTCCACTCTCATTGAAGTGAATGGGAGCTGAGCTTCATCATGTTGGAATGGCCTCTACACAGTGGAAAGAGACTTCTGCTTCTGACTCTGTCCACTTTTTAAATAGTTTTTTGTAATAGTTTTTGGGTGGATCAGTTTTCAGAGGAAATTGTTAAAGAGGTTGTCCAGGCTTTTAGTATTGATGACCTATACTCCGACACGCACGATGATCTGGTGTATGAGGAGACAGTGCAAGCAGTGCGGACGTGCCATCTCCTGTCTCTCTTCCTTTCCGCTGCTGTCCCAAAAGCATATAGCGGAAAGCAAGAAGAGAAAAGGGAGATAGCATGTGCACACTGCATGTGCCGTCTCCTCATACAGCTGATCAGCACTTTGTTGACCTATCCTGAGGATAGGTGATCAGTAGAAAAAGCCCGGACAGCCCCTTTAAGTTTGACTATAGGTAGAAACTATTTGGTACAGGATGTATGTTGTTGTTGGGTACAGCACTGACCAAATTTTACTTGCACCAAACTCTAGAGCATAGGTGGAATCTTTCTAAAATGTTTGGCTTCTTCTGCATTTGCAGTATCTTTTTGACCATAAAAATTTACAACCTGTATTAGTGATGGTAAGGATTTTGAGCCATAAAAGTAACTAGCTACAGAAAATGTATACTATATCTGTGGTCAGCATAAACCTTCCCTACATTTTTCTATTACAGTATCTCACAAAAATGAGTACACTCCTCACATGTTTTAAATATTTTATTATATCTTCTCATGGGACAACACTGAAGATCTGACACTTTGATACAATGTAAAGTAGTCAGTGTACAGCTTGTATAACAATGTAAATTTGGTGTGCCACAAAATAACTTAACACACAGACATTAATGTCTAAACCGCTGGCAACAAAAGTAAGTACACTCCCAAGTGAAAATGGCAAAATTGTACCCAAAGTGTCAATATTTTTTGTGGCCACCATTATTTTCCAGCACTGCCTTAACTCTCTTGGGCATGGAGTACATTAGAGCTAAAAAAAAGGTTGGCACTGGAATCCTCTTCCACTCCTTCATGACGACATTGCTAGATGGTGGATGTTAGAGACCTTGCGCTCCTTCACCTTCCATTTGAGGATGCCCCACAGATACTCAAGAGGGTTTAAGTCTGGAATGCTTGGCCAGTCCAGCACCGTTATCCTCAGTTTCTTTAGCAAGGCAGTCATCGTCTTGGAGGTGTGTTTGGGGTCGTTATCATGTTGGAATACTGGCCTGCAGCCCAGTTTCTGAAGGGAGGGGATCATGCTCTGCTTCAGTAAATCACAGTACATGTTGGCATTCATGGTTCCCTCTATGAACTGTAGCCCCCCACAGCACTCATGCAGCCCCAAACCATGACACTCCCACCACCATCCTTGACTGTAGTCAAGACACACTTGTCTTTGTACTTGTCACCTGGTTGCTGCCCCACAGGCATCTGAACAAAATAAGTTTATCTTGGTCTCAGACCACAGGACATGGTTCCAGTAATCCATGTCCTTTGTTTGTTTGTCTTCAGCAAACTGTTTGCAGGCTTTCTTGTGCATCATTTTTAGAAGAGGCTTCCTTCTGGGATGACATCTATGCAGACCAATTTGATGCAGTTTGCGGCGGGTTGTCTGAACAGTGACAGGATGACCTCCCACCACTTTAACCTCTGCAGCAATGCTGGCAGCACTCATATGTCTATTTTGAAAAGACAACCTATGGATATGAAGCTGAGCATGTGCACTCAACTTCTTTGGTTGACCATGGCTAGACCTGTTCTGAGTGAAACCTGTCTTGTTAGACCGCTGTATGATCTTGGCCACCGTGCTGCAGCTCAGTTTCAGGGTGTTGGCAATCTTCTTATAGCCTAGGCCATCTTTATGTAGAACACCCACAAATTGTTAGCATCGGGTCATGGAGAAAATCTGCTATGGAGAGCCTCCACTATACAAAACTAACATCCAAAAATTAACAATAGGTTAATTTAAAAAAATAAAAAATTAACGATAGGTGTGGTCGACGTGACGGTGTGCTGACGTATTGGCCACGTGTGCTCCGCATGACCTGTGCGTCATACTGACCGTGCGCCAAACTTCATACTGCTGTGAACAAATGACTTCCTCTCTTTGACCACCTGACCCAGGATGTGAGTTCCCATTGGAGAGTTAAGCTCCATGACACACCTAACGATGATAACGTTAACAATCTGCACCTGTGAGGACAATATAAAAAAAGGAGTTTTCTTGAGTTTATCCCCGGAAGAAGCCAGTTCACTGGCAAAACAACGTTGGGAGGAGGAGACTGAGGTATCGGAGCACACTTTGGGGTATTTTACCACATTCTTTGATTTCCACATTTTGCCTACCTAAATTCCTATCAGATCCTTATGTCCGGGGCTTCTTGTTCCTGGGCTTTATGTGGCTTCTCTTGTGTTCTTATTAATTGAGCCCCCAGTCCCCTCCAGGGTTCTTTCCTCACCGAAGTATGCCTGTTTACTGCTGTTTTTACATGTGACAATATCTGTCTAAATGTTTATTCAATAAAGATATTATATTATATGCTTGAGGAAGGCTCTTTTGAGCCGAAACGTCACAAGTTTGCCATATTATGGGTGAATAAATAGTTTGTTTCACTATCATTTTGGAGTCCGACTTCTTCCGTCTCTACAATACTTGGGGTATTGGAGCCGTAGTTCTAATATTTGGGTGTTAGTTTTGTATAGTGGAGGCTCTCCTTAGCAGATTTTCTCCATGACCTGGTGCTAACAATTGGTGGGTTTTGTATGTTCTTTGTGTTCACAGAGACTTTTTTCCTCAAGATTTTTTGAGATGGAATTCTGGGCTTGTACTGCATTGTGGCAAACACAGGCAGATGATCTATTCAGCAGTGAAAGCAATGGAAGTGAGGATATGGATGCCCGGCAAACCAGGGACCTTAAAAATGACCTTAAAAAACATCATCTGAAACATGCAAGAACATGGTGGAGCAAGGTATCGCTTGTGAATTATTTGAAATATAATTATATTCCCAGGGGATTGAGAATCCAGATCTTTCCAACCTATGGCAATCAAGATTTCGATTTTCCAACCAAATGAGAGGAGGCGTGTGACACATGCTCCAGATCATTGATTCAGGCAATTATTGATTTGAACAAGAAAACCCTATGTGAATTGGAGGAAACAATCAAAAACACTATGGAACAACTAACCTTGCGTCTGTCCGCAAGTGAGAAGGAGCGTTGGGAGAAGGAGATCCAGGATTTATACGACGTGTGGGAGAAGGAGATCAAAACCACTAAAAGCAAGAAGTTCCAAAGGGACAAATTGGATTTTGAGAATAACCGTGTATATAAATGGCGTAATTCAGCCGTTGGCGCGAGGTCAAGATTTAGTTCTACATCCTCCAACATGTACACAGGCGGTGATTCCAATCGATCCATTGGATTACCTGCAAGTAGGGATGAGCGAACCCGAACTGTATAGTTTGGGTTCGTACCGAATTTTGGGGTGTTCGTGACACGGACCCGAACATTTTCGTAAAAGTCCGGGTTCGGTGTTCGGCGCTTTCCGAAAGGCTGTAAATCAGCCAATCATCAAGCGTCATACTACTTGCCCCAAGAGGCCATCACAGCCATGCCTACTATTGGCCTCTATTTAAGCTGGAGTCACGTAGCGCCGCACGTCACTCTGCTCTGATCAGTGTAGGGATAGGATGCAGCCGCTGCTGTTAAGGCAAGGTTAGGCAGTGATTTAGTCTTCAAAAACAATTATTGAAGTGATCGATGTGTATCATTCAACCTCTGCTATTTAATTGCTCACTGTTTTAAGGCTGCCCAGAGCGTTTTTCTGTCACTTGTTTCTAGGGTGATTGGCGGCCATTTTGTGTCTTGTGGTGCGCCAGCACAAGCTGCCACCAAGTCCATTTAACCATCAATAGTGTGTTGTTTTTTTTTGCTATATCCTACATCATGGGCTTGGCTGTGCTTGCTATTTTATTGAGGGGTGAAATACAATTGCCAAAATAGCAGTACCCTAAATCTGGTGTTTCAGCTGTGACTAGCCAATTGTAATACTGTCTGCTGTCTGGCTTTTTTTTTTCTGGGTTGAAATACAATTCCCAAATTAGCAATTCCCTAAATCTGTGGTTTCTGCTGTAGCAGGCCAAGTTTAAATCTATCCATAAAAGGGTATATTACATTGAAGGTGTTGATAGGGTCATTCTCAATAATTTCACACGCTACCGTGCATCTCCAAGTCTAATTCTGTCCGTAAACGTATACCTGTCATCCAGCGCTTAAATAATAGGCCTACAATTTATATTCAGCTAAATCTGTGATTACTGCTGTGCCTGTATTAGTGTAATACGGTACCTAAGTAGATAGCCAGATAGTGTTAGGTGCCTGTAAAAAAAGGCCTGAATTTGAATTCAATACATTGGGCCAAATAATTTTTTTCTTATTGTGGTGAACGGTAAGAATGAGGAAAACATCTAGTAAGGGACGTGGACGTGGACATGGTTGTGGTGGTGTTAGTGGACCCTCTGGTGCTGGGAGAGGACGTGGCCATTCTGCCACAGCCACACGTCCTAGTGTACCAACTACCTCAGGTCCCAGTAGACGCCAGAATTTACAGCGATATTTGGTGGGGCCCAATGCCGTTCTAAGGATGGTAAGGCCTGAGCAGGTACAGGCATTAGTCAATTGGGTGGCCGACAGTGGATCCAGCACGTTCACATTATCTCCCACCCAGTCTTCTGCAGAAAGCGCACAGATGGCGCCTGAAAACCAAGCCAGTCTGTCACATCACCCCCATGCATATCAGGGAAACTGTCTGAGCCTCAACTTATGCAGCAGTCTCTTATGCTGTTTGAAGACTCTGCTGGCAGGGTTTCCCAAGGGCATCCACCTAGCCCTTCCCCAGCGGTGGAAGACATAGAATGCACTGACGCACAACCACTTATGTTTCCTGATGATGAGGACATGGGAATACCACCTCAGCACGTCTCTGATGATGATGATGAAACACAGGTGCCAACTGCTGCGTCTTTCTGCAGTGTGCAGACTGAACAGGAGGTCAGGGAGGAAGACTGGGTGGAAGACGATGCAGGGGACGATGAGGTCCTAGACCCCACATGGAATGAAGGTCGTGCCACCGACTTTCAGAGTTCGGAGGAAGAGGCAGTGGTGAGACCGAGCCAACAGTGTAGCAAAAGAGGGAGCAGTGGGCAAAAGCAGAACACCCGCCACCAAGAGAGTCCGCCTGCTACTGGCCACCGCCATCTGGGACCAAGCACCCCAAAGGCAGCTTGGCGTGGCAGTTCTTCAAACAATGTGCTGACGAAAAGACCCGAGTGGTTTGCACGCTGTGCCATCAGAGCCTGAAGCGAGGCATTAACGTTCTGAACCTTAGCACAACCTGCATGACCAGGCACCTGCATGCAAAGCATGAACTGCAGTGGAGTAAACACCTTAAAAACAAGGAACTCACTCAGGCTACCCCTGCTACCTCTTCTGCTGCTGCCTCGGCCTCTTCCTCCGCCTCTGGAGGAACGTTGGCACCTGCCGCCCAGCAAACAGAGGATGTACCACCAACACCACCACCTCCGTCACCAAGCATCTCAACCATGTCACACGGCAGCGTTCAGCTCTCCATCTCACAAACATTTGAGTGAAAGCGTAAATTCCCACCTAGCCACCCTCGATCCCTGGCCCTTAATGCCAGCATTTCTAAACTACTGGCCTATGAAATGCTGTCATTCAGGCTGGTGGACACAGACAGCTTCAAACAGCTCATGTCGCTTGCTGTCCCACAGTATGTTGCTCCCAGCCGCCACTACTTCTCCAAGAGAGCCGTGCCTTCCCTGCACAACCAAGTATCCGATAAACTCAAGTGTGCACTGCGGAACGCCATCTGTGGCAAGGTCCACCTAACCACAGATACGTGGACCAGTAAGCACGGCTAGGGACGCTATATCTCCCTAACTGCACACTGGGTAAATGTAGTGGCGGCTGGGCCCCAGGCGGAGAGTTGTTTGGCGCACGTCCTTCCGCCGCCAAGGATCGCACGGCAACATTCTTTGCCTCCTGTAGCCTCCTCCTCCTACTCGGCTTCCTCCTCCTCTTCTTCCACCTGCTCATCCAGTGAGCCACACACCTTCACCACCAACTTCAGCACAGCCCGGGGTAAACGTCAGCAGGCCATTCTGAAACTCATATGTTTGGGGGACAGGCCCCACACCGCGCAGGAGTTGTGGCGGGGTATTCAACAACAGACCGACGAGTGGTTGCTGCCGGTGAGCCTCAAGCCCGGCCTGGTGGTGTGCGATAATGGGCGAAATCTCGTCGCAGCTCTGGGACTAGCCGGTTTAACGCACATCCCTTGCCTGGCGCATGTGCTGAATTTGGTGGTGCAGAAGTTCATTCACAACTACCCCGACATGTCAGAGCTGCTGCATAAAGTGCGGTCTGTCTGTGCGCGCTTCTGGCGTTCACATCCTGCCGCTGCTCGCCTGTCTGCGCTACAGCGTAACTTCGGCCTTCCCGCTCACCGCCTCATATGCGACGTGCCCACCAGGTGGAACTCCACCTTACACATGCTGGATAGACTGTGCGAGCAGCAGCAGGCCATAGTGGAGTTTCAGCTGCAGCACGCATGGGTCAGTCGCACTGCGGAACAGGACCACTTCACCACCAATGACTGGGCCTCCATGCGAGACCTGTGTGCCCTGTTGCGCTGTTTCGAGTACTCCACCAACATGGCCAGTGGCGATGATGCCGTTATCAGCGTTACAATACCACTTCTATGTCTCCTTGAGAAAACACTTAGGGCGATGATGTAAGAGGAGGTGGCCCAGGAGGAGGAGGAGGAGGAGGAGGAAGAGGGGTCATTTTTAGCACTTTCAGGCCAGTCTCTTAGAAGTGACTCAGAGGGAGGTTTTTACGCAACAGCAGAGGCCAGGTACAAATGTGGCCAGACAGGGCCCACTAAAGGAGGACGAGGAGGAGGTGGAGGAGGATGAGGATGAAGCATGTTCACAGTGGGGTGGCACCCAATGCAGCTCGGGCCCATCACTGTTGCGTGGCTGGGGGGAAACGCAGGACAATGACGATACGCCTCCCACAGAGGACAGCTTGTCCTTACCTCTGGGCAGCCTGGCACACATGAGCGACTACATGCTGCAGTGCCTGCGCAACAACAGCAGAGTTGCCCACATTTTAACATGTGCGGACTACTGGGTTGCCACCCTGCTGGATCCCCGGTACAAAGACAATGTGCCCACCTTACTTCCTGCACTGAAGTGTGATAGGAAGATGCGCGAGTACAAGCGCACGTTGGTAGACGCGCTACTGAGAGCATTCCCAAATGTCACAGGGGAACAAGTGGAAGCCCAAGGCGAAGGCAGAGGAGGAGCAAGAGGTCGCCAACGCAGCTGTGTCACGGCCAGCTCCTCTGAGGGCAGGGTTAGCATGGCAGAGATGTGGAAAAGTTTTGTCACCACGCCACAGCTAACTGCACCACCACCTGATACGGAACGTGCTAGCAGGAGGCAGCATTTCACTAACATGGTGGAACAGTACGTGTGCACACCCCTCCACGTACTGACTGATGGTTCGGCCCCATTCAACTTCTGGGTCTCCAAATTGTCCACGTGGCCAGAGCTAGCCTTTTATGCCTTGGAGGTGCTGGCCTGCCCGGCGGCCAGCGTTTTGTCTGAACGTGTATTCAGCACGGCAGGGGGCGTCATTACAGACAAACGAAGCCGCCTGTCCACAGCCAATGTGGACAAGCTGACATTCATAAAAATGAACCAGGCATGGATCCCACAGGACCTGTCCATCCCTTGTGCAGATTAGACATTTATAACTACATCCCCTTAACAATATATTCTTGTACTCCAGGGAACTTCATTCAATCCTCTTTTTTTAATTTTACCATTATATTGCGGGGCAACCCAAAGTTGAATGAACCTCTCCTCCGTCTGGGTGCCGGGGCCTAAATATCTGACAGTGGCCTGTTCCAGTGGTGGGTGACATGAAGCCTGATTCTCTGCTATGGGACCATTCTCCTCTGTCTGGGTGCCGGGGCCTAAATATCTGACAGTGGCCTGTACCAGTGGTGGGTGACATGAAGCCTAATTCTCTGCAATGGGACCTCTCTCCTCTGTCTGGGTGCCGGGCCCCAAATATCTGACAGTGGCCTGTTCCAGTGGTGGGTGACATGAAGCCTGATTCTCTGCAATGGGACCTCTCTCCTCTGTCTGGGTGCCGGGGCCTAAAAATATCTGACAGTGGCCTGTGCCAGTGTTGGGTGACATGAAGCATGATTCTCTGCTATGACATGAAGCCTGAATCTCTGCTATGGGACCTCTCTCCTCTGTCTGGGTGCCGGGGCCTAAAAATATCTGACAATGGCCTGTTCCAGTGGTGGGTGACATGAAGCCTGATTCCCTGCTATGACATGAAGCCTGATTCTCTGCTATGGGACCTCTCTCCTCTGTCTGGGTGCCGGGGCCTAAAAATATCTGACAGTGGCCTGTTCCAGTGGGGGGTGACATGAAGCCTGATTCTCTGCTATGACATGAAGCCTGATTCTCTGCTATGGGACCTCTCTCCAATTGATATTGGTTAATTTTTATTTATTTTGTTTTTATTTTTATTCATTTCCCTATCCACATTTGTTTTCAGGGGATTTACCTACATTTTGCTGCCTTTTGCAGCCCTCTAGCCCTTTCCTGGGCTGTTTTTCAGCCTCTTTAGTGCCGAAAAGTTCAGGTCCCCATTGACAATGGGGTTCGGATCCCGAACATTTCCGGGAAGTTCGGCCAGACTTCTCGAACCCGAACATCCAGGTGTTCGCTCAACTCTACCTGCAAGAGATCCCTCCCGACAGACAAAAAGAAAGGAACCACCCAAGCACCAAAAAAACAGCAACCGTAGTATGGAGAACCAGGGGGATAATTTCAATCTCAAGTAATTAATTTATCCGAGAGAGAATTTTCGAGGGCGCATTTAGAGGTGCTGAATTATGGTTTTTCATTTGTCCCTTCTAACAATTTCGATTGCTTCACAGCAATAAAAGATTTAAACCTATTCGCCAGAAAACAGTTTTTTAAGAACATGTATTCTGGTAAGGATACCTCAGCAGGGGCCCTGACAACTACACAAGAAAAAGAAGTAGTTACAATTCTGGAGGAATTAATGGAGGAACAGGAATCGAACGTTGGGGCCGGTTGCGCTAAGTTTCCAAAATCTTTAATACCTAAGTTTAAACGTTTCTCGGCTTTACACTTATATCCTAACATCCATGCCTTCATGCAATTAGTCGCGAAGGAATTCCACAGGATTGCGAATGACAATTATGGCAAGTCATACAATTTGACGTATATACAGAGGAAGGCCATTCGGGAATTGCAAAACATGAAGGACTTAGCATTTAAACCCGCGGATAAAGGCGGTAATGTGGTGATTTGGCCCAAAAAGATGTATGAAAAGGAAGTATACAGGCAGCTGAGAGATTCCACATGCTATAAGCGATTAACTTACAATCCGAGTGATCAATACAAAAGGGAGCTGACGACTTTAGTTCTATGAGCCTAGGAAAGGGGCATAATTACAAAAAAACAAGTTGATATCCTCAATCCGGAGCACCCAAAAGTAGCCTGTCTATATATGCTTCCTAAAGTCCACAAGAACGCCATCAGTCCGCCTGGGCATCCGATAATTTCAGGGATGGGTAATCTATGCGAACATGCGTGTAAATTCATTGATTTTACATTACAACCACTTGTGGATCAACTACCATCCTTTGTGAAGGACACCACTGATCTACTACGTCGACTGAATGATTTGCATCTAGAACAAGACATGTGGATAACATCCTGTGATGTAGAATCGCTCTACACAAGCATTCGTCATAAGGACGGCCTGGAAGCAGTTAGATTCTTCCTGTTGGCGGATATAGATGATGAATCGGGCGAGTTCATCCTGATATTGTTGGAATTTGTGCTCACCCACAATTTCTTTCTGTTTGGGGATGCCTTCTACCCGCAGCTCCAGGGGACAGCGATGGGGGCGGCCTGTGCTCCGTCCTTCGCCTGTCTTTTCTTGGGGCTGTGGGAGAGGGAGGTGTTCCTAACAGAGACATGCCACACTGTTGGTGGGGTCCAGATGTGGGCCCGCTATATTGATGACATTTACGTCGTGTGGCAGGGCCCACAGATTGGATTCGCCAAATTAGTGGAAACCCTGAATAAGAATAACCGGAATATTAAATTGACTTATAGGATTAGCAAAACACGTCTGGATTTTTTGGACATTCAAATCTTAGTCGACTAAACAGAAAAAATTTCCACTGATCTTTTCCGCAAAGAAACTTCCACAAATCTGGTTCTACATGCAAACTCATGTCATCCTTAGAATCTCATTCAGAATATACCATATTGTCAATTTTTAAGAGCCAAAAGGATCTGCTCGACAGAAGAAGCTTTTGAGACAGTCTCAGGACCTTTGGAACAAATTCTCAGACCATGGATACCATAGAGCGATGATCCGACAAGGATATAGTGAGGCCAAAATGGCGAAAAGAGACAACAAAGTCAGAATCTTGATAAGGTACGTTTTATTACATCATACAACCCCCAGTGGTGCCTGATGAAAGACGTCCTTACAAAATATTGGGAAATGCTACATCTAGATCCTACTTTGACCAGGATTCTTCTTTCTTGTCCTTCTATTATATACAGTCAGGTCCATAAATATTGGGACATTGACACGATCTTCAATTTTTGGGCTTTATACTCCACCACAATGGATTTGAAATGAAACAAACAAGATGTGTTTTAACTGCAGACTGTCAGCTTTAATTTGAGGGTATTTACATCCAAATCAGGTGAACGGTGTAGGAATTACAACAGTTTGCTTATGTGCCTCCCACTTGTTAAGTGACCAGAAGTAATGGGACAATTGGCTTCTCAGCTGTTTAATGGCCAGGTGTGTGTTATTCCCTCATTATCCCAATTACAATGAGCAGATAAAAGGTCCAAAGTTCATTTCAAGTGTGCTATTTGCATTTGGAATCTGTTGCTGTCAACTCTCAAGATGAGATCCCAAGAGCTGTCACTATCAGTAAAGCAAGCCATCATTAGGCTGAAAAAACAAAACAAACCCATCAGAGAGATGGCAAAAACATTAGGCATGGCCAAAACAACTGACCACGGAAAACAACTGTGGTGGATGACCGAAGAATTCTTTCCCTGGTGAAGAAAATACCCTTCACAACAGTTGGCCACATCAAGAACACTCTCCAGGAGGTAGGTGTATGTGTGTCAAAGTCAACAATCAAGAGAAGACTTTACCAGAGTGAATACATAGGGTTCACCACAAGATGTAAACTGTTGGTGAGCCTCAAAAGCAGGAAGGCCAGATTAGCGTTTGCCAAACGATATCTAAAAAAGCCTTCACAGTTCTGGAACAACATCCTATGGACAGATGAGACCAAGATCAACTTGTACCAGAGTGATGGGAAGAGAAGAGTATGGAGAAGGAAAGGAACTGCTCATGATCCTAAGTATACCACCTCATCAGTGAAGCATGGTGGTGGTAGTGTCATGGTGTGGGCATGTATGGCTGCCAATGGAACTGGTTCTCTTGTATTTATTGATGATGTGACTGCTGACAAAAGGAGCAGGATGAATTCTGAAGTGTTTCGGGCAATATTATCTGCTCATATTCAGCCAAATGCTTCAGAACTCATTGGACGGCGCTTCACAGTGCAGATGGACAATGACCCAAAGCATACGGCAAAAAAGCAACCAAAGAGATTTTTAAGGGAAAGAAGTGGAATGTTATGCTATGGCCAAGTCAATCACCTGACCTGAATCCAATTGAGCATGCATTTCACTTGCTGAAGACAAAACTGAAGGGAAAATGCCCCAAGAACAAGCAGGAACTGAAGACAGTTGCAGTAGAGGCCTGGCAGAGAATCACCAGGGATAAAACCCAGCGTCTGGTGATGTCTATGTGTTTCAGACTTCAGGCTGTAATTGACTGCAAAGGATTTGCAACCAAGTATTAAAAAGTGAAAGTTTGATTTATGATTATTATTCTGTCCCATTACTTTTGGTCCCTTAACAAGTGGGAGGCACATATACAAACTGTTGTAATTCCTACACCGTTCACCTTATTTGGATGTAAATACCCTCAAATTAAAGCTGACTGTCTGCAGTTAAAGCACATTCTTGTTAGTTTCATTTCAAATCCATTGTGGTGGTGTATAGAGCCTAAAATCTTAGAATTGTGTCGATGTCCCAATATTTATGGACCTGACTGTATAGGCGGACAAGAAATTTGAAAGATCTCTTTGTCAAATGCTATTATCCTGGCCCCAATTCCCCATGCGGAAAATGTGTGGCCTGTCCTAACATCGACAGGGCCTCACATTTTAGTAATCCCATGAAAAGTGATAGACAATTCAAGATTACCCATAATCTCATGTGCAATACTTAAGGGGTAATTAACTTGGCGACCTGTCCATACCAACGTGTTTACAATGGCATGACCTCAAGGGAATTGAGGAGACGCACACGGGAACACGTTCTTGGCATAGAAGCCGCCAAGGATGAAGATGATGTAACTATCCTTAAACCTATCCCTAGGCACTTCAAGCAATTTCACGATTGTGACAGTACCAGTTTCCGAGTCAAAGGCATTGACCGCATTTATATTACAGCACGTGGTGGCGACTGGAAGAAAATCTTGGCACAAAAGGAGGTATGGATTCATGAGTTGGATTGTATGGTACCTAGGGGATTGAATGATGACATGTCCTTTGTTTCTTATTTGTAGAATAGGGTATGTGTCCCTTTGTTTCCTCTGCGCATCCTAGCCCTTTGTTTTTATCTTTTTACTACTCTATATGTGTTTAATAATTGTTGTTCTCTTTTCTTCTTGGTCTTAGTATCTATGTACCTGTGGTGTGACCTGGTGGGTCAAGTGGATAGCATCTGCTGTGTTGGTTCTATTTAGGGTGGTGGAGTATTTGCGCGGAGAGTTTTTCTATCTCCCCCTCTCTCCTTGAAGAGAGAGTGTCCTAATGAATTGACCGAACAATTATTGCCTTGGGACGCTTGAATATGTATATATAATATATACATTTATTTATTATGATATACTTATTATATTTATCATTTTATTACTCACAATGTATTTTTAATATATAAGAACATTTTTCTTTTAATATATGAATTGCATTTCATATTTTTATTATTATTGGTCACGCTATTCACTATTAACTTATTTACAAATATAACCTTATAGACTTATCAGTGATTTCATGTATTTCCATGATCATATTTAATTCACTTTCATATATTATAAATGTATGATATGATTTGTTATAAATTTTTTTATCAATATTTAATATTTAACATTTATTTTTACCTCTTCTATTAATTTTTTCCACTCTCTCTTTTGTTCCCTTCCCTCACTATATTCACCCTTGTCACCCCTTTTCACACACTTTGCACTTACTTTGGCCTTATGCTATTGGTCTTATTTATACTTCATGCAATCCTGTGGCTTATGCTGTTCGGTATACATGGGAGGTCACTTGCATGTTGATGTTCCGATCACGTGATTCACAGACTCGGCGCGTCATCAGCTATGTGACCGCGCGCCGAACTTCATACTGCTGTGATCAATTGACTTCCCCTCTTTGACCACCTGACCCACGATATGAGTTCCCATTGGAGAGTTAACCTCCATGACACACCTAATGATTATAACGTTACCAATCTGCACCTGTGAGGACGATATAAAAAAAAGTGGAGTTTATGAGTTTCTTATCCCCGGAAGAAGCCAGTTCACTGGCGAAACGACGTTGGGAGGAGGAGACTGAGGGATCAGCTCGCACTTTGGGGTATTTTTCCACATTCTTTGATTTCCACATTTTGCCTACCTAAATTCCTATCGGATCCTTATGTCCGGGGCTTCTTGTTACTGGGCTTTATGTGGCTTCTCTTGTGTTCTTGTATGCCGACACCCCAGTCCCCTCCAGGGTTATTTTCTCACTGAAGTATGCCTGTTTACTGCTGTTTTTACATGTGACAATATCTGTCTTAATGTTTATTCGATAAAGATATTTCTTATTATCTATATGGTGGAGCCGTAGTTCTAATTTTTGGGTGTCATCTTTGTGTAGAGCAACAATTCTTTTTTCAGATCCCTAGAAAGTTCTTTGCCATGAGGTGCCATATTGAACTTGCAGTATGAGAGAGTGTGAGAGCGATAACACCAAATTTAACACACCTGTTCCCCATTCACACCTCAGACCTTGTAACACTAATGACACTGGGAGGGAAAATTTTTAATTGGGCACAATTTGACTATTTTCACCTAGGGGTGTAGTCACTTTTGTTTCCAGTGGTTTAGAGATTAAAGGGAACCTGTCACCTGGATTTTGGGTATAGAGCTGAGGACATGGGCTGCTAGATGGCCGCTAGCACATCCGCAATATCCAGTCCCCATAGCTCTGTGTGCTTTTATTGTGTAAAAAAAACGATTTGATACATATGCAAATTAACAT
This sequence comes from Bufo bufo, assembly GCF_905171765.1. NCBI lineage: Eukaryota > Metazoa > Chordata > Amphibia > Anura > Bufonidae > Bufo > Bufo bufo. The sequence goes on along the minus strand of NC_053392.1, from coordinate 195,141,440 downwards.
AAAAGAGTCATATCTTACTTGTGTGACCAGAGAACAGTCATATTTTCAAGCTCTGACTCATCTCAGGTTAATTTGCATATGTATCAAATCGGTTTTTATACACAATAAAAGCACACAGAGCTATGGGGACTGGATATTGCGGATGTGCTAGCGGCCATCTAGCAACCCATGTCCTCAGCTCTATACCCAAAATCCTGGTGACAGGTTCCCTTTAATGGCTGTGTGTTGAGTTATTTTGAGGGCACACCAAATTTACAATGTTATACTATCTATACACTGACTACTTTACAATGTATCAAAGTATCATACAGATGTATCAGGGTTAACACACATGCTTTATGAGACATGTTATCTAAATTGTATCTTCAGTGTTGTCCCATGAGAAAATATAATAAAATATTTATAAAAATGTGAGGAGTGTACTACTTTTTGTGAGATACTGTAATGGAAAAATCTAGGGAAGGTTTATGCTGGCCACAGATGTTACAAGTATACATTTTCTGTAACAAGTTACTTTTATGATTCAAAAACATTACCATCATCACTAATAAAGGTTGTATGTTTTTATGGTAAAAAAAAAAAAGACACTGCAAATGCTGAAGAAACCCAGACAAACATTTTAGAAAGATTCCAGAAGATTTAGACAGATATAATAAAATATTTCCAAAAATGTGAGGGGTGTACTCACTTTTGTGAGATACTGTATGTGTGCGATCTGAATAATACCTGATCAGAGTGCCTCTTTTTATGATGTTCATGTGCTAGATGAAACTTTGACAAACTCTCGAAGTCCTAGACCGACTCTCAAGTTTATCACGTCATACTGTATGTGCACTGTTGCCACTATTGCTACAGGGCTTAGATTAATAGGATGTTTGTGCTGATGGTCGTGACTTTACATTTCCATTCATCTAGCACCTTATCAAACATGTCTCATTTAAATTACTGGAATGTTTGATATCCGCCCTTTCCTCGAATTCTCACAGACTTTGAAGTCTGGATCTATAAGCTGTTAGAAAAAAAAAAAAAAGACCTATCATAAAAGGCCACCAGAATTATTTTCTTTGCTATTCCTTTTTAAAGTTTCTTCTGTCTTTGACACTATGATCCATGGAATAGTATTAGACAGCCTTCATTATTTGGTATTCGTGATACAGCTTCTATATAAGAGTACAACTTCCTACTTCGGTTGTGTGCTATAAGTGGGTAAAGTAAAAAACAAACAAACAGATAAGATTAAAAATTAGTTTCTTCTAACTGTAAAATATTTTAACAATTAAACATATAATCACATCAATCTAAATAGCGATGGCTACCTACCCAGCAATACCAGTATTGCTAAGAAATGCTAACCTAAAATATCATTCCATTCCATTTTCCATTTTTCAATGATAGCTATGTTAGATACATTGTACACATAAAGCAGAAATCTGTTCATAACACATTATTATTAATAATATATATACCATTTTTAGCTTTGCTGTTTCTGTTTTTACCTCTCCGCTACACTATTTCTTGCTTTCTGCAGGTAGAATGCACTTTGGGGGACATTTATCAAATCAAATACATCTGCATCGGCAATGACATGCAGATTGCGGTATTTTCTGTGATATTTAGGAGCCACGCCTCTTTTCAAAGTGGTCTATGTTTAAGGCTGAAAAATAAGAGTAGAGCTGGATTATGGCACATTTATTATCTGCAGCACTTGGAAATGTCACGAACAAGTTGCATCCTACGTCAGGCAGCCCACTGGTGTATTTTTTAAGACTAAGGCATATAAGAAAAATCACAGAAAATAATGCATTAACACTTATAGATGGAAACATTATACAGTATATGGACTAATCCCTCACATCTATGCCTACCTACCAATGCCAAGGTGGTCTTAGACAGACAGGGCCTACTCTAAACCTACATTCAGGAGATCAGACCCTGCACATATGGTGTGCTGCTTCTTGTTACCTCTGTGTGCACCAATCAACCAATGAGAGGAGGAGCCCGCACAACTATATGTACCACCTAATCAAGGTTCAAGGTCGCCTGTGGAATAGGCGTGGCAAAAGCACACAGAAATGCTGCTCCCAAGATAAAATAGAAGGGCATTCACACTTTAAGGTGCCACTCCTTTAAGTGCATACTACAGACTAAACAGAATTCACAGAAAAAGATAAAAACATCCTGCACAATGCAACAAATTAATTCCCCAGAGTGGCATTATCATTCCTACACCCTGCTACTGTCTCTAATGGGCTAACCATATGTAATCAGTGTATTTATTCCAGGTCCTCTGATACTGTGCATTAATTGTTCTGCTATGTAACTGTTATTTGTTATATTTCATGTAATCTGCCTAGTTCACCAGCAGGTGGCAGCGTATATGGCAGAGAGTTCTTTAGATATAATGGAACTCACCATTCCATTCTCCCCCTTTTGGGCATAAGTGGGCTAGTCCTGCTTCCGACCAAGGGAAGGGCTGCAGGAAGTTCTAGTTCAGTTGTTCTAAGCTAGCATTGGAAGCAGACGTGTCAAGATGTAGCAGCAAGGGGAAAGTTCTCCCTCCTGCACCAGGAGTCTCTCCAGAGGGAAGCAGCTCATAGAGCACCATGACTCCTTGCAGATTTACAGAGTACTACGAGGGGGTCAACAGACAAAGGCACTCCTCTCCAAAGGTACCAGAATATCTACAGAGTCCAGTAACCAGTCTAAAGCTGAGTTTAGCACAGCAGAGAAGGATAAAGCAGAATAGCCCAGTTCGACAGTTTATGCCAAACCCTGCTGGAACCAGGAGAAAGATCTTTTCTTGTACTGATAGTAGTGAGTCAAGTAAATCTGTTTAACTTTATAAAGTCTGAACTCAAATTATTCTCCACCTCCACCAGTCCTCTCCCCTTTATTGCTTCAGTGCCTAACCCTGGGGAGCGACTGTATCCAGGTAGGAGCACCGTGACACACAGAAAACTGTTAAGGCCACACCACACCACTCGGCATTCTGATAAACCTGGGACTGAGCCCTCATTCTGATATGATGAAATCTGAGACTCTCAGCCAACACAATGCAGTTGCACCAAATATATAAAAACTGTGTACCATTGCATAAATTTGGTGCAACCACACAATGCAAAACCAGACTTAAAAGTGACATAAAAACTATCTCAAATATTAAATGTTCCCCTTTGTTTAATATCACCCTCTCTCTTTTCAATACATTGAGTGGTAAAGATCAATGGCTCTTATTTATAATGCCTTTACTCCAAAATTCTGGCTTAAAAAAAAATAAAAATTGGGATTTTTTTCAACTTTTTGGGTCTCACTTCCACAATTTTTTTTGCATTTTTATACCATTCACTCCAGTTTTGAAATATGAGTGAGAAAGTGGGTGTGGTTAGCTATGTTAACAATTATATACAAAAAAATCTCAATGCACCAGGTGCGTGTGTGCAGAGATATGTCACACCTCCTATAAACTTATTTACCACATGTGGACTGAGTATATATAAAATTTAACTTTTACTGTAATTTCGCTTAAAAACGTTGGTGGTAGCAGTGAGACAAAGACGAAAAAAAACATACATACATGTAAACACTTATTTTGCCACCATATGAGACCACGATAAGGTAATACTGGGTGGGTCCTGTAGGTACACGGCCAGGGTCGGTGGGTGGCGTCAATGCTCCAATGTGGTCACAGGCACTGGTGTCCAATTGTAAAGTTGGTATGACAATCTGGATACTCCTATAATGCCCTGGTCTAGAGCCCTCCCTATATGGACGGTCAGGGGCTATCCTCATAGACCTACCTCAACGACACGGAGCACCCGCCCCGACAGGGGCGACCCCATACGGAACCTGTCCCTAGATGGGGCCTATTCCCTGAAAGTCCCTTACTGTATGGCCCTACATGCCATGTTTCGTTCCATAAAAAATGGAGCTCATCAGGGGCTCATTGAAATCAGAAGGTTTCTACAAAAAATACACAGAGAGAGATATGCATAGCGTGGTCACTACAATGTGCCTATTTAGATATACATTTAGACAGCATTAGGTATGTAGTCTCAACTTACTGTTTCAGTAGAGAGTTTCTTGTAAATACAAGGTGGTGTGGACGGTCAGTGGTACACGTCCCTGCCGGGGTATGAAGAAGTGTCCCCAATAATACCCTCGCCTTACCTCACTGCTGAATGCCGGCAGAGTGAGAACACAGCCCATTCAGCCACCCAACCTTTTAAAATCAGCGCCTCCAGCTGTTTCCACCCTCCTGCTCCACCCTCCTCCGGTGGAACGCACATGGAACGCACGCCATTTCCATGCGCTCCACTCCACCGGAAGTCAGGGGCGTAGCTAGAAATGCATGGGCCCCAGTGCCATCCACAGATCCCCCTCCCCTAAACAGTGCCATCCACAGATCCCCCTTCCCTAAACAGTGCCATCCACAGATCCCCCTCCCCTAAACAGTGCCATCCACAGATCCCCCTCCCCTAAATAGTGCCATCCACAGATCCCTCTGCCCTAAACAGTGCCATCCACAGATCCTCCTCCCCTAAATAGTGCCATCCACAGATCCCCCTCTCCTAAACAGTGCCATCCACAGATCCCCCTCCCCTAAACAGTGCCATCCACAGATCCCCCTCCCCTAAATAGTGCCATCTACAGATCCCCCTCCCCTAAACAGTGCCATCCACAGATCCCTCTCCCCTAAACAGTGCCATCCACAGATCCCCCTCCACTAAATAGTGCCATCCACAGATCCCCCTGCCCTAAACAGTGCCATCCACAGATCCCCCTCCCCTAAATAGTGCCATCCACAGAACCCCCTCCCCTAAATAGTGCCATCCACAGATCCCTCTCCCCTAAACAGTGCCATCCACAGAACCCCCTCCCCTAAATAGTGCCATCCACAGATCCCTCTCCCCTAAACAGTGCCATCCACAGATTCCCCTCCCCTAAATAGTGCCATCCACAGACCCCCCTCCCTTAAACAGTGCCATCCACAGATCCCCCTCCCCTAAATAGTGCCATCCACAGATCCCCCTCCCCTAAACAGTTCCATCCACAGATCGCCCTCCCCTAAATAGTGCCATCCACAGAACCCCCTCCCCTAAATAGTGCCATCCACAAATCCCTCTCCCCTAAACAGTGCCATCCACAGAACCCCCTCCCCTAAATAGTGCCATCCACAGATCCCTCTCCCCTAAACAGTGCCATCCACAGATCCCCCTCCCCTAAATAGTGCCATCCACAGACCCCCCTCCCCTAAACAGTGCCATCCACAGATCCCCCTCCCCTAAACAGTGCCCTCCACAGATCCCCCTCCCCTAAACAGTGCCATCCACAGATCCCCCTCCCCTAAATAGTGCCATCCACAGATCCCCCTCCCCTAAACAGTGCCATCCACAGATCCCCCTCCCCTAAACAGTGCCATCCACAGATCCCCCTCCCCTAAACAGTGCCATCCACAGATCCCCCTCCCCTAAACAGTGCCATCCACAGATCCCCCTTCCCTAAACAGTGCCATCCACAGATCCCCCTCCCCTAAATAGTGCCATCCACAGATCCCCCTCCCCTAAACAGTGCCATCCACAGATCCCCCTCCCCTAAACAAGGCCATCCACAGATCCCCCTCCCCTAAACAGTGCCATCCACAGATCCCCCTCCCCTAAACAGTGCCATCCACAGATCCCCCTCCCCTAAACAAGGCCATCCACAGATCCCCCTCCCCTAAACAGTGCCATCCACAGATCCCCCTCCCCTAAATAGTGCCATCCACAGATCCCCCTCCCCGACGCTCACAGGAGCACATTTATAAACTAATTAGTAACTTGAACTTTAATCATTGACAGTGCTGAATGCTGATCTCTTTACTTGCATTGGATACCTTAGCTCTGGTAACGGTACAGCAGGCAGTGCAGGTGGGCGGCGCTCACTCACTGACGTCACGCGCCTGCGCCGCCTAGTGGGAGGAGCAGGCGTGTGACGTCAGTGAGTGAGCGCCGCCCCCCGCACTGCCTGCTGTCACCGTTACCAGAGCTAAAACAGAGTAAGATATGCAATGCAAGTAAAGAGATCAGCATTCAGCACTGTCAATGATTAAAGTTCAAGTTACTAATTAGTTTATAAATGTGCTCCTGTGAGCGGCGTGGCCCTGTATATTCTAACCCCCAGGCAAGCGTCCCTGTCACCATGGGAACGCCTGGGGGTTAGAATATACCATCGGATTTGAGTTTTCACGCCCTGCGTGTCCTGACTCCTCCCCAGCCACACTGGGCAACAGACTCTGCCCCTCTTTATTTTCTGAGGGGGCACAAGCTTCTCCAGTGTGGTTGCGGTTTCTCGGAAGCTACAAATGTGGGCATAAAATTTGTACGTGTTGCTCTTATATGCGACCTGGCAAGAAAGTTTTTTCCTATGCCATGAATCAAAGTTTTTCCATCAAACAATACATCAACTGTAACACCACTCATGTGGTGTATTGTATTTCATGTACTCTCTGTTCCCTCCAGTATATTGGTTGCACCACCAATGGCCTTAAGGTTAGACTGTGCAGGCACATCTCTGACATTCCTCATTCACATGCTAGGAATGTGTCTGCAGTTAGCCTGCATTTTTTAGTGGTGCATGGTGGCAACACAGAGGGTTTAACAGTGCAAGGCCTGGAAAGAGTTACTCCACCACCTAGGGGTGGTAATTACAAGAAGAAGCTTTTGAATCGTGAGTATTTTTGGATCTTTAAAATGGGGTCCACTACACCTAGTGGACTCAATCGGAAACATGACCTGATATTACATTATTGAATTTTTGATCCATAACTTGTGTGTGTTCTTTTGTTTTAATCAACCATGCTTTTAGCACATGTTGTCAATTTCATTTGAAGGAGGGGCTTGTAGTTAGTGCGTCCACCTGCTTTCAAGTGGAGGCGCTATATATCCAACCCCTTCCTCAGTATGTGTATGTCATGAGGAAGGATCGCTATTGTCTCTGATCTGAAACATGTAGACTGGACTGTAACTGGCTTTTATCTGCACTGAAAAATAAAGGTAACATTTTAACCGAGCTGGACCTTTTTCTCTTTTTACTATGTTTGGTGTTTGTACTGTGTCCTATTTGGTTTGTGGGCTCCAGTACATATGCACGGATTCCAGTAGTGTGACTGCGGCAGGTAAGTGTGTTGTTCTGGTTCTTACCTGCCAATCCAGTATCTGTTCACGGTCTCCTCTTTTCCCTGCATCTAGGCCGGGTGAGACTCCTGTTCTTCTGTATCTTGGAGGAACAGGTCCCTCACACCCTTTCATTATCTGTAGGGCTGTTCAGGGATTCCAGGGTGTGAGGTTCCTGGGTTCGAGCCTTCCTACCATCTGGGTCCACTCATATGGTGTGAGGAGTCAGGGCCAGGATTAAGGTGGGTATAGGAGGTGACCTGCTCCCTTTTCCCTGTGTCCAGGCCTAGTTGCTTCCCCGTTTCCCTCTTGGTGTTTGGTGGGGAGTTTCCCCCACTCCCCACCGTGACACATGCTCCATCTAAGGGGGTGGTGCTACAAGCGGTAGAAGTCACATGATAGGCAGACAGATAGTCATGCCACATGTGTGTACTATGTATAGTCGTGGCCATGGGTCAGAAAAAAGAGCTGTAGCCAAAAGTCTAAATACTTTATTATTAGTGAGAGAAATGTTTTGTTGAAATATAATGTATAATTAGGTCTATGTAGTTTTATATGACTGCACAACCTCTTTAATCTCTTTACCACTTTTTAGAAGATGTTATGTTTCTGCTACTTATTATCTAGGTCCAGTGATACTCTCTATAATGCAGTACTTTAAACTGAAAATAAAGATTTCCATTAAGCTGACGCTATTGTTGAACAGATAAAACCACTTTCCTTTTCTACTTCAAAACCAGTGATTTATTTCCGCTGTTAAACAGCAAATTACATTTTGACTTTTAAGACAACAAATTGGAAAAAAAAAGCATATAGCATTTCTCTGATTTTATGTCATATTAAATATGTATGAAAAGCATCATGTAATGCTTAAATTGGAGATTGCTTGATAGAAGAAAATGATCCATTCTTACTTTTAAATTAAATACTGTTCTTCTATATCATATGCTGGATGTGTTATATGGGGAAAGATGACAACATAAAAACATGTCAAATCAGACTTCAGTGATATATTAAAGCCAAGAATGGGTCTAATACTTATTATGTGAAATTTTACTTTATATCTTCGATGGTAATTAAAAAGGCATATATCTGAACATAAGACCGAATACTGTGCTGTAGATAATTCAGAATGTATAATTTTTTTTGTGATTTTGTAGCAGTTGACTTATGCTGCTATTGGATTTCTGGAATTAGGTCTCTCTTTCTTTGTCCCAGTTATTACTGCTGGAAATCAGTCATACTCCTAGGTAAAGCAGGAAACATAGGCTGTCCACACCTGTCATAAGGTATACGGCTGCTTTCAACACCAAGGCAGGCATCCTGTCATCAGACGTGAAAGAGCCACTGACAATGCTGTTATGCATGATATATCATTAATATCTTACACCTTCTTATTGGTGATGTTCCTTCTCTGTGTATTGAGAAGTGGATGTGACAAAGCATATTTAAGCCATATGCTCACCAAGCCCCAACACCCCACACCTTAGACATTTACACTGAAAAATATGCCTCGTTCATATCCATGAATTTATTTTATTGTGGTTCCTAAATGTGTCACAGATGTGATCATTTTATGCTCCCTTGGAATCCACAAAGAATGAAGCATATTCATAAATATCATCCCGCAAATGGAAAGTTCATAAAGCTTGAAATTAAAATAAATATTTTCCTGGTCATTGCAGCAGAGATCTGCAATAGAGTACAGCTTTTGTGATAAAATAGGTATAAGCAAGCATCAACTTTAGGTTGTTTGATGTCCAGCATCACATTATGCAAGTTGGAAAAAAGAAAAGATGAAAAAATATGTTAGCGTGCCAGTAATCCGTTGTATTGATAGGCAATACAAAGAAATTTCAGCTTATGCAGACGTCTTTATCAATGCATTGTCCTGGATGAAACATTAACATTGCTTGTTATAACTAATAACCAAGGAGAGCAGAATCAACATAAATTAGACCCCTTTCCTCCCAGACAGCACTTGTGCTCTGTGCTGGATCTGTACAGTATATCATGGTAACATGATTGATAAGGTTGAAAAAACACACAGGCAGGGCCGTCTTTAATATTGATTGGACCCTGGGCAAAAATTTACTTGGGCCCCCTGGATCCCGCCTTCCCACTCCCTTGCATGCGATCACGGCCTCCACCACAACACACACATAAAAAATCCACACACCTGGTGGAATACAGTAAATGACTGTAAATACTTCCAGTTCTGAAGACTCCAGCGGCTCAGGATCAGTGCTCTGGGCAGCTGGGCTCAGAGCTGGAAGTGGGCACCGCTCTGCAGGAAGGAGACCGGGGCTCGGCTCACCCTAGCGTTACAGTGCACTACAGCACCCCACAGTATGCAGTATAGCACCCCACACTATACAGTATACAGCACCCCACACTATACAGTATACAGCACCCCACAGTATATAGTAGAGCAGTATAGCACGCCACAGTATACAGCACCCCACAGTATACAGCATCTCACAGTATACCGTAAAGCAGTATAGCACCCCACAATATATAGTATACAGAACCCCAAACTATACACTATACAGCACCCCACACTATACAGCACCCCACAATATACAGAACCCCACAGTATACAGCACCCCACAGTATACAGCACCCCACAATATACAGCACCCCACAATATACAGCACACCACAGCATACAGTACAGCAGTATAGCACTCCACAATATACAGCACCCACAGTATACAGCACCTCACTCTATACAGCACCTCACAGTTAGAGATGTCCCGAACTATTCGCCGGCGAACAGTTCCCGGCGAACATAGCTTGTTCGCGTTCGCCTCGGCGGGCGAACATATGCGATGTTCGGTCCGCCCCCTATACATCATCATTGAGCAAACTTTGACCCTGTACCTCACAGTCAGCAGACACATTCCAGCCAATCAGCATACCCTCCCTCCCAGACCCTCCCACCTCCTATCTAAAAGCAAGGACAGCATCCATCTTAGATTCATTCTGAAGCTGCAGTGTCACAAATTTGACTAAGTTGTAATCGCAATGCGATTAATACAGGTTATATTAATCGCATTGCGAATTCAACTTAGAGCTGGGTTCCTAATGGTTGTATTGCTAGAATATAACGAAGATTGAGAATATAGTGCTATATTCGTTATATTCGTCAATTCTAGCAATACAACCATTAGGAACTCAGATCTAAGTTGTAATCGCAATGCGATTAATACAGGTTATATTAATTGCATTGCGAATTCAACTTAGGCTACTTTCACACTAGCGTTCAGAGCGGATCCGTCTGGGGTCTGCCCAGACAGATCCGCTCATATAATGCAGACTTTGGATCCGTTCAGAACGGCTCCGTCTGCATTATATTGTAGAAAAAATTCTAAGTGTGAAAATAGCTTTAGACTGATCCGTCCAGACTTTACATTGAAAGTCAATGGGGGACGGATCCGTTTGAAAATTGAGCCATATAGTTTTAACTTCAAATGGATCCGTCCCCATTGACTTACATTGTAAGTCTGGACGGATCCGTTTGCCTCCGCACGGCCAGGCGGACACCCGAACGCTGCAAGCAGCGTTCAGGTGTCCGCTTGCTGAGCGGAGCGGAGGCTGAACGCTACCAGACTGATGCATTCTGAGCAGATCTGCGTCCACTCAGAATGCATTAGGGCAGTACGGATGCGTTCGGGGCCGCTTGTGAGCCCCTTCAAACGGAGCTCACAAGCGGAGCCCCGAACGCTAGTGTGAAAGTAGCCTTAGAGCTGGGTTCCTAATGGTTGTATTGCTAGAATATAATGAAGATTAAGAATATAGTGCTATATTCGTTATATTCGTCAATTCTAGCAATACAACCATTAGGAACTCAGATCTAAGTTGTAATCGCAATGCGATTAATACAGGTTATATTAATCGCATTGCGAATTCAACTTAGAGCTGGGTTCCTAATGGTTGTATTGCTAGAATATAACGAAGATTGAGAATATAGTGCTATATTCGTTATATTCGTCAATTCTAGCAATACAACCATTAGGAACTCAGATCTAAGTTGTAATCGCAATGCGATTAATACAGGCTATATTAATCGCATTGCGAATTCAACTTAGAGCTGGGTTCCTAATGGTTGTATTGCTAGAATATAACGAAGATTGAGAATATAGTGCTATATTCGTTATATTCATCAATTCTAGCAATACAACCATTAGGAACTTAGCTCTATGTTGAATTCGCAATGCGATTAATGAAGGTTATATTAATCGCATTGCGAATTCAACTTACCACACTCTGCGTCAACTACGTAATTTTCCATGGGAGTTTTGCCATGGATCCCCCTCCGGCATGCCACAGTCAAGGTGTTAGTCCCCTTGAAACAACTTTTCCATCACTATTGTGGCCAGAAAGAGTCCCTATGGGTTTAAAAATTCGCCTGTCTATTGAAGTCTATGGTGGTTCGCCCGGTTCGCCCATTCGCGAACATTTGTGGAAGTTCGCGTTCGCCGTTTGCGAACGGAAAATTTTATGTTCGCGACATCTCTACTCACAGTATACAGTATACAGCACCCCAAACTATACAGAATACCGCACCTCACAGTATACAGTATACAGCACCCCACAGTATACAGTAGAGAAGTATAGCACCCCACAATATACAGTAGAGCAGTATAGCACCCCACAATATACAGTACCTCACGGTATACAGCACCTCATGGTATACAGTATACAGCACCCCAAACTATACAGAATACAGCACCTCACAGAATACAGTACCCCACAGTATACAACACCCCACAGTATACAGCACCCCACAGTACACAGTAGAGCAGTATAGCACCCCACAGTATACAGCACCCCACAGTATACAGCACCCCATAGTATAAAGCACCTCACAGTATGCAGTATAAAGCACCCCACAATATACAGTATATAGCCCCTCACAGTATACAACACCCCACAGTATACAGTAGAGCAGTATAGCACACCAAAATATACAGCACCCCACAGTATATAGTAGAGCAGTATAGCACCCCACAGTATAAAGCACCCCACAGTATACAGTAGAGCAGTATAGCACCCCACAGTATACAGTAGAGCAGTATAGCATACCACAATGTACAGCACCCCACAGTAACCAGTAAAGCAGTATAGAACCCCACAGTATACAGCACCCCATAGTATACAGTAAAGCAGTATAGCACCCCACAGTATACAGCACCCCACAATATACAGTAGAGCAGTATAGCACACCACAATATACAGCACCCCACAGTATACAGTAGAGCAGTATAGCACCCCACAGTACACAGCACCCCACAGTATACAGCACCCCACAGTATACAGTAGAACAGTATAGCACCCCACAGTATACAGCACCCCACAGTATACAGCAGAGCAGTATAGCACCCCACAGTATACAGCACCCCATAGTGTACAGTAGAGCAGTATAGCACCCACAGTATACAGTAGAGCAGTATAGCACACCACAGTATACAGCACCCCACAGTATACAGTAGCTTACAGTATAATAGTATAACAGCCCCTGTCACATTTTCCTGATTTAATCTTCACAAACTCCAGGCAGTCAGGCATGGCAGCACCCCCCTGTGTAGCACTCCAGGCAGGCAGGCATGGCAGCACCCCCCTGAGTAGCTGACAGTCTGACACCCGGGGCAGTGGCTAGCAGGGCTCAAGAGGCAGCTGCCTTGGGCCCCCCAGGAGCAACTGGGCCCGGGGCAGCTGCCCCTTTTGCCCCTTGTTAAAGACGGCCCTGCACACAGGTCTATCAAGTCCAACCTAGAATTCCACTGGGTTGATCAACAGGAAGGCAAAAAACAGAACAAAAACAAAACAGGAGGATGCCACTGAAAAATTTGGCATAATAAATCCCTGGATCAATATCTCATCTCCAAAAAACTAGTACCAATAACTTGTAAAATATTTTCAGAGAAAGGCATCTATTCTCCTCTGGAACATGTATGAATAAATCATATCACATCAAACTTTGTCAGATAGTTCCATGGTCTCAATGCTTATACAGTAAAGAAACCCTGTCTATGACAATAGAGAAACCTTATTTCCATAAAGGATGCCCTCTTGTCATGGTTATAGGCCTTTTTATAAAAAGATTATTAGAAAGATCTCTGTACTGTCCATTCATTTTTTTGTATATTGTAAATACTATGAATGAAAAGAATCTTGAAGACATGGCCATAATTGTCTGGTAGACATCATTGTTTCCTGCAGAAATAGTTGAGTGATTTTTCTAACTTTTAGCTACACAGATTAAGGGGTTAATATCCATCTACTCTGGTTGATACAGTGGGTCCCAAGTAGGTTTGAAAAACACTGTGTAAGATTTCCAGAAGTCCTAATATGGCATATTGAAAGAAGTTTTCCTTGTGAGATGACACTTTGAAGACTGTGATACAGTAATTTTGCTGTACACATTATTTATATGATTTCGATACCAAAAATACACAGATACAGTATATCAGTGTTCCTGACTCAGGAGAGCCACATGTGGCTCGCATCTCCCAAATTTTTTGCTTGCCATATAAGCCCTCAGTTATGACCAAATGCCCTGGTTACACTATGACAACCAAATGAACAATATTATAGATATATCCTAACCCCTGAATAGTGCCAGTTTAGAAAAACCCACTAAAATATCTGCAAAGTTCTCCATGTTTAATACGTCCCTCATCAGTCTTTTTTTTCTTTTAATTCAATGTGGCTTCCTACCACAACTCATACTTATATGGGGCTCACAACGTATAGAAAGTTGGAAGCATTTGTGGTATACAGTATAATGAGGCCTAGCTCCAATCAAGACCTAGTAAATTGCAATTGGCCATAATATCACACTGCATTTTCCCCTAGTCATACTAACAGATGTTTAAAAATCTGGGATCTTTTTTTTGGAGGCACTCAAAGAGTTTGAAAACTCTGTCCCTGCAGATTTGAACATAAAAATGACCAGTAGAGAATTCCTTTCTAATGAAAAAGTGGCTCTGCTGGGTTTAGGGGTGAAAATGTTGCTTTTTTTTTTTTTAAATAGATTTTTAGTAATTTACTGTATGTCCAACTACAGAGGAGTCCACCCTTCCCTTTGCTGAAATTTGCTTAAAGCGATATTCCCATATGTGACATTTATGGAATATTGCTATGATATTCCAAAAAACATCTGCTAGCTGTGGGTTGACTAACGGGAACCTGAAGTGAAGGTTGAGCAAGGCACACATGCCCTGCATGCTATTATTTTTAGAAGACTCGAAGTGGTGAATGGAGAGGTACTCATGTGGCTTTCTTTCCATTTACTGCTTTAGGACTTTCAAAAATAGTCAAATGCACTTGCTCAGCTATTTTTGGAAGTCCCATAATGTTGCATGCACAGTTTGCTCTCCATCCTGGAGATAGGAAAGAGTCACAGAGGTGAGACCAGCTCCTATGTGGCATTTATGGCATGTCCTACCAATATGTTATAAATGTCCAAGAGGGGACAGCGCCTTTAAGGACTTAAATTTCTCTTGAATCAAATTCAATACAATATAGCGACATGCTAGCAAAACCCTCATCACAACCACTGGGTGGCCACATATAGACATACTGTATAGAATAAACATCTTTTAAACAAATATTTTAAAATCTTTTTTTTTTTTTTTAAAAGCTGGTCATTTTATGCCTTTCATCTTGGCATAGGTAAGGACAGACATGTCTATATTAATAAGGCCATCTGGATTAGTTACATTTCGTATTGGTTATGGACATCTGTTGGGTGCATTAGTTAGAAATACTCTGACCGCATTATATGCCCGATTGAGCCAATTAGCATGTGTATTTTTGACAAAGAGTTAATAACTTAGCAATAACGGTAAAGGCAATAAAAGCAGAGCATGCACAAGATAAGAGCATGTGATCCAGGACTCAATCTACATTTTAATAAGAATGACAATACTAAAACAAATCACAGTTTTTTGTCAAGTTTCACGTTTTAAAAGTCAAATATTTAAATGCTAAAAAAATAACAAGAGAAAATAACTCTGGTATGGAACAGTTTTGCTTGATTGAATCTATAATCTTTTTGCCCAAAGGCTTTTAAGCATTGTTCTTGCTGGGAAAATGCAAATCACTTGAGAGAAGTGAAAAGAATTATAGCTTGAAAATACTTTCTGTCAGTCATAACATGGGCTAAATTCTCAAATACTATATAATTTAAAGTGCTGCGGCTGAAAGAGTTACAAATTACAACTTTTACTCCAGGCACTGGGATGTAAAGCAACATTATAAAGCCCAATTGCACACAAAGATGCATTGTCTTCCATACAATACCAAATAAACTGGAATAATAATGGACCAGTAATCAGCAATAAATCAAACCTAGAAAAATCTAAGATCACTTAGAAAGTCCAGATATGAAAAGAGCAGCATTAAAACGTACCTTAAAGTGCCAAGTCAAATTCACTTTTGGAATTAAGCATCAGACTTTAACTTCTACAAATAAATGCAGCTCCAGTCTGTTCTCAGTTATTCTAAGGAACTATGATTTTATCATTACTGAAGTTATTCATCATTCAAAAATTTAATTTAGGCCTTCGAGTGCTCCAATCATTGCATGCTGTGTTGCAACTAGGCTGAATCTATTCACTCATGAACCCGTATGCAAAATACCAGCAGATCAATCCACTCTGTGATAATTTATATGAA
Organism: Bufo bufo; assembly: GCF_905171765.1. NCBI lineage: Eukaryota > Metazoa > Chordata > Amphibia > Anura > Bufonidae > Bufo > Bufo bufo. Next base: position 195,125,605 of record NC_053392.1, on the reverse strand, counting down.
ATCATTTACCTGCAGTTGATGGATAACAAAAAAAATCAAAATGACTTTGGAGATTAAAAAGATTTTTTTTTAAAACCATATCCTGCCTTTGTTGTTTGTTTTCTTATCATCCTCGTCATTATTGTTTTATAACTTTTATTTTTTTTTACAAAAATGACATTTTCAAACCAAATGACACATTGTTAGGTTAGAGCAGAGGTTTCATACTCAATTATAAAAGAAAAGCTCCAAAGCACATTTTAATTAGTCATAGCTCTTGCTTAATTATACAAATGATAAAATATTAAGTGTGACCTTTCGTTTTTGCTTACAGAATTAAATCTGCATTTTGGCAATTAACAATATGAGTGGTCAATATTTCATAATTGATTACTTGTTTAGGGAAACATACTGAGGTGCAACTGCTTGGTTTGTCATTTTGTAAAAAGTATGCCTTTATTTCTATTTAACCACTTAATTACCAGAGTGTTTCCTTACCAGACCAATTTATCAGTTTTAGTAATGAGCTTATCTGAAGGAAAAACTGAAAACTATTAAAAAACATGTATATTTTTCTTTTTGTATCAATTTGTTTTCTAATTGTTACAAAAGATTTAAAGACATTACATTTCTAAAACCATTACCATATGTTTGTACCATAAAAATGAATGTTATTTGTGCAATTTACCTACTGTCTGGACTCACTGCAAGACTTCAAAGGACCGAAGTGCATTTTGGCGGCCTATTTTAATATACTGTGGCCACACTGTCTAATGACTAAGTTAACAACCTACCACTAGAACATGTAAAGTTGTGTGGCAGTAGGCAAGTGGTTAAGAACATGTCGCAAAAGTATGGCTGGTGAAGTTTCCTCCTCATCCAACAAGTCAGTTCTGGTCCAAACGTCAGTGTTGAGTCAGTCTAATATATTTATATTGTAATATGCCACATTTCATTTTCATATTTTAATTATTCCAGTACATTTTATTTTGAGTAAAACTATATTCATTTCATCCTATCTGGATTTTATAAATAAATAATTTCCAATTTATGCTTTGGGTACCTTACCATTTTACAACAGTCCAGCAAGGTAGTCTTAAACCAGTTCAAAACAATTATTAAATTGTATAAACTAGCTGAGGGCCCAGCAGCTAATTTAGTAATGGATCCATCATAAAAACAGCCATGGTGTCCATTTTGAAACAAGGGGCTGGATATGGGGAAGGCAATGTAATGCTGATAGGTTCCATTAAAAATTACATAAATGACAAAAATATTTAAAGAGGACCTTTCACCGATTCTTACCCTATGAACTAACTATACAGATATGTAGAGCGGCGCCCGGGGATCTCACTGCACTTACTATTATCCCCGGGCGCCGCTCCGTTCTCCTGCTATGCCCTCCGGTATCTCCGCTCACTAAGTTATAGTAGGCGGAGATACCAGTCCCTAAGTTATGGTAGGCGGAGTCTGCCCTAGCGCTGGCCAATCGCAGGTTGGTTATTTTCTCCCAGGCTGTGAGCTCTGCAATGCGATTGGCCAGCGCTAGGGCAGACTCCGCCTACCATAACTTAGGGAACTGAGATACCGGAGGGCATAACGGGAGAACGGAGCGGCGCCCGGGGATAATAGTAAGTGCAGAGAGATCCCCGGGTGCCGCTCCACATGTCTGTATAGTTAGTTTATAGGGTAAGAATCGGTGAAAGGTCCTCTTTAAGGTGAAATAAAAATTTTCATTTTTTGTTATTTTAAAAACGGTAAAGATCAAATATACAAAATCTAAAAACAACATAATGTAATGAAGTAGAAACTTAAAACCAAGGTGTATGTTTCCACCAAGGTATTCTAAACAAGCAGCACTGCGTCCAAGTTTGCTGGGATTCTGCAATGATGATTGAATTCTGTTAGTTTTTGTACAGACTGAAAAAACTGCTTATTAAAGGGGTTGTCCGGGTTCAGAGCTGAACCCAGACATCCCTCCATTTTCACCCCGGCAGCCCCCCTGACATGAGCATTGGAGCAGTTCATGCTCCAATGCTCTCCTTTGCCCTGCGCTAAATTGCGCAGGGCAAAGGCATTTTTAGGAGTTCCGGTGGCGTACCGGGGCTCTCCATGGGGCTGACAGGAACCCTGGTGACATCACCGGCACTGATGGGCGGGATTTAGCTCTGCCCTAGCCATTCTACTGGCTAGGGCAGAGCTAAATCCCGCCCATCAGTGCCGGTGACGTCACCGGGGTTCCTGTCAGCCCCATGGAGAGCCCCGGGTGAAAATAAGGGTATGTCTGGGTTCAGCTCTGAACCCGGACAACCCCTTTAATAACCATTTTTTTCAGTCTGTACAAAAACTAACAGAATTCAATCATCGTTGCAGAATCCCAGCAAACTTGGTCGCAGTGCTGCTTGTTTAGAATACCTTGGTGGAAACATACACCTTGTTCATCAGTTACAGATACCAAAAACCAGATGACAGTGCAAAAATTGGATTTTGAGTGACATTCTGCACCCACGCTTCTTGTAACCCATGAATCCCATGAACCACAATTTTAAAAGAAGTCCATACACCTGGTTCAAAGTCATTAAATTTAGAATTAAATGCTTGATCTTAAAGAGGCTCTCTTAACTGCGGACCCCCAAAAATTCCTTCTCCTTTTAGTAGCGCAGGCAATAAGCTGTTTTTCTCTATGAACTCCCACACACACTAAGCTTGAAATAATTTTGCTGCCTGTTTCGAACCAATATTTGGACAAAAAAATTCACTTAAAAACTAACCATTGATTTAGTGATAATGTGCAAAAAAAATTGAAAAATAATGTAATTTAATAAAAATATAAGAATCACAACAAAATAAATATATAAAAAAAGTTATATAACAAAAAGTCATTTATAAGGCCAGATAAAATTTTTACACTCAAAACTAAACTGAAAATGATATGCTGCTTTCCAGAGGGAAAATCATTGTTAAAGGATTTCTTCACCTTGAAGCTTTTCTGTACGTCCCCCCCCCCCCCATGTTGCCTGACTTGCAGAGATAGGCATACATACATTACATACCTGCCACTGGGGTCTGGTCCCCTGCGGTCCCCGACGTTACCACGCTCCAGTCTTTTTGCATCAGCATTTTTTCGTTAAAAACATTTTCTTATTTTATTTAAAATATTCATCAGTGTGGCTACAGCCTAACATAGTAAGGAACATGTACGGTTACTTCAGCTGTAGCTTCTGCCACTTTCTGGTGAAAGTTATAGTAAATGAAATGGGCATCGTGAATCATGGCCCCCTCCCAATACGCCCCAACCCCTTTGCGGCAGTTCGGAAAAGTGCCAGGAAGCTCAAGAAGTCTCAAATTATAGTGCACACATGGTGTGCGCCATAATCTGCAACTTTTTTTTTACACGATAGTGGCGTAAATAGCTTGATAAATGTCCCTCATTGTTTTTGTGTGTCATAGTAGATTCTGTCCAATTTACAATTTTTGTTAAAAACACTTTTCAAAGTTAATTTAAAATAATAATAATCTCATCAGAGTGTGCCAGCAGCCCGACGTATTGTTTTTTTGGTCATAATTAACTCTGTCCAACTGACCATTTTTTGTTAAAAACATTTTTTATGCTGTAGTTTTGATGTCTTGCTTTTGTTGGTCATACTGATCAACTGAACATTTTAAACAGTTAATTTTAAAAATATTGTGATTTCAGCAGAACATTTCTGCTGTATGAGGTATTGTTTTAGTGCGTCATACTTATCACAATTACAGTGGACTTTGTCCAACATTAGACTGCACTTTTAGTGGGTAGAGAGTTTTTGACAGATCATTGTTTTTCTTGTTAACTATTGGGTTAAAATTAAAATGTCTGGTTTTTATGCCATTTCATGTTATCCATCATTAAGAATAATGATGGCTATAGCAAAAGTAGCAACAGCAGCAGCATTGTCGATGGCGGCTTTAGTAGTAGCAGGCAACAGTTGACCTTCGCCTCCAGTAGTCAATGTATTATTGTTGTGTGGGATGACATTGTAGACTGGATGACTTACTTGATCACCTCAGTCACAGCAGGATGATGGTGATATTACCTTTGAGCAATATTTAGCTCAGTCCTACGACTCCTACATAACAGTTGATTTGAGGCCTAATAGAAGCATTTATTTTCCATCATCTCACTGACCCTTCCTAGTTGGACACCCCAGGTGCTAAGAAATATACTTCACATAAAATGCATTCAGGAAAACTTTACGTTTTCCCCCATAATTCTGCACTCAATAGCTCATAATTAGAAAGTGAAACTAGAATGTTCAAAATCTTTGTTAATTTATTAAAAAAGGAAAAACTAAAATATTGCATCAACATAAGTATTTAGACCCTTTATTTGGTAATTAGCTGAAGCACCTTTGTCAGCCTTTAAAGCTTTCAGTCTTCTTGGGTATAATGCTGTATAGTGCACACCAGGATCTGGGGATTTTCTACTATTATTCTATGCAGATCCTCTCAAGCTTTGTCAGGTTGAATGGGGACTGTAAGTGGACAGCCATTTTAAGGTCTCTCCAGAGATGTTCAATTGGATTCAAGTCAGAGCTCTCATGGACATTAGTAGAGTTGTCTTTAAGCCACTCCTGTGTTGTTTTGGATGTGTGCTTAGGGTCATTGTCTTGTCGGATGGTGAACCTTTAGGCCAGTTTGAGGTCCAAAGCACTCTGGGTTGGGTTTTCATTAAGAACACCTCTCTACTTTGCCCCATTCAGCTTTCCTTAAAGTCTGACCAGTCTCCCTCTCCCAGCTGCTGAAAAACACTCCACTTTAAGATGCTGCCACCGCCATGCTTCACTTTAGGAATGGAACTGTGCAGGTGATAAGTATTACCTGGTTTCCTCCAGACAGGGCACTTAGAATTGAAGCCAAAATGTTCAATCTTGATTTCAATTAGACCAGAGAATCTTGTTTCTCATAGTCTAAGGAACTTTCAGGGATTTTCGGCTAATGCAAAGACGGGCTTTCATGTGCTTTTACTGAGGAGAAGATTCTTTCTGGCCCGTCTGCCATAAAGCCCACATTGATGGAGTACTGCAGTGATGGTTAACCTGGAAGTTTCTTCCATCTGCACAGAGGATCTTTGGAGTTTAGCCAGAGTGGCCATTGGGTATTTGGTCACCTCTCTTACCAATGCCCTTCTCTGATTACTTGGTTTGGTGGGACAACCAGCTCTAGGAAGAGTCCTGGTTGTTTCAAACTTCTTCCATTTAAGAATCATAGAGGCTACTGTGCTCTGTGAAACTTTTAGTACAGCAGAAATTTTTTGCACCCTTCTCTAGATCAGTGCCTCCATGCATTCTTTCCTCTTCATTGCTTTGTTTTTGCTCTGGTATGCATTGTCAGCTGTGAGACTGTATAAAGACAAGGGTGTCTCTTTCCAAATCATTTAAAATCAACTAAATTTATCAAAGATATATTCCAAGGTGTAGAGACTAGAGTTCAGCGGACACCTGTATGTTCGGGTTCGACGGGTTAGGCCAAACTTTAGAAAAAAGATCGAGTTCGGGAACTGAACTTGACCCCGAACCTGAACCCCATTGAAGTCAATGGGGACCCGAACTTTTGAGCACTAAAATGGCTGTAAAATCTCATGGAAAGGGCTAGAGGGCTGCAAATGGCATCAAAATGTGGTTAAGAGCATGGCAAGTGCTCTGCAAACAAAAGTGGATAGGGAAATGACTTTAAATAACATAAAATACGTAAAAATAAAAAATAATAATCTTGATCTAGGAGGATGAGGTCCATATGGAGTAGGAGGTTGAGGAGGCGGTGGATGTGGCGGTGTAGGTGGAAGCGGCAGTGGAGGAGGTAACCTACACTGCTTTTTGGTTTTACATATTTATTTATTTTTTAAATTAGGGTACACCCCAAAACATTGGGAAAAAAAACCTGTGATAACCCCCTCCGGTCGTGCTAAACACACGTTCAGACAATACACTGGCTGCAGGGCAGGCCAGCACCTCCAAGGCGTAAAGGGCAAGCTCAGGCCATGTGCCCAATTTGGAGACCCAGAAGTTGAAGGGGGCATTCCCATCAGTCAGTACATACTGCTCCACCATGTTGCATGTCCCCGTGATGTCCACGATCCAATTGGATATCTTCTCTATCAACTTTCGATGTTCTTTTATGCGCCTACCATGGTGATCACGGGTGGCGTGGATTCAGGGTTCCAGGCCGGAGAGGGAGCCTGAGAAAGGGATACCACATCCAAGTGAGGTCAATGGATGAAATTAAATGTAATCGAGCGGAAATATGGAACAAAGTATTGAAGCATAAGCTTCCAAGTTAAGGAGGGGGCGCGCAGCAATTACCCACTCCCGACTCGGGGAGGTAGTGACGATAAATAATAATACAGGACTCTTAAGATGCCCTGTTATTGGAATGATTAATTAAAAATTACAGGGAATGTCACTGCAGTATTTTGGATTAGGAAACGTTAGACAGGAGAGGCCCTGCTGCCGCTTTGTTGACTCTAGATAACTTCTGCCTGATTGCATGTCCCTGTGACGTCCACCATCCATTTGGATATCTTATCTATCAACTTTCGATGTTCTTTTCTGAGCCGACCATGTTGATCACGGTTATCGGCGAATCAGGGTTCCATGCCGGAGAGGGAGCGTGAGAAAGAGAGACCACATCCAAGGGAGGTTAATTGTTTCAAATTAAATATGATAGAGTGGAAATATGGGACAAAATATTAAAGTGCAAATGTGGAACAACTTGTTAAAGTTTAAGCTTTGAATGAAAGGAGGTGGCACGCATCAATTAAAAAATAATTTCTTACATTTTATTCCCTGTCAACTATGCAGAGCAGGGGTTTATATCCGGCAAAATTTGAAAAATGTCACCTGACAATGTAAAAGACGATTTTTTTTTATGTATGTTCCTGTCACCTATACAGAGGTGCCCCAGTGACATCCACCATCCATTTGGATATCTTCTCTATCATCTTTCGATGTTCTTTTCTGAGCCTACCATGTTGATCACAGTTATCGGCGAATCAGGGTTCCACCCCGGAGAGGGAGCGTGAGAAAGAGAGACCACATCCTAGGGAGATAAATTGATGAAATTTTATTTTGATCAAGCGGAAATATGGGAAAAGTTTCTGAGGTGCAAATGTGGGACAAATTATTGAAGCGCAAATTTGGGACAAATTATTAAAGCGCAAATGTGGGACAACTTGTTAAAGTTTAAGCATTGAATGAAAGGAGGTGGCGGGAAACAAGTAAAGAAGAATTTCTGAAATGTTATACCGTGTCAACTATGCAGAGCAGGGGTTTATATCCGGCAAAATTGGTAAAATGTTACCTGACAATGTAACAGACGATATTTTTAAATTTATGTTCCTGTCACCTATGCAGAGGTGCCCCCGTGACGTCCACCATTCATTTGGATATCTTCTCTATTAACTTTATATGTTCTTTCTGAGCTAGATAGACTCCTTTGCAGTGCTGAACTGATTTCAAGAGTCAGTGCATGTAAAGAGGAGTGAGCTTTAGGAGACTGTGTTAAGAGGAGTAAGGGATTTTTTTTGTAGTATTTTTTAATTTTTATTTTATGCACTTATATAGCACTACTATATTCTGCAGCGCTTTACAGACATAAACATCTAACTGTCCCCAATGGGGCTCACAATCTAAGGTTCCTATCAGTATGTTTTTGGAGTGTGGGAGGAAACCGAAGTACCCGGAGGAAACCCTCGCAAACACGAGGAGAACATACAAACTCCATGCAGATGTTGCCCTTGGTCGGATTCGAACCTAGGACCCCAGGCACCGGTGCTAACCACAGTGCTGCCCATAGTATTCAGCTTTATTTATATTGCCCCGAGGGCTTTTGTCACTGTTGCCCCTCTCTAGTGTCCCTGTTCCAGATTCCTCCTAATGCCTCTGCTCATGGTGTCCCCCTAATGCCTCTGTTCCAGGCGCCCTCACTATTTCCCCTGCTCATAATGCCTCTGCTTCAGGTATGCCCTGCTTTTGTGCCCTTTTTCCATTGCCCCACCTTTCTTCATGCTAAAGGTGCTAAACTATATTTGGCATTGATATACAGTGGATATAAAAAGTCTACACACCCCTGTTAAAATGTCAGGTTTCTGTGCTGTAAAAAAATAAGACAAAGATAAATCATTTCAGAACTTTTTCCACCTTTAATGTGACCTATAAACTGCACCACTCAATTGAAAAACAAACAGAAATCTTTTAGGTGGAGGGAAGAAAAAATTAAATAAAAAAATTATGTGGTTGCATAAGTGTGCACACCCTCTTATAACTGGGGATGTAGCCGTGTTCAGAATTAAGCAATCACATTCAAAATCATGTTAAATAGGAGTCAGCATACACCTGCCATCATTTAAAGTGCCTCTGATTAACCCCAAATAAAGTTCAGCTGCTCTAGTTGGTCTTTCCTGAAATTTTCTTAGTCGCATTTCACAGTAAAAGCCATGGTCCACAAAGAGCCTCCAAAGCATCAGAGGGATCTCATTGTTAAAATGTATCAGTCAGGAAAAGGGTACAAAAGAATTTCCAAAGCATTAGATATACCATGGAAAACAGTGAAGACAGTCATCAAGTGGAGAAAATATGGCACAACAGTGACATTGCCAAGAACTGGACGTCCCTCCAAAATTGATGAAAAGACAAGAAGAACACTGGTCTGGGAGGCTACCAAGAGGCCTACAGCAACATTAAAGGAGCTGCAGGAATATCTGGCAAGTACTGGCTGTGTGGTACATGTGACAACAATCTCCCGTATTCTTCATATGTCTGGGCTATGGGGTAGAGTGGCTAGACGAAAGCCTTTTCATACTAAGAAAAACATCCAAGCCAGGCTACATTTTTTCAAAAACACATCTGAAGTCTCCCAAAAGCATGTGGGAAAAGGTGTTATGGTCTGATGATGAAACCAAGGTTGAACTTTTTGGCCATAATTCCAAAAGATATGTTTGGCACGAAAACAACACTGCACATCACCAAAAGAACACCATACCCACAGTGAAGCATGGTGGTGGCCGCATCATGCTTTGGAGCTGTTTTTCTTCAGCTGGAACTGGGGCCTTAGTTAAGCTAGAGGGAATTATGAATAGTTCCAAATACCAGTCAATATTGTCACAAAACCTTCAGGCTTCTGCTCGAAAGCTGAACATGAAAAGGAATTTCATCTTTCAGTATGACAACGACCCAAAGCATACATCCAAATCAACAAAGGAATGGCTTCACCAGAAGAAGATTAAAGTTTTGGAATGGCCCAGCCAGAGCCCAGACCTGAATCCAATTGAAAATCTGTGGGGTGATGTGAAGAGGGCTGTGCACAGGACAGATTTGGAGTGTTTTTGCAAAGAAGAGTGGGCAAATCTTGCCAAGTCAAAATGCACCATGCTGATAGACTCATGCCCAAAAAGATTGAGTGCTATAATAAAATCAAAAGGTGCTTCAACAAAGTATTAGTTTAAAGGTGTGCACACTTATGCAACCATATTATTTTATTTTTATATTTTTTCTTCCCATTATCTAAAAGGTTTCAGTTTGTTTTTCAATTGAGTTGTACAGTTTATAGGTCACATTAAAGGTGGAAAAAGTTCTGAAATTATTTATCTTTGTCTCATTTTTTTTTACATCACAGAAACCTGACATTTTAACAGGGGTGTGTAGACTTTTTATATCCACTGTAAATATTGAGACCCTCTGTTAGGACACTTGAAATTTTGCTCTGGGGGCCTTCATATTTCTCTTTAGACCTTGATTGGAGTCAACCTGTGGTAAATTCAGTTGATTGGACCTGATCTGGAAAGTCACACCTTTGTCTATATACTGTACAGTCTTACAACTGACATTGCATACAAGAGCAAAAACCAAGCCATGAGGAGGAAATAACTACCTGTAGAGCTCAAAGACAGGATTGCATGGAAACACTGATCTGTGGAAGGGTGCAAAAATTTCTGCTGCACTGAAAGTTTCAAAGAGCACAGTGGCCTCTATAGTTCTTAAATGGAAGAAGTTTGAGACAACCAAGACTCTTACTAGAGCTGGTTATCCCACTAAGCCAAGTAACCAGAAGAGAAGGGCATTGGTAAGAGAGGGGACCAAGAACCCAATGGCCACTCTGACTGAGCTCCAAAGATCCTGTTTTGCAGATGGAATAAACTTCCAGAAGTTTCACTGCAGTACTCCATCAATCTGGGCTTTATGGCAGTGTGGCCACAAAGAATGTTTTCCTCAGTAAAAGACATATAAAAGCCCATTTGGCATTTGCCAAAAAGCACCTGAAGGATCCTCAGACTGTGAGAAACAAGATTCTCCTGTCTAATGAAACCAAGATGAAACTTTTTGGGCTCAATTCTAAGTGTCCTGTCTGGAGGAAACCAGATACTGCTCATCACCCACCTATCATCCCTACAGTGAAGCATGGTGGTGGCAGCATCATGCAGTGGGGGTGTTTTGTCAGCGGCTGGGACAGGGAAACTGTGGAATGAGGAAAAGCTGACTGGACCAAAGTAAACAGATATTATTAATAAAAACCTGATCCACAGTGCTCTGGACCTCAAACTGTCCTGAAGGTTTAGCTTTCAACAGGACAATGACCCTAAGCACACGGCCAAAACAACACATTAGTGGCTTAGGGACAACTCTGTGAATGTCCTTGAGTGGCCCAGCCACAGCCAAACTGCATCATGTGAGTGCCATGACAATTGGAAGAATAGGAAATGAAGGTCGTCCATATATTCCAAAGCCAAGAGGTGGACGTTCAGGTAAAATACTGGAGTCAACAAGTAGGCTCATCACAAGGTCTATCAGTTCTGGCCCGACAAACATGGCAGTAGAGGTGACTCGTATGCTTCGTAATAGTGATATCACAGACGTCCATGCAAACATCGTGCGACGCGCATTACAGAAGTTTGGAATGGTGGCTCGAAAAAAGGTGAAGAACCCTCAACTTCAACATTGTCATAAGAAGCGTCGGCTTGAGTTTGCAAAAAAGTACGAACTGTGGACAGAATAAGATTGGAAACATTTCATATTGAGCGATGAAATGAAAGTTTAATTGGTGCAAATGGGTCTGGAAGAAACAAGGGAAAAGGGGTCTTACGGATTGAGAAATTGAAGGAACTGTCAATTTTGGTGGAGGAAGCCTGATGATATGGTTTTTTTTCACAGCCAAAGGCGTTGGATACTTGACCAGGATTGATGGTGGTCTCAATGCTGAGCTATATTTGTGTATCCTACATTATGAGTTACTTTGTACACTCGAGTACTATGGTTATAAAAGGATGACATAGTGTTCCAGAAGGACGACAACCTGAAGCATATGTTGAAATTGGCGAAGAAATGGTTCAATGAAAATGAAATAGAGGTGCTGGATTGGCCCCAACAGTCCCCACACCTCAACCCTATCGAACACTTGTGAGTAGAGTTGAAGAAAAAGCTGTATCCATACCCAAGTGAGTCAACCAGTGTGCACCAACATTGAGACGTATAGAAGACACCTGGGAACAGATTTCGGCCAGGATATGCTTGAATCTGACTGAGAGCAAGCCCAGAAGGATTCAGGCAGTGTTGAAAGCCAAAGGTAGATTTACAAAATAGTAACAAAACAATAAAAATTGAAATTAAAAACTTTAGGAGCAAAAATAACTGTGAAGTTACATGACAAGAATCTGCATAACAAAGCATATGCTAAATAGTTGCATGCCCAATTTATGTATGAGATGGCCAAGATGATTGTCTATAAAATTATAGTAGTCGTTTGAAGCTGTAGTGGAGGGTGAGATATGGAGTCTGAAAGTTAAAAGCTCAAACCATTATTACCCTTTAGCTCATCAGTGTATCTTAGCGCAAGGCCACAAAATAACAAAATAAGAGAAAAGTGAAAGAGTCTGAAGATTTTCAGAATGCATTACATGTATTAGTAATGTGCAACATATGATCTATGTATCAGTGGTGTGTGTGCAGCATGTGACCTATGTATCAGTGATGTACACATGCCCAGCATATGATATATGGATCATGTGTGTGGTATTTGACCCATGTATTTATGTTGCTTGTGACCATTGTGTGATTGGTGTGTGTTGCCTACGTCCTGTGTGTGAGACTAGCAGTGACTGTGCAGTATGTTCATATATGTGTGGATTCTGTGTCACCTGTATGTGTGTTCATTTTTTTTTGTAGTTATGCTGTCATTGGAGGCACTGGAGCTCAGATATACTTCTTGCAAACAGACTCTTTGCTGTGAGAATCTGCTATTATACTTCATCTAGTTTATAACATATACCCTATATATCCATGTAGCAAACCATTTTATCAGTCCATATTCTCCTCAATAAGTATTGTGTTTGGTGCTACTAGGAGAAAAGCTATTTAATGAACAATATGGCTATATTTTCAAACTGTATTGCAGGCCATTGCAAATCTTTAAACTAAACATTTAATATTTCCATATCACTGTATGGTGGGCCCCCGGAATCATTTGGATTGGTGCGCCCTAAGTAACCCCAGTCTGACACTGCTTTCCATTTTCGATTAAAATTGCTACTCAAAGATAAGTGCATAGTGATGAAGGATGACATTGGAAAGATACAGCTTCAATAAAAAGCCTTTATTGGCTATTACAGCAATGTAAATAAAAGCTGAGAAATGTTTTTTTTTCTTCACAATATTGCCTCTTGTACATCGTCTTATTATCTTTTGGGAGACACCTATGTCATTTCCCATCAAGAAATTACTAGCTGGTTGAATAAAAGTAACTTGAAGTAAAAATTTGCCAGGAGTATGAATAATTATGGGCAGCACTGTACTTTGTTCTTCACTTTTAATAGCAGAAGGACCCGACTTCGCACGGGTATATTTCATCTATTTCATTTAATGTTTGTGTGTGTCGTTAAAAGATATCAACAGTATCCCCCATAACAGTGATCTCTACAGCACCCCGCCTCTTTAACAATGAACCCCACAGTCCCCTACCCCTTAACACTGACCCCCCACAGTGCCCCGCCACTTTAAAATGGGATCTCCACAGCAGCCCATCCCCATAACTTTGACCTTCACATCATCCCGCCCCTTTAACAGTGAGTTTCACAGCACCCCACTCCCTTGACAGTGACCTCCTCAGGGGCCCGCCCCCTTAACAGTGACCTCCACAGTAGGCCACTGCCTTAACAGTAACCTCCACAGCATTTGCCCATTTAATAGTGGCCCCTGCCCCCTTAACAGTGACCTCTACAGTGTCCGTCCCTTTAACAGTCACCGCCACAGCGGCCTGTCCCCTTAACAGTAACATCCACAGTGAACGCTTCTTTAACAGTGACCTCCACAGTGCCCGCCCCTTTAACAGTGACCTCCACAGCGACCTGCCCCTTTAATGCTAGGGCTACATGACGACATGTGTCGCGCAACATTTTGTCACAACAATTTTTATAATGATAGGCTATGGTGTCGAACTGCGACATAAGACACGCTGCGACTGTGACATGACAGTTGCAAAAAATCCATCCAAGATGGATTTTTCTGTGACTGTCACATAACAGTTGCAGCGTGTGACATGTTGCAGTGCAACACCATAGACTATTATAAAAATTGTCGCTCGACATCAATGTCATACGACACATGTAGCAGTGTAGTTGTGCCCTATATGTCGTGCGACACATGTCGTCGTGTAGCACTAGCCTAAAGCTGACCTACAGCAGTGAAGAAAAATGGCTGGGTTGTTATGGAAACGTGGAGTAAAACTGTGTGTATGTGGAGACTTAGGGCCTGCGAGCTTCTATTGGCTGATAAGGGACATGTGACCGTGTGCATGGCAGTTGGGATATGAAGAAAAAGACTTGCAGGCTTGTATTGGCTAATGCAGGTAATTTTTTGGAAATATCATTCCGTCCTAGCGAGCTGTGAGCCCCACCAAATTTCCTTCCAGGTAGCAAGGGATGTGTATACCAAGTTTAGTTGAAATCGATGGTTGTGTTTTTGAGTGATCGCGGAACATACACATATATACAGTATGTCCTTCTTTATATATATACAGTAAATATAAAAAGTCTACACACCCCTGTTAAAATGTCAGGTTTCTGTGATGTAAAAAAATTAGACAAAGATAAATAATTTCAGAACTTTTTCCACCTTTAATGTGACCTATAAACTGTACAACTCAATTGAAAAACAAACTGAAATCTTTTAAGTAGAGGGAAGAAAAAAATATAAAAATAAAATAATATGGTTGCATAAGTGTGCACACCCTTAGGCCTCATGCACACAACCGTTTTTTTTTTAAGGTCCGCAAAAACGGGGTCCGTAGGTCCGTGATCCGTGTCCGTTTTTTCTTCCGTGGGTCTTCCTTGATTTTTGGAGGATCCACGGACATGAAGAAAAATTCGTTTTGGTGTCCGCCTGGCCGTGCAGAGCCAAACGGATCCGTCCTGACTTACAATGCAAGTCAGTAAGAACTCATCCGTTTGACGTTGACACAATATGGTGCAATTGCAAACGGATCCGTCCCCCATTGACTTTCAATGTAAAGTCAGGAGTCCCTATTTTAACTTGAAGCGTCCCCATCACCATGGGAACGCCTCTATGTTAGAATATACCATCGGATTTGAGTTAGATCGTGAAAACTCATATCTGACAGTATTCTAACACAGAGGCGTTCCCATAGAGATGGGAACGCTTCAATGAATGTACAGTAATACAGGGGAGGGAGGGGGGCCGCACTGGCCACCAATGAATGTAATACAGGGGAGGGAGGGAGGGGGGGCACACTGGCCACCAATGAATTTAAAACTGGGGAGGGAGGGGGGTGTGCCCCCTCCTGCCTGGCAGCACCTGATCTCTTACAGGGGGCTATGATACGCACAATTAACCCCTTAGATGCGGCACCTGAGGGGTTAATTGTGCGGATCACAGCTCCCTGTAAGAGATCGGGTGCTGCCAGGCAGCAGGGGGCAGTCATGTACACAGTTCTTAGTATATTCTAACTTGAAGCGTCCCCATCACTATGGGAACGCCACTGTGTTAGAATATACTGTCGGATGTGAGTTTTCACGAAGTGAAAACTCAGCTCTGAAAAAGCTTTTATGCAGACGGATCTGCGATCCGTCTGTGTGAAAGTAGCCTACGGCCACGGATCACGGACGCGGATGCTAATCTTGTGTGCATCCGTGTTTTTTCACAGACCCATTGACTTGAATGGGTCCGTGAATCGTTGTCCGAGAAAAAAATAGGACAGGTCCTTTTTTTTTGACGGACAGGAAACACGGATCACGGCCGCGGATGAACAACGGTGCATTTTCCGAGTTTTCAACTGACCCATTGAAAGTCAATGGGTCCGCAGAAAATCACGGAAAACAGAATAACGGCCACGGATGCACACAACGGTCGTGTGCATGAGGCCTTAAACTAATACTTTGTTGAAGCACCTTTTGATTTTATTACAGCACTCAGTCTTTTTGGGTATGAGTCTATCAGCATGGCACATTTTGACTTGGCACAGATTTGCAATCGGATTCAGGTCTGGGCTCTGGTGAAGCCATTCCTTTGTTGATTTGGATGTACAATCGTGGCCAAACGTTTTGAGAATTACATAAATATTGGAAATTGGAAAAGTTGCTGCTTAAGTTTTTATAATAGCAATTTGCATATACTCCAGAATGTTATGAAGAATGATCAGATGAATTGCATAGTCCTTCTTTGCCATGAAAATTAACTTAATCCCAAAAAAAACTTTCCACTGCATTTCATTGCTGTCATTAAAGGACCTGCTGAGATCATTTCAGTAATCGTCTTGTTAACTCAGGTGAGAATGTTGACGAGCACAAGGCTGGAGATAATTATGTCAGGCTGATTGGGTTAAAATGGCAGACTTGACATGTTAAAAGGACGGTGATGCTTGAACTCATTGTTCTTCCATTGTTTACCATGGTGACCTGCAAAGAAACTTTTTGTCGAAATCGAATATTCGTCATTATGCTATTTATCGCGAATAATATGTGATTTAATTAATTGCGTATTGCGATTTTGTGTATTTTAATGGCTTCACAGGCAAGGATATTGTGGCTACTAAGATTGCACCTCAATCAACAATTTATAGGATCATCAAGAACTTCAAGGAAAGAGGTTCAATTCTTGTTAAGAAGGCTTCAGGGCGTCCAAGAAAGTCCAGCAAGCGCCAGGATCGTCTCCTAAAGAGGATTCAGCTGCGGGATCGGAGTGCCACCAGTGCAGAGCTTGCTCAGGAATGGCAGCAGGCAGGTGTGAGCGCATCTGCACGCACAGTGAGGCGAAGACTTTTGGAAGATGGCCTGGTGTCAAGAAGGGCAGCAAAGAAGCCACTTCTCACCAAAAAAAACATCAGGGACAGATTGATCTTCTGCAGAAAGTATGGTGAATGGACTGCTGAGGACTGGGGCAAAGTCATATTATCCGATGAAGCCGCTTTCTGATTGTTTGGGGCATCTGGAAAAAGGCTTGTCCGGAGAAGAAAAGGTGAGCGCTACCATCAGTCCTGTGTCATGCCAACAGTAAAGCATCCTGAGACCATTCATGTGTGGGGTTGCTTCTCATCCAAGGGAGTGGGCTCACTCACAATTTTGCCCAAAAACACAGCCATGAATAAAGAATAGTACCAAAACACCCTCCAACAGCAACTTCTTCCAACAATCCAACAACAGTTTGGTGAAGAACAATGCATTTTCCAGCACGATGGAGCACCGTGCCATAAGGCAAGAGTGATAACTAAGTGGCTCGGGGACCAAAACGTTGACATTTTGGGTCCATGGCCTGGAAAATCCCCAGATCTTAATCCCATTGAGAACTTGTGGTCAATCCTCAAGAGGTGGGTGAACAAACAAAAACCCACTAATTCTGACAAACTCCAAGAAGTGATTATGAAAGAATGGGTTGCTATCAGTCAGGAATTGGCCCAGAAGTTGATTGAGATCATGCCCAGTCGAATTGCAGAAGTCCTGAAAAAGAAGGGCCAACACTGCAAATACTGACTCTTTGAATAAATGTCATGTAATTGTCGATAAAAGCCTTTGAAACGTATGAAGTGCGTGTAATTATATTTCACTACATCACAGAAACAACTGAAACAAAGATCTAAAAGCAGTTTAGCAGCAAACTTTGTGAAAACGAATATTTTTGTCATTCTCAAAACTTTTGGCCACAACTGTATGCTTTGGGTCGTTGTCATGCTGAAAGATGAAGTTCCTCTTCATGTTCAGCTTTCTAGTAGGGTTAAGCGTAAAGTTCGGTTCGTACCAAACTTTACGATTTTTGGACCCCGAACCCGAACTTTTCAGTCAAAGCTTGGGTTCGAGTTCGGTGTTCGGTGAGTTAATGGCGCTTTTTGAAAGGCTGCAGAGCAGCCAATCAACCAGCGTTTAACTCTTGTGCCCTTAGAAGCCATCACAGCCATGCCTACTAATGGCATGGCTGTGATTGGCCAGTGGAGCATGTGACCCAGCCTCTATATAAGCTGGAGTCATGTTTCGCTGCCCTGAGCCCAGTGACACAGAAAAAGAACTTTTATCCATCGGTTAGTTAGGTGGGCATCGGCGGCCATTTTGTGCAAGTTCAGTGCACCAGCACAGCATATGTGCATTTGTGACAGTCAAATAGAAGGTTTAAATACTGCAGTTATATTCAGAGTTTAAAAAAAACACCCATTTTCTGCAAGATAATACATTTTGGGTCCTTTGCTGAATTTGTGACAGTCAAATATAAGTAGTAAATACTACAGTTATATTCTGGGTTTAAAAAAACAAAAACATTTTGTGCAAGACCCTACAGTCGTGGCCAAAAGTTTTGAGAATGACAAAAATATTAGTTTTCACAAAGTTTGCTGCTTAACTGCTTTTCGATCTTTGTTTCAGTTGTTTCTGTGATGTAGTGAAATATAATTACACGCACTTCATACGTTTCAAAGGCTTTTATCGACAATTACATGACATTTATGCAAAGAGTCAGTATTTGCAGTGTTGGCCCTTCATTTTCAGGACCTCTGCAATTCGACTGGGCATGCTCTCAATCAACTTCTGGGCCAATTCCTGACTGATGGCAACCCATTCTTTCATAATCACTTCTTGGAGTTTGTCAGAATTAGTGGGTTTTTGTTTGTTCACCCGCCTCTTGAGGATTGACCACAAGTTCTCAATGGGATTAATATCTGGCGAGTTTCCAGGCCATGAACACAAAATGTCAACGTTTTGGTCCCCGAGCCACTTAGTTATCACTTTTGCCTTATGGCACGGTGCTCCATCGTGCTGGAAAATGCATTGTTCTTCACCAAACTGTTGTTGGATTGTTGGAAGAAGTTGCTGTTGGAGGGTGTTTTGGTACCATTCTTTATTCATGGCTGTGTTTTTGGGCAAAATTGTGAGTGAGCCCACTCCCTTGGATGAGAAGCAACCCCACACATGAATGGTCTCGGGATGCTTTACTGTTGGCATGACACAGGACTGATGGTAGCGCTCACCTTTTCTTCTCCGGACAAGCCTTTTTCCAGATGCCCCAAACAATCGGAAAGAGGCTTCATCGGAGAATATGACTTTGCCCCAGTCCTCAGCAGTCCATTCACCATACTTTCTGCAGAAGATCAATTTGTCCCTGATGCTTTTTTTGGAGAGAAGTGGCTTCTTTGCTGCCCTTCTTGACACCAGGCCATCTTCCAAAAGTCTTCGCCTCACTGTGCGTGCAGATGCGCTCACACCTGCCTGCTGCCATTCCTGAGCAAGCTCTGCACTGGTGGCACTCCGATCCCGCAGCTGAATCCTCTTTAGGAGACGATCCTGGCGCTTGCTGGACTTTCTTGGACGCCTTGAAGACTTCTTAACAAGAATTTAACCTCTTTCCTTGAAGTTCTTGATGATCCTATAAATTGTTGATTGAGGTGCAATCTTAGTAGCAACAATATCCTTGCCTGTGAAGCCATTTTTATGCAACGCAATGATGGCTGCACGCGTTTCTTTGCAGGTCACCATGGTTAACAATGGAAGAACAATGATTTCAAGCATCACCGTCCTTTTAACATGTCAAGTCTGCCATTTTAACCCAATCAGCCTGACATAATGATCTCCAGCCTTGTGCTCGTTAACATTCTCACCTGAGTTAACAAGACGATTACTGAAATGATCTCAGCAGGTCCTTTAATGACAGCAATGAAATGCAGTGGAAAGGTTTTTTTGGGATTAAGTTAATTTTCATGGCAAAGAAGGACTATGCAATTTATCTGATCACTCTTCATAACATTCTGGAGTATATGCAAATTGATATTATAAAAAATTAAGCAGCAACTCTTCCAATTTCCAATATTTATGTAATTCTCAAAACGTTTGGCCACGACTGTACATTTGCGGCCTTTGCTGCATTTGTGACAGTCAAATACAAGCTTTAAATACTGCAGTTATATTCTGGGTTTAAAAAAACACCCATTTTGTGTAAGACCATACATTTGGGGCCTTTGCTGCATTTGTGACAGTCCAATAAAAGCTTTAATTACTGCTGTTATATACTGGTATTAAAAAACACCCATTTTGGGCAAGATAATACATTTGCGGCCTTTGCTGCATTTCTGACAGTCAAATACAAGCTTTAAATACTGCAGCTATATTCTAGTATTTAAAAAAACACCCATTTTGGGCAGAAAGTTGATTTGCGGCCTTTGCTGCATTTCTGACAGTCAAATACAAGCTTTAAATACTGCAGTTATATTCTGGGTTTAAAAAAACACCCATTTTGTGCAAAACCCTACATTTGTGGCCTTTGCTGCATTTGTAACAGTCAAATACAAGCTTTAAATACTGCAGTTATATTATGAGTTTAAAAAAAACACCCATTTTGTGCAAGACCCTACATTTTCGGCCTTTGCTTCATTTCTGACAGTCCAATACAAGCGTTAGATACTGCTGTTATATTCTGGGTTTAAAAAAATACCCATTTTGTGCAAGATAATACATTTTGGGCCTTTGCTGCATTTGTGACAGTCAAATACAAGCGTTAGATACTGCTGTTATTTTCTGGTATTAAAAAACACCCATTTTGGGCAAGATAATACATTTGGGGCCTTTGCTGCATTTGTGACAGTCAAATACAAGCTTTAAATACTGCAGTTAAATTCTGGGTTTAAAAAAACACCCATTTTGCGCAAAACTCTACATTTGGGGCCTTTGCTGCATTTGTGACAGTCCAATACAAGCGTTAGATACTGCTGTTATATTCTGGGTTTAAAATAATACACATTTTGGGCAAGATAATACATTTGCGGCCATTGCTGCATTTCTGACAGTCCAATACAAGCGTTAGATACTGCTGTTATATTCTGGTATTAAAAAAACACCCATTTTGGGCAAGATAATACATTTGGGGCCTTTGCTGCATTTGTGACAGTCAAATACAAGCTTTAAATGCTCAATTATATTCTGGGTTTAAAAAAACACCCATTTTGTGCAAGACCCTACATTTTCGGCCTTTGCTTCATTTCTGACAGTCCAATACAAGCGTTAAATACTGCTGTTATATTCTGGGTTTAAAATAATACCCATTTTAGGCAAGATAATACATTTGCGGCCTTTGCTGCATTTCTGACAGTCCAATACAAGCGTTAGATACTGCTGTTATATACTGGTATTAAAAAACACCCATTTTGGGCAAGATAATACATTTGCGGCATTTGCTGCATTTCTGACAGTCCAATACAAGCATTAAATACTGCTGTTATATACTGGTATTAAAAAACACCCATTTTGGGCAAGATAATACATTTGCGGCCTTTGCTGCATTTCTGACAGTCCAATACAAGCGTTAGATACTGCTGTTATATTATGGTATTAAAAAGCACCCATTTTGGGCAAGATAATACATTTTCGGCCTTTGCTGCATTTGTGACAGTCAAATACAAGCTTTAAATACTGCAGTTATATTCTGGGTTTTAAAAAACACCCATTTTGTGCAACATAATACATTTTGGGCCTTTGCTGCATTTGTGACAGTCCAATACAAACGTTAGATACTGCTGTTATATTTTTGTATTCAATAAACACCCATTTTGGGCAAGATAATAATACATTTGCGGCCTTTGCTGCAATTCTGACAGTCCAATACAACCAGTCAATACTGCTGTTACATTGTTGGTTGACAAATTAACATTTTTTTGTGACTGTGAAGTAATTTTATAAAAGTCGCCTGTCACACTGTTGTGTGACCTCAAGAAATTTTTCTTTTTTGTTGTCCTGAGCTTGCCCTTTACACCTTGGAGGTGCTGGCCTGCCCTGCAGCCAGTTTATTGTCTGAACGTTTGTTTAGCATGGCTGGAGGGGGTTATTACAGGTTATATTTCCCAATGTTTTGGGGTCTACCCAAATCTGAAAAAAAAAATAAATAAAATAAAATAAAATCAAAATCAAAACCAAAAACCAGTGTTGGCTACCTCCTCCTCCTCCACCGCTGCTTCCACCTACACCACCATATCCACCGCCTCCTACACCTCCTACTCCATATGGACCTCGTCCTCCTAGATCAAGATTATTATTATTTTTTTTTACGTGTTTTATGTTATTTTAAGTCATTTCCCTATCCACATTTGTTTGCAGAGCACTTGCCATGCTCTTAACCACATTTTGCTGCCATTTGCAGCCCTCTAGCCCTTCCCATGACTTTTTTAGAGCCATTTTAGTGCTCCAAAGTTTGGATCCCCATTGACTTCAATGGGTTCGGGGTCAAGTTCGGGTCAAGTTCGGGTCCCAAACTCTAACTTTTTTGTGACGTTCGGCTGAATCCGTCGAACCCGGACATCCAGGTGTCCGTTCAACTCTAGTTTCTAGCAGACTCCTGAAGGTTTTGTGCCAATATTGACTGGTATTTGGAACTGTTCATAATTCCCTCTAGTTTAACTAAGGCCCCAGTAACAGCTTAAGAAAAACAGCCTGAAAGCATGATGCTGCCACCACCATGCTTCACTGTGGTTATAGTGTTCTTTTGGTGATGTGCAGTGTTGTTTTTGCGTCAAACATATCTTTTGGAATTATGGCCAAAAAATTCAACCTTGGTTTCATCAGACCATAACACCTTTTCCCACATGCTTTTGGGAAACTTCAGATGTGTTTTTGCAAAATGTAGCCTGGCTTGGATGTTTGTCTTTGTAATAAAAGGCTTTCATCTTGCCAATCTACCTCATAGCCCAGACATATGAAGAATACGGGAGATTGTTGTCACATGTACCACACAGCCAGTACTTGCCAGATATTCCTGCAGCTCCTTTAATGTTGCTGTAGGCCTCTTGGTAGCCTCCCAGACCAGTTTTCTTCTCGTCTTTTCATCAATTTTGGAGGGACGTCTAGTTCTTGGTAATGTCACTGTTGTGCCATATTTTCTCCACTTCATGATGACTGTCCGTCTTCACTGTGTTCCATGGTATATCTAATGCCTTGGAAATTATTGTGTACCCTTCTGCTGACTGATACCTTTTAACAATAAGATCCCTCTGATGCTTTGGACTCTCTTTGTGGACCATGGCTTTTGCTGTGGGATGTGACTAAGAAAATTTCAGGAAAGACCAACTAGAGCAGCTGAACTTTATTTGGGGTTAATCAGAGGCACTTTAAATTATGGCAGGTGTATGCTGACTCCTATTTAATCACCATGTAGATTGTAAGCCCTCACGGGCAGGGCCCTTCTGTACCAGTTTGTAACTCGACTTGTTTGTGATTAGTGCAATTGTCTGTATTATGTATGTATACCTCTTTTCATATGTACAGCGCTATGGAATGAATGGCGCTTTAATAATAAATACTGTATATTCCTGCGTATAAGACTACTTTTTAACACATGAAAATCTTCTCAAAAGTCGGGGGTCGTCTTATACGCCGGGTATGGCGGGCGCTGCAGTGCCGGGACGCCCGAATTATCAACAGAGAGAGCCCGGGCTATTGCCTTGTATCCCCAGCAGCAGAGAGCTGCGATGTAACCCACGGCATATGCCCCCCCGCGCTGTACCTTGTATACCGCCCCCTGCTCTGTACCTTGTATGCCTCCCCCCTGCTCTGTACCTTGTATGCTCCTTGTACCGCCATCCTCCCGGCCGCTCGCATCTCGCTCCTACGTATGTGCGAGATTTCATGCGGCGAGCGTGGATACACGGGATCCTCACGGCCGCTCGCATCTCGCTCCTGCGCATGTGCGAGATCTCCGTGCGGCATAGATGTGCATATGTGAATGTGAATATGAAGAATAACATAACAAAAACATGTTCAGGGTATAGGTGGCACATGTTTAGGGTCTGGGAGGCAGGGAGGGAGGACAAGGAAGGTGGTGGGATGCAGGGATGGTGGTGATACCATGGGATGGCGGTGGTACCTAGGGATGGTGGTGGGATGCAGGGATGGCAGTGGTATCTAGGGATGGTGGTGGGATGCAGGGATGGTGGTGGGATGCAGGGATGGCAGTGGTACCCAGGGATGGTGGTGGGATTCAGGGATGGCAGAGGTACCCATGGATGGTGGTGGGATGCAGTAATGTACTGCTGTGTGTTGAAAAAGGGGTAGTCTTATACGGCGAGTATATCCCAAACTCTATATTTTCAGTGTAAAAGTTGGGGGTCGTCTTATACGCCGGCATATACGGTAAATATAATAACATGATTTTGAATGTGCTTAATTCTGAACACAGCTACATCCCCACTTATAAGAAGGTGTGCAAACTTATGCAACCACATTATTTTAGTTTTTTGTTTTTTTTCTTCCCTCCACCTAAAAGATTTCTGTTTGTTTTTCTATTAAGTGGTACAGTTTATAGGTCACAATAAAGGTGGAAAAAGTTCTGAAATGGATTATCTTTGTCTAATTTTTTTACATCACAGAAACCTGACATTTTAACAGGGGTGTGTAGTCTTTTTATATCCACTGTAGATTTCTTAGAACCGTTGGCGCACAAACTAATGTTTCCTCCCTATTTTGTGAAGATTAATATATCAATCATCTAAGGTGGAGAAGAAATGAAGTTCTTGTGACAATCTATATTTGCTTAAATGTTGTTCAAGACACGTTTTAAAATATGGAAATTGAAAAGAGGGAATGAACATTTTCTTTATTAGTGACAGTGAAATAACATCATATCTAGTGGGAAATTAAGTAGAATAGGACTTTTCTTTTCAAGCAGAGATCAGGCAAGCTAATTAGTAGACTGTGTCATACAGTAAATTGTCTTCTATTTAGATAATTTTGTTTTGCCTGAACATCACTAATACATATGTAATATCGTAAGACAGTGACTTATCATACAAGCTGAAATACTCCATAATTACTGGATATTAGGAACATGACATGAAGAAATTGACATGGCCAATTATGCAACGCTTGTCACATCTTGACCCTTCGAAATTGTGTTAACAAAAAGTTCCTTCAGATAATTGTCTGTATAAATGTCAGTTCTAGACATTTATTAGAAAATCTATGGAATAGCAACATAAGCTAAACAAACACAAGAAAATAATAGAAGTAGTTGACCATAATGACACAATTCTTTAACCTTGTTAGGGCCCAAAGAAAGAGCTCAGTTTACTCTTGTGAGGTTAGCCGCTGTCTCTTCCCTATACTTTTTGTCCCCTAGTGTCCCTTTTTTCCATTATCCATTTTTATTATTTTCATTTTTTCCTTTCCCTCAAACTTGTACTTTTTTATGTATTTGCTTGTGTACTTGCTCTCTAGAGGTTGATATTACATTTGGGTCAATGACTTTAGTATCCATAATACATCATCTTCTCCTTCCTGTCCTTGCCATCCTTTTCTCTTCTTTTTCCAAGGTTTACCATTGCCTAGGATATTTTAGTTGCAATGTGCTCACTGCTCTACTTCAATTACGTTGACTGCATATGTCTGGTATATTTCTGTTTACTGTGCAATTTTTGTCTAAGAGTGCACTATATGGCTATGTGTCCCTTTTGACCTCTAGCTTGGCTTAAGTAGAGCAGTGCCCTTTATTTAAACAGTTCTGTCTCAGTGAATGCTCACAAGTCATGAGTGATAAATGATGAGCCTTTCTCTAAATGTAAACTGTACCTGCATGTTTTTGGTAGGATTATGGTTAATGCAGAAGTTCAAGCTATATTGCTGATTCTATACTTTACTTTGCAACAGTTAAGAGCAAAATCATTCCACAAACTAATAGTACTTGCTGTGCTGTGATATATCTTACTACAGAAGAATGTTTATTCATATATTCTCTCCCCTTTTGCCTATATGATTTACCATTCATTCTCAATTCACTGGTGAAATCTGTCTTCAAAGAAGAGAAAGATTATTAAGCTCAATGAGAGATGAGACTACAGGCAGCCAACAGGAGTCTACGAGAGAAGGAGAAAAGGATGCAGTTTTAGAGAAACGTTGGCAGGAATATATACAAAGACACCAATGCTTATGCCTCTAGCACATTTTCTATCTCACTCCCCTGCTGGATTCACAACTATACTGCTCAGTAAGTGCTGCTGTATAATGCTGATGTTACTTCTTAGTGTATGTCTGAGAGATAGGGGAGCAGAATCACTTCTTCTCTGTGTGCAGAGTATGGGAGACATGTTCGCAGCTAATCTCTCCCACTAGCTCAGAGAGAGAGAGAGAGAGAGAGAGAGCTAACAATTAGAGATGGAGTGTGCAGAGAGGAATACTGGTGAAAAATGCAGAATGCAAGTCATATATTGGCCAGCTATAGTGTATATTCTCATGCATACATACATCAGAGCTAATCTTGAAAAGGTACCTGAAATGACAGTTATAGTTATGTCTTTTTAGAGAAAGTCTTGGCATGGCACCCTACATAACATTGTACTTCGCTGCTCACACAAATGAGCTATGCAGCCTTTGCTGATGGACATGGATAAACACGACACAGTAAAGTTTCTTAAATCATTGCTATTAGATCACAATGTCACTGTAGTTACCAATATGATCTGGTTTAATATTCATCATGCATTTATTGCAGATTGCTTGGTTTTGCTGTCTCTTTAAATTTGGACATTTATTTCTAGTAATTTTTCCTCTATTGCTTGAAATTTTTTTTTACAGTTATATTTAAAATATATATATATAGACGTTAGCTTTACTTTGTACTGGAAGCTCACTGTGGTTCTGTGGTTTGCTATGCATGCTTCTTTATCTACTAATAACATACAGCATAAGCCATAATTTCCAAACCCAAAAAAATGCTCCTAATGTTCTCAAAAAATAGACAAAGAGCTTTGCCAAAAGTGGCACAATTTATTATTAAAAATGACAGACTTCCTTTTCAGCTTTGCAAAGTAATGTGCTTTGCATAAAACATATCACAGCTACATCTTATTGTTATTTATTTATAAATCATCATCATTTGCCGCAGTGATGCACAGTCAGAAATACTTAGTTTGCATTATAACAAGGACATCATTTCAACATTTACACAGAATGGAAATAATGAATGAAGCTCCTGACCAATGAACTTGCAATCAAATTAAGGCTAACCTAGCATGCAGTGCAAGCCAAGTGTTCTCTGGTCACTGCTACGGACTTTAAGGAATGGCCAAATTTCATTTTTGCATTTTAATTTTTTCTTCCATACCTTCCAATAGACATAGTGCATGCTTTATTATAGACCAGCAGTATACAACGGTCTATGATAACGCCATGCTCTGCCAGAGGCTGCACTTAATTTATGATGAGGTATACACCTTGTCATAAATTAGGCGCAGCCTTTGGCAGACCATGTGTCTGAACTGAGATTTTAGTCCTAGATTTCAGTCTTATATGCCCAACAACTGACGTAAAAGAAAATAAATGTGGCAGGGCCATTGTCCCCATTGGCCAATGTGAGGTGAAATTTAATAAAAATGCAATTTATACAAATTTTTCTACTGTTTAAAAGAAAAAAAAATTACAAAAAATAAAAATTTGCTTTGCATTGCCATATTCTAACATCTTTTTGTTATCTGTTTGTGTAAGGACTTGCAATGATAAATATTTATAGATATAGATCTAAAAATATAGATTTAATAATTTTGTATGTGGTGACACTAGTTATGTATATTGTTTACTGTTTATTTTTATAAGTAAAATTGGGGAAGGGGAGTGATTAGAATTTCTAATATTTTTGTGTTTTTTATTTCTTTAGTTTAAACTTTTTTTTTAACTTTCATTTTAAGCCCCCTTTGGTCATTATGACTGGATTTCAGCTGTATTAAACAGCTGCATATGGAGTGGGCATAGCTAGTGAGCCTACTCCATACTTCCCCTACGCACAAATGGCATAATTTCAGGTTAAGCCATTAAATGGGCTGTGCATCCTGTTGATATTGATGATAACCTATGCTCAGGATAGATGTTCAATATCTGATCAGAGGGGGTACGACACCCAGCAGCCTCTTCATAACCCTATTATTTGTCTCCCCTGTTGCGGCGGCATAGTGTAACTACAAGTACTCACTGTATTCAAGTGAATGGAGTGAGTTAGTGATGAGATGAGCAATATACATGATTCCCGATCCCTTGCTCTGTACATGTATAAAATGTATTGCCTCTGATGAGGCTATGTCATATGGCTTCCAGTAATGCAAGACTTTATTTGTCTCATTCATGCACCATTACTGTAAGTAGTGCCTCATGCATTAATGCATTATATCACAAATCTGAACCCAGGTTCGTTAATGACCGTTGTGCATGCCATGAACTCAGATACATAAAATTATGCGCCACTACTTACAGTAACAGCATATGCACGTATTTTTGTATTTGAAGAGACCCTGACATACCCATACAGTGGAAACCCTCAAAAAGTGACCCCATTTTGGAAACTACACCCCTCAAAGAAACACTTGGCTGTGAAAATGAAAAGTTTCATTTCTTCCAATAAAATGTTTCTTTAGCCCAAAATTTTTCATTTTCACAAGGGGCAACAGGAGAATAAGCACCTATAATTTGTTACCCATTTTCTCCTGAATACGGCAACATCCCATATGTGGTAGTCAACTGCTGTATGGGCACATGGCAGGACTCAAAAGGGAAGGAGCACCATATATATTGCAGCCTTTGGGAGTTTTATTGTGTTCCTATAGGAACTATTACTGTGAAAGCCTCGGATTCATCAAAGAGATAAGGGCTACCACAAAGGAAGAACAGCTTCCTTGATCACCACGTGAGGAGCTGTGTAGGCCCCTCTGAGTGGGCACCATTTTTAAAGACCGGACTTCCGCTGTACATGTACGGCATAAGAAGGTTAAAGAAAAGCATTCAAACTAGTATATTGGCAAAATATAATCTCCCAATGGTTTGTTGTTTTAGCTCCTCCATCAGTACTTCTGAATTACTGCTCTTTATTTGTTCATAGCACTGTTGTAGTGAAATGAGAATCAACTACTATTGATGGCTTTCTTATTTATCTTTTCACCTTTCTTTTAATAATGAGCAGAACTCGAACCTGTCTTCTTGACCTGTATCTGTCTATTAATGTTTATGTATTATGGCAATGAAACTGTAAGAAAGGCATATTGGTGTCATTAGGATGGACTGTCTCACATAGGGAAAACTGGGTGAGAGAGAAAAGTCTGGGAAAATAGAGTTTTCTCTCTGTTCTATAGGCAACTGGGTTGATAATGAGCTATGGTAAATGTTGGCTGAGCTCTAAGGGTATGGTCACACGTTCAGGTTTCCTGATGCAGTTTTGGATGCCAAAACCAGGAGATAAAGGGGTTCTCTGGCCATATATATTGATGACCTATCCTCAGGAGATCTGGTCGGCAGGGGTCTCGGATGTCGGACCATGTGAGCACCGCTTCCTGTTCATTACGTTGCACTTCGTCTCGGAAGTGCAGTGTAATGAAGAGTACTCACTCCATTATTGTAATTACACTACGCTACCACTCCACAGGAGATGATGCATAGAGTAATAACGAGAAAGCAGCACTTGCATTGAGTGCCATCTCCTTTTCAAACAGCTGATCAGCGGGGGTGCCGGTTGTCAGACCCCCGCCGATCAGATATCAATGACTTACCCTCAGAATAGGTCATCAATATATATGGCCAGCCAATCTCTTTAATTAAAAAAAGAGAAGTCATTAGTGTTCATCGAGCATGCTCGGCTGAACACCAGTTCGGCTCGAGCATCGCGATGCACATCTCGGTGTTCACCCGAATACCGCGTGTGCTCGAGCACGATGCTGGAGTCTCCTCCCCACATGTTTGTTGGCTGTTACACAGCCAATAAACGTGCAGATAAGTACTGCCACTCATTGTAATGCCGTAGCCATGCTGGTTACTGGCATTTCAGTGATTGGTTGGTCGGAACGCGTAATCTATAAAGCACCCGATGACACGTGGTTCGGCTCAGTGTTAGTCAGGGATAGCTGTGCTGTAGAAAGGCAGAGAGTGTAGGGAATTGATTCCACTGAACTTTATTTTTTTGTTAGGCAGGTTTGGTGTTAGAGACCCAAAAGTCCTTTTAAGGACTACTGTATTGTTGTTTCTTTCAGCAATATATATTTTTAGCGCAACTTGCGCTAAATTGCGTGCAATTGTAGAGACCCAAAAGTCCTTTTAAGGACTATTGTTGTGTCTGGCAGCAATATATATTTTTAGCGCAACTTGCGCTAAATTGCGTGCAATTGTATAGACCCAAAAGTCCTTTTAAGGACTATTGTTGTTTCTTTCAGCAATATATATTTTTAGCGCAACCTGCGCTAAATTACGTGCAATTGTTTGGCCGCTGCATTACCGCCGCGACATTACCTGCGCTACATCTCCAGTATAGCGTTGGCACATCCGAAATATCAGTGACATTCAGTGTAATTTTTTCGCCGCTGGTGGCAGCGACATTATCTGCGCTACATCTCCAGTATAACGTAAGTGCATCTGAAATATCAGTGACATTCAGTGTAATTATTTCGCTGCTGGTGGCAGCGACATTACCTGCTCTACATCTCCAGTATAACGTAAGTGCATCCAAAATATCAGTGACATTCAGTGTAATTTATTTGCTGCTGATGGCAGCGACATTACATGTGCTACATCTCCTATATAACGTTTGCCCATCTGTACACATCAGCCGTTAACCCGATGTACAGTCGTGGCCAAAAGTTTTGAGAATGACACAAATATTATTTTTCACAAAGTTTGCTGCTAAACTGCTTTTAGATCTTTGCTTCAGTTGTTTCTGTGATGTAGTGAAATATAATTACACGCACTTCATACGTTTCAAAGGCTTTTATCGACAATTACATGACATTTATGCAAAGAGTCAGTATTTGCAGTGTTGGTCCTTCTTTTTCAGGACCTCTGCAATTCGACTGGTCATGCTCTCAATCAACTTCTGGACCAATTCCTGACTGATAGCAACCCATTCTTTCATAATCACTTCTTGGAGTTTGTCAGAATTAGTGGGTTTTTGTTTGTCCACCCGGCTCTTGAGGATTGACCACAAGTTCTCAATGGGATTAATATCTGGGGAGTTTCCAGGCCATG
Organism: Bufo bufo; assembly: GCF_905171765.1. Classification (NCBI taxonomy): domain Eukaryota; kingdom Metazoa; phylum Chordata; class Amphibia; order Anura; family Bufonidae; genus Bufo; species Bufo bufo. Next base: position 195,095,145 of record NC_053392.1, on the reverse strand, counting down.
AACCCAAAATGTCAACATTTTGGTCCCCGAGCCACTTAGTTATAACTTTTGCCTTATGGCACGGTGCTCAATCGTGCTGGAAAATGCATTGTTCTTCACCAAACTGTTGTTGGATTGTTGGAAGAAGTTGCTGTTGGAGGGTGTTTTGGTACCATTCTTTATTCAAGGCTGTGTTTTTGGGCAAAATTGTGAGTGAGCCCACTCCCTTGGATGAGAAGCAACCCCACACATAAATGGTTTCAGGATGCTTTACTGTTGGCATGACACAGGACTGATGGTAGCGCTCACCTTTTCTTCTCCGGACAAGCCTTTTTCCAGATGCCCCAAACAATCGGAAAGAGGCTTCATCAGAGAATATGACTTTGCCCCAGTACTCAGCAGTCCATTCACCATACTTTCTGCAGAAGATCAATCTGTCCCTGATGTTTTTTTTTGGAGAGAAGTGTCTTCTTTGCTGCCCTTCTTGACACCAGGCCATCTTCCAAAACTCTTCGCCTCACTGTGCGTGCAGATGCGCTCACACCTGCCTGCTGCCATTCCTGAGCAAGCTCTGCACTGGTGGCACTCCGATCCCGCAGCTGAATCCTCTTTAGGAGACGATCCTGGCGCTTGCTGGACTTTCTTGAACGCCCTGAAGCCTTCTTAACAAGAATTGAACCTCTTTCCTTGAAGTTCTTGATGATCCTATAAATTGTTGATTGAGGTGCAATCTTAGTAGCCACAATATCCTTGCCTGTGAAGCCATTTTTATACAACGCAATGATGGCTGCACGCGTTTCTTTGCAGGTCACCATGGTTAACAATGGAAGAACAATGATTTCAAGCATCACCGTCCTTTTAACATGTCAAGTCTGCCATTTTAACCCAATCAGCCTGACATAATGATCTCCAGCCTTGTGCTCGTCAACATTCTCACCTGAGTTAACAAGACGATTACTGAAATGATCTCAGCAGGTCCTTTAATGACAGCAATGAAATGCAGTGGAAAGTTTTTTGGGGGATTAAGTTAATTTTCATGGCAAAGAAGGACTATGCAATTCATCTGATCACTCTTCATAACATTCTGGAGTATATGCAAATTGCTATTATAAAAACTTAAGCAGCAACTTTTCCAATTTCCAATATTTATCTACTTCTCAAAACTTTTGGCCACGACTGTAGTCGAACACTTGTCGGTCTAGGCGTTCCCTGAGGCTTGATCCGGAGGGCGGCTGTCGATGAGTTGGATGCAAGAATGATCTCATAGCCAAAGTGACCAACACATCTTTAAACCGCCCTCTTTTTGCATGCGCTGTTGGTAACCGCAAATGTTTCTCTGTGAGTGGAAATTCCTCTGCCAGCGCCCGCAAAAGCAGAATGCAGCATTTCTCGAAGCAAGGCCTGAAAGTGCTGCATTCTGACAGCTCTCTGTGATGCTAGTAACATGTCTGCCATTTTGTGTTTGTACCGGGGGTCTAAGTACGTTGCCACCCAGTACTGGTCCTTGCCCTTTATGCTTTTTATACAAGGGTCCCTCTTCAAACACTGGAGCATAAAGGCCCCCATTTGCACTAAACTGGAAGCGGTGGAGTTTCCTGGCTCCTGCTCATCGTCCAGGATAATGTCGTCCTCGGTCTCCTCCCCCCAGCCACGGACAACACCAGGGATCCCAGAAAAGTTTAAAGCATGCTCTTCTTGCTCCAACTCTGCCCTGGAACCATCCTCATCTGACTCCTCTTCAGACTCCTGTTGACTTGTCTCAGATGGAGTAGCCCCCCTGGGAACTCATCCAGCATTGTGACTTCCGCATCTTCCTGCTCCTGCTCCTCGACGGCTTGATCAATTACACGACGCAATGCACACTTCAGAAAAAAGGCGTAAGGTACGATGTCACTGATGGCGCCCTGGCTGTGACTGACCAGTTTGGTGATCTCATCAAATGGCCTCAGAAGTCTGCATGCGTCGCGCATGAGCTGCCACTGGTGCGGTGAAAAAAACAAACACCTCCCCAGAACCTGTCCTGCTGCAGAGTTCATACAGGTATTCGTTAACTGCATGTTTCTGCTGGAGCAGCCTATCAAGTATATACAAGGTGGAGTTCCAGCGCGTTGGGCAGTCACAAATCAGACGTCTGACGGGCAGGTGGTGTCGACACTGAACGTCAGCAAGGCAAGCCATGGCCGTGTAAGATCTTCTAAAATGGCCAGAGATTTTCCTGGCCTGCCGCAAGACCTCCTGGACCCTGGGGTATTTGGCAACGAATCGCTGCACGACTAAGTTCAGGACGTGTGCCATGCACGACACATGTGTCATTTTGCTCTGTTTCAGCGCGCTCAGCAGATTGGCACCATTGTCGCACACCACTTTACCAACTCTCAAATTGAGCAGGGTTAGCCACTGATCAGCCTGTGACCGCAGAGCTGAAAGCAGTGCAGGACCGGTGTAGTTCTTGGCTTACAGGCACAACAGCCGCAGCACAGCATGGCAAAGTCTCACCTGGCATGTCAAATAGGTTCTTGGGAGCTTGGGGGGTGCAGCGGAAGAGGAGGTAGCAGTGGGAAAAGAGGAGTCAGCCGAGGAGGAGATGGAGGATGGAGTAGGAGGAGGAGAAGAAGAGGCAGGCCTTCATGCAATCCGTGGCGGCAACACCAAACCCACATGGTGCCATGAGTTGCATGCTTGACGGCCGTCAGAAGGTTCACCCAGTGGGCAGTAAAAGTTATGTACCTTCCTGCCCGTGTTTGCTAGACCACGTGTCTGTGGTCAGATGTATCTTGGCACTGACACTCTTTGCCAGAGATACATTCACTTGCCGCTGAACGTGGCCATATAGCTCCGGGATGCCCTTCTGGGAGAAATATTTCCTTCCGGGGACCTTCCATTGTGGTGTGCCAATGACCACAAATTTTCTAAAGGCCTCCGAGTCCACCAGTTTATATGGCAGTAGTTGGTGGGCTAGCAGTTCCGACAAGCCAGCGGTCAGCTGTTGGGCAAGAGGGTTATCCGGCATCATCATCTTTTTACGTTCGAACATTTGGGCCACGGAAGCCTGCCTTTTGCCAGATGAATAGCGACAACGGCACGGTGGAAGGTGGAGTACAAATGGGAGGAGAGAGGAGAAGAAGAAGGAGAAGATGCAGGATGTGGAGCGCCTGGAGTGAGGCTTTGTAGGTCCTGACGGTGTTGCTCCCACTGGGCTCGGTGACGGGAGGCCATGTGCCTTCTTAAGGCGGTCGTCCCTAGTTGGGCTTACCGCGACTTATGTGTTGACAGCACAGGCTGCAGATAGCAACACTATTGTCAGCAGCGGACACGTTACAAAAAGCCCACACTGCAAAGCCATGTGCCGGTGTCCTGGGAGCGCCAGATGTGACCGTGCATGCTGGATGGCTCGTTCCAGATACATTAGCAGTCTGATTTTTGCCTCCTGTGCACTGTAAGTTATGCCTGCTTCTCCTCCTTCCCCTCCCTATCTGCTGCTTTGTCTCTCTCTCTGAACTCCCCTCCTCTTCCTCTCTTGTGGGCACCCACGTGACGTCCATCGACACGTCATCATTATCACCTTCACCACCACTGACATTAGAGATCTCGGAGTAGGCAGCAACAGCGGGGACCACCCTCCTTGGGCTGATCTGGGTACTGTCGTCAGACCGCTGGGTGGCGGCCATTGCTACCTCCTCTTCCTCATCCGATGCCAAGAATGGCTGCGCATCGGTAAGTTATGGGAATGGATGGGAAAATAATTCCTCTGACTCGAGTGGAGGGGCTATGGTGGTGGTGTCTTTGGGGGTGCACACAGCAGAGAGCGAAGAGGGTGTAGATAGAGAGGATGAGGAGGGTGCAGAAGCGGAAGGCTGAGTGAGCCACTTAACCAAGTCTGGTGCTTCCTTTGACGTCATCGCATGCACCTTCTGCAGCTTCCCACTTTGGCTCCGGCCTGGTGCACCTGCCCAACCCTTACCACCCCTGAGGAATGGCCTGCCTCTTCCTCTGCCTGTCATTTTCAAAATGACCCTGTGACAAAAGTCCCTATAGAAGATCAGTATTTGTGAAAGAAGATATATCACACCCCTGCCTCAATCAGTTTTTTTGGGGGGCAACTGGTATATCACACCAGTAGAAATTATTTGTTCCAATAGCATTTGTCACTTTGCGTAGCTGCAGTATCGCAGAATAAATGCACACAACTGCTGCACAATACAAATGCACTATAATATACTTTCTATGTTAGAAAGTATATTATAAGTATATCACACCCCTCAGTAAGTCACACCTATCGATAGCACACCTATACCAGTCCTTAAAAATACTTTTGTGGCCTTATTAGCCAGCGTTTGGTGTCCCTAACAGTCTGTCCCAGCTCCACACAGCAACCTCTCCCTACATTGGCAAAAGACTGAATATAAAACGGTGGCCAGATCGGGTTTATTTATAAGGTAGGAGGTATGGCCATGTGCTGAAATGTCTAAATTGGCTGTCCTGTACCACCTGATGGATGTGTCATGAATCAAAGTTCTTCACAATGTAAAAGAATATGTCGCCGGCGGACATCGCCATATGTTCGCCCGTTCGGCGAACGAGCAAAGTTCGCTGTGAAACGACCGCCGGGCGAACCACAAGGCCATCTCTATCAGTGACATTCAGTGTCATTTTTTCGCTGCTGCTAGCAGTGACATTACCTGTGCTACATCTCCTGTATAACGTTTGCCCATCCTAAATATCAGTGACATTCAGTGTATTTTTTCTCTGCTGGTGGCAGCGACATTACCTGTGCTACATCTCCTGTATAACGTTTGCCCATCCTAAATATCAGTGACATTCAGTGTAATTTTTTCTCTGCTGGTAGCAGAGAGATTACCTGGGCTACATCTCCTGTATAACGTGAGCGCATCCTAAATATCATTGACATGCAGTCAAATTTTTTCGCTGCTGGTGGCAGCGACATTACCTGTGCTACATCTCCAGTTTTACATTAGCGCATTCGAAATATCAGTGGCATTTAGTGTAATTTTTTCGCCGCTGGTGACAGCGACATAACCTGCACTACATCTCCAGCATAATGTTAGCGCATCCTAAATATCAGTGACATTCAGTGTAATTTTTTCGCCGCTGGTGACAGCGACATTACCTGTGCTGCATCTCCAGTATAACGTTTGCCCATCCTAAATATCAGTGACATTCAGTCTAATTTATTTGCGCATACACTTACAAAACCTGCGCTACTGTACGTGTGACATACTTGCAAGGAAGTGGCCGTGCTGCTGATGGTGCACGCAGAGGCAATGGCCCTTTGCGCGGTGAAACTGTGCTTGCTGACAGAGCATAAGAAACACACTTGTCCACGATACCTAGCTTCATGTCCCAGTTGGCAGGGTGGCGCAGGACACCACTTTCGACGTCACACCAGTGCGACCAGGTGATCGGTTGGATTGCAGCAGATAGTGCGTCCAGTCGGTTAAGCACCACCCTGTCTTCCACAAAGTCCAGTCTCAGTAGCCAAGAGTCTGGTCAACAGAATCCTCACCCTGATCCTCCTTCCTCTCACCCTGGAGAGTCTTGGCAAACAGGTGATCCCACACTCGGATATTCCAAGGAACTCTTTTCAGCACTATTCGTTGATTTAGCCCTCTCGCCAAGGCCGCTTGAAGAGGCCCATGAGGAGTTCTTGTACCCTAATTCCCGAACTCTTGAGCAGTCAGAAAAAAATGACGGTGGGGAATGGCAATTAGTGTTTCACAAGGTGGATGATGATGATGAGACATAGTTGCCAATAAGTCAACCGCAATTAGTGTCTCAAGAGGTTCAGGCACAATTGTCGATAAGTGAGGTTCTTGTTAGGTCAACAAGTCAGGAGGATGACCAGAGTGAGGAAGCGGAAGAGGAGGTGGTGGACAATGAAATCACTGAACCAACCTGGGAAAGTAGCAAGCCAAGCGAGCACAGCAGTACAGAGGGGGAGGGATCCGCAGCACCGCAACAGGCTGGAAGAGGCAGTGGGGTGGTCAAAGGGAGAAGGCGGGCCACACCAAACAGGCCCGCAACTGTTCCCCAGAGCACCCCCTTGCGCCAATCTCCCTTGCCAAGGGGTAGGTGTTCCGCAGTCTGGCGCTTTTTTGAGGAAGCTACGGATGATAAGAAAATTGTCATTTGCAACCTGTGCAACCAAAACGAGCAGGAACGTGAACACTGGCAACCTCACCACCGCCAGCATGAATTGCCACATGGCATCAAAGCACCCTAATAGGTGGGCTGAATGCCTGGGTCCACAATCAGTGTCTGTGGATCACACCACTGCCTGCTCTTCCTCTGTGTTACGTGCTGGCCGATCTCCTGTCCAAGACGCAGGCCTGGATGCCTACTGCCCTGCCCCTTCGCAAGCACCATAAGCTAGCACATACACTTCTGTGTCCCAGCACAGCGTACAGATGTCCACACCCCAGGCCTTGGAACGAAAGCGCAAATACCCAGCCACCCACCCACAGGCCATAGCACTAAATGCGCACCTTTTCAAATTACTGGCCCTGGAAATGTTGCTATTTAGGCTTGTGGACACAAAGGCTTTCCGCAGCCTGATGGCAGTGGCCGTCCCTCGTTACTCAGTCCCCAGCCGCCACTATTTTGCCCGATGTGCCGTCCCTGCTTTACACCAGCATGTGTACCGTAACATTACCCGTGCCATGACCAACGCAGTTATTGGGAAGGTCCACTTAACGACTGACACATGGACAAGTGCTTGTGGCCATGGATACTATATTTCCCTGACGCACACTGGGTGAACGTTATGGAGGCTGGAAGCAAGTTGTACCCTGGGATGGCACAGGTGCTATCGACGGATTGTGGGCCCTACTTCCATCAGGATTTCCGCCACCACCTATATTAGAGGCTGCAACCCCCCCTTCTCCTCCTCCCCCTCCACTTCAACCTCTGAATTGTCATCTTGCAGCACCAGTGTCACGAGGGTGTCGAGGACCACGCCTGACTCCGTTATACCCGAGGTCAGGAAGTCGCAGCGGTTGGCTGCACGCTCTATTTAAGATAGGGCTGTTTTCCTTATGGTAGCTTTCTGGGTTTGCTTAGCAAACCCTTTTGGCTCACTCAGGGATCCGTAGCTCCTTCTCCTCAGCTGTTCCTTGTCCAGCACTCCCAGACCTCCTTATATTTCTGTCTCACACTTCTCTGGTTGCCAGAGATAGAGCTTCCTGCCTGGACATCTATTCTGACCTTCTGGAGCTGTGTTGCTGCGTTCGCTGGTAGTTGGTCCAGTACGCTACCCTCCAGATCCCTGTTGGACCTTTTTGGTTTATTGTGGTCGCCCACCTGGGTGTATGTGTTTGTATGTTTTGTCTGTCCTCTCCCTGGTGTTTCCCTCTTAGTGATAGTGGTGTGGACTAGCGATCCCACCGGCCTGTTCACTATCCAGGGCTCATATTAGGGAAAGCCAGGGTTTAGGCACGTGATCGCCGCACGGGTGAGGAACCCGTCTAGGGACGTCAGGGCAGTCAGGTGCCAGCCGCAAGGTGAGTTAGGGGTCACCACCTTTCCCTCTCCCTTGGGCAGGGCTTTCCCTGTTTTCCTCCCTGTGCGTGACGTCGGTCATTACATTATCTCTGGCCATTATTTTGTGTAGGTAAAAAAAAAATAAAAAAAATAAAAAAAAATATTCTTTTTACCTACTTAGAATCCAGTATGGATCAAATTGCTGCTCTGTCCAAACAATTTCATGGCCTGTCTTTGGAGGTGGTAGGATTGAAGGCGTCGGTCCTCCAGCAACAGCAGCAATTACAACTGACTGCAAGCCCAGCGGTTGCTACTGGTAACCAGGTTGTTGCGGAACCCAAGGTCCCTCTCCCTGACAGATTTTCTGGGGGAAGGGACAAGTTTTTGACATTCCGTGAGGCCTGTAAGTTATATTTTAAACTGCGCCCTTACTCCTCTGGTAATGAAGATCAGCGGGTGGGGGTTGTTATTTCCCTGCTGCAGGGGGATCCGCAGTCCTGGGCGTTCTCTTTACCTACTGATTCCCAGGCTCTTCGGTCAGTGGATGAGTTTTTCGGGGCCTTGGGTCTCATATATGATGACCCTGACCGAGTCGCCCTGGCTGAATCAAGATTACGGAGACTCTTACAAGGAGAGCGGCCGGTAGAGGAGTATTGCTCTGAATTCCGTAGGTGGGCTACGGATACCCAATGGAACGACCCGGCTCTCAGGAGTCAGTTCTGCTCTGGGTTATCCGAAAGGGTTAAGGATGCGCTTGCATTATATGAGACCCCCTTTTCCCTTGATGCGGTTATGTCCCTTTCTATCCGAATAGATAGACGCCTTAGGGTCAGGTTGAAAAAACCGGAGCAATTGGTAACCCCTCCCAAGCAGCAGTTAGTCTGTACGGACTTAGACGAGCCTATGCAGCTAGGAGGAACTACTCGTCAGGTCCGTCCTCCTGAGGCTCGCCGTAGGCGTGGGGTTTGTTTTTTTTGTGGGGAGAGGGGTCATTTCATTAATGTCTGTCCTTCTTTCCTCAGAAACAAAAGACCGTCGGAAAAACTACTAACCCCAGGCTGTGTGGAGGATGTCAGCCGGGGGGTATACGTTTCCTCCATACGTACATCGCAATTTGTGTTGCCAGCGGTTATTATTTTTGGTGATAAGACGGAGACTATTTCTTTCTTTCTAGACAGTGGAGCAGGGGTAAATTTGATAGATGCCCATTTTGCCCGCACTTTGGGTTTGTCTCTCTGTACTTTACAGAGACCCATTCCCATATTCGCTATTGATTCTGCTCCCCTGTCTCAGAGAAACCTCACGCACATTGTTCATAATTTACACCTTCGGGTAGGGGACCACCATAACGAGATGCTTTCAGGTTATGTTCTTTAGGGGCTTCCCACTCCGGTAGTGCTGGGTCTTCCCTGGTTGGTAGCGCACAATCCAGTGGTGGATTGGCAGGCCAGGGAGATATTGGAGTGGAGTGAGCAGTGCAGAGAAAATTGCTTAAGTAGCAATTGCTTAGTCGCCTCCATAACTACCCTACCTACATTTATTTCGGACTTTGAGGATGTTTTTTCTGAAAAGGGTTGTCAGAAGTTACCACCTCATCGTCCTTATGATTGCCCGGTTAACCTTATTCCCGGCGCAAAATTACCCAAGACCAGGTTATATAATCTTTCGGGTCCAGAGAGACAAGCCATGAAAGATTATATCTCCGAGAGCTTGGCTAAGGGACACATCAGACCCTCTTCTTCACCCGTGGCTGCAGGGTTTTTCTTCGTTAAAAAGAAAGATGGGGGCCTGCGTCCTTGCTTAGATTTTCGCGAATTAAATCAGATAACCATCCGAGATCCATACCCTCTTCCTCTCATTCCTGACCTGTTTAATCAGATTGCGGGTGCTAGGTGGTTCTCCAAACTTGATCTTAGGGGTGCCTACAATCTGATTCGTATTAAGGAGGGGGATGAGTGGAAGACAGCGTTTAACACCCCTGAGGGGCATTATGAAAATCTAGTTATGCCTTTCGGTCTGACCAATGCTCCTGCCGTCTTTCAACATTTCGTTAATGACATTTTTAGTCATCTAATCGGCAGGTTTGTGGTAATATACCGAGATGATATTTTAATTTATTCGTCTGATCTGAAAACACATGAGGTGCATGTCAGACAAGTACTGCAGGTCCTACAGACGAATGAATTATATGCTAAAATTGAAAAATGTGTCTTCGCCGTTCAGGAGATACAATTCCTGGGTTATTTTTTATCTGCGTCAGGTTTCCGTATGGATCCTAGGAAGGTCCAGGCAATTTTAGATTGGGATCTTCCTGAGAACCTTAAAGCACTACAACGGTTCTTGGGCTTTGCGAATTTCTATAGGAAATTCATTAAAAATTATTCACTTATTGTAAAACCGCTTACTGACATGACTAGGAAGGGGACTGATTTTTCTAAATGGTCTGACGCCGCTAAAGTTGCTTTTTCCTCTCTAAAAGAGAGGTGTACCTCAGCACCTGTACTGGTCCAACCTGATGTCTCTCAGCCTTTTATTGTTGAAGTCGATGCGTCAGAGGTGGGAGTGGGGGCGGTGCTGTCTCAGGGTCCGTCTCCTGGCAAATGGCGTCCTTGTGCTTTCTTTTCTAAAAAACTATCTGCAGCAGAAAAGAACTACGATATTGGCAATAGGGAACTATTAGCTATTAAACTTGCGTTTGAGGAGTGGCGTCATTTCTTAGAGGGGGCAGTCCACCCCGTCACTGTGATTACGGACCACAAAAATCTTCTGTACCTCGAATCAGCTAAGCGTCTCACCCCTAGACAGACTAGGTGGTCACTATTTTTTACCAGGTTTAACTTTGTGATTACCTATCGTCCTGGGCCAAAGAACACCAAGGCTGATGCACTATCTCGTTGTTTTCCTGGAGGGGGTAATGTGAGTGATCCGGTACCCATTCTTCAAAGAGGAGTGGTTGTTTCTGCGGTACACTCTGTTTTGGAGGGGAAGGTGTTAGAGGCCCAGGGGGATGCCCCGGTCTCTTGCCCCTCAGAGAAATTGTTTGTACCGTTGAACTTACGTTTCGAATTATTAAAGGAACATCATAATTCGACACTTGCTGGGCACCCGGGTAGTAAAGCAACCTTGGAACTATTGTCTCGTCGTTTTTGGTGGCCAAGGTTGCGTCAGGATGTATTGGATTTTGTGTCTTCTTGTTCTACCTGTGCGCGCGCAAAAGTTTCACATACACGTCCTGCAGGGTCTCTGTTACCACTCGTCATTCCCAATAGACCGTGGACACATCTGTCAATGGATTTTATCACTGACTTACCTTTGTCTGCGGGTAAAACAGTTATTTTGGTAGTAGTGGACAGGTTTAGCAAAATGGTACACTTCATTGCGTTACCCGCACTACCTAATGCTAAGACTCTTGCTCAGGTATTCGTCAGTGAAATCGTGAAGCTTCACGGGGTCCCCTCCGATGCTTTTTGTTCCCGTTTGGGGGTACACTTGTCCTTTTCCTCTGCTTTCCATCCTCAGTCGAATGGACAGACTGAGCGTACCAACCAAAACCTTGAGACATATCTAAGATGTTTTGTGTCTGAAAACCAAGAGTTGTGGTCATCATATTTACCGTTAGCTGAGTTTGCCATAAATAATCGTCGTCAGGAATCCACTGGCAAGTCACCATTTCTTGGTGCATATGGTTTTCATCCCCAATTCTGTACTTTCAAAGAGGGGGGGTCTTCTGGGGTTCCCGAAGAGGAACGGTTTTCGTCATCTCTTTCATCGGTATGGCAGAAGGTGCAAGCTAACTTGAAAAATATGGGAGGTAAATACAAATGCATGGCTGATAAGAGACGGTCGCCAGGTCCGGACCTAGGAGTGAATGACTATGTGTGGTTGTCTACTAGGAATATTAAATTGAAGGTTCCCTCTTGGAAACTGGGTCCTAGGTTTATTGGCCCTTACAAAATTGTAGCCATCATCAACCCCGTGGCTTTTCGCCTGGAGTTACCTCAGACTTTTAAAATTCATAATGTTTTTCATAAGTCGTTACTCAAAAAATATGTTCCACCTCTAGAACCATCACCACTGCCACCCCCTCCTGTTGTCGTGGATGGTAACCTAGAATTTCAGATATCCAAAATTGTTAATTCTCGTCGGGTCCGCCGCTCTCTTCAATATCTGGTGCATTGGAGAGGTTACGGTCCCGAGGAAAGAATGTGGGTTCCTGCGTCTGAGGTAAACGCCGATAGGTTAGTTCGGGTTTTTCATGCCTCTCATCCTGAGAGACCTGGTCCTGAGTGTCCGGAGGCCCCTCGTAGAGAGGGGGGTACTGTCACGAGGGTGTCGAGGACCACGCCTGACTCCGTTATACCTGGGGTCAGGAAGTCGCAGCGGTTGGCTGCGCGCTCTATTTAAGATAGGGCTGTTTTCCTTATGGTAGCTTTCTGGGTTTGCTTAGCAAACCCTTTTGGCTCACTCAGGGATCCGTAGCTCCTTCTCCTCAGCTGTTCCTTGTCCAGCACTCCCAGACCTCCTTATATTTCTCTCTCACACTTCTCTGGTTGCCAGAGATAGAGCTTCCTGCCTGGACATCTATTCTGACCTTCTGGAGCTGTGTTGCTGCGTTCGCTGGTAGTTGGTCCAGTACGCTACCCTCCAGATCCCTGTTGGACCTTTTTGGTTTATTGTGGTCGCCCACCTGGGTGTATGTGTTTGTATGTTTTGTCTGTCCTCTCCCTGGTGTTTCCCTCTTAGTGATAGTGGTGTGGACTAGCGATCCCACCGGCCTGTTCACTATCCAGGGCTCATATTAGGGAAAGCCAGGGTTTAGGCACGTGATCGCCGCACGGGTGAGGAACCCGTCTAGGGACGTCAGGGCAGTCAGGTGCCAGCCGCAAGGTGAGTTAGGGGTCACCACCTTTCCCTCTCCCTTGGGCAGGGCTTTCCCTGTTTTCCTCCCTGTGCGTGACGTCGGTCATTACAACCAGTCAGCCATCAGTCAGTGGCTTTAAGCAGTGTAGCATTGCAATGGGGAAGCGGCAACAGGCTGTGCTGAAACTTATTTGCTTAGGTGACAAACAGCACACCGCTGCAGAGCTGTGGCAGGGTATAAGAAACCAGACTGAGCTGTGGCTCTCGCCACTTAACCTACAACCAGGCATGGTTGTGTCTGATAATGGCCGTAACTTGGTGGCGGCTTTAGAGCTCAGCAAGCTCACACACATACCATGCCTAGCCCATGTGTTAAACTTGGTGGTACCTACCTACCCCAATTTGCCTGAGCTTCTGGTGAAGGTGCGCCGCATGTGTGCCCATTTTTGAAAGTCATATACAGCTGCCTCCGGTCTCGCAACGCTGCAGCAGCGCTTGCAATTGCAAGCTCACCGACTGTTGTGCGACGTGAGCACGCGCTGGAACTCCACATGTTGGCCAGGCTTTGTGAGCAGCAGAGGGCAGTAGAGGAATACCAGCTGCAACATGGTCGTCGCCTTTCCAGTCACAAGCGACGAGTGGGCATGGATGTCTGACCTCTGTAAAGGTGTTAGGCAATTTTGAGGAATCAACACAGATGGTGAGCGGCGATGCCGCTATTATCAGCGTAACCATCCTACTTCTGTGTCTACTGAAACGCTTGCTGCTCGCACTGAAGGCGGACGCTTTGCATGTGGAAGAGGTGGAAATGGGGGAAGACAGTACACAGGGTGATTGCCAGACCACCCTCATTTCGTCTTCTCAGCGCGAATTGGATGATGATGATTTTGAGGAAGAGGAGCAGGAGACGGAGGCCTCCGCTACAGAGGGTAGTACCCATAGCAGGTTTATTCCATCTGTTCAGCATGGATGGGCAGAAGAGGAGGAAGAGGATGAGGAATTTGAGAGTCATTCTCCTGATGAGGACAGCGAAGTCTTTTCTGTTGGGACTCTGGCACACATGGCTGACTTTATGTTATGCTGCCTTTCCGGTGACCCTCGCATTGTACGCATTTTGACCAACACCGATTACTGGTTGTTCACCTTTCTCGACCCCCACTACAAAGATAAATTCTCATCTCTCATTCCTGTGGTGTAGAGGACTAGCAAAATGGTTCAATACCAGAAGGTCCTTGTGGAAAAATTGCTCCAAAAATTTCCAGCTGACAACGCTGGCGGCAGAGTATGTTCCTTGGGCAACTGAGTAGGGGAGATAAGGGGAACACACAGCAGTTCCAACAGAGGCAAGGCAACACTCTCCAAGGCCTGGGATAGTTTCATGACACCCAGCCAGCACCCTCTTCCTGATACACAGCCTACTGTCATAAGGAGGGAAAAATTTTGGAAGATGGTGAAGGAGTACGTAGCAGACCGTGTCTGCGTCCTCAATTATCCCTCTGTGCCTTACAAATATTGGGTGTCCAAGCTGGACACGTGGCATGAACTGGCGCTCTACGCTTTGGAGGTGCTGGCCTGCCCTGCCGCCAGCATTTTGTCAGAGCGGCTATTTAGTGGTACGGGGGGCAGAATAACTGAGAAGCGCATCCACCTGAACTGGATTGTCAACTGAAAATTGGATTGTCAACTGAACAATGTCAACTGAAAATGCTGACTGGTTGACTCTTATCAAAATGAACAAGGCCTGGATTGCCCCTGACTTCTCTACTCCACTGAACATAAAGGCACTTTAAATGTGGCTTTTATGGTGTATTGAATATAATGTATTTCCATGCACCCCTTCCACCACTAAAAAGGGTATATTGTTCAATCTTCCTTTTTTCGTCCTCCTCCTCCATCATATTAACATGCCTATTAGGCTGCCCTTGTTTTAGAGAGTCGGCTCAGCAGCAGGCCCTCAACCATAATTTTTTCGATGGTCAGCTCAGCAGCAGGCCCTCGTCCATAATGTTTTAGATGGTCAGCTCAGCAGCAGGCCCACACCCATAATGTTTTAGATGGTCAGCTCGGCAGCAGGCCCTCGTCTATAATGTTTTAGTTGGTCAGCTCAGCAGCAGGCGCTCGCCCATAATTCTTTCCATGGTCAGATCAGCAGCAGACCCTCGCCCCTAATGTTTTAGATGATCAGCTCAGCAGCAGGCCCTCGTCCCTAATGTTTTAGATGATCAGCTCAGCAGCAGGCCCTTGCCCCTAATGTTTTAGATGGTCAGCTCAGCAGCAGGCCCACACCCATAATGTTTTAGATGGTCAGCTCAGCAGCAGGCCCTCGCCTATAATGTTTTAGTTGGTCAGCTCAGCAGCAGGCCCTCGCCAATAATTCTTTCCATGGTCAGATCATCAGCAGGCCCTCGCCCCTAATGTTTTAGATGATCAGCTCAGCAGCAGGCCCTTGCCCCTAATATTTTAGATGGCCAGCTCAGCAGAAGGCCCTCGCCCATAATGTTTTAGAGAGTCAGGTCAGCAGCAGACCCTCACCCTTAATGTTTTAGATGGTCAGCTCAGCAGCAGACCCTCACCCCTAAATTTTTAGATGGTCAGATCAGCAGCAGGCCCTCGCCCCTAATGTTTTAGAGAATCACCAGCAGGCCCTTGCTCCTAATGTTTTTGAGGGTCAGCAGCAGGCCAGCAATCATAATTTTTCAAGGGTGTGTATGATGCCATACTTTATGTGTAATAAAGGGTGTATTGGAGTGCTGGTTCCTTGTAATTTTTGGCAGCCCTTTCACTTAGTGCATAGGCTTTATGAGTGTAGGAGTCCCACTACCTGAACAATTGTACCACAATGTGAATGAGGCCCTCCTTTATGTGATATACAGGTTGTATCGGAGTGCCTCTTCCTTGTAATTTTTGGCAGCACTTGCACTTTATATACAAGTAAATATATAGGAAAGAATGTTTCCTAACAATTTTTCCTCTAAAATCGATTTTATCTTCGGTTTTGTGCGTATTATTGTCAGTTTGTAAAATTGGCATACTACTCGGACAACATCGTTCCCAGCAGCGACCTGGGAGTCCAAGATGTATCCAGATATCCTCCCCATACTGTTCCCAAACCATTTCGGTGGTGTTTCTATCAATTTCTGACCTTTTCATGTGAACCAGACACCCTCCCCTCTTCAGAGCAGGGGGTTCCTGGTTTAATGCTCGGGTTCTCCCATTGACTTCCATTGTGCTCAGGTGCTCTACTCGAGCACCCGAGCACTTTGGTGCTTGATCAACACTAGAAGTCATATCTGTCATTAATACTTTCTGCTCTTTTATGAACCACTCCTGACTTTGGCTTCCAAAAGTGCATCAGGCTTCTGGGAACTGCAGCGCCAGACGTATGGTATGAACTGTGTTATGTGTTTTGGGGACAAAGAATGGTAGACCCTGGTCCTGTTGGTTAGAGAGAACTACTGTGTAGTTAGTTGCCAGACAGCCTAGAATTTGTTTTGTAGCCCGTGTTGAAAATGTGCAATGATTATTGTGGAAAGTACATTGTCTTGCTGTGACAAGAGACAACAAAGCTGGTTCTTGGCAGTTTTCACCCAAATCTACAGTGTTGGAGTTGCTTCTTGAGGTGTGCCATCTGTCTAAACTGAGAAGATGGCGATCTAAGAGAGTTACAATAAGTGACCCCCAAGTTGTTAGAGTATTCATTTTTGATGTAGTGCCAATATATTCCAAACAACTGTACACAGAATACATTCACTCCCATCTGTCACGGTCTCCAGTGGCGTTGATTTTATAGAAAGCCAAATCGCCTACAGTATTGCCTTACACTAACAAGCAGATTTCATAAAGTTCATATTAGTTCTATAATGTCCTGAATACACAGCTCATGTTAAAAAGTGCAGCTTTTCACAGAAACATTTTGTATGCCTGTCTTTTAAGTACGCCACCTTTTCTAGTACTGTCTATTTTAATATCATCATATTATCTTCATAGAAGTCAATGGAGCTTTTCTTAGAGTGTGACAGAAAACATCTATATCAGTTATGGACACAATACAGATTTATATATTGGCGACCTATCTTAGCTAAATATTTCTTCTGCATTTTATTGTGCTCAAGTGGACATGGTCCATATATATGTTCTTTGTGGGATTTGAGTTCTGGAAAGGGGCCTAAATTACAATAGGAAAAAGACGCAAAGTCTACATTTATAAAGAGTCATTTAAAGGGTTTCTGTCATGAGAAATAACGTTATGTAGCTGACTGACATTAGCGATGTGCTAATGTCAGCAGTACATAACAGTATACTTTATAGCTCCCTGCCTGCCGCTTCACTCGCTCCTGCTGCCGGCTTCACTCACTGCGCCTGCGCCGAATACTAAACGGGCGGCGCAGGCATGGGATTTACGGGACGATGAGGAGAACTCGAAAGTCAATCAAGTGTACATTGGCGTGCCAAATGGTGAGTTGACCGAGCCTCTAGGTGATGAAACAATGCCCTAATAGCACCTAAAGGTTCATTAGCATATTTTAAAAGTCTTTATTTTAAGAGAACGGCGGCAGGCAGGTAGTTATAATGCACACTGTTATGTACTGCTGTCATTAGCACATCACTAATGTCAATTAGCTACATAATGTTATTTCTCATGACAGAAACCCTTTAAAATGCCTTTCTCTCCTGCATTTTGAAATACATGATGGTGATCGTGTGGGGCTAATAAGCAGTTCCCAAACAATGACCTGCTGGAGGATAACAGTATCTGACAGTACTAACACCAGTACTAACCCTTACTCCATTACAATTAATGTAGACTGTGGTCCTGACTAAGGGAAGGGTATTCATTTTTCCTGTCCCTGTCAGCCCCAGCAACATGATCACCGGTACTGACTGGGAAATTGGGAGGGCCTTGGGCCTAATAAAGGCCCACATTTTTACCATATCACTAAACAATAGGCAAATCAAGATAAAGGGCACAATTCTATCACTGAATGCATGGTACATAAAATGTAACCTATTAAAACACAAGCATGTATGGAGCAGGGAAAAGATGTTCTGTGCTTTCCCAATACTTCACCCTATCAACCCTATCCTGAAAACTGGACTTAACACACCTTTTTAAACTCCCTACATTTTCCTGATGCATCCCCCCTCCCACCCCGAATACAGGCTCATCAGTGGACTACCATTGGAGGAAAGAAAAGATACCACATGTTCAATTAGTTAAAAAACAACCCACTAAATGCATGAATACTAATGGACAAACATATAAATATTGACAAAACAAAACCAAGAAATCCAATGTTGGTGAAAAAAAATGGTATCAATAACCTATGGCGGTTAGAACAATAATGTCAGTGTGGTATCACTCACTATCCTCACAATGTAGCAGCTTACATCACCCTAGTGCCTTGATTTATAGAAGGAAAATCATTACCAAGACTAGGAAATGGTGATGGAGTGGACCTAACAAAGGCCCACATTACTATCCATTGATATCCATCTTACATGCACAGACAATAATGACATATGTCATTACATAGACAAAGGACTAAAAGAAATCATGTTGAAAAAAAAGCAAAAACACAATCAAAGCAAAAAGACATAAACAATATAGTTATTATACAACATCATACTACTTTTACCAGTGAAAACTGTAAAAAATTAAAAAGTGCAGTAATTCTTTTTTATACATTGCCCCATGCCTAAGATTCATATGATAAAAAGTTGAAGAGTAACCATACTTTTTTTAAATGTCCCAAGTGCCCTAAAAATAATTTTTGTAATATACTTTATTTATCAATTTTGCATTTTTACTAAAGAAAATGGCATCCAAATTTCAGATTTCTATGGCACTTTAAATTCATTATATTCGCACATTATTGATTTCTCAGCGCTGTACAGAGTATGGATTCCTTGCACTGTAGTAATGGGGCCCGCAGTGAATGATGTACAGCCAGGAGCACATATAGCTGCTCCTGCCTATGCGTTCTCCACTTAGCTAATCCTGGCATAACACATCTGCGAAGTCAGCGACGTGTGAATATAGTGAATTTAAAAAGCAGTAGAAATCTGGACTTTGGGTGCAAATGTCTTTAGTAAAAAGGCAAAATCCGTTAATAAAGTATATTAGAAAAATTACTTTTAGGGCATTTAGGACCTTTAAAAAAGTTAAATAAAAGTTTAGTTACTCTTTAAAAACTGCTGGATTTCTGTCGATTTTGGGGTCGCAGCAACTTGCAAGTCAGACATTTAGTTCAATGTCTGCACTGCTAGCAGAAATCTTTGGTCATGTGACGATCAAGATCACCATGTAGCCCCAGCCTAAGATATAGCTCTCTGTCATGAGGAACCCTGTCCATATTTCATGCTGTCCTCACTTCGGGCAGCATTAACCTGATGACGGGTTCTCTTTAAATGGGTTGTCTCATAAAGAAAATCCCTAGAACAAAGTTTCCTTTTAAAGACCACTGTTTATGAGTCACAAGAGAAAACATTTAAATGGCTAGCATGTAATACCAATAATACATTGCATGGCCAAGCAAAATCTGTTTTTAGAGAATGGGGGAAAGAAACACTTTACAGAGACATATGTCATAAAAGGGTATTTTTTTTAAAGTCAATATTCATAGAAAACGTTTCTTGAAGAATTTTTGGCAGTTTTTCTTTTTCATTTCAGCAGTGCTACAGCAATAAAAGTTAAATACAAAATACTGTCTTTCTTTAGCAGGCAGCACAGAGATATAAAACTCCTATATACTGTACACTCCTCAACATTGAAACACCAATAAGGAAATGTCCTAGAATTATGGAAAATACAGGATTAATAGACATGTTAATTATATGCAAATGGTAAAAAAATGGGAACAAAATATTCAAATAATCTTGATTTATTTAGCATTGAGTATGAGCACCATATGCAGAAATTTGAATGCCTTCAAATGCAATCTGTGGGGTTATTAATGATTGTCTGAGGAATGTTCTGGCGATGAATGCACTTGGACGTGCAAATCATCAAGATCCACTGCTGGAAGCCCTTTGCAATTGCTGACCAATGATGTCCTATACATGCTCAAAGGGGCAGGCCATGGTAGCACATTTACACCATGCAGGCTGCTTGCAAAAGCACAAGCAACATGTAGCCTGAAGTTGTCCTGTTTAATGACAGCACCTGGGACACTCACAGAAATTGCCGTGTCACTGGTTCAACAGCCAAATCAAACTAACACTTAGCTGTTACTGTACCTGAAATGAAGATTAGAGGGGTCCAGCTACCATACATAGGACCGATGTGACATTCCCTTGTGAATGCCTTTCCATGGAGTTGCTCAAGTGGTCTCCAGACTAATCTACTGTTATCATTGTGTCTGAGAAAAAATAGCAGGACTCATCGCTAAGCTGAATAGAGGTTCATCCCAGCCTCCATTGCTGTCTTGCTGGGCAATATGATAGCCTTTGAGAGCGGTGGAGTAAGGTCAGTGGAACTCCTGTAACTGGACAGCTGGCTTGTAGTCCAATTCTGCTAATCAGATGGTCTGTACGTGCATAGGTTGACCTCTGTGCTCCTCTTGCTGTCATTTCAGTTCATTATTGTTCTCCCAGCCACTGGAACACATAATGTTCAACACAAAACATCTTGGCCTAGAGGTCATAGCAAACTACCCTAGTAATAAACCAAAGACTCTCAGTTCAAGGATTCTGTCCCTCTCAGTTTGTGACAAGTGGTAATAACTAGCATCCGCCCACAGCACTTTGAGGTTTAATGTAGCTATAAACTTTGCTTTCAATTTGGCTTTTATGCCTCCCCCACATACCACAGATTGGAGCTAGGTGCTTGAAAATGTGATTATCTGCATATCTTAGTGACACCTGCTACTTCTTCAAATTGCATAACCTTACGGCTTATTCCTCTTGGTGTTGCAATTTCAATGTTGAGGAATGTAGGCATTTTAAAATTGTTAGTTTACTGCTTCTGTAAATGAATGATGCTATTAGGATAACTGTATAACAGCTCTATTGTTCTCTTGATAGGCTAAAACAATGATGCCCGCAGAAGAGCATTTCATTTATGAGTGTAATGTGTTATTTACATTGAAAATTAAATAAAATGTTTAACATAAAAACATGATTTAAACAATAGGTGGTTTACTGATGACCAGGAACTAGGATACATGGAGTGACTTCTAAAAATTATATCCAGCAAACCATCCACCTATTATTTTGGAAAAATAAAAATTAAATAGAATATTCTTAAATAGGCTAATATATGATTAAACAATGTTGATGGTGTCCCTTAAACTTTGAACTAATAAATTGTATTGTAATTCTATTCTATTGTAAACTCTTTAAAACTTGACCCTCACACCTATTGATCAAATTGTTGATTAGTTAGTTTGATATTATATATGTCTGATTTAGTTTTTACAAGTACACTCTAAGGGTACATTCACATGACTGTATTACTGGGTCCGCATCTGTTCTGCAATTTTATGGAACAGGTGTGGACCAGTGTTGATCGAGCACCAAAGTGCTCGGGTGCTCGAGTAGAACACCTCGGAATGCTCGAGTGCTCTACCGAGCACCCGAGCACAATGGAAGGCAATGGGAGAACCCGAGTATTGAACCAGGCACCCCCTGCTCTGAAGAGGGGAGGGTGTCTGGTTCACATGAAAAGGTCAGAAATTGATGGAAACACCACTGAAATGGTTTGGGAACAGCATGGGGAGGATGTCTGGATGCATCTTGGACTCCCAGGTTGCTGCTGGGAACGATGTTGTCCGAGTAGTATGCCAATTTTAAAGACTGACAATAATACGCACAAAACCGAAGATAAAATTGATTTTAGAGGAAAAATTGTTAGGAAACATTCTTTCCTATATATTTACTTGTATATAAAGTGCAAGTGCTGCCAAAGATTACAAGGAAGAGGCACTCTGATACAACCTGTACATCACATAAAGGAGGGCTTCATTCACATTGTGGTACAATTGTTCAGGTAGTGGAACTCCTACACTCATAAAGCCTATGCACTAAGTGAAAGGGCTGCCATAAATTACAAGGAACCGACACTCCAAAACACCCTTTATTACACATAAAGTATGGCATCATACACCCTTGAAAAATTATGATTGATGGCCTGCTGGTGACCCTCAAAAACATTAGGAGCAAGGGCCTGCTGGTGACCCCCTAAAACATTATGGGGGAGGGCCTGCTGCTGATCTGACCATCTAAAAAATTAGGGGTGAGGGTCTGCTGCTGAGCTGACCATCTAAAAAATTATGGTTGAGGGTCTGCTGGTGAGCTGACTCTCTAAAACATTAGGGACGAGGGCCTGCTGCTGATCTGACCATGGAAACAATTATGGGCGAATGCCTGCTGCTGAGATGACCATTAAAAAAAATTATGGTTGAGGGTCTGCTGCTGAGCTGACCATCTAAAACATTAGGGGCGAGTGCCTGCTGCTGATCTGACCATGGAAAAAATTATGGGCGAGTGCCTGCTGCTGATCTGACCATGGAAAAAATTATGGGCGAGGGCCTAATGCTGAGCTGACTATCTAAAACATTATGGGCGAGGGCCTGCTGCTGAGCTGACCATCTAAAACATTATGGACGAGGGTCTGCTGCGTAGCTGACCATCTAAAACATTAGGGGTGAGGGTCTGCTGCTGAGCTGACCATCTAAAAAATTATGTCACGATACTAGTGAAATACTGCTGGAATCCAATGGCAGGGACAAGGCGTATACACAGAAAGCACCGGAGTCTTAAATAGGAGTTTGCAGGACTGAAGGATGAAGCAGAGCCAAACAGGCAGAGCCGTTACCGGTAGCAATGGTGCATAACCGAAGGATGCAGAAGAGCCAGGCAGGCGGAGCCGTTACCGGTAGCAACGGTGCAAGACCGAAGGATGCCGTGGAGCCGAGGTAAGACGAGCAATGGGTCAGGGCAGGCGGCACAGGAACGTAGTCAAGCAATAGGGGTTGGCAACAGGCGGTAGCAGGATGTCACAGAGTAGCATGGTAAACTGCAAGGAGGAGGAACAAACCAGAGAGCTAGTTCCAAGCAAGAGGACTGCACAAGCAGAAGCTAAAACACAATACTCAAGCAATTAGTAACAGGATTGAGAGGTTTAAATGTGAAACAGGAAGTAAGATGGCACCCAGCTGAGACACAATCCACCATCTTAACTGAGGGAGAACTTGAGGGCAAGACAATCTGAACTAAACAGACATAGCAGGATGATTCCTGACACATTATGGGTGAGGGCCTGCTGCTGATCTGACCATCTAAAACATTAGGGATGAGTGCCTGCTGCTGAGCTGACCATTGAAAAAATTATGTTTGAGGGCCTGCTGCTGAGCTGACCATTGAAAAAATTATGGTTGAGGGCCTGCTGCTGAGCTGACCCTCTAAAACATTAGAAGTGAGGGCAGCCTAATAAGCATGTTGATATGATGGAGGCGGAGGACGAGAAACGGAAGATTGAACCATATACCCTTTTTGTGGTGGAAGGGGTGCATGGGAATACAGTGTATTTAATGCACCATAAAAGCCACATTTAAAGTGCCTTTATATTCAGCCGCTTTCCTCTGGTGGAGTAGAGAAGTCAGGGGCAATCCAGGCCTTCTTCATTTTGATAAGAGTCAACCTGTCAGCATTTTCAGTTGACAGTCGGATGCGCTTATCAATTATTATTAGTGATGAGTGGCAAGGGCAATATTCCAATTCGCGATATTGATTCATGCTCCGATGCTCTCCTTTGCCCTGCGCTAAAACGGTTAGGGCAGCACTAAAGCCCGCCCATCAGAGCCGGTGACGTCACCGAACACACTGCCGGCTGGAAGCTTCTGCCCAGCAGTGTGTTATCATAAACAAAAGAGCCCATGCCCTGCGCTATCCAGCGCAGGGCAAGGGAGCGCATCGGAGCATGAGATGCTCCGATGCTAGCCTCAGGGGGGCTGCTTGGGTGAAAATAAGGGTATGTCCGGGTTCAGCTCTGAACCAGGACAACCCCTTTATCTGTCTAATGTAATACAACAAAGCACAGAGCACAGCAATGACACTGCTGTCTCTTTCATAACTGCAATAAACTTTAGAAAATAGCTGCTTGGGAGGTTCTTATATAGTAAGGGTTAGACAACTTTTCTATTGGTTGCTAGGGATGTTGCTAAGCTGTGACAAAGCCTTCTCATTGGCCCACAAGCTAGAAGAAGGGAGGGATGATCATCTGATGTGTACTGTGTTAAAAGAAAAACAAAAAAATAAATGAATATTCGTCATTACGAATATATAGCACTATATTCCAGACATCCCAACCTGCAAAAATTCATTTCAGGGAGGTTTTCTTTTTTTTTTTTTCCACAAACTTTTTATTACATTTTCCAAACCTATGCAGTATCTGCACACTCTGCTCTATGGTGTGGAGGACTGGGCTCATTACCCTGCCCAAATTATCACATTTATGTATATGATTGAAGGGATTCTGTCACCACCTATAAGCCCTGTGAGCTAAACATATGCTCATGTCCAGTAGCATTCTGATTTCTAAGGTGGCCTTATAAAAGCTATTTGTGGCTTTATTCTGCGGAAAAAAAGGTTTTACTAACCTGTCAATCATTGAATTAAGGTGCCCAAGCAGGGGAGGTCTGTGGATGCATGGTGCCCGGCCGCATGCATCGCCGTTCGTGCCCAGCGCCGACTCTCCCTCCCTCCCCCTCCTCCCGCTTTGAGATCCCGCGCGTGCGCACAGGCTCAGCCTGATGCGCCGTTGCGGACTGCTGACATCAGCTTCTTCTTGCACTGTGCGCACGCGCCGAGAAGGGGACACTGCTACAGGTTGCCGGAAAGGTTTACTGCGAGTAAACTAGAGATGGGAAGTTCGGATATTTCACATGAATCGGTTCATTTGAATCAGTTCATTCAAATGAACCGATTCATGAATCGAATCTTCTGTTCATTCGCTGAGCAGACAAGAAGCAAGTGAACCCTGTGTGTAATTATCTACCCCACTGTAGGAAAAAAACAAGCATCGGGGGGAAGGGGGGGTATTTAACACTGGGGTAAATAATATAATTAAAATGGAGGGTTAAATGTGTAAATGTATTTAAAAAAAATACATCTCTCTCAATAGTTATATAGCTACTGAATGAGACAGAAGACAATGCCTTTAACATATATATCTCCTTGAGAAGCCAATTTGACCCTAAAGGGTTAATTCAACCTCTAATCTAAACTCTGTCCTGTCACTTCTCTTATCTCTCTGCTCTGCTATCAGTAAACCTTTCCGGGATATATTGTCTCACATGCGGGTGTCAGGGAGCCGCTATCTAATAGCGGGAGACTCCCTGAACTTCAGGGAGACTTGAGATCCCTGATATTCTAAATTTTCGCAATAAAAATTTGCTTTTCGAATATTCGCCCTTAGCACTAGTTATTATGCCCCCAGTGTTGCCTTGCCTCTGTTGGAACTGCTGTGTGTTCCCCTCGTCTCCCCTCCTCGGTTGCCCAAGGAACTACGTACTCTGCTGCCAGCGTTGTCAGCTGGAAATTTTTGGAGCAATTTTTCCACAAGGACCTTCTGGTATTGCACCATTTTGATAGTCCTCTCCACAACAGGAATGAGAGATGAGAAGTTCTCTTTGTAGCGGGGGTTGAGAAGGGTGAACAACCAGTAATCGGTGTTGGCCAAAATGTGTATAACGCGAGGGTCACGGGAAAGGCAGCATAACATAAAGTCAGCCATGTGTGCCAGAGTCCCAACAGACAAGTCTTCACTGTCCTCATCAGGAGGATAACTCTCAATCTCCTCATCCTGTTCCTCCTCTTCGGCCCATCCACAATGAACAGATGGAATAAACCTGCTGTGGGTACTACCCTCTGTAGCGGATAGATAATATCTGCTGAGTAGTAGCAGAGAGTGTATAAAGAAAGCACTACCTAGTGTAAATAGACTCTAAGGCTACATTCACAAGTCCGTGGTGTGTTGCGGACCCGCAAATTGCGGGTCCGCAACACACCAGCCCGTCACCCCCATTGAAATGCCTATTCTTGTCCGCAAGCTGCGGACAAGAATAGGACATGCTCTATCTTTTTGCGGAGCTGCGGACCCAAAATCGGGGCTGCGCTCCGCAATTGCGGCTGCAGACAGCACACTGTGTGCTGTCCGCATCCATTCCGTCCCCATAGAGAATGAATGGGTCCGCACCCTTTCCGCAAAATTGCGGAAAGGATGCGGACCCATTTTGCGGACGTGTGAATGGAGCCTAAGTGGTGTGACAGAGAATAAATACTCATAATAAGGGTCCATTCACACATCCGTGTGTGTTTTGCGGATGCACGGATCCGCAGATCCGCAAAACACGGACACCGGCAATGTGCATTCCGCATTTTGCGGACTGCACATCGCCGGCACTAATGGAATATGCCTATTCTTGTCCGTAATTGCGGACAAGAATAGGGCATGTTTTATTTTTTTCAGGAACGGAAATGTGGACCCGGAAGTGCGGGTTTCGCATTTCCGGATCGGGGCCGCACATTGTGCGGCCCCATAGAAAGGAATGAGTCCGCAATTCTGTTCCGCAAACGGAATTGCGGATGTGTGAATGGAGCCTAACAACACCACACAAACTGAATAAAAATAGTGTTTATTTAAACACAAAGAGGAGAGTTCATGCACAAATATCTCCCTCCCTCCAGTTATTAATAATAACCATTGGTGACCCTGTTCCACTGTCCTCTGACAGTTTTATTTACACATGATTTTCCTTTTTTCACATTTATAAGGTTTTAAGGATGACAAAATGAAGATGTAGTTTTGATTTGTACATATATTGGGTTGGGACCCCTAAAGGGATTTCTTTTTGGTCAGTTGACAGTTTGGGATACAGGGGATGTAGCGCAGGTAATGTCGCTGCCACCAGCAGCGAAAAAATTAGACTGAATGTCACTGATATTTATGATGCGCAAATGTTATACAAGAGATGTAGCGCAGGTAATGTCGCTGTCACCAGCGGCTAATAAAAAATTACAGGGAATGTCACTGTTATTTATGATGCACAAACGTTATACAGGAGATGTAGCGCAGGTAATGTAACTGTCCGCAGCGGACACCGTCTACGCAAAAAGTACACTGGATGTCACAGATATTTTTAGTATACGCACACATTAAACAGAAGATGTAGCGCAGATAATGTCGCTGTCCGCAGCGTCTACGGAAAAAGTACGCTAGATGTCACAGATATTTTTAGGATGCGCACACGTTATACAGGAGATGTAGTGCAGGTAATGTAACTGTCCACAGCAGACAACGTCTACGGAAAAAGTACACTGGATGTCACAGTTATTTTTAGGCTATGCACATGTAACACCCCCCTCGGTGGAGGTGTTGACCGTTCCCACATCCTGCAGCTTGGGTGGAGAAGGAAGTTAGATTCAGTGTAGCCCACCCACTGCTAGGGGTAGGGTGTGTGTGTGTAGGAGATCCCCTAAAGCAAGGATCTTGTCTCGTCTGAGACATTGATCACATACCCAGTCTGAGAACCTTCAGCCTCAGCTGGATGAAGAAAGCAGACAACCTCCAGAGTTCCAGGAAGAAAGCATCCCCTGAGAAACTATTTGTGATAAATTCCAGAGACCTAGGAGAAGTCATTCCTCCTCAGCTAGTCTGTCCCCATACAGCAGAAGTACAGAAAAGTACAGAAGATTAGTTCCTGCCACAATTACAGAGCTACCAAGCAGACAAATTATCATGCAAGCTCCAGATTTAAAGTGCAGAAGTATTTATTCCTGCCAATCATTGATAAAACCTGCTGGGACCAAAGCTGTATACTGCTTGGATACAAGTTATCTTCAGTAAAGAAACGTTTGAACTTCATCTGAAGGTCTGGACATAATTTCTGCTGCAAAATTCCTCTATTACTCCTACTATCACTACACTCAAATTTATTGCAAGTGAGCCAGGAGCAGCAGTCCAGCCGTACCCAGGTAGGAGACACCGTTGACACAACTACCACTATCCTACAGAGACATTATAGGCCATTACAGCACTCTGGCTTTCCTAATCTGAGACGTGCGTTATAACACCTTAGAAGGGCTCTGTGATAGTCCCCTGTGGACGCTGCAATTGGTGTCACGAACAACTACAGACTATTATCCACCCGTATCCTGGCCCACTGCATAAGTGGCGTCAGCCAGGGATGGACTGGGACAATAAAGTGGCCCTGGACTTCAGCCAGACCGGCCCACTTTATTTTTCCCAAACACACTCAAAAAAAAACATGTGAATGGCGCTGTTATGGAGGGGATCTGTGAATGGCACTGTTATGGAGGGGATCTGTGAATGGCACTTTTATGGAGGGGATCTGTGGATAGCACTGTTATGGAGGGGATCTGTGGATGGCACTGTTATGGAGGGGATCTGTGGATGGCACTGTTATGGAGAGGATCTGTGGATGGCACTGTTATGGAGAGGATCTGTGGATGGCACTGTTATGGAGGGGATCTGTGAATGGCACTTTTATGGAGGGGATCTGTGGATAGCACTGTTATGGAGGGGATCTGTGGATGGCACTGTTATGGAGGGGATCTGTGGATGGCACTGTTATGGAGAGGATCTGTGGATGGCACTGTTATGGAGGGGATCTGTGGATGGCACTGTTATGGGGGGATCTGTGGATGGCACTGTTATAGAGGGGGATCTGTGGATGACACATACCGTATATAGCATCTTATGCTATGTGTCATCCACAGATACCCCTCCATAACAGTGCCATTCACAGTCAGATACCCTCCATAACAGTGCCATCCACAGATCCCCCCCATAAGTGTCATCCACAGACCCCCCCCCCATAAGTGTCATCCACATGACAGACCCCCCCCATAACAGTGCCATCCACGGATCCCCCTCCCTATAACAGTGCCGTCATCCATAGATCCCCCTCCCCGCCACTCACATCACAGTAGTATAACATTAATAAATCGGTATCCGATCCGGCTGCAGTGCAGGCTGCAGACAGTAACTTTAATTTTAACACAGGCAGCGCTCATCTCATCTCTTTAGTCTTTACTACAGACAGTACCTTACAGGCTTACATTCATTCAGCTCCCGCCTCCAGCCTGAGCCTCTCCAGTAACAAGTGCGGGCGGCAGCGCTCACTCACTGACGTCACGCGCCTGCGCCGCCTAGTGGGAGGAGCAGGCGTGTGACGTCAGTGAGTGAGCGCCGCGCCGCCGCCCCCACACTACCCTGCTGTTACTGGAGCTTTACCCCCCTGCCCCTGATGGCCGGCCCGGCGGCCCATAATTCGATCGGCCCACCGGGATTCTCCCGGTACTCCCGATGGCCAGTCCATCGCTGGCGTCAGCGTACCCCGAATCCTGCTCATTGCACACACGTTACACAGGAGATGTAGCGCAGATAATGTCGCTGTCTGCAGCGGCCAAACAATTGCAGCAGGTTGCGCTAAAAATATATATTGTTGCCAGATACAACAATAGTCCTTAAAAGGACTTTTGGGTCTTTAACAATTGTACGCAATTTAGCGCAGGTTGCGCTAATAATATATATTGCTTAGAACAAAACATACAATGCAACAGCACTCTGCAAACCAAACAAAGTACAACAATGTATTATATTGCTAATGCTATGCTTATAAATTAGAGATGCTTGGCACCCCCTGAACTTCATGGCCGCTGTCATGGCACATAACAGGTTGAACTTAGTGTTAGGTTCCCGTCTTACAGAGATCGCCGTGACGTGTGGCAGACGGGCTCAAATAATTTTGTACAAAATGATTTGCCAAGCATCTCTAATTTATAAGCATAGCATTAGCAATATAATACATTATTTGTACTTTATTTGGTTTGCAGAGTGCTGTTGCATTGTATGTTTTGTTCTATGTTGTGTTTTCAGCCATAGCAACGTTCACCTGCGCATTGGATTGTGCTAACTAACCCCCTTTTTTTCTTTGCAATAATATATATTGCTGCCAGATACAACAATAGTCTTTAAAAGGACTTTTGGGTCTCTAATCGCAGGCAATTTAGCGCAGGTTGCACTAAAAATATATATTGCTACCAGACACAATAGTCCTTAAAAGGACTTTTGGGTCTCTAACACCAACCCTGCCTAACTAAAAAATTAAATTCAATTACCTACACTATCTGTCCCTTCTACAGCACAGCTCTACCTGACTAAGACTGGCCAAACCACTTGTCATCGGGTGCTTTATAGCACTCGATGACGCGTTCCGGCCAGCCAATCATCAGTAACCAACATGGCTATGGGATTACAGTGAGTGGCAATACCTACCTGCATGTTTATTGGCTGCGTAGCAGCCAACAAACGTGCAGGGAGGAGACTTGAGCATGGCGCTCGACCACACGTGGTATTTGGCCGAACACCCAATGTCCCGAGCATCGTAATGCTCGAGCCGGACTGGTGTTCGGCTGAGCATGCTCGATGACCACTAGTGTGGACCCATTCATTTCAATGGGACTGCAAAAGATGCGGATAGCACACTGTGTGATGTCTGCATCCGTAGTTCCGTTCCGCGGGCCTGCAGAAAAGATAGAGCATGTCCTATACTTGTCTGAAATCGTGGACAAGAATAGGCATTTCTATCATAGGGCTGGCTGTGAGCATTCCGCACATGTGTTTCGCACACAACACTTAAGGTCATGTGAATGGACCTGTATTTGTTGTGGTATATGTTGGCACTTTATAAAATGATTATTTTTAAAAATAAACATATACATCTGCATCAAAATATGTATCTTTTTATATTTATGAATAACGTCACTAGAATATATATCTATATATTGTACCACATTTTATCTAGTGTATTTCAATATTGTCATGTGATTGAGATCTGTATGTACATTAGGTTTTTAGGATGCTGGTATTCCCAGTATAATCGTATAAAATGATAGGGAGAAGAGGCAAACCATACTGGTCTTGCCATGCTTATGCACAAACCTGTGTCGTCAGTGGTAACCAATGAGTAACTTAAAATCTAAAGTAAGTGAATACAAAAAGAAAATTTTTATATTCATTGCCCTTGCAAATCCGATATTTCCATATAATGTCATATAGCTGTAGACTCGGAAATGTTTTCACATAACATCGACATCGACTTGCTTTATTGTAATGCTTGTTTGCTTTTAAGAAAGATTGAGATTGCTCTAGCAACAGAAGAAATCAGGTTCTGTAATAATAATTTGATCTGCTTAGAGAATTAACCTGACGATGAGAGGCTGTTATTCCAGATCATACATATCACACTAAAACGTGTTTGCATAATCTGCAATGAAGACAGCATTTTTATCACCAGGTCTGGTACATTTTGTGAAATATAAGTGTTGGTAATAACATTTCTTGGTGGTTATTGCCCTTTTACTCTGAGCAGATACATAAAAAGGCTATCAACACATTTTAAAATGAAAGGGATCACAGTGTGATCATCATTATAACTGGCACAGATGCTGTCAGTCCTTTTCCTACTCTTGGCATTTCAGGCTTGGCATTTGAAGTCAAAACCATACAGAAATACTGGCTTTCATCCTACAAAAAAAATGATGTATCAATAACGAAAGATAATGTGGTTCTACTATTAGACCGAGTGATGAAAACATAATCACGAATTTCAGAGTTCTGGTTGGCTGGGTGTGAAGAAATTTGACTTTTACATCAGCAAGTTTCATTAATTGCTTAAAACACAATAGAAAAATATACTAATAGCAGTTTACGGTTAAAGATAATATAGTCAGTTGATATAGGGGTTGTTCAATCTCGCCATTTCTATGGAGAGATGTGGCTAAGCATCGGTCTCATGTGACTGGGCTTATGGAAACAGCAGAATGGGCCAGCACTCCACTTCTTCCATAACTCTAAGGCCTCTTTCACACGGGCGTTGTGGGAAAAGGTACAGGTGCGTTGCGGGAACATGCACGATTTTGTAATGCGTTTTGCACTCGCGTGAGAAAAATAGCGCATGTTTGGTACCCAAACCCGAACTTCTTCACAGAAGTTCGGGCTTGGGATCGGTGTTCTGTAGATTGTATTATTTTCCCTTATAACATGGTTATAAGGGAAAATAATAGCATTCTTAATACAGAATGCATAGTACAATAGGTCTGGAGGGGTTAAAAAAATTAAAATAAAATTAAACTCACCTTAATCCACTTGTTCGCGCAGCCCGCATCTCTTCTGTCTTCATCTGTGAGGACCTTTGATGACGTCACTGCGTTCATCACATGGTCCATCACATGATCCATCACCATGGTGATGGATCATGTGATGAGCGTAGTGACGTCATCAAAGGTCATATTGCTCACAGCACAGATGAAGACAGAAGAGATGCTGGCTGCACGAACAACCATGTTATAAGGGGAAATAATAATGATTGGGTCCCCATCGTGACCTAGCAACCGTGCGTGAAAATCGCACCGCATCCGCACCTGCTTGCGGATGCTTGCGATTTTCACGCAACCCAATTAATTTCTATGGGGCCTGCGTTACGTGAAAAACGCACAAAGAGGAGCATGCTGCGATTTTCACGCAACGCACAAGTGATGCGTAAAAATCACCGCTCGTGTGCACAGCCCCATATAAATGAATGGGTCAGGATTCAGTGTGGGTGCAATGCGTTCAACTCACGCATCGCATCTGCGCGGAATACTCGCCCGTGTGAAAGGGGCCTAACCCTTATAGGCAATGGAAGCTATGCTAACAATGTAGCAGAACAAGCTACACTGTCTCCGTAACTGTGGATGCTGTGACATGTCACCTTACTTCTGGGTCACATGCCACTAGGGAGCTGGAAATGGTATCTGAAAGCGTCAGAGTCAGGTGTATATTTACTTTTCAACAGGCCTCGCTGGCATGGTGTCAGACTTAGTGCTGGCTGGGCCCGTGCTGTGGACCGTAAATTGCGGTCTGCAATGCACGGGCACCGACCGTGGGGCATCCGCATGAAGATCGCGGACCCATTCACTTGAATGGGGTCCGCAATCTGCATCCGACGATCCGCACCGCAAAAAAGTAGTGCATGCACTAATTTTTTGCAGTGCAGAGGCATGGCCAGAAACACCACGGAAGCACTCCATAGTGCTTCTGTGGGGTTCCGATCCGTGCTTCTGCACCGCATCCCTGGGTTTGGGGACCCATTCCAAGTAAATAGGTCCGCATCTGCGATGCAGGGTGCACATGGCCGGTGCCCCGTGTCTAGCGGACCCGCGGGGCAACGGCCGTGTGTATGAGCCCTTAAAGGGTAACTGAGTTTTAGGATTTCTAACAAATTAACTTCTGCTTTTGCTTGGAATAGTGTGAGGATCCATTCCAGCCTCCCCCCTGATCAGCTAATATTGACTTTTAGCTGCTCCAGTGTGCTGCTCCTGGATCCAACAGTTCTCCTCAAGCCTGGGGGTGTGTCTTAATACAGGCAGTCTGCCAGTACTATACTGCTCTAGACTTCCTTTGCCATACTTCTAGGCCATTCACCAGATATGGTGTATAAGACACAACACACAGATCTAGGACTCAGAATACACATTATCATGACTGCAAAGAGTGGGGAAAATAATTGCAGGTCATAGAAGACAGTTTATGGGGGGGAAGAGAGAGGTTATGAGGGAAAAGATCCAGAACACAGGGGCACATTGATTACAGCACAGAAGGGCCGAGGAAAGCAAGCTAAAACCAACATATACAGAGGCACTCATGCACTGAACGATACATGAATTCTAGTATGACTGGAGTAAGAGATGCACTTACTCTGTACTGGAGTGAAAATATGTCTGTCGATACACAGAAAACAGCAGTCTAAGATGTTGAGCATTCTGCAGTGTTTAAGCTCTGAGTTCTGGATGGGGAAGGGGCCTCTGCACTGAGCTCAGAAGCACACTGAACTCTGGACAAAGCCAGTGAAGAAAGACACACCCACATCCTTCAGTCCCTCTATTTTGCAAATTACATGATTTACCTAGTAACAGTGAGTAGACAACAAAATTGCTAGAAGGGAGACTCCTATTGGCAATGATTAAAAAGTCTTTTTTGGGTGGATAATAGAGATGAACGAATCAAAGTTGATGAAGTGGAATTCGATCAGAATTTCAGGAAAAATTCGATTCGCACTGAATCCGAATTTCCTCGCGCTTCGTGGTAGCGAATCACATTTTTTCCTAAAATGGCTGCTGCACATGTGAGGACATGGAGCAAGGAACTCTGGGAACGCGGGATCACCCATAATGCCATGCATGCAGCCAATCAGCAGCCTGCCAGCCCTGTGATGTCACAGCACTATAAATAGTCTGAGCCATCTTGGATATTGCCATTTTCCAGTGTACTTAGTGCAGGGAGAGGCATCAGCAACCGCTAGGGACAGTGCTAGGAAAGACTTCATTGTGCTAAAAAAAACGATTTACAAGTTAAGGGAAAGATTATTCAAGGTGTAGGGAAAGGATAGGTAGGAATCAGTCCACAGCATTTATGTAGAACAGGGTTCAGTAGGGTGTAACAATGCTATTACACCTTGCTTCACTGACTGGGGTTCAAAAATACCATTATACAGCTCTGTAATTCAAGCAAACCCTTCTTGTTATTGGGGTGCAAGTGCGGTGTGATACAGCCATTAACAGGGTTTGTTACAAGTAAATATTTCTACGTCTTATTTGCCCTTTTGCAGAGCAGTTATATGTTCTAAAGCATTTTTTGGCTTGTATTAGTCAGGAAAAAAAGGGCTTATTAACCGTTGTGTGGTGAAGTGTGAAAATTACAGCCCTTTTTGGTGTGTATTAGTGGCACAAAATATTTTTTATTTGCCATTCACGGAGCAGTTATATGTTCTAAAGCCCTTTTTGTTGTGTATTAGTGGCAAAATAAAAAATATATTTGCCGTTCAGCGGTGCAGTTATATGTTCTAAAGCCCTTTTTGTTGTGTATTAGTGGCAAAAGAAATATATATTTGCTGTTCAGCAGTTCAGTTATATGTTCTTGTCTCGGCGCGGTGTGGGAGGTAAACTCCACACCAAACACAGGAGGGATGGGAAGAGGTACTAGGCCTGGAAACTAGAAAAAGGGGAAAGGTCACACCTAGTGAATTCCTAAACCGAGCCCTGACTACTATCAGTATGAACAGACCTCAATTGTAGAAATGTTCATACACAGGAACCTAGAGCCCTATCTGACCCTAATGGGCCCTGGAAGTAGTGTCAGGGCCAAAGATGACCTGTTCCTTCCCAGCTGAAGGAACAAGAGACTCCCTCAGGCCTAATACTAAAAGATAGGGGAAAACAATAAACTAGAAATAAGAAACAGACACTTACAGTGGGGGAAATAATTATTTGACCCCTCACTGATTTTGTAAGTTTGTCCAATGACAAAGAAATGAAAAGTCTCAGAACAGTATCATTTCAATGGTAGGTTTATTGTAACAGTGGCAGATAGCACATCAAAAGGAAAATCGAAAAAATAACTTTAAATAAAAGATAGCAACTGATTTGCATTTCATTGAGTGAAATAAGTATTTGAACCCTCTAACAAAAAAAGACTTAATACTTGGTGGAAAAACCCTTGTTTGCAAGCACAGAGGTCAAACGTTTCTTGTAATTGATGACCAAGTTTGCGCACATTTTAGGAGGAATGTTGGTCCACTCCTCTTTGCAGATCATCTCTAAATCCCTAAGGTTTCGAGGCTGTCTCTGTGCAACTCTGAGCTTGAGCTCCCTCCATAGGTTTTCGATTGGATTAAGGTCCGGAGACTGACTAGGCCACTCCATGACCTTAATGTGCTTCTTCTTGAGCCACTCCTTTGTTGCCTTTGCTGTATGTTTTGGGTCATTGTCGTGCTGGAACACCCATCCACGACCCATTTTCAGTTTCCTGGCAGAGGGAAGGAGGTTGTCGCTCAGGATTTCACGATACATGGCTCCGTCCATTTTCCCGTTTATGCGAATAAGTTGTCCTGTGCCCTTAGCAGAAAAACACCCCCAAAGCAAAATGTTTCCACCCCCATGCTTGACGGTGGGGACGGTGTTTTGGGGGTCATAGGCAGCATTTTTCTTCCTCCAAACACAGCGAGTTGAGTTAATGCCAAAGAGCTCTATTTTGGTCTCATCAGACCACAGCACCTTCTCCCAGTCACTCTCTGAATCATTCAGGTGTTCATTGGCAAACTTCAGACGGGCCTGCACATGTGCCTTCCTGAGCAGGGGGACCTTGCGAGCCCTGCAGGATTTTAATCCATTGCGGTGTAATGTGTTTCCAATGGTTTTCTTGGTGACTGTGGTCCCTGCTAATTTGAGGTCATTAACTAACTCCTCCCGTGTAGTTCTAGGATGCTTTTTCACCTTTCTCAGAACCATTGACACCCCACGAGGTGAGATCTTGCGTGGAGCCCCAGAGCGAGGTCGATTGATGGTCATTTTGTGCTCCTTCCATTTTCGAACAATCGCACCAACAGTTGTCACCTTCTCTCCCAGCTTCTTGCTAATGGTTTTGTAGCCCATTCCAGCCTTGTGCAGGTCTACAATTTTGTCTCTGACATCCTTGGACAGCTCTTTGGTCTTTCCCATGTTGGAGAGTTTGGAGTCTGCTTGATTGATTGATTCTGTGGACAGGTGTCTTTTATACAGGTGACTAGTTAAGACAGGTGTCCTTAATGAGGGTGACTAATTGAGTAGAAGTGTCTAACCACTCTGTGGGAGCCAGAACTCTTAATGGTTGGTAGGGGTTCAAATACTTATTTCACTCAATGAAATGCAAATCAGTTGCTATCTTTTATTTAAAGTTTTTTTTTCGATTTTCCTTTTGATGTGCTATCTGCCACTGTTACAATAAACCTACCATTGAAATGATACTGTTCTGAGACTTTTCATTTCTTTGTCATTGGACAAACTTACAAAATCAGTGAGGGGTCAAATAATTATTTCCCCCACTTGTAACTCCGAAGTACGCGGACGAGCAGGAACTCAGTGGAGAACTAGACACCAGCACTTCCACAACCAAAAAGGAGCTATCAACCGCATAGCATGATGGGTGAGACCAGACTAAATAGAGGAGTTGGAATGACCACTTATGCTACACCTGAGACAAGAGGTGTGGTCATAACTAGCAACAACAAAGAAAAAAGTGAAACCAAAGAGGCTGTTAAATTACATCACATGCAAACAGTCTCTTAGATCTTCTGACCCCTTTCATGGGAGTGACTGTGACAGTACCGGGTGGCCTCTGGTTACCCAGGACCGACTTTATCTGGATGAGCTCTGTGAAAGGCTTTCACCAGATGGCTAGCATTAACGTCGGCCACTGGAGCCCACATCTTCTCCTCTGGTTTGTAACCCTTCCAGTGAACGAGATCCTGGAGGGATCTATGGAGAATTCGGGGGTCTACTATCCTGGCAATCTTAAATTCCAGATTAACGTCCACCATGACATATCTCTTCGACAACGACTTATGGAACACATTATGAATCTTCAAAGCCTGAGGAAGTTCAATACGAAAAGCTACCAGTTTAATAATGGCAGTGATCTTATATGGACCAATAAACCTTGGATCCAACTTCCAAGAAGGTTCTTTCAACTTAATGTTTCTTGTGGACAGCCACACAGAATCACCCACTCTCAGGTCCGGACCATTCATACGACTCTTGTCAGCCATACGTTTATACTTGTTGCCAATTTTTTTCCGATTATTTCGAATTTTCCGCCAAATAGATGACAAAGAAGAGAAAAATCATTCCTCTTCAGGTATACCAGAAGTCTCCGTACCAGAAAATGTGCCAAATTGCGGATGGAACCCATATGCCCCAAAAAACTGTGACTTATCAGTGGAATCCTGTCTATGGTTATTTATGGCAAACTAGGCTAAAGACAAAAATGAAGGTCACTCCTCCTGGTTCTCCGAGACAAAACATCTCAAATACGGTAAGTCTCCAAATTCTGATTAGTGCATTCAGTCTGTCCATTCGACTGAGGATGAAAGGCCGAAGAGAAGGACAATTATACCCCCAGACGAGTACAGAACGCCTTCCAGAATTTGGAAACAAACTGCCTCCCCCTATGAGATCGACAGTGGGTCTGCTGCCAGGGTGTCCTGTGAGAACCGTACAGTGATGTTCCTCGAACACCTTGTGATGTAATTCAGAAGGAACAAACAACTTCCCCAGAGGACAAGAATCCGGTGCATCTCCCTGGGCTTCCAACACCTCTGCTTCAAGTTCAGGATAAAGGGTGGATATAACTACCCCCTCAGACAATATCGGACCAGGATATTCCGAATCACTCCCCCAGGAAAGCTACGCGACAAAGCATCAGCCTTGACGTTGTTAACCCTAGGGCGATAGGTGACGATGAAATTAAATCTGGCAAACAACAACCATCTGGCCTGCCTTGGGTTCAGTCCTTTAGCCCACTCTAGGTAAGCCAGATTTTTGTGATCAGTAAGCACAGTAATAGGATGGATTGCTCCTTCCAACCAATGACGCCACTCCTCAAAAGCCAACTTAATGGCCAGCAACTCTCTATTGCCCACGTCGTCATAATTCCTTTCTGCAGCCGAGAGTTTCTTAGAGAAGAATGCACATGGGCGCCATTTACTAGGTAAAGGACCCTGCGACAAGACTGCTCCTACCCCTACCTCTGATGCATCAACTTCCACAATGAATGGTTGTGACAATGGTTGCACCAGTATAGGAGCAGAAGCAAAACATTCCTTCAACACAGAAAAAGCTTGTAATGCCGCATTAGACCAGACTGAGACATCCGAACCTTTCCTAGTTATGTCCGTTAAAGGTTTAACCACCATCGAGTAGTTCAAAATGAATTTACGGTAGTAGTTGGTGAACCCCAAAAACCGCATAAGGGCTTTCAGATTTTCAGGTCGATCCCAGTCCAAAAATTATATGTAGGGTAGTTAGGATTTATAGATATTGGCGCTCCCACTAACAATTTAATGAACAATAGAGAATTTGGGAGAGCTTAAAATATAACTTTTACTGTTAATTTATATAAAATATATAGCGCCACAAACAGATGCTTGAGATATGGCTAAAATTTATGGAACAGTCTTACCATTCAGACGCCCCCTGGTAGGGATCAGCCTAGCGTGGTGGAAATAAAACAGCGTTTGGGCCGAGGGTTAGATGTGGTCGTAGGTAATTTCAAGATGTAGACTGGTGCAGGGAACCAAAGTCCCTAGTAGGCCCTGATTGGGGAAGGCGGCAATTCTATTGTTCACCTGCCTATCTACACAGAGTTCCTACCCCGCAAGGGGCGGCCCTGTCCGGATACCTTACCCTAGATTAGGCGGGTATCCCTATTAATGCCCTATATGATGGTTCCCAACGTGTCACGTTTCAAGTGATAAATCATCAGGGGAAGAGATCCAAAAATGTGCAAAAGTAATCCTTAGATCAGTGGATCAATAGGATTGAAAGAAAAGGACATTGATGGTCCTAAGGGAAGGAGGACCCCACAGATTCTTTAAAGAGGGGCACCTCTGGGGCAGCTGATCTGATGTTATCGATCCCAGTCCAACACAGCACGTACCTTCTCTGGATCCATACGAAAACCTGAAGATGAGAGTAGGTAATCCAGGAATTGCACTTCCTGAACTGCAAATACACACTTCTCCATCTTAGCATACAATTCATTCTCTCTTAGCATCTGTGACACCTGTCTCACATGATCAGATTATATGCCCCCCTTAGATCCAACTTGGAGAACACCTTGGCACCAACAATCTGGTTAAACAAGTCAGGAATCAAAAGAAGGGGGTACGGATCACAGACCGTAAGCCGATTGAGCTCACGGAAGTCCAGACATGTCCTAAGAGTTCCATCTTCTTTACAAAGAAAAACCCTGCTGCCTCTGGGGACTTGGAAGGTCTAATATGTCACTTAGCCAAACTCTCGGAAATATACTCTCGCATAGCCACTCTTTCGGGTTCAGAAAGGTTATATAACCTAGATTTGAGAAACTTTGCTCCGGGAATAAGATTGATAGGGCAATCATATTCCCGCTGTGGAAGTAAACCCTGGCAACCACTCAGAAAATACATCAGAAAAATCTGAAATAAAAGAGGGAACAGCTTTAGTGGTCAAGACAGAAAGAGATGTATTAAGTTGCCCATGCAATAATCACTCCAATGGAGAATCTGTCTCGCTTGCCAGACAATGGTAGGATTATGTTTGCTCAACCATGATGAACCCAGAACCAATGGAGCAGGCAAACCCTCCAGCAAAAAACACGAAATGGATTCCTGATGAAAATCACCCACTCTCAGGCTACTTTCACACTTGCGGCAGGACGGATCCGACAGGCTATTCACCAAGTCGGAGCTCCGCCCCCGTCCCCATTATAGTCAATGGGGATGGAGCGGTGGTCCGGCGGCACGGCGAAATAGCGGAAGGACAGAATCGACATGGTGAACAGCCTGTCGGATCCGTCCTGCCGCAAGTATGAAAGTACCCTTAAATGGATGTGCTCCACCATCTGTGACAAACATTTCTGAGTAAGGGTACTTTCACACTAGCGTTTTTCTTTTCCGGCAGAGAGTTCCGTCACAGGGGCTCTATACCGGAAAAGAACTGATGAGACATATCCCCATGTATTCTGAATGGAGATTAATCCGTTCAGTTTGCATCAGGATGTCTTCAGTTCAGTCGTTTTGACTGATCAGGCAAAAGATAAAACCGTAGCGTGCTACGGTTTTATCTCCGGCGAAAAAAACTGAAGACATGCCTGAATGCATTTTTTCCCATAGGAATGTATTAGTGCCGGATCCGGCATTCAAAATACTGGAGTGCCGGATCCGTCCTTCCGGCCTGCGCATGCGCAGACCGGTAAAAATGTGAAAAAAGATACAAGACGGATCCGTCTGTCCGCATAACAAGCGGAGAGACGGATCCGTCCTTGCAATGCATTTGTGAGATGGATCCGTATCCGGATCCGTCTCACAAATGCTTTCAGTCAGCGGCAGATCGGCGGATCCGGCGGGCAGTTCCGAGAGTAAGGGACCTTAGATTTCTCGCTCAGGCGTCTATCCATATGTACATTAAGGGACATAGCCGCTTCCAATGACTAAGGGACTGGGATCCGGTTGGTAGAGAAAAAGCACAAGGCTGAGTGTGTCTCCTTTAAGCAACGACATGATAATACCCACTCTTTGACTATCATTCCCAGATGAGAGTGGACGTAACTTAAAGTACAATTTACACGACTCTCTGAACCGAATGAAATTATCGCTTCCCTCCGAAAATCTGTCCGGAAGTGCAACCTTAGGTTCAGGACAAGCCTGGTAACTACTACTGGCACCAGCAGCCTGTGAACCCTGGATCTGCATGTGGAGGTCAGCTACAGATGTCACATGGTTAGCACTACTTTTTTCTGAGATTTCTGAGTTTGGTTATCTAATCTAAGCAAACACCTTCAATTGCTTTCCAATGGCTCTTGTCTCAAGATAATGAAATGAGTTAAGAAATTTGAGTTAACAGCGGGAGTGCTAACCATGGTACATCTGTACCTCTATGGAAAGACTCTCCAATTGTCTAGCTAGTGCAGCGATTGGATCCATAGCCTCACAGACACAAACAAAAAATGATGGTTTGTGGCGGTTGATAATGTCACGGCGCGGTGTGGGAGGTCAACTCCACACCGAACACAGGGGGGAAGGGAAGAGGTACTAGGCCTGGAAACTAGGGAAAGGGGAAAGGTCACCACCTAGTGAATCCCTAAACCGAGCCCTGACTACTAACAGTATGAACAGACCTCAATGGTAGAAATGTTCATACGCAGGAATCTAGAGCCCTATCTGACTCTAATGGGCCCTGGAAATAGTGTCAGGGCCAAAGATGACCTGTTCCTTCCCAGCTGAAAGAACATGAGACTCTCTCAGGCCTAATACCAAAAGATAGGGGAAAACAACAAACTAGAAATAAAAAAGACACTTAACTCTGAAGTACGCGGACAAGCAGGAACTCAGTGGAGAACCAGACACCAGCACTTCCACAACCAGAAAGGAGCTATCAATCGCATAGCATGATGGGTGAGACCAGACTAAATAGAGGAGTTGGAATGACCACTTAAGCTACACCTGAGACAAGAGGTGTGGTCATAACCAGCAACAACACAGAAACAAGTGAAACCAAAGAGGCTGTCAAGTAACATCACGTGCAGCCAGTTTCTTAGACCTTATTACCCCTGTCACGAGGGAGAGCGTGACAGTTCTAAAGCCTTTTGTGGCATGTATAAGTGGAAAAAAGAAATATATATTTGCCGTTTAGTGGTGCAGTTATATGTTCTAAAGCCCTTTTTGTTGTGTATTAGTGGCAAAAGAAATATATATTTGCCGTTCACTGGTGCAGTTATATATTCTAAAGCCTTTTGTGTCATATATAAGTGGAAAAAATAAGGGCCTATTTGCCGTTCAGCGGTGCAGTTATATGTTCTAATGCCCTTTTTGTTGTGTATTAGTGCAAAAGAAAAATATATTTACCATTCAGAGGTGCAGTTATATGTTCTAAATAGTGATGATCGAGCATGCTCAGCCTAACACCAGTTTGGCTCGAGCATCGCGATGCTCGGCACATCGCGGTGTTCGGCGAATACCGTGTATGCTCGAGCGCCATGCTGGAGTCTCCTCCCGCACGTTTGTTGGCTGCTACGCAGCCATAAACGTGTAAGTATATACTGCCACTCACTGTAATGCAGTAGCCATTACAGTGATTGGCTGGCCGGAACAAAGCTACAAAGCACCCGATGACATGTGGTTCAGCCAGTCTTAGTAAGGGAGAGCTGTGCTGTAAAAGGGTCAGATAGTGTAGGGAATTGAATTTTATTTTTTTGGTTAGGCAGGGTTGGTGTTAGAGACCCAAAAGTCCTTTTTAAGGACTATTGTTGTGTCTGGCAGTGTTAGCGGTTTTCTTCAGGCAGGTTTATGCTGGTATAAGATGAGGCATCAGACCTCCAACCCATGAATATTTCCCTGTGCAATGAATATCCAGTTTGCTTCTGATCAGGAGGTAAATAACCAGCCCAGACTGAACTTAGGTGGTTAAATATCTGACATCTTTATTTCCCAGCACATATTTATAGGGTTCATTGGGGGTGGGCGCATATTGTCTCTCAAGATCCAATTGGAACAATCCTGGTAGTTCTCAGCAGGCCTTGGGAGACACGTTTGTGAAGATACAGTTGAAACTTTGTTAAACAATGCTAGTATCTGCTGTATACAATACATGACAAAAGCTTATTTTACATTGAACAGGTTTTTCTCTACATGCTAACAAGGTGCATAGGCTATCTTAGTTTGTTTCATTGTATGTGAGGTGAGATGTTAAATAGCTCCTTTGTTCAGAGATGCTGCTATTGTGTCCAGCACTGGCAGAGGGTGTGTTACGTGCTAATTCGATGTGCTGCATGCATCAGAGATGAGGCTTGTATAATATATGTCTTATCTGTGATGTATCAAACGATTTATGAAAAATCCCTTTCAATCCAACCATTGATCCCAACTTATATATATATATATATATATAAAAACGGGATCACTGTACGTTTTCCTCCATCTAAGGCCGTGTGTGTGTGTGTGTATGTATGTATGTATATATATATATATATATATATATATATATCGTGCGTGTGTGTGTGTGTGTGACACATGAAGACACTGAAGACTATGAAGGAGATAAAAAAAACCTTCTGTGTAATTTGGCGCACAGTAGGAAAAAATCTCCTGCATAGTGAAGAAAGAGAAAAAAGAAAAGTAAGAAGGCATGCAAGCTCTACACATAGATAGGCCTTGACCAATAGAAATTCTTTTTAGACCTGGAAGGCACACATTCCCCGAGAGTGGCGGTGGGTGGCGCTCAAACACTCACCATCCACTACCACACCCAGAACATGCGCAAATGCTCCCAAATGAATCAGCCTTCTTTTAAACAAATGTGGCCCTAATCGGACAACATCTATTAAATCTGGTACAAATATGCTACTGACCCACAGCGAATCTCTGTTAGACATGGTTCCGGCAGGGGGGATCAGTCCCTGAGGAAGGTCTTTTAAAACAGAGTCGACCAATAAAGGTGATATAGCATTCACATGGACACCAGTCCCACCAACCAATGTTCCAATGTTGGGGCGCCCATGGTTCAGTGAGACCGGCATCAGTGTGCCATACCCCACCGTTGCTGATGCGGATCCAATGGTAGCTTTCACTAAGAACATTGCTCTCAGAGCCAGCAGCCATTAGATCCCTCTCAAACCAACGGTGGCGGCTTTCACATGGGGAGTAGGGACCAGAGTGCTGATTTATAGAATTTCCCTTGCAACGACCTGACCCGATCACGCTCTCATAACCGTAATCAGGTCAGACCTTACACAGGGAGGCATATAGAAAATAAACCTACATACCATTCCTAAGCCAAAAAGAAAGTCTACTATAGTCATCCCATGCTTAATAAAACTTTCCACGACAGTTCCCTCCTCTCTGTAATATGTCCCCTGTGTTCTTTGAGTCTCTTGCTGAATCTTCGGTTTCCTCAGCTTGCCCTCGTCGATTGTGATACTCCTTGGGTGTCATTGCCTCCATGATGATGCTCCATCCTTCGGTTCGATTCTTTGGGGAGTTGACTCTGAGGCAGGTCCTGATGTGGTAAGGTGTGACGGGGCGATGAACGTTTAGTTGGACATCCTTTCCATCAAAGACATAGGTTGATCTGTGGTGTATCTGGGAGCTGCGATTAGGATGTGATTATCTGCACGTCACTGGGAGATCCGATCGATCAACCAGCAGGAGCATCTCACCAGGATATATATGATAAAGAGAAAAACAACAACATAAGTATATATATATATATTCCTATTTCCTTCAACCAGTTACCTATGGAAAACAGGAAATCTCCAAAACCACCCAAAGCTGCGAAAGGATTCTATCCCTCA
The DNA here is from genome assembly GCF_905171765.1 of Bufo bufo. NCBI lineage: Eukaryota > Metazoa > Chordata > Amphibia > Anura > Bufonidae > Bufo > Bufo bufo. The sequence goes on along the minus strand of NC_053392.1, from coordinate 195,050,885 downwards.
GTAATAGCCCTATCTCTGTCCTGAATTACAGTGATCTTATCCATATGGGCCTGGACTTTATCCCTGGTATCTGCAGTCCTCTCCTATAAACTTACAGAAACCCCCCTAAGAAGCTAAAAGATAATCCAGCTGGTGCACCTGTTGGCAAGGGAAACAAGAGCGAAATATCATTATAGTCAATGTTTAATTTCTTAATCAGTTTTGCCACATATTCTTCTTATATCTGCTGCAAGTCTCTAGACATCAGAATTAATGGACTCATTGTCCATGGGGTTGGGAAGGGTCTTCCCATCCAATACTACTTCTCCCTTTGACCATAGACCGCTAGAGTCTTTGGTCAGCCCTTGAATCTTTAATGCCCTTGCATATATTGTTCTACTGGGCTGTGCAGACTGCACAATAGGCTGACTAGCATGCCCAGACAAAACTTGTTCCACAGGTTCTGTAAAGCCAGGAGCTTGTGGTAGAGTCAAGTGTGCGCATATCCCATCATCCAACTGTACAATGGCAGATATGGGGGTGGGACAGGAGTTGGGGTCACAATGGGGGGTTTTTACTTTGCTGTCTTGTGTTTGAACTGCACAAGTCAGTCCAAAATTTTTTGCACAGACAGCCATGCTTGGCCACAAGTTTTTATATACATTTTATTCCAATGAGGGTCTCCTTTGTACCATGGAAAAGTGTCTATGTCATTCAGACATAGGCCCTTGATCATGGCCATATGAAAGTCTGAAAAAGACCCTTCTTTTGGGAACGCGTCAGTACATTTCATTCCTTCTGTCCATTTACACATATTATCAACCCAAGGATCAGTATAAAATGGAACTAAACACCTCTGGACAAACATTTTTGGACTTTCCCCCAATTCATTTTTAGGAGACAGTTTTACCATAGAGTGATTCGCAGCAGACTTAGGAACATGATTTTCAGATCTAAATTAAAAATTCAGTTTCTTTTTGGGATCCTCCTTACCATAAGAATTGCGCATTTTTACTTAGCTAAAACATACAGTGAGATCAGCTGAATTTGGAAGTTTTATCAAAGGATGTTTGTGTTCAGTGCAAAAATACTTACTGATAAACCTTATGCTTATCAGTTTATGTGGGTTTTTATCCTATTTCTTCTAATTCAGGTTCATAACTACTCCTGAATTTATGGCAGATTTTTTAACTATTCTGGATGGTATTACTTCTAATTCAGGCTCATACTACTCCTGAATTTATGACAGATTTTAAACTATTGAGGGCCAATTTTATACCTTCAATTTCAGCATGAACTCACATACAATCTATACATAATCTATACACAGTCTATACAGTAAAATTCAACCTTATATATATAACGACTAAAAAATGCTTAAGCAACTATACAGCAATATACAAGTTTTAGCAAAGCAAATTCGTTGCACAAAATACTGTTTTTTTCAGATTAGGGGACTACAGACCCCATTTTTTCTTCAGGAATATCAGATTCCTGGGGGACATCAGATCCCTCTATTTCTTTAGGAATATCAGATTCCTGAGAGACGCTTATCAGAAGCGCTTACCGGGTTCAAATAATCCACTCTTACAGTATAGGGCAGTAATAATATATATCTTAAATATAGAATCACTTACCCGATACTGTATTCTGGTGGATCCCACCTTCTGACACCAAACTGTTAGCGGTTTTCTTCAGGCAGGTTTATGCTGGTATAAGATGAGGCATCAGACCTCCAACCCATGAATATTTCCCTGTGCAATGAATATCCAGTTTGCTTCTGATCAGGAGGTAAATAACCAGCCCAGACTGAACTTAGGTGGTTAAATATCTGACATCTTTATTTCCCAGCACATATTTATAGGGTTCATTGGGGGTGGGCGCATATTGTCTCTCAAGATCCAATTGGAACAATCCTGGTAGTTCTCAGCAGGCCTTGGGAGACATGTTTGTGAAGATACAGTTGAAACTTTGTTAAACAATGCTAGTATCTGCTGTATACAATACATGACAAAAGCTTATTTTACATTGAACAGGTTTTTCTCTACATGCTCACAAGGTGCATAGGCTATCTTAGTTTGTTTCATTGTATGTGAGGTGAGATGTTAAATAGCTCCTTTGTTCAGAGATGCTGCTATTGTGTCCAGCACTGGCAGAGGGTGTGCTACGTGCTAATTCGATGTGCTGCATGCATCAGAGATGAGGCTTGTATAATATATGTCTTATCTGTGATGTATCAAACGATTTATGAAAAATCCCTTTCAGGCAGCAATATATATTTTTAGCGCAACCTGCAGTAAATAGTGTGCGATTAGAGACCCAAATGTCCTTTTAACGACTATTGTTGTATCTGGCAGCAATATATATTTTTAGCGAAACATTTCCTGCGCTACATCTCCTGTATAACGTGTGCGCATCCTAAAAATATATGTGACATCCAGTGTACTTTTTCCGTAGACACTGCGGACAGCGACATTATCTGCGCTACATCTCCTGTTTAATGTGTGCGCATACTAAAAATATCTGTGACATCCAGTTTACTTTTTCCGTAGACGCTGCGGACAGTGATATTATCTGCGCTACATCTCCTGTTTAACGTGTGCGCATACTAAAAATATTTGTGACATTCAGTGTACTTTTTACGTAGACGGTGTCCGCTGCGGACAGTTACATTACCTGCGCTACATCTCCTGTATAACGTTTGCACATCCTAAATATCAGTGACTTTCAGTCTAAATTTTTTCGCTGCTGGTGGCAGCGACATTACCTGCGCTACATCTCCTGTATCCAAAACAGTCAACTGACCAAAAAGAAATCCCTTTAGGGGTCCCAACCCAATATACAGTACAGACCAAAAGTTTGGACACACCTTCTCATTCAAAGAGTTTTCTTTATTTTCATGACTATGAAAATTGTAGATTCACACTGAAGGCCTCAAAACTATGAATTAACACATGTGGAATTATATACATAACAAACAAGTGTGAAACAACTGAAAATATGTCCTCTTCTAGGTTCTTCAAAGTAGCCACCTTTTGCTTTGATTACTGCTTTGCACACTCTTGGCATTCTCTTGATGAGCTTCAAGAGGTAGTCCCCTGAAATGGTTTTCACTTCACAGGTGTGCCCTGTCAGGTTTAATAAGTGGGATTTCTTGCCTTATAAATGGGGTTGGGACCATCAGTTGCGTTGAGGAGAAGTCAGGTGGATACACAGCTGATAGTCCTACTGAATAGACTGTTAAAATTTGTATTACGGCAAGAAAAAAGCAGCTAAGTAAAGAAAAACGAGTGGCCTTCATTACTTTAAGAAATGAAGGTCAGTCAGTCAGCCGAAAAATTGGGAAAACTTTGAAAGTAAGGGCTATTTGACCATGAAGGAGAGTGATGGGGTGCTGCGCCAGATGACCTGGCCTCCACAGTCACCGGACCTGAACCAATCGAGATGGTTTGGGGTGAGCTGGACCGCAGAGTGAAGGCAAAAGGGCCAACAAGTGCTAAGCATCTCTGGGAACTCCTTCAAGACTGTTGGAAGACCATTTCAGGTGACTACCTCTTGAAGCTCATCAAGAGAATGCCAAGAGTGTGCAAAGCAGTAATCAAAGCAAAAGGTGGCTACTTTGAAGAACCTAGAATATGACATATTTCCAGTTGTTTCACACTTGTTTGTTATGTATATAATTCCACATGTGTTAATTCATAGTTTTGATGCCTTCATAGTCATGAAAATAAAGAAAACTCTTTGAATGAGAAGGTGTGTCCAAACTTTTGGTCTGTACTGTATGTACAAATCAAAACTACATCTTTATTTTGTCATCCATAAAACCTTATAAATGTGATAAAAGGAAAATCATGTGTAAATAAAACTGTCAGAGGACAGTGGAACAGGGTCACCAATGGTTATTATTAATAACTGGAGGGAGGGAGATATTTGTGCATGAGCTCTCCTCTTTGTGTTTAAATAAACACTTTTTTTATTCAGTTTGTGTGGTGTTGTTATTATAAGTATTTATTCACTGTCACACCTCTTAGAGTCTATTTACACTATGTAGTGCTTTCTTTATACACTCTCTGCTACTACTCAGCAGATATTATATATTCGCTACAGAGGGTAGTACCCACAGCAGGTTTATTCCATCTGTTCAGCATGGATAGGCCAAAGAGGAGGAACAGAATGAGGAGATTGAGAGTTATCCTCCTGATGAGGACAGCAAAGTCTTGTCTGTTGGGACTCTGGCACACATGGCTGAATTTATGTTATGCGGCAGTGAGAAAAAAGAAACGTGGCACTCACCAGGGTCAAGCAAATCTTCAAGCAGCTTTATTGCTTACATAGTGGTACGGAGGCACAGGCTGGGGAGCGGGATGGCCATGAGGTGTGAGCCGGCGGTGACGGCCGTTTCGCGCGTGTCTCACGCTTCCTCGGACCGCTTGTGACGCACAGGCGCACCGCCGTGCATTTAAGAGCAAGCCGCGGGTCATCACCATGGTGACCATCGACGCTCCACAGGTGCGCTGCTGTAGCGGATACAAAAAGGAAAGGGAAACATTTTAACAACATACAAATAAGCACTGAAACAAATCATAGCAAAGAAAGTAGCTAGCCGGGAGGCAACAAATTCACAAAAAGCAAAACATCTTAGCAGGGGGGATTTCATCACCTGTCGCACTACTCATGCAGTCTAAGTTATATCATGCACTTGCAGGATGTTCTATATCGGCAAAACAATTAGGCCTTTGTTTGAGAGAGTACGGGAGCATTTTGGTTCCATTAGGACAGGCCGTGGCTCGCCCCGCCTGATTGACCATGTCTGTGCTGCTCACAATGGTGATCCATCCAGCCTCTCTTTTCCTGGCATCGAGGCTGTGGGGCCCAAGCCTCGGGGTGTAGACCGCCACCCCCTGTTGTTGCAGCGGGAGGCTCGGTGGATCATCAGGACGGGCGCCATGGGCTTACATGGTTTGAATGACAAAAATTATATGGCCGTGTTCCTTTAAAACTTGGTGCTTTGACATCATAGGACGCCATTAGGTTCGTTACGGCTTCAACATCTGTGTGCGGGTGTACCTGCCATTGCGGCTCCGGCATAGCATCCCTACATTCTTTCCCCCTCCCCTCATTGGTCTTGGATTCGGGGGGACCTATCCCATTTTTGGGGAGGTTCCACCAGGGATCCTCGCCACGATGGGAAGTCTCATCCATCAGCAGAGCGTTTTGCTGGTTTAGTAATGGGCTCTATTGTATTTGACACTGACTGTGTTTGGAGCATTATATTGTATTATTTCCTTACTGCTCTATTTCCACACCTCCCCCCTGCTAAGATGTTTTGCTTTTTGTGAATTTGTTGCCTCCCGGCTAGCTACTTTCTTTGCTATGATTTGTTTCAGTGCTTATTTGTATGTTGTTAAAATGTTTCCCTTTCCTTTTTGTATCCGCTACAGCAGCGCACCTGTGGAGCCTCGATGGTCACCATGGTGATGACCCGCGGCTTGCTCTTAAATGCACAGCGGTGCGCCTGTGCGTCACAAGCGGTTCGAGGAAGCATGAGACACACGCGAAACGGCCGTCACCGCCGCCTCACACCTCATGGCCATCCCGCTCCCCAGCCTGTGCCTCCATACCACTATGTAAGCAATAAAGCTGCTTGAAGATTTGCTTGACCCTGGTGAGTGCCGCGTTTCTTTTTTCTCACTGCCGCATATTGAATGTCTACATGTATGCTGAGCACCACGCCATCTGGGTCTGTCGTGGAGCCGCGGGTCTGTGACCTCCGAAGTTATAAGAAGTATAGGGGATTTACGTATTTGAGCAGTGCCGCTGTCTTTCTTCACTTGCATCTCCCCACCAATCGTTTGAATATGACCGTAACAGCTGAGCACTCTTTAGATGGACTTTCACCACATACACCATCCCCTTTGGTTAGCCAGACCGATGAAGCGGCTTCTACTTTGCACAAAGGCAGAGAGGGAGCGGAGGCCTTCTTCAAGGTGTCTAATGAAAGGGACCAAGTCTTTACTATAAGCACCCGATCCCTGGAGGCGAAGATATTCCAACTAGCAGACAGGGAGGTGCGTCTTTTCTGGACCATCAAGTCCCTCACCTCTTATAAAGAGAACAATTGCGTTCCGCGAGGCCTCAGAATTTATTTAAAGAGGATGATGAGGACTTTGTGGAAGCATGGAAACAGATGCATGCAGATTTTTCTATGCAGATACTCAACTCAGTCCTAGCACGGGATGAGAAGGAGTACACACAGGTTAATTTAGACCTGGAAAAAGCACAGTCTGAGTTGAAATTGAGAATGACGGAGACACAGTATGCTAATTTTGAAAGAAGGCTGAGCAAGAAGCTGACCGTTACTCAGATTGAAACAAAGGAGAGGAAAAGAGATAAATTTCTCCGAGATAAGAATGACTACGAGAGTGACAGAGTCTTTGATTGGAACAAGAGCAGAGGCCTTCCCCGTCGCAATCCCCGCCGGACCCGTAGTGACTTCTGGACCACTGACTCGGATTCCAGCCAGTCAGAGAACGGAACAACCACCCGAGTGAACAACGGCCCCCCTTTAGAAAAAGAACCAGAAGGGGACGAGGGCGACGGAAGAGGAAGGAATACTCGAGTTTACAAATCAACAAGAAGGAGGAGACAGGTCTCCTGGAAACAGTAGAGACATCTCAACCACCTTTGTTTGTACAGGACTCCCCTAGTATTGTTATCAATCTCACTACTCATGAATTGCCCCCGAGCTGTCTCTCACTCCTCCATAGAGGATTGGGATACAGCTTAGTGGAACAATTCAACCCTGTTGATTTTGAGGTAGATCTGTACCGTGCAGTCCGCAAATTGTTTTTGAAAAAAATGTTTGCGGAAAGTAGCTCCACACGCCCCCTACCGTTGCCTGGTGAGATCCCAGCATGTATGACATGTACTGATTTCCATCTGCAGCATCGTTTCGATACTGAGGAGATTCAATGTATTCCGTTTCTTGCAGATATTCAGAGCGATAATGTCACTGTACCCGATTCTCAGTCATTATTTCCGGGCGGCATCAGGTCCACGTTTCTTCCCCCCATGCCGGCGGGCTCTGCCATTGACCTCTTCCACAAGAGAGTACTTAGGGATTTACGTGCACTGATTTATCCAGTGGCACCCCCTAACATTACTCGTGAGGAACGGGCTGCTTTACAATGGCTTGATGGTCTAGATGACGTTGTCATCAAGCCCGCAGACAAGGGGGGTAACGTGGTCCTGATGACCAAGGCCTAGTATATGGAGGAAGCTTCCAGACAATTGGAAGACAGGAGTGTATATGAAAAGCTTAGTGATAACCCTGTCCCGTTGATATTGGCCAGGGTTCAGTCACTTCTTGCTAAATACATTGACATACAATTCCTGCCCAAGAATATTCTAGAGAGGTTGGCCCCCAAGTTCCCCAAGAACCCGGCTTGGTATTTCTTCCCTAAAATACACAAGTCGCTGTCCCATCCCCCGGGTGACCCATTGTCGCCGGAATAGGGTCAGCGACAGAACCTATCTCTAGGTACACTGACTGGCTGCTGAGGCCTTTGCTTAGGGGCACTCCCACGTATCTCAAGGACACCGGGGACTTCCTCCGCGCCCTCAATAACTTTGAGTGGCGGGAGGAATTCCACCTTGTGTCCTTGGACGTAGAGAGCCTCTACACAAGGATTCCCCATGACTTGGGGTTAAAGGCCATAGAATTAGTCTTGAGTCGCTCTGATAAAAGTCCTGTGTTTTCCCAGTTTATACAGGAATCCTTAGCTCTAATACTTACCAACAATGTCTTTCAGTTTGATCGTCAGTGGTACCGCCAGATACTAGGTACAGCGATGGGCACACCTGTTTCGTGCACCTTCGCTAACCTGTATCTGGCGGTATTTGAAGAGACATATGTCTTTTCTGTGGAAAACCCCTTTCTTAGGTATATCCATCTTTACCTGCGTTATGTGGATGACGTGTTCCTGATCTGGTCGGGCAGCGAGGGGATGTGTGGGCAGTTTGTGCAGCATTTAAATGACAGCAATAAAATGAACATGAAGTTCACCCTCAACTTTGGTGGCAACACACTAGATTTCCTGGATGTGAAGTTCGCCGCTTTTGAGGGTGCGCTGCACACTACAGGTTTCCGTAAACCTACGGCAACCAACTCGTTGCTCCACCAGACCAGCTTTCATGCCCCGGCAGTAAAAAATGCTGTCCCTTTTGGGCAATTTATATGCCTACGCAGGATTAATAGCACTGATCAAGATTACTTTAAGCAGGCCTATCAACTTAAAGATAGACTGCTTCAAAGGGGGTACCGCCACTGCCTGTTGCTGCAGCGGGAGGCTCGGTGGATCATCAGGACGGGCGCCATGGGCTTACATCGTTTGAATGACAAAAATGATATGGCCGTGTTCCTTTAAAACTTGGTGCTTTGTCATCATAGGACGCCATTAGGTTCGTTACGGCTTCAACATCTGTGTGCGGGTGTACCTGCCATTGCGGCTCCTGCATAGCATCCCTACATTCTTTCCCCCTCCCCTCGTTGGTCTTGGATTCGGGGGGACCTATCCCGTTTTTGGGGAGGTTCCACCAGGGATCCTCGCCGCAATGGGAAGTCTCATCCATCATCAGAGGGTTTGCTCCCCAGCCTGTGCCTCCGTACCACTATGTAAGCAATAAAGCTGCTCGAAGATTTGCTTGACCCTGGAGAGTTCCGCGTTTCTTTTTTCTCACTGCCGCATATTGAATGTCTACATGTACGCTGAGCACCACGCCATCTGGGTCCGTCGTGGATTCGCGGGTCTGTGACCTCCGAAGTTATAAGGGGTATAGGTGATTTACGTATTTGAGCAGTGCCGCTGTCTTTCTTCACTTGCATCTCCCCACCAATCGTTTGAATTTATGTTATGCTGCCTTTCCCGTGACCCTCGCATTATACGCATTTTCGCCAACACCGATTACTGGTTGTTCACCCTTCTCAACCCCTGCTACAAAGAGAACTTCTCATCTCTCATTCCTGTGGTGAAGAGGACTAGCAAAATGGTGCAATACCAGAAGGTCCTTGTGACGAAACTAACCTCGCCACTGGGTTTTGGAGGGGCCTGTTCACCAGCCTCTTGCCTCAGGATTATGGCACATATACTAACTTTAAAGGAGAAGATAGACCGGCCGCACAGCCTAAATCTGTGGAACTGTTTTGGGCAGAAAAGCCATGCTTGCGGTCGCCCAAATGTGACTTCCATGGAATTCGGGAACCCCTGCTCGGATCTGGGTGATTTTTGGACATGTTGTTCGCCCAGATAAGAGCTATCCATGAATGTATAAATTATGGGGTCATTGTGGGGTTTTGAGCTTTTTTTTGTGTTTTGGGGAAAATGTGTGTTTTCTGCCTGTGAGTGATTAAGGCTAGTTTCACACTTGCGGCAGGACGGATCCGACATGCTGTTCACCATGTTGGATCCGTCCTGCGGCTATTTTGCCGTGCCCCCAGGCCGCCGCTCCGTCCCCATTGACTATAATGGGGACGGGGGCGGAGCTCCGGCGCAGCACGGCGGTGCACAGCGAAAGCCGCCGGACTAAAAAACCTGACATGCAGTAATTTTAGTCCGGCGTCCTTTCGCCGTGCACCGCCGTGCTGCGCCGGAGCTCCGCCCCCGTCCCCATTATAGTCAATGGGGACGGAGCGGCGGCCCGGGGGCATGGCGAAATAGCCGCAGGACGGATCCGACATGGTGAACAGCATGTCGGATCCGTCCTGCCGCAAGTGTGAAAGTATCCTTAGTTAGCCCATTATGTTTGGTAATTGTATCACAAGCAGAACCTATTGTGTTTTGGTAATTGTGTTTGGTAATTGTATCACAGGCAATGCCCATTGTATTTTGTTGATTGCGTCACAGACAATGCCTATTGTATTTTGTTGATTGCATCACAGACAGAGGGGGATGGTTGCTGGGAAGGTTTCAATACTGTAAATGCATGTGATTGGCTAATGTATGAACTGTTGCAGTCTTCCACAAGGTCCCCAGGGGGAGTGTCCCTTGCTGGAAGACCTGCATAAAAGACTGACATGTAGCTCCATTAAAGAGTTCCTGTTTTACCCTCAACATAGAGCCTTGTCTCATGTGTTGGGGGGAAAGGCTATATCTACACTAGGTAATGCTATACGCTGTATACTCCCCTGGCTATAATCACTGAGCTCTTTTAAGAGCTTGTTTCTGCATCGCTCTCTGAAGGAAGAGAGGTTCACCCACTGGAGCCTTGTCGTAGGTCCAGGGTGGGTAGGAGACAGCGAGACCCCAACCAAGCTGCGGCGGTTCGTGGGATCTGCAGTGCTTACAGTGTCAAGTGGAGTGCTTGGAGTCCTCGGGAAGCACTAGGAGCATCCATCAACGGACGTACCCAGTCGGGGTGCCAGGAGATCCGTTACATTGGTGGCAAGCAGTGGGATGGCGTCCTAGTGAGAGGAGAAGCATCTGGCACGAGGCCCTGGAAGATGTACAGAGTCGGCGGGGTGAGAGTCTCCCCAATGAAAAGCAGCGGTTGCAGATGCGAGTGGACCTATGAATGCCCCTTCTGGGAGAGCAGCCCTTGAATGAGTGGGTGATAGAACTCGAGACGAGCCTGGTATGGAAGGAGCTTTGGCTAGACGACGCCTACCAGGCACTTTGGTGGTACTTGATTCGGCACTCCCCCTGGATGGCTGAGCACGACATACCCAAGGGTGAGGATTACGATGGCCGTGGCCTGTTCTTTGAGGCCTTCGCAGAACCAGATTTCGGAGATGCTGGGGAGTCCCGGTTCTTGGATTTCTATGACTACAGGGAGGGTATGCATGATTGGGCTACAGCTAGAGAGGTGAGACAAGACTTGGCATCTCTAGTGACAATGGAGTGGGAGCTGGAGCAGGATTATCAATACTTCCTCAGCTCAATTTGGCCCCAATATAAACTGCCGGAGAGCTGAGTGGCAGTCCCAGACCAACAACCCTACAGCTGGGAAGACCCGACTGAAGTATCCCCTGCTTCAGTACCAGCTGCGGAGGTGGGGGAACTCACAGACTGGTCCTGGGGGGAACCCCTATAAGGCAGGTGGAGATGGGACCGAGGTCTCTCCACTGGCCCTACAGGGATGCTGGGTGGTCGGCCCAGATCCCCAACAGCAGCCGGAGTTTCAGGGAGTAGGGACAGTCGGTCCTGCTCCCCAGCGGCAGTATGTTTTGTAGGGAGAGGAGAGCATCGTCTCCATTCCCCAGCGGCAGTGTACCTTGCAGGGAGAGCAGACAACCGGTCTCTCTCCCCAACCACAGGGAGACAGCACCCCTAACTCCGATGGTGCAGATGGGACTGCGGTCTCTGCACCAGACCTACAGGGATGCTGGACGGCCGGTACAGATCCCCAACCAACCTCGCAGGAATGCCAGGAGGAGGAGGTAAGCGATCCCTCCTCTCCATAGCCGATCCGCAACAAGGTCCTGGGGGTAGGATTCCCTGACCCCATCCCAGCGGAAGAGCTGGATTCTGGGCAGAGCGCAGTCGGCATCTGCCCTCCCCTATCCTTTATGTTTGGTAATTGTATCACAGGCAGAGCCTATTGTGTTTTGTTAATTGTGTTTGGTAATTGTATCACAGGCAATGCCCATTGTATTTTGTTGATTGCGTCACAGACAATGCCCATTGTATTTTGGAATGCCGAAGACTCGTCCAGGCAGAGATATACAGCTGATTAAGTCCAGAGAGCTACGTAGGGGGAGAGCAAGTATCGAAAGGTAAGCGCCGCTAAGTGCCGAAGAACACGCGGGACGCCGCGTCGAGGTACAGCGGACCAAAAATACCTACCCCGCACGTAAGTTCTCAGACCAGTTCCCTATGATACGCTAACTAAAATAGGAGGGTTGCAATTACTATCTTACATGGAATAAGATACTTAACTCTCAGTTATCAGTACAATCCCCTTCTGACCAGTTTAAAACCAGGACGGTCTAAAGTGGTATTATCAACACTACAAAACTATAACTTTATATACTCCGTACATTTGGATTGGATTGTTTATGAACCATTGACCAGTCTTGTGATCCTTTTCTTTTAGGCCACTAATTTCTATTGTTTTTTTCTATTGTATTTACCTATGAGTACTCTGTGATATTTATTATATTGTAGATATAGCAATACACCAATTCCTTGATGTACACATGTTATATTTGTTATTTGTTTTTTAAATAATTAAATACGTGACTCTAGTTGAGAGTGCCTGCTACTGTAATTTATTCACAATTTGTTGTAATTTGACTGGGTGAGTCACTGCAGTAGCACCTCAACCATTTTAACTCCCAGTGGAGCCGCCTAATATTAGTATATTTCATATAGGAAAGAATGTTTCCTAACAATTTCTCCTCTAAAATCGATTTTATCTTTGGTTTTGTGTGTATTATTGTCAGTCTGTATAATTGGTGTACTACTCGGACAACATCGGTCCCAGCAGCGACCTGGGAGTCCAAGATGCATCCAGACATCCTCTTCATGCTTTTCCCGAACCATTTATTGGTGTTTCTATAAATTTCAGACTTTTTCTTGTGAACCAGACACCCTCTCCTCTTCAGAGCCGGGGGTGCCTGGTTTAATGCTCGGGTTCTCCCATTGACTTCCATTGTGCTCGGGTGCTCAGTGGAGCACCTGAGCATCCCAAGGTGTTTTACTCGAGCACCTAAGCCCTTTTTTGCGTGTATTAGTGGCACAAAAAGTATTTGCCGTTGTGTGGTGATGTGAGAAAATTACAGCCCTTTTTGGCGTGTATTACTGGAAAAAAAGGTCTTTTTAGCCGTTGTGTGGTGGTGAGAAAATTACAGCCTTTTTTAGGGGGTTTTAATTTCCTTTTTAATTATTTATTTGATCTGATAGTATGTCAGACAGAGAAGTGCCAGGCCCTGCACAGGGGAGTGGCAGAGGCCTAAATGTTTCTGGAGCAGGCACAGGTCGCAGCAGCATAAGGGGGTGTGGGAGCAGGAGTCGCAGTGAGAGGCATGAGCTCCCAGTGTCATCTAGCGGTCGTGTCTTGACCAGCAACCCAGCGGTTCTTGAATGGTTGACTCGGTCATCCACGTCCCAAGTGACATCAGACAAAAGAGTCGGTGGGTTCGTCAGACACAACCCTTAGTTGGCATGGCCCTGTGCCCTCACCTGTCTTCATATATTTACTGCCTATATAAAGTACGCTAAAAACAGTTTATTATTTTATTATTAAAAATCTCCACAAAATAGGCTTGATAGGGTGAATAGGGATGTCTCAGACTGATGATGCTGATCCCTAAAAACACTCCTATTACTAGGACTCCTATATGTAAGGAGTGTACTAAGTTGGTGTAATTCCTCTGCCAGTAAATAGGGGTGTATGGCCATCCAATATCAGTGTACCTGGATAAACAACGGTATATAATGTATAAAACCTCCTAATTGCTAGGAGGACATACACAGGATGTAGTATCAGGTTACACTGTAAGGATGGCTAAATCCTAAACTGGTAGCTTTCTAAACAGGAATGAACCACTAGGCTCCAGATATATCGACGAGAGTCAGTCTGTATATGTGACTGCAGAAATATATTGCTCGACGCGTTTCCCTATCCAACTGGTTGTTGGTTCATCAGGAGCAAATCACTAAGTCCACTGCTAACGTTGAATATTGCCCCCTCACACTGGGTGTGCAACAAATGGCAGAGAACTTAGGAGTGTCTGACTAAGAGTATGCTGCACGCCACTGATGTCGTGCGTGCAGCAATGAGCCTCCGGCATATGTGGCCGTAACCCGCGCGTAGCGCGGACTTGTTTAAATGGAGGAAACTCCTCCCATCTGTATGACCGACCCATAGTGAGTATCCAATAGAAAGTGAAACACGTCACCTAACTGCGCCCATTCTTTCCGTCACAGCAAGATGACGCGCGATCCATAATCTCGTCGAGCCAAGGCTGACAAAAGCCTGGCTCCGCCCTCCCGTTAACGTCACTCATAGGGGGGAGGATGAAAAGATGACTTGTACTTCGTCTGCCCTCAATGTATTGGTCAGTACAACAAGAGGGAGGAGTAATGAAAGGTCTGTGACGCACGCTTGAGTTTCTGAATGAACGGGGACACAAAAGGTAAACAGATACATTATCATACAATCCGAACTCCTTGTGACATCACAGGAGAACAATACAGGTCCCCCATGATAAGTGACAAGGAATGACAAGTAGAAGAGTACAAGGGACATACTTAGAGAGGAGCACTACAATTCCTGAGTGGATAGATGCATTACCCATAGGTACTCAAATGTGATGTCAAGAGTCTAGAGGGGAGCAATATTCTTATTAAAGAACGGTATATCATATAAAAGCAAGGAGTGAGATATGCTATTAGAAGTTCATTCAATGAAACAGGCAAATGAAATCGAATCATTAAGGCCCTTGGGCTTTACAGTATTGAGGGTGAACATCCATTGTGCCTCTTTTCTTAGGAGAAGTGTATCGATATCACCTCCCCTGGGTGGTGGCCTAACATGTTCTATTCCTTGGAATTTGAAGCAATCCATATTGCCAGGATGACAGATGGCCACATGTTGTGCCACAGGGGTGTCTCCAGAATTTTAAATTTTTAGGAGATGCTCACCAATGCGCCTCCTTAATTCCCGTTTCGTTTTCCCTGTGTATTGTATACCACAAACACAGGTAGCCAGGTATACCACCCCAACTGTCCTACAATTAATGAAGGATTTGATGGAATATTCATGTCCTGTGACCGAGCTCTTAAATTTCGTGCTTTTCCAGATAGCTTTACATGCTATGCAGTTGCCACACTGGTATGTACCATTAGGTCTGTTGGCCCCCAGCCAAGTCACATCCCTAGGGGTATTAAAGGCACTAGTGATAGGAGTCCTAGTGATAGGAGTGTTTTTAGGGATCAGCATCATCAGTCTGAGACATCCCTATTCACCCTATCAAGCCTATTTTGTGGAGATTTCACTCATTCACTGTGATGGCGGGTTTCCTGTCAGGGGACATTACCTCAGATACATGGTTAGGCAACCCTAAGGAAGTATTTTCAGAGCAGGACCTCCCTACCCAGGCATATACGCCCAATATTAATGTGATGTTTAAAAATCTAACAAGGGTGTATAAAAATCAGGTTAGATCCTGGTGGGAGATCCAAACTCTGGAAATTTACCTCAAAAACAAAATTGTCCCAAGAGGACTGAGAAATCCGGTTTTACCCAATCTCAGGCTCAGATCTGAGTCGTTGATGAACAAATGGGAGAAGGAATCAATTGATTCATCTTTACGACTGATGAAATTCCTTCTTGATAAAGAGAAAGATCTGTTGGCCAAAAACACGATAGAACTAAAAGAAACTATTGAGGCCGCTAAAAAGTTCTCTCCTTTACCGGACTTTTCCAAAAGGGAAACTCTGTTACAGCAATCAGTGGAGAGATTCACTGGATATTTAAAAGAGAGAAAGCACAATCAGTTTGTGAGGGACAGTAAAGACTTTAGAGAGGGTAAAATTCTCGAGTTTGCGGGTCAACAAAAGGATAAAAACACGAATGAGAGTGAAACAGATCTATCCTCCTCTGAATACGAGACAGATCCTGAAACCGGATCTAGTGCACGCTATAACAAACGAGGCAGAGGTAGAGGAAGAGGTAGAGGTGCAGATTATTCCCGTGGTAGTGGACATGGCAACAGTGAGAAAGGACATCGAGGAGGTTTTTTAGGGACACCTTTGGGGTCCTTGGAGCCGACTCAATTCACAAGCGAATATCCACTCAGGAACAGGAAAGGCAAATAAAGGGGTCTGGATCAATTGACACCTCACAGATTATTAACCTTTCAAAACGTATCCTTACCACCGCTGAAATGACAGTCTTGAGTAAAGGCTTGTCTTTCGTACCTGAATGTAGATTCAATCCCTTTACATGGGTGAAAGATATCAATCTATTTATCAGAAAATTAAAATGGAAGAAGTTTTTCTGCACCCATGATAGGGAAGAATGTGAGAAATTGAGTATAGATCAGGAGGATCTTCCTGATGTTAGATTGCTTGCAGATCTTAGAAACATAGAAACATAGAACATAGAAACATAGAATGTGTCGGCAGATAAGAACCATTTGGCCCATCCAGTCTGCCCAATATACTAAATACTATGGATAGCCCCTGGCCCTATCTTATATGAAGGATGGCCTTATGCCTATCCCATGCATGCTTAAACTCCTCCACTGTATTTGTAGCTACCACTTCTGCAGGAAGGCTATTCCATGCATCCACTACTCTCTCAGTAAAGTAATACTTCCTGATATTACTTTTAAACCTTTGCCCCTCTAATTTAAAACTATGTCCTCTTGTAGCAGTTTTTCTTCTTTTAAATATTCTCTCCTCTTTTACCTTGTTGATTCCCTTTATGTATTTAAAAGTTTCTATCATATCCCCTCTGTCTCGTCTTTCTTCCAAGCTATACATGTTAAGGTCCTTTAATCTTTCCTGGTAAGTTTTATCCTGCAATCCATGTACCAGTTTAGTAGCTCTTCTCTGAACTTTCTGGTGGAAAGTGATAGAAATACAGGCGAAGGACCATTTACTGATCTAAAACCTGTATCCAAAAAGTTCCCCCCGCTAGCTAATCATTCGCCCCTTGATGTCTTTCTCACTGTTGTCACGGGAAAACTACGTTCCCTACATGTCCAGAGTCCCTATCCAAGAAACCTGTCTGAGCAAGAGCAGTTGGCATTAGTACAACTACAGCAAGATTCAACCGTTATAATCAAGCCCTCAGATAAGGGGGGCAATATAGTTGTTCTTGATGTCAGCTGCTATGTTCAGATGTGTAAGAGGATTCTTGACGACAACACCTGTTACACTAAATTGGATCATAACCCTCTTGAGGCTTACAAAAGTGAATTAGGCCAAATTCTGAGTAGAGCAAAGTGGCGCAAATTGATAAGTGCAAATGAACTAGCTTACCTTTTGCCCACCTACCAGACATTACCGGCCTTTTATAGTCTACCCAAAATACACAAGGGGACTAACCCTTTAAAGGGAAGGCCGATAGTGTCGGGCATTGGTAGCCTCACTGAAAGAATTAGTATATATGTTGACAGGGTTTTGAGACTATTTGTATCTAGCCTACCATCTTTTGTTAGGGACTCTATGGATGTTCTTAAGAGATTGAACAACATCAGATGTGATAAAGATACCCTACTTGCCAGTTTGGATGTTGAAGCTTTATATAGCTCTATCCCACATCAGCAGGGCTGTGAGGCAGCCAATGCATTCTTACTGGAAAGAGGGTCACAATTCTATGAACATAATGAACTTGTGATCAAACTGTTGAATTTTATTCTGCACCACAACATTTTCTTGTTTGACCGTTCTCTCTACCGCCAGCTCAGGGGGGTGGCAATGGGTAGTCCTTGTGCCCCTACCTTTGCTAACCTCTACCTGGGCTGGTGGGAGAGAGAGGTTGTCTGTAACGAGGAAATGGAACAATGGACCTCGTCCATATTATTATGGATGAGGTTCATTGATGACATTTTCATTCTATGGAAGGGCACAAAGGAGAGTTTCTTGGACTTTGTATCAAGATTGAACATTAACTCCCTGGGTCTGTTTTTTACATCAGAAATTGATGACAAACGGATCACCTTTTTGGATCTTGCAATTGAGATTGACCCCTCTGGCTATATCAAAACAAAAGTGTTTCGAAAACCAACGGCCACTAATGCCCTGTTGAGATGGGAGAGTGGACATCCTTACCCACTCAAGAGGGGCATTCCTAAGGGACAATACCTTAGAATGAGACGCAATTGTTCTCAATGGTCTGACTTTAAGGCCTCGGCTGATGACCTTAAAAAACGGTTTACAGAAAAGGGTTATCCGAAACCTATTTTGAAGGAAGCATAC
This sequence comes from Bufo bufo, assembly GCF_905171765.1. Taxonomy (NCBI): domain Eukaryota; kingdom Metazoa; phylum Chordata; class Amphibia; order Anura; family Bufonidae; genus Bufo; species Bufo bufo. The sequence continues at coordinate 195,032,979 of NC_053392.1, read as the reverse complement.
CAACATGCAGCAGCATGCAATAGAGAACAACTTCTGCATCCTAGAAATAGAACAGCCAATGACGCACAGATACGGATAATTGGCACTTTTGACACAGCAAGTAGTGAGATACGTGCGTTGCTTACTGAGTATTGGGATATTTTAAAAACTGATCCGGATGTTGGTCATCTAGTAGGCAGTCGTCCCATGATTACATACCGACGTGGGGGTAATATCAGGGACAAACTGGTTCACAGTGCCTTTAATACCCCTAGGGATGTGACTTGGCTGGGGGCCAACAGACCTAATGGTACATACCAGTGTGGCAACTGCATAGCATGTAAAGCTATCTGGAAAAGCATGAAATTTAAGAGCTCGGTCACAGGACATGAATATTCCATCAAATCCTTCATTAATTGTAGGACAGTTGGGGTGGTATACCTGGCTACCTGTGTTTGTGGTATAATACACAGGGAAAACGAAACGGGAATTTAGGAGGCGCATTGGTGAGCATCTCCTAAAAATTAAAAATTCTGGAGACACCCCTGTGGCACAACATGTGGCCATCTGTCATCCTGGCAATATGGATTGCTTCAAATTCCGAGGAATAGAACATGTTAGGCCACCACCCAGGGGAGGTGATATCGGTACACTTCTCCTAAGAAAAGAGGCACAGTGGATGTTCACCCTCAATACTGTAAAGCCCAAGGGCCTTAATGATGTGATTTCATTTGCCTGTTTCATTGAATGAACTTCTAATAGCATATCTCACTCCTTGCTTTTATATGATATACCGTTCTTTAATAAGAATATTGCTCCCCTCTAGACTCTTGACATCACATTTGAGTACCTATGGGTAATGCATCTATCCACTCAGGAATTGTAGTGCTCTTCTCTAAGTATGTCCCTTGTACTCTTCTACTTGTCATTCCTTGTCACTTATCATGGGGGACCTGTATTGTTCTCCTGTGATGTCACAAGGAGTTCGGATTGTATGATAATGTATCTGTTTACCTTTTGTGTCCCCGTTCATTCAGAAACTCAAGCGTGCGTCACCGACCTTTCATTACTCCTCCCTCTTGTTGCACTGACCAATACATTGAGGGCAGACGAAGTACACGTCATCTTTTCATCCGACAATGGTAGCACTTTAGGCCATGCAGGCAGCTTACAGTAGCACAAGTAATATGTGGTCTAGTGCTGTCCTTTTGAAAAATTGTCCCTGGGACACTTTGGAGAAATTGCTATACCACTGGTTCAACAACCAAATCAATGTAAAGCTGGGCTGTTAATGTAAATGAAATACAGACTAGAGTATATTACTGTACGTTATGCCACCCCACACCATAATCCTGGGAGTAGGACCGGTTTTACCCTTCCCTGGTAAAGACCTCTTCATGACATTATCCATGTAGTCGCCAGACTCAAAGCAACCACTGCTACTTTCTCGATTTGCATAACCTTATGGCTTGTCCTTCTTGATGTCGCAATTTCAATGCCGAGGAACATATATATCTGGCATTATTTTAACACAGAATAAATATAGATTGGCACTCTAACAGTCGGAACCACTAGGAAGCTGTTTAAATAAAAGATCAAAGTTTATTAAAAGTACTAAAGATAAAAATATATAAATCAAATAACATTAATGATCTAAAAAATATTGCATACACAGATGACGTCCACTAATGAATGGATGACCCCCTCTGTGTATAAGTATGGATTGCTAAAACTCCAAAAATGTATGAATAGTGAAATAATTCCAGGCTGAAAAAGAGATAATATGTTATCAATAAAATTGTGTTATATAGCTTACTTCCACATTACGTAAGCTGATGTATTAAAAATAAAATTGTGATAAATAGCTGTCTAATGTTGTTCCATACAGCGTCTCCAATGTTTCTAATCCTGTTTTTAAACACTCTTTGGTAACATATTATAGCGATTTATGTGGATATCTTTAATGTATTGTACTGTAGTATAGATGCGGCACCGCAGTCACTTGCACAATATAGCAGAGTTTCAAAGTCTGGAATGTATGTCCTTTATTGGTTTAAGCCAGTAAGTGTCTCTTTCCAAATAATGAATAGTAATGGGACGGCTCACTCTCTATAAACACGGATGGGTGCCAATGTCCAAAATGAATCACCCCTTCAAAAGCAGTAAAATTGTATTTAATTGGACCGGCACTCCAACATAAGGGTTCACGCAGAGGACCAATATAAAGTAAAATAGTGCAATTTATTAAAACATAAAAAACATAAAACATGCATACACATATTAGTGGTATGGATGAGACAGTAGATGGACTATCTCATGTAATAAGTCCGTAAGGTACAGGTATATCTGTTAAGTTGGATCAAGCCTAGCTGGATGGAAAATGCATAAAGTCCCGTTCTTATGCTGATAATTCCTATTGGGCAAAATCCAGAGCAAACAGTCTCATAGCATAATAAGTGGAGTACTCACTATTTGATGCGCAACTCTGTGGCGTCCCACATATAAGAGTGCTTACCTCGGTGTCGATTCAATCAAATGCAAACGGCAGAGTGTAATTGCTTGCTGACGTCATAAAATCGGAACTCCGTAAGATCGCTTCAATTAACGCGAGATGAGCTGTTACCTTTTCTTTCGTATGATACAGACATGTATATGTTGTATTTTTAAATCTAAAAGCGGGAATGTGATTTAGAAACATGGGTTGTCATTGCTATTATATTCTGCAACTATCAACCAAAAAACACATGTATGCTGAATAAATGGCATCAAAGATGCATCATTACCGCAATGCTGGTTTTTGAAGAAAAAAGGTGGAGAATACCCACTGGCCCACCCCTGAACCATGTGTTGCGTTTTTTCTCTAATTTAATGGGACCCGCCCCAGCAATTAACAAACATGTATATAAAGTCTTGGACTCTTGAATATGAACAAACCCACTGAGGAAGAAATAGGGATCTATTTCGAAACGCGTCTGGAATCGATGGGATATTCATAAAGAGTCCGAAATTTTAAGCATGGCCATGCAACATTGAAAGATATCTACGAAACTACTTTCTAAAAAAACAAAAGAAAACCAACAGGTAGTTGACTTTACTAACGGCTGTCTACTGATAGAAATCTATGATCAAAAGAAGACGTGATGGGCCCGGTATGATGTGTTGACATAGCATGTCATGCTCTTCCCTCCTCCCGTGGCTCGACTACCCCGCTGTCTTGAGCGTCTCTGCGGCCTCTCTTGCTTCCCTAGACCCGAGGACTCGTGCTGTAGTCCCAGTCCTCGATTCAGCTGTGCCCCTGTCTCTGCCTCCAAGCGCTATCTGGTGTCTCGTCGATTTCCTCTTCACCCTATTACCTCCTCACCTCACCCAGGTCGTGGACTTCTTTCCTGGGCTCCGCTTCGCTCCGCTCGTCTGCCTCGGCTCTCTGCCTCCTTTGCCGGCGGTGTTCGGCGCAGCTCGGTCCGTAGTCCTCCTGTTGGCAACTTCCGGTTCCCCTGTGCCCGCTGGTGGCGTTCCTCCCCTCCTGGTTGATCCTCTCTGCGCCCTGTGTCTTGGGCTGCCTGCGGTGTCCATCGGAGCTTGGTCGGCTGCTCCTCCTGACGATCTTCTCCAGCTGTGTCGCTGTGCCTCTTGCTCCTCTCCGGGCTGCCTGTGGTGTCCATCGGAGCTTGGTCGGCTGCTCCTCCTGTTGATCTTCTCCAGCTGTGTTGCTGTGCCTCCGACTCCTCTCTGGTGGTCTTCTCCTGTCACCCAATCGTCCCTCCAATGTCTCCGTGATTATCCGGTCTTTCTTTGGAAATTGGTGAGACGGTTCCTTTTTCTTTTTTTTGGCTCTACCATTTTTTTTTTTTACTAATCAACTAACAAAGTAACCAAAACTAATTAAAGGATACTAATGTGTACTCAACCTACATCCCACATGGGACATTACTGAGGGAGAACGAGGAGATAAAGACAAAGAAACAGGAAAAGTGGGGGGGGAGAGTAAAAAGAAAGAGAAAGGGAGAAAAAAAAGAAAAAAGAAAAAAAAAAGAAAAAAGAAAGGAAGAGGAAGAAAAGTGCAGAAAAGAGAAAAGAAAAGGAGGGAGAAGGAGAGAAAGAAAGAGAAAAATACATATTTAAAGAAAAAAAAAAGGAGAGAGGAAAGGGGAGGGGAAAGGAGAAAAAAAAAAAAGAAGAGAGGGAAGTAAGGAAAAAGAGGAACGCGGAATGGCCCCAAAAGCTAGTTGGCGTTCCGAAGACCTCTCTGGCCAGAAACCAGCCACTAAATCCTTTGAAGGAACAAAAATAGACCAATTCCTAAGGTCCCCAAGGGTTAATACCAGAGGTGGTCAAAAGGACATTAGCTCCAAAAGAACTGACAATTTTGAGGTGATGGAAGCAGAATCACAAAAAGTTTCTGGGTACCCTCAAGGGGAAGGGGGAATAGAGGGAGAAGACATGTTTAACGTCAACTCGCTAAAAGAAATACTATTGGCAGTAAAACTGAATGGGGATTTAATACAAGGCATTACAACCCAACTTGGGTCAATTCAAGCCGATGTGGGACTGATTAGAGACGATTTGTCAAAAATCCGAGATAGAGTTAACAATGTGGAGAGTTCTATGGCTATAATACAGAATGAATCCCAAAAAATAAACAGCGAGGTGTCCACCCTGAAGATAGATTTCAATCATCTTAAAAGAAAGGTGGTGGACCTCGAAGACAGATCACGAACATACAACGTGAGAATTCTGGGGGTTCCAGAGGGTGTGGAAGATAAGAAACCTACCCAATTTATACAGACGATGATCCTGGAGAATTTTGAGCGGGATCTTTTTTCATCTTTGTTTATGGTAGAAAGAGCCCATCGGGTCCCAGGTGGGAAACCAATCCCTGGGAGACAACCACGGACATTCCTTGCTAAAATGCTGGTTTCAAGGGACAGAGATACGGTACTAAGAAGGGCGAGGGAATGTTCCCCTGTTCTATATGATGGGAACAGATTGGCCTTATTTCCTGATTTTTGAAAGGATATCCAAGAAAAGAGACGCTCGTTTATGACTGTTAAAAAGAGGTTAAGAGAAAGGGATATTAAATTCTCCCTTATTTTCCCAGAAAAACTTCGGATTATTTTTAAGGACACAACCTTTTTCTTTGACACTCCGAATAATGCCGTGGATTGGCTTGAACAAAATAATATGTGACCTAACTGTTGTAGGGTTGGCTGGGAATAACAATTGTTAGAGGGTGTTTATATTTTCCACTTTCTTTGTTTAGCTAGCGGGGAGGTGCCGAGCAGGGGGGGAGTGTGGGAGGAATGGTCATAGGCGAGAGATCTGCTGCAATATGTGGTGGATTACTTGTATGGGGGGGTTGGGATTGGGCTGGGATGCGTCTTCTTTCCTTTCTCCCCCCCCATTAATTGCTGTTCATAATGTCTATTAGAATTCTTACCTGGAATGTTAGTGGCTTGGGGGACAGAAGAAAGAGACAAGCGGTTTTTGATTTGATGCGTATACACCTCCCAGCAATTGTATGCTTGATAGAAACACACCTTACTGGGGAGACCTCCAGGGTGGTCACCAGGGGATGGGCTGCGCACACCTACCACTCGACCTTCTCTAGTCACTCTAGGGGAGTAACTGTTTTCATTCATAAAACGATTGAATTTTTCTGCGAGGCATCCTCTGTTGACCACCAGGCAAGATTTGTCTTCCTATACTGCAAGCTGGGGGGGAAGATGTGCATTTTGGCCTTTGTTTATATCCCACCTCCATTTTCTTTCTCAGTGCTTAACTCTCTGTTAAAATTTATGGATAAATGGCCGGAATGCCCCACATTGATTATTGGTGACTTTAATTGTGTTATTAACCCGGCAGTAGATAGGGTCTCTATGGGTGTTAAGGGAGACGCCTCTGTTCAGGGGTCCCCCCTGGCACGTTTTTGTTCTGAGGCTGGGTTTGAAGATGTTTGGGAAGTTTGGGTCAGGGGAGAAGGGTCTTCTCATGTATTAGTAAATTAGGTAGATCCATGTCCAGAATAGACCATGCTCTGATCAATAAAAAATATGTGCGATATGTAAAACGAATGAAGTATGAGACTAGGTCACTCTTGTACCATCTACCGTTACTTCTTGAACTTTGCCTGGCCCAGGATAAACAAATAGGTAGGCCTCTTTTTAGATTGAATCCTTATTGGCTATCATTAATAAAGAACCATGAAATAATACAAAAGGAAATTAATCAATTCTGGGTTACTAATTATAGGTCAACTAAAATCCAAATAGTATGGGATACCTTTAAGTCCTATATGAGGGGAATAATGGTCAGTCACATTGCAAACCTGAGAAAGGAGTATGGGAAAAATGAGAAAAACTTAAAAGAACAAGCCTCCTCAGCTACACAACTTTTCTATATAGATAGAACAGAGGAAAGTAGGGAAACTATGCAGAAGACTACACAGGCATACTCCAACTTCTTGCTGGAGAAGGCACAACAGAGTCTATTCTTTAAGGGGCAAAAAAAAAATTCTGAATCAGGGCGACTGGGGAAACTCCTATCTAGGGTGATCTCGAGCCAGGAATCTAAAACATATATAGATAATATACGATTGGCTAATGGGAGGATGGTTAGGGGACAAAACTCCATAGAGAAGGTCTTCCTTGAGTACTTTTCAGACCTTTATAAAGCCGACTGCAGGATCACGGATGAAATGATGGACTCCTATCTTGATGGTATTGTCTTTCCTACTATTACTCCGGTTTAAAAGAAGGTACTTGAGGCCGATCTCTCTATTCAGGAGCTCAAAGGGGCAATTAAACTATGCTCGGGGAACTCCACCCCCGGTTCAGACGGACTCCCATATGAATTTTATGGTAAATATAAGGAGGTTGTTTTTCCTAAATTGCTGGAGGTCCTTGCTGAATCGGTGGAGGAGGGGAACCTGCCGGGTTCAATGATGGAAGCGGTAATAATACTAATTCCAAAAAAAGGTAAGGACCCCATAGATATGGGATCCTATAGGCCGATCTCATTGCTGAATGCGGAAGTAAAGCTCCCGGCGAGGATCTTGGCCACAAGACTTTCTGGGGGTTATCTCCTCCATTGGCCATCCGGACCAGAACGGCTTTATTCCAAATAAAGGTACTCATCATAATCTTCATCGGCTCTTTGCCAATATACAGGCTCCTGGGGGGTCTGCTCGCTCCATCCTGTCTTTAGATGCCTCTAAGGCCTTTGACAGGGTGGAGTGGCGATTCCTATGGAGAGTTTTGGCGAGGATGGGCTTTGGGGAGAGATTTATAAATCTGATTAAAACACTGTATAGATCCCCTACGGCTAAGCTGAGTCTCAATGGGAGCATTACTCCCAGTATTAACTTAAATAGAGGTACTTGCCAGGGCTGCCCACTATCTCCACTCCTATTTGATATTTATATTGAGCCCCTGGCTTTGGCTATTAGGCAGAATGTTCAAATTAAAGGATTTGGAATATTAAGAGTGGAAGACCGCATTTCTCTATACGCGGACGATGTCCTTTTCTTCGTAGATAATACAGAAATAACTGTCCCAAGAATTATCCGTATGGTTAAACTATTTGGTGAGGTATCAGGCCTAGATATAAACTGGTCAAAGACCACTTTGATGCCAATAGACCCGGTGTCCCAAAAGGAATCATTGATAACCCAGCTAGATGTGGTCGATACTTTTCAATACTTGGGTATGACGATATCTCCCAAGGTTGAAAATTTCTGTACATCTTAACCTGATCCCATTGATAACAAAAACTAGGGCAAAAATAGGGATTTGGCTGAGACTTCCTTTATCCCTAGCTGACCGAGTTTCACTGGTTAAAATGGTAATTCTACCCCAATTCCTCTATGTTCTTAGGAATATACCTATTTGGATAGAGGATAAATATCTTAAACTTATGGAAAGAATAATTAATGATTTAGTCTGGGGAAGAAAACGAGTGAGACTCAAATTGGAATATCTATATAAACCATTGGAGCATGGGGGGTTTAAATCTCCCATGCTTTAAAGGCTATTTTATTGCTGCTCAGCTATAGATGTGTAATAAATGGCCAAATAGTACACTTCTAAGTAGCCTAGTAAGAAGATCTGCGCACAATAACATATTCACGCTTCTGGAATCTGGGCTATTGACTAACAGGGATCGGGGTTATAAAGGGACTACAAAATTACTATCGAAAATGTGGGTTATTACTAGAGGATGGTTGGGGGTAAAGGGATCACTTATATTCACGCCTCTCTGGCATAATATTCACTTACAGATCTTAGATGGTATAGCAATGGATCAATTCTGGCAAAAGAATGGGATTATTTATATGGCACAGGTTGTTAAGAATAGAGAAATTAAGTTGCTTGTGGAATTATCACACAGTGTAGAGAATTTATCTTGGTTTAGGTATTTTCAGCTTCGGTCGGCACTTTTTAGTTTGGATGAAAAATCACTGTTAGAAATAGATAATTTTTCTCTGTTAAAGAGGACCTTTCACTAGTTTAAAAACTAAAAACTAACTATATCAGTGGGCAGAGTGGCGCCCAGGGGTCCCCCCGCACTCTGCCCACTGATATAGTTAGTTTTTAGTTTTTAAACTAGTGAAAGGTCCTCTTTAAATGAGAGGTTCGGGAAGATACCATTAAGAATAAAGATTTCAAATATATTTAAATGAATAATTAAGTCACGATTTTCTGAGACACGATCACCAGGACAAAGGGTCTGGGAGATGGATTGCCCAAACACACAAATGGTAGGGTGGGGGAGTATTTTCACTAATCCAGATGTACTTTCTCACAATTTTATTCACGTTTTAATACAGTTTAATATTTATCACAGACTATATGTTACCCCCATATAGTCTGGAATAAGAGCTACCTCCAAGTGTCCTCATTGCGATACTGTTGGTGCGGATTATTTGCATATGCTCTGGGCAAGCCCAGAACTCGGATCATATTGGAATGGTATTAATAATCTCCTCACCCATATGTTAAAAATACGGATTCCTCTTGAGCCACAATTGTTTCTACTGAACGATCTTTCGACATTAAGTAGTCATAAATCCCAAAAGATCCTATTAGGTAGAACACTACTATTGGCCAGGCTCCTGATCAGTCGGAACTGGTTCGCACGCCATGCCCCAGAGGTAAACAATTGGATAAACCTGGTTAACAAGGTTAAAAATTATGAACGGATTCTCTATAAGCAGAGAGGTGGTGTCACAACCAGACAGTTGAGAAGCTCTGACAGGAGCTTTCCAGATCCTCCTCCTTGAGTTTCTTTGTTTTGGTTAAGTTCCTCATCTCGTTAGTCTATCTCAGCTGTCATGCAGTTGGACTGATTGCTGCCCTTTAAGTTCCTCCCCAGAATGCAGTAGTGTGCGGCTTATACAACTTCCTGGAGTGTGTGTGCATGCTGTTCCTAGTTCTCAGTCCACAGTCCCCAGTCGTCTGCAAGATAAGTTCTGTTTATGTATTTATGATTTTCTGTTTTCTGGATCCAGGTGACCCTGACTCCCTCCGTGTCTGTGTAGGGAGCCGGTGGTCGTGTCCCCTCACTATTGTAGGGTCATAAGGTGTAAGATAGTCGAGGTACGTGGATATGCGCCCATCCACCTTTGGGGTGGTCGCATAGGCTGAGCAATAAGGGAGAGCGGCAGGTCTCTTGCAGGGGTCTCCCTTTTGTTCCTTAGTTGTGGATCCAGTGAGTCATTGTTCATATTGTATTGTCTTGTTTCCTGTACACCATTTGTGACAGGTGGATTAGAGAAATGGGTTAAGATATGGGATGGCTGGTAGTTCTAGTATGACTGCACGTGGAATAAAAAATATTTTATATATATATACAGTACAGACCAAAAGTTTGGACACACCTTCTCATTCAAAGAGTTTTCTTTATTTTCATGACTATGAAAACTGTAGATTCACACTGAAGGCATCAAAACTATGAATTAACACATGTGGAATTATATACATAACAAACAAGTGTGAAACAACTGAAAATATGTCATATTCTAGGTTCTTCAAAGTAGCCACCTTTTGCTTTGATTACTGCTTTGCACACTCTTGGCATTCTCTTGATGAGCTTCAAGAGGTAGTCCCCTGAAATGGTTTTCACTTCACAGGTGTGCCCTGTCAGGTTTAATAAGTGGGATTTCTTGCCTTATAAATGGGGTTGGGACCATCAGTTGAGTTGAGGAGAAGTCAGGTGGATACACAGCTGATAGTCCTACTGAATAGACTGTTAGAATTTGTATTATGGCAAGAAAAAAGCAGCTAAGTAAAGAAAAATGAGTGGCCATCATTACTTTAAGAAATGAAGGTCAGTCAGTCAGCTGAAAAATTGGGAAAACTTTGAAAGTAAGGGCTATTTGACCATGAAGGAGAGCGATGGGGTGCTGCGCCAGATGACCTGGCCTCCACAGTCACCGGACCTGAACCAATCGAGATGGTTTGGGGTGAGCTGGACCGCAGAGTGAAGGCAAAAGAGCCAACAAGTGCTAAGCATCTCTGGAACTCCATCAAGACTGTTGGAAGACCATTTCAGGGGACTACCTCTTGAAGCTCATCAAGAGAATGCCAAGATTGTGCAAAGCAGTAATCAAAGCAAAAGGTGGCTACTTTGAAGAACCTAGAATATGACATATTTTCAGTTGTTTCACACTTATTTGTTATGTATATAATTCCACATGTGTTAATTCATAGTATGGATGCCTTCATAGTCATGAAAATAAAGAAAATGAGAAGGTGTTTCCAAACTTTTGGTCTATACTGTATATTATTATTTTTTCCCCTCTCTCCCCTTCTCCCTATTTCTTTTTGAGGGGGGGTTGGGGAGGAGGAGGGGGTAGACGCATCGCAGGAAGGGGGGGTGGGGGTAATGGGGTCAAGGGGGAAAAAAATAAAATAAAATGAATTTCTTTTTGTGTACTCGTTTATGTTAAATAAAATAAATAAAAAAAGATCGAAGCTTCACTACGATTTTTAAGCCGTGATTAAAGAGTCTGTATCATACGAAAGAAAAGGTAACAGCTCATCTTGCGATAATCGAAGCGATCTTACGGAGTTCCGATTTTATGACGTCAGCAAGCAATTACACTCTGCCGTTTGCATTTCATTGAATCAACACCGAGGTAAGCGCTCCTACATGTGGGACGCCACAGAGTTGCCCATCAAATAGTGAGTACTCCACTTATTATGCTATGAGACTGTTTGCTCTGGATTTTGCCCAATAGGAATTATCAGCATAACAACGGGACTTTATCCATTTTCCATCCAGCTAGGATTGATCCAACTTAACAGATATACCTGTACCTTACAGACTTATTACATGAGATAGTCCATCTACTGTCTCATCCATCCCACTACTACGTGTATGAATGTTTTTCTTTTTTTTATGTTTTAATAAATTGCACTCTTTCCAAATATTGTTCAGTAAGTATCAGTCATGTTGTTTCAACAGTGACACAAATGCATGTGCTGACATATGGAAGTATTGCAGATTGTGCCTTGTTTATTACGCAGCACAACGGAGCACCATGATATGAATTATATGTCTTCCACTAATCTGGACTGATAGATAACTTTCTGGATTGATAAATAGCTTTCTGTAAGTGCTCCAACAGTATTCAGCAAGTGTTCACCCTGTTTTTGTTAATGTTTGTACATATATCGTCATATAGAGTTATTGTTGGTTACGCACTGTTTGTGGCGGATAAGCAAAGGAAGCGGTGCCTGCCGTGGCGTCCCACGTGGTCTTCAGCACTTAGCGTCTTACTTGCAAAAATTAATGAGAAAAATGAACGTGCTTCTACAATTGCCTTTAATTGGACTTAGAGATGACAGGGCATATATAGATGACTCCCTTGGTCTTGCAGTTTATGAAGTCTCTAATTTTATGAGTGTAGTTAGTTACCAAACAGGTCACAGTTTTAGTGGTTTGTAAAAAGTTGCAGGCCTTGCAAGTGCCACATCTAAAAACCCCTATTGGTCTTCTGTCCAGCCATGTACCTTTTTTTGTCTGACGAGTATTATGACTGTGTACCAGACGGTCCTTTAAATTTCTACCCTTTCTATATGTGATCTGTGGAAAGGGATGGAACACTTTAGAGAGATCCTTATCCATGGCCAAAATAGGCCAGTAGGTTCTCAGAATGGCTAAGACTTCTTTGTTGGCTACATCGAAAGTCGAGATAAGACGAATCAGATTATCATCATTATTTTTTTTAGCTTTTGGCACCAGGAGGTCACTCCTTTTTTTTTTACTTTCTGAGATCTGGAAAGCTTCTTTCAGAATAGATTTAGGGTAACCTTGCTGGGACAATCTGTTTTGTAGTTTTCTCGACTCACCATGGAAATTCTCGGTATTGGAGCAATTCCTAGGAACAACTAAATATTGCCCCTTAGGGATGCCTCTTTTTACTGTTACCGGATGATGACTGTCCCAATGTAAAATGCTGTTGGTGGCGGTGGGTTTTCGATACACTGATGTAATCAAATTCCCTAAGGCGAGTTTTACTTCAAAATCTAGAAAATTTCAGTTGTAAAGGTTGAATTTCGGATGTAAAGCTGAGACCGATATCATTGTCATTAAGTGTGGTGATAAAATCACCAAACTCCTCCTCTTTACCATTCCAAATCAAAAAGACATCGTCGATGTAACGAGTCCAAAAAAGGATCTTATCATTCCACCAAATCTGGTGGTCCGGGAAAACGTATTGGTCCTCCCACCTGACCAGGAGGAGATTAGCATAAGTAGGGACACAGGGGCTCCCCATTGCTGTCCCCCTGAGCTGGTGGTAGAAAGACCCGTTAAAGACAAAAAAATTATGAGTTAAAGTATATTCAAGTAAACGCATAATGAACTGATTGTGGTTCTGATAGTGAATACCTCTAGTCCTAAGGTAGTGGGCTATTGCCGCCATACCTCTATCATGTGGTATAGATGTATGTAAGGATTCCACATCTATACTAGCAAGAAAACAATGGGAGTCAATAGAGATAGTTTTGATTTTATGTAAGAAGTCCATAGTATCTCTAGTATATGATGGTAATGACAAAACGAAATCCCTTAAAACTCTGTCTAAATATATACCACAATGATGAGTAAGAGAGTCGACTCCTGACACAATGGGACGACCCTTAAGTAACTGCAGCTCTTTATGTACCTTCGGAAGACTATAAAATGTAGCCAATTGAGGAGACTTAGGAAAAAGAAATAGGAATTCAGTATTATCACTAACTCCCTGTTCAAGACCATTTTGGAGAATGGATTTAAGTTGTGTCTGGAACATAGGAGAAGGATCACTCGGGAGAGTTCTATAGCTGTCATTATTAAGCAAATCTAGACACATTCTTTTATATTTTTCATGGTCAAGTAAGACTAGATTACCTCATTTATCAGAAGGTTTTATTACAATAGTGTTATCACTCTCAAGGCTTCTAAGGGCCATGGATTCACTATAGGATAAATTGTGATATATAGAGTGGTTACTGTTAAGTTGTTCTAACTCAGCAACTACTAATTGTAAAAAGATGTCTATATGTTCTGAATTCATTAATGGTGGTAATCTAGTGCTAGTTGGACGTAAATTGATGAATGGTCCATCACCTGGTTCTCTTGATCCTTCTTCCCAAAGGTCAAGCAATATCTGTAAATCAGGGAAGTCATCTAGGTTAATTCCCAGTTCCGTACAAGTTTGTTTATTAGTATTTTGATAGAACTTGTGCCACTTTAGCCTTCTACAAAAAAGGTTGAGATCCTTTACCCATGTAAATGTATTCAGTTTTGTAGTGGGTACAAAGGAAAGGCCTCTCTGTAGAAGGTTAATTTCGGTGTCTGATAATACACGAGCGGAAAGATTAATAATTTGAAGACCATCAGTTATGGGTGGTTTTTTCCACCCCTTGTCCGGTCTCTCAGTTGGTAGGGACTTTGATTGTTTGATAAAAAAGGAACCTGTGATGGATGAGACGAGGTATATGAGGAAGAGGAAGAGGAGGGAGGAGGAGGGGGGGGGGAAATGACCCTTCACTTGCCCGACCAACATTCCCCCGCTGTCTTCCCCATTTTTGCCATCTACGTCCAGGTCTACGAGTAGAAGAATTGTAACCACTCTTGTTGTAGTTGGTATTTTTACCTGAAGGTTCTGAATCAGAAAACTCAACTTCTGATGATGATATCTCAGACTCAGAATGAGTAACTGTTTTATTATCAAAATTATATGCTTTGTTATCCCTAAATTCCACAAGATCCCTAGTGAATTGTCTATGCTTTCTTTCTTTCAAAAGATTCTCCAAATGCCGGAAGTTACGTATTTGCGTTCCATTCATGCGTTCCACCCGCCGGAAGTGTATTCCCCGACATCAGTAAGTTTCACATGACACCTGCGCTTTAAATTCTGAGCGCTAAACTCAGCACACTAGCCGCTTAACACTCCCCATACATCAGCATGCCAGGCACTGTGGGCATTGTACATCAGTAAGTACGATTATATCAGCACAATATTTTTGTTATCATGTTAGCTTTGGGTAACAATCTCTATTTATCTAAATTATTTTTCTGGGCACCTGCTGATATGGTCTCACATATACCATGATCCCACATGTGAATCCAGGGAGATAAGTACCTCATCATTTACGCATCATTTTCTTTATATTTCTATATCAATCCCTACGAATACTCATTATTATCACCCCCTGATGAACCGCCAAATGCGGAGGAAACGCGTCGGGATTTCCATTGTTTATATATGTGTATAAGGTTGTTTTTTACACCCATGTGAACATGTACATATCGGATACGTACATGAATGTAGGGTTTTAATAGGGCTCAGTCAGCACGGGGACAGGGGGCCTCTACCATCAGAGGGCTTCCTTCCTTGGGCAGAGACTCGAATTTAGGGTGAATAATAGGAATAGAAATTCTACCCTGTTGCTCAACATAGTTACCCCAGGTTTACCTATTGTTTCCTTCATCAGCCCTGCTATGAAGCCAGCTACTACTTTGTTTTGTTAGGCGATAGCCCTTTTTCTTTTTTGGATTATCACTAGGGTATTTGCCCTGTTACCCCTAAGTCCAATTAAAGGTAATTTTAGAAGCACGTTCATTTTTCTCATGAATTTTTCCAATTAATTAATACGTGTTATATATCCATTATATCTATTATAAGTAATTCTCTGTACTTAGCGTCTTACTTACCTACACGCTTGTATCTCTATTGTGAGTGATTTTAAAATATCGGGTGTTAAATCCAAATCTTTATGGTATTAGGAAAGTTTCACCGGCTGTTAATGTCACTGTGGTAAATTTACCAGACAGTCCAAGTGAGTACAGCCACTGATGAAGGAGTAAGGATATACCCCGAAACAAGTCTGGTATCAACTAAGTCACTCGCAAACATCTCTGTTCTTTGGGATATGAATAATTGGATTTCTATCGGAAATTAAAACGGAAGAAGCGCTTCACAATAATTTTCCTTACTTTTCCCGGGAGCTACAAGATGCCGAGCTTACGGCTGTAGTTATCACAGTGACATTAACAGCCGGCGAAACTTCCCTAATGCCTTAAAGATTTGGATTCACACCCGGTATTTTAAAATCACTCACAATAGAAATACAAGCGTGGAGGTAAGACGCTAAGTGCCGAAGACCACATGGGACGCCATGGCAGGCACCGCTTCCTTCGCTTATCCACCACAAACAGTCCGTAACCAACAATAACTCTATATGCTGATATATGTACAAACATTAAAGGGCTTCTGTCCCCCCACTAAACTCTTTTTTTTTTTTTTGGTACTTATTATCCCTATACTGAGATTTATCCATACGTAATGTAATTAATCATTTTGGTTCAGTAGATACTGGAAAAAACGTACTTTTATAATATGCAAATTACCTGTCTACCAGCAAGTAGGGCGGCTACTTGCTGGTAGCAGCCGCATCCTCCTCTCATAAAGACGCCCCCTCCTCATGTTGATTGACAGGGCCAGCGGACGCGCTCGTTCTCTGCTGGCCCTGTCTGCATTCAAAATCTGCCGGTGACGTCACATCTACACCCGGCGCATGCGCACTGAGGAAGGAGCGGCCAAGCGAGCGTCCTCCCCTCAGTGCGCCTGCGCCGACTCAAGACAGGTTCGGCGCCGGCGCCAGATTTTGAATGCAGACAGTGCCAGCAGAGAACGAGCGCGTCCGCTGGCCCTATCAATCAACATGAGGAGGGGGCGTCATTATGAGAGGAGGATGCGGCTACTACCAGCAAGTAGCCGCCCTACTTGCTGGTAGACAGGTAATTTGCATATTATAAAAGTAAGTTTTTTTGCAGTATCTACTGAACCAAAATGATTAATTACATTATGTATGGATAAATCGCAGTATAGGGATTATAAGTACCCACAAAAAAAAAAAAAGAGTTTAGTGGGGTGACAGAAGCCCTTTAACAAAAACAGGGTGAACATTGCTGAATAGTGTTGGAGCACTTGGAGAAAGCTATTTATCGATCCAGAAAGTTATCTCTCAGTCTAGATTAGTGGAAGACATATTATTCATATCATGGTGCTCCGCTGTGTTGCGTAATAAACGGGGAACAATCTGCAATACTTCCATATGTCGGACATGCATTTGTGTCACTGTTGAAACGACATGACTGATACTGAACATTATTTGGAAAGAGACACTTACTGGCTTAAACCAATAAAGGACATACATTCCAGACTTTGAAACTCTGCTATAATGTGCAAGTTTCTGCGGTGCCGCATCTATACTGCAGTACAATACATCAAAGATATCCACATAAATCGGTATAATATGGAGACACATTGGAGACGCTGTATGGAACAACATTAGACAGCTATTTATCGCAATTTTATTTTTAATACATCAGCTTACTTAATGTGGAAGTAAGCTATATAACACATTTTTATTGATAACATATTATCTCTTTTTCAGCCTGGAATTTATTTCACTATTCATACATTTTTGGAGTTTTAGCAATCCATAGTTATACACAGAGGGGGTCCATTTATTAGTTGATGTCATCTGTGTATGCAATATTTTTTAGATCATTAATGCTATTTTATTTATATATTCTTATCTTTAGTACTTTTAATAAACTTTGATCTTTTATTTAAACAGCTTCCTAGTGGTCCCGACTGCTAGAGTACCAATTATATATATTCTTTGTCATCATTTTTTTGATTGGGGTGTAGCAAAAGATTGGAGCACCTTACCATAGTAGCAAGCGGTGAGCCATCCTATATATATTTTCATTGATTATTTTTACAGATGCTATTTCATCATGTGTTCTACAAAAATGTCAGTGCCTGCAAATGTTCACAATTACCTTTCAGACAAAAGCCATAAATACTGTATACCACAATGACTGGAAATACTGTGTTAATTCTCATTCCAAGGCATGTATTTTATAGAATCAACTACCATTGGGTAGCTAGCTGAATTCTGTGATTTCTTTTTATATGTAGACCTTGCCAGCACAATACCTGGCTTTAGTGCATTATTATATCATTCTTGAAAATATGCATTAAACAAAGGAGAGGGTTTGTGTTTCAATCTGGATTTTATAACCTTTAAATATCATTACTTACTGTTCTTGCTACTTAGTGAAAGGTGAAGGGGTGGTGAGCTCTGAAGAATTATTAAACTAAATCTGCCATTATTCACATGTGTCTGTGTTCACTAGAGGTTGATGTGATCCCATTACAAGTTTTACTAAGATAATTAAATTAGGATGTGATATAAAATGATGTCTACATTGCATTATTCCCAGAGATTCTCTAGAGTACTTTGCTATGTAACATTTTAATATTCATCATTATTATGTGTGAAGACAAAGTTAATGACTGACCTAATATTTAATAAAAATACACTTCACAATCGACAGTGATAAAATCACTGGTTTTTCAGAGAATCAACTTTATTTTTATTTTTTTGGGCAAATTTGCCAAATGAAAATTAATAATTTTTTTGTACATCATTAATATTAAGTTTTAGTTCAATGTAACCTATTTAAAAATATGCTGACTAAAAAATTACAGGCCTACAATTTCAATTCTGATGGCTTAGATTTCATTGGAGCCTGGGCTGCCATCACAAATAGTGCTATGATGCTTTCTTTTCCCTCTTTCTTCATTCCTTCTTTTCTCCTTCCCTATTATTTTCCAATTTAATGGCACCACTGATATTGATTGCAGTATTAACATAGGTTACCTAATTGGTAGTCTCTAAAAGTGCATCTCAAACTGAAAGGGGGTTCTCACTGATGAGTTGCAGCTTGGGACAATTTTGACAGAAAGAAGTACATGCTTCACAAGTCTTTAAGGGGTTGTACCAATTTATGTTTAGCAACATGGCTGACTTCTTTTCTGCTTATTTTAAAAGGTCATTTCTGATATTTTTTAACTAAACACAAGCCATTGTCCTTTAATAGCATTCAACACAAATGATTAAATTTATTGTCACCTCACTACTGCTTTGAGGTCGAAATGTTATCTGCAAATGTAATCCTCATTATAATAGTCAGTGTTGGATTGTGATATGACAGCTCTATTGTTCTCTTGATAGGCCTAGATAAAGTTGCCCAAGAGTACTACACTTATCAATGTAATGTGTGATGCTGTAATTGAGACACTCCCCTCCCTTCCACCTCTGGTCCCAATGAATTGTCTGACTGAGAAAGTCAAGTGAGGCTGTTTGCTATGCTTAAATTCTAAACAAAGGAGGAAGTTGTATACATGGAGTGACTTATATCCAGAAGACCATCATCTCATTTTACCCGGAAAATTTATATATAGGAGTGATAACATGTTAACATGTTTTTGATGGAACTGTCCTTTTAGTAATCTACTGGGTTGAGGAGATATATTTAAAAATAAATTAAGATGAGGTTACTTTTAAAAATGTTAGCATGAACTATAGTACATCCCGTATTGAAGCCCAAGCATTCCTAAGTTCTTTTAGGTGAAGCCTAAGTAGACAAAAACTGAAAAGGCCATGCAGCCTGAATCCTCCAAAGTTGTCCTTGACCACATCAACAAGGCAATCTCCTACTCACAGGGCCTCTTCTAACTTGATTATCAAATCTTGTTTTCAAATGCTTTCAACCAATACCACCAGAAAAACAATTCTGGTTGAGAAGTTGTTGATTATATACACTCACCTAAAGAATTATTAGGAACACCATACTAATACGGTGTTGGACCCCCTTTTGCCTTCAGAACTGCCTTAATTCTACGTGGCATTGATTCAACAAGGTGCTAATAGAATTCTTTAGAAATGTTGGCCCATATTGATAGGATAGCATCTTGCAGTTGATGGAGATTTGAGGGATGCACATCCAGGGCACGAAGCTCCCGTTCCACCACATCCCAAAGATGCTCTATTGGGTTGAGATCTGGTGACTGTGGGGGCCATTTTAGTACAGTGAACTAATTGTCATGTTCAAGAAACCAATTTGAAATGATTCGAGCTTTGTGACATGGTGCATTACCCTGTTGGAAGTAGCCATCAGAGGATGGATACATGTTCTCATTCTGTTTACGGACTCTACCATTTGAATGTCTCAACAGAAATCGAGACTCATCAGACCAGGCAACATTTTTCCAGTCTTCAACAGTCCAATTTTGGTGAGCTCGTGCAAATTGTAGCCTCTTTTTCCTATTTGTAGTGGAGATGAGTGGTACCTGGTGGGGTCTTCTGCTGTTGTAGCCCATCCGCCTCAAGGTTGTGCGTGTTGTGGCTTCACAAATGCTTTGCTGCATACCTCGGTTGTAACGAGTGGTTATTTCAGTCACCGTTGCTCTTCTATCAGCTTGAATCAGTCGGCCCATTCTCCTCTGACCTCTAGCATCCACAAGGCATTTTTGCCCAGAGGACTGCCGCATACTGGATGTTTTTCCCTTTTCACACCATTCTTTGTAAACCGTAAAAATGGTTGTGCGTGAAAATCCCAGTAACTGAGCAGATTGTGAAATACTCAGACCGGCCCAACTGGCACCAACAACCATGCCAAAATTGCTTAAATCACCTTTCTTTCCCATTCTGACATTTAGTTTGGAGTTCAGGAGATTGTCTTGACCAGGACCACACCCCTAAATGCATTAAAGCAACTGCCATGTGATTGGTTGACTAGATAATTGCATTAATGAGAAATAGAACAGGTGTTCCTAATAATTCTTTAGGTGAGTGTATATATATCTTAGCATGCATTTTTATGCTAAAGTCCTTAGACCACATGTTATCAGAATCTCTCTGTAAGCAGTTCCACCTCAAAAGCATGTTGCTTTAGCTTCAAACACGTCAGTTTACATCAGGGGTGCACAACCTGTGGCCCGCAGGCCAAATGCAGCCCCCAGAGCCATGGTTGGCGGCCCCCGTTCTGCTGGGCAGAAACACAGCTGATTGTGCGATCAGCTGTGTTTCTGCCTGGAGCGCCTCACAGAGAAGGATGACAGGTCCTGCTCCTGCACTGTAGCAGAAGCAGAACGGGTCCCCGGCTGTCAGAGACAGCATGAGACCCGAGGAGAAGGCAGAAGCAGTGTATCAGCGCTTCTGCCTTCTCCTCACACAGGTGAGCGGCTCGCTGTGCAGTTTAGACCTGGCGATCACGTGATTGCCGGGTGTCAGGGGCAGAGGACTGCAGGCCTCACCAGCCCTGCCCTATACAAAGTCTCCCTCAGCAGGCTGGTTTTCCCTGTAACTGGGGCTCCTTTGAATGCTCCAGTTACAGTGGAAATAGAGCAAAAAAAGTTTGTGTCTCGGAGCACCTCTCCAGCAAATGACTGACTTCAGCTTCGTGCCGCCGCTGCACTACAGTAATACACAATACGAGTGTATTACTGTAGTGCAGCGGCGACATGAAGCGCGCAGCGTCATAGCAACCAATGACGCTGTGCGCTCCTGCTCTCAGCAGGATGCCAGGCCGGGATACCACGGACCGCTCACGGACGTGTTCCACGGCGGTGTGCATTCGGCCTAATGAATACCTTTGTTTCCACATGTATCCGAGTGAGTGCCTGTCAATTATTATACAGTATAATTAATTAATTCTGAGACAGGGTGAGTCAATTTGAACAGTGCACGCTATCTTTGATTGTTAACAGGAGAGCCTCCTTATTACATTTTTATTATAAATAATTTGATGTTTGTGAAGCAGATAAAACCACCCTTTTATTTTACTTGATTCTGTGAAAAATGCATATTTAACGTAACCAATTACTTCACTCTAAATAATATTCTACTTATAACTGGTTAGTTAGTTATTTGGCAAACATATATGTCAGAGAGGTAAGAACATAAAAAAACATGCTGAACCTTATGCCCTTCTGCTTTCATGGGCTCGAGAGGCATTTTTCGTGGTTTGATAGCTACAGTATATGCATCCTGGTTGGTTAGTGCGCACAAACTTGCAGCTGTTGCTGTTGTTGGATTATTGCAATGAGAAGAATATAAAGTAAAATTAAATACTTATGGGCAGTAGATTTCTTGGTGCATCATGAAGAGTCAGCCTACTCCAGTTACAGTATGTGTTCTTTACTTGTTATTCATTTGGTATCTAGAATCATCACTGTTGATAAGAGGTTATTGAACTAGATTGTGGTGTTACTACCTAGAATTCCTTCCATAGCATATCTGCAAAATGTGATAAGAACACTTTAGGGCACCCTATTTATTTTAGTGGATATCAGAAAGTGTAATCTTTGGTGTCATTTCTTACCGTAAAGAGGACCTTTCATGGGTTTGTAGTAAGTAAGATAAATATTTGTACCTGCCACCCTGCCTGTATTTTTAAAATAGTGCTCCTGTTCCCCCTTATGGCCCCCAACAAATTTTGCGCTTAGTATGCTAATACTGAGCATCGGAGCAATGAGGAGGAGACGCAGTCTTTCTCTGTGGGTGTCCTTCTCCCTGGCTGCGGCTAGAAGTTGCATTGTGGACTAGTAGTGGCATTTTTTTTTTATTTCTCTTATTTGGTTGACTTTTATATATATATATATTTTTTTTTTTCCGTTTATTTGTTTTACACATTGTGCCCCCATTAGGTAATACAAGGCCTTTGAGGGCATTTTAACATTACAATTTTTTTTTTTATTGCTTATTTTTTCTGTAACTGGGGCTGACTTATTAGCCCCAGTTACAAGGGGCATACAGCCTCTAGGACAGGGGTGCACAACCTGCGGCCCCCAGAGCCATGGTTGGCGGCTCTCGTTCTGCTGGGCATAAACACAGCTGATCGTGCGATCAGCTGTGTTTCTGCCTTCAGCACCACACAGCGAAGGATGACAGCTCCTGCTCCTGCACTGTAGCTGGAGGAGGACGGGTCCCCGGCTGTCAGAGACAGCACGAGACCCGAGGAGAAGACAGAAGCAGTGTCTCAGCGCTTCTGCCTTCTCCTCACACAGGTGAGCGCTGTGCAGTGTAGACCTGGCGATCACATGATCGCTGAGTGTCAGGGACAGAGGACTGCAGAGCCTCACCAGCCATGCCCTGTCCAAAGTCCCCCTAAGCAGGCTGGTTTTCCCTGTAACTGGGGCTCCTTTGGATGCTCCAGTTACAGTGAAAATAGAGCAAAAAAAGTTTGTGTCCCTAAAGGTCTTTCATAGACCTTTTGGGGACAAATTAAGTGGCAAATATATTAAAAGTAAAAAAAAAATTGAAAGCACAATAAAAAATATACAAATAAAACGGAAAAAAGTGCAAAAAAATAAAAAAAAGTCATTGTTCCCCAGAGGTTTTTAAAAGACCTCTTGGGGGACATACAGTGCTGCAAACATATATATATATATATAAAAAAAAAAATATGAAAATTTTGGCAAAAAGATTTAAAATAAATAAATAAAATACAAGTAAAAGAAAACTATAAGAAGGAAAAAGTGCAAAATAAAATTGTTCATTGTCATATTATGTGGCAAAAATATATTTTAAAAATAATTAATAAAGTGTTGATAAAGAAATAAAAAAATACAAAATAAATAAAATACAAATAAGAGGTGTGCTGTCCGCAGTTCCATGGCCCCACAAAAAAAATATAACATGTCCTATTCTTGTCCGTTTTGCAGACAAGAATAGGCATTTCCACAAATTGCGGAAGGCACACGGACGGCTTCCGTTTTTTGCTGATCCGCAGTTTGCGGACCGAAAAAAAAGGCGCTTTTGTGTGCATGAGGCCTAATGTGAATACCCACTTATGTGCTGAGAGAATCAAATCAATGCTATCTGCTTTACTCCTGACTCGCTAATAGCGACTTGGAGGCTACCTTTCTATTAAGATGATTACACTCAGGGGCGGGCTGGGCCGGGGGGCAGGGAGGCAATTGCCCCCCAGGCCGCCCTAAAAAAACGGCCGCTGGGCCGTATTTAACAAATAATATTTTTTTTATTAATTTTTTATTCCTCAGGGCCACACTGCCGATCACCACAGGCGGCGCGGCCCTGTATGTAAATTCGTCGGGCAGCAGTGGTGGCGGCCAGTAGGAAATGAGCGCTTCCATTGTGGAAGCGTTCATCTCCATATTCATCTGTATCACCATCCTCAGGACAGCAAAACAGATGGCTGTGCTGTGGGGCAGGGGAGGGAGAGGCGTGTCCCTCCTCTGTTCTTCTGATAGGCCTCAGGCACTAATGCCTGCAGCCTATCAGAGGCCGGCTCAGGCAGCGCGATGACGTCATTATCATCGCGCTGCCTGAGCCGAGCCGCACACAGCAGGGACACAGGCTGGAAGAGCCCTGCATCGCTGCTGATGGAGGTAAATAGTGTTTTTTTTTTCTTTGCGGGGGGAGCTGTCACTATGGCTATGGGGGAGCTGTCACTATGGCTATGGGGGAGCTGGCACTATGGAGGAGCTGGCACTATGGGGGGGCTGGCACTATGGCTATGGGGAACTGGCACTATGGCTATGGGGGAGCTGGCACTATGGCTATGGGGGAGCTGGCACTATGGCTATGGGGGAGCTGGCACTATGGGGGGAGCTGGCACTATGGGGGGGCTTGTACTATAGGGGGATCTGGCACTATAAGGGGGCTGGCACTATGGGGGAGCTAGCACTATGGGGGGGCTGGCACTATGGGGGGTAGCTGGCACTATGGGGGGGATCTGGCAGTATGGGGGGGACTGGCACTATGGGGGGAGCTGGCACTGAGGGGAGCTGGCCCTATGGGAGGAGAAGGCACTATGGGGGGGCACTATGGGGGCATTTCTTACTGGCACATTATGGGGGGCACCATGGGGGAGAGGAGCACTATGGGGGTATCTTGGGGCTCTAAAGGGGCTTTTTTAATTATTGGAACATTATGGGGGGCAGTATAGGGGAGAGCGGCACTATGGGGCATCTGGTGTCACTATAGGGGCATTATCTGGGGGCACTATGGGGAAGTGGGGGCTCTAAAGGGGCCTTTTTATTGGCACATTATGGGAGGCACGATAGGGGAGAGCGGCACTATGGGGCATTATTTGGGGGCACTATGGGGGAGTGGAGCACTATTGGGGCATATGGTGGCACTAAGAAGGGGAATTTTTTACTGGCACATTGTGGGGGAGAGGAGCACTATAGGGGCATCTGCTGGGGGCACTAAGAAGGGGCATTTTTTTACTGGCATATTATGTGGGATACTATGGGGATGGGAGAGAGGAGCAGTATGAGGGCATTTACTGGGGCACTAATTAGGGGTATTTTATACTGGCATACATTATGGGGACATTAGCTCAACTGCGGGCACTAAGCGGGGGTATTTCATGTACTGTTATATTATAGGGAGAATTATTACTACTAGGGGGTATTATGGGGAGCTTTACTACTACTGGGGGGCTATGAGGAACATGATTACTAGGGCACTATAGGGGCATTATTACTACTCTGGCAGAGAACTATTTCTATTGGTGGGACTTTGGGGAGCACTGTTACTTTGGGGGCACCCTGGCATAGTATCAGCTTAGCACAATTATTTTTGGGGGACATTATCTTTATACTATTAGTGTCTGGGTGCAGTTATTTTTTAGAGCACTGTGTGCCAATAATTGTTTAAGGGCGAACTATCTGTGTGGTAGTAGTATTTCCAGAGGGACTGTTTCTGCAGTATAGTATTGGGGGTGGCAGGAAAGGGTGTTCAGAAGATGTGAAGAGGATGGAAATGTGGGAAACTAATGTCTGTTTCTCAATCTCTGCAGAGACGGGAGATGGCAGAAAAATCATCATGGCGGTCTGGTCTGAATTTTGAAGATAAAGAAAGAGAACGTCTACAACAAAGGTGACATCACTGGATGTAAGAGGTATGGGGCGCTATGTAGGAGAAGAGATGCTCCGGCTCCTCCCCCTGCCATGTGCAGAAGGAGGATTCAGAGCTGGGTGAGGACGGCAAAAGGGGGCAGCAGGCCACGGGCGGGTGGCAGATGGTGGGGGGAACCACAGGTAATGAGCAGGATCTGGGGAGGGAGGAGAGCGGAGGAGCTTCCTGGCTGTAGCCTGCTGTTGTCTATTGTATAATGTGAAGCAGGCAGTGCAGACAGGACAGGTCCCCCCTCTCCGTATGATGTGTAGAGACAGGCCTCAACTATAGAATGTCAGCTGTACAGTGTTTGTTAGGAGTGGCCTATTATATGTAGGAGGGGCTTTTAATAATGGGCGGGGCTAAAATGGGCCACTTCACTGGATTTGCCCCCCAGGACTAAGGCTGCCAGCCCTCCCCTGATTACATTTGTTTTACTCTGCACATATTGGGACCTAAGTGTTTTTGTTTCATATATACAGTTGCAAGAAAAAGTATGTGAACCCTTTGGAATGATATGGATTTCTGCACAAATTGGTGTTAAAATGTGATCTGATCTTCATCTAAGTCACAACAATAGACAATCACAGTCTGCTTAAACTAATAACACACAAAGAATTAAATGTTACCATGTTTTTATTGAACACACCATGTAAACATTCACAGTGCAGGTGGAAAAAGTATGTGAACCCCTAGACTAATGACATCCCCAAGAGCTAATTGGAGTGAGGTGTCAGCCAACTGGAGTCCAATCAATGAGATGAGATTGGAGGTGTTGGTTACAGCTGCCCTGCCCTATAAAAAACACACACACCAGTTCTGGGTTTGCTTTTCACAAGAAGCATTGCCTGATTTGAATGATGCCTCGCACAAAAGAGCTCTCAGAAGACCTACGATTAAGAAATGTTGACTTGCATAAAGCTGGAAAGGGTTATAAAAGTATCTCCAAAATCCTTGCTGTTCATCAGTCCATGGTAAGACAAATTGTCTATAAATGGAGAAAGTTCAGCACTGCTGCTACGCTCCCTAGGAGTGGCGTCCTGTAAAGATGACTGCAAGAGCACAGCACAGACTGCTCAATGAGGTGAAGAAGAATCCTAGAGTGTCAGCTAAAGACTTACAGAAGTCTCTGGCATATGCCAACATCCCTGTTAGAGAATCTACGATACGTAAAACACTAAACAAGAATGGATTTCATGGAAGGATACCACAGAGGAAGCCACTGCTGTCCAAAAAAAACATTGCTGCACGTTTACAGTTTGCACAAGAGCACCTGGATGTTCCACAGCAGTACTGGCAACATATTCTGTGGACAGATGAAACCAAAGTTGAGTTGTTTGGAAGAAACACACAACACTATGTGTGGAGAAAAAGAGGCACAGCACACCAACGTCAAAACCTCATCCCAACTGTGAAGTATGGTGGTGGGGGCATCATGGTTTGGGGCTGCTTTGCTGCGTCAGGGCCTGGACGGATTGCTATCATCGAAGGAAAAATAAATTCCCAAGTTTATCAAGACATTTTGCAGGAGAACTTAAGGCCATCTGTCCACCAGCTGAAGCTCAACAGAAGATGGGTGTTGCAACAGGACAACGACCCAAAGTATAGAAGTAAATCAACAACAGAATGGCTTAAACTGAAGAAAATACACCTTCTAGAGTGGCCCAGTCAGAGTCCTGACCTCAACCCGATTGAGATGCGGTGGCATGACCTCAAGAAAGCGATTCACACCAGACATCCCAAGAATATTGCTGAACTGAAACAGTTCTGTAAAGAGGAATGGTCAAGAATTACTCCTGACCGTTGTGCACGTCTGATCTGCAACTACAGGAGATGTTTGGTTGAAGTTATTGCTGCCAAAGGAGGTTCAACAAGTTATTAAATCCAAGGGTTCACATACTTTTTCCACCTGCACTGTGAATGTTTACATGGTTTGTTCAATAAAAACATGGTAACATTTAATTCTTTGTGTGTTATTAGTTTAAGCAGACTGTGATTGTCTATTGTTGTGACTTAGATGAAGATCAGATCACATTTTATGACCAATTTGTGCAGAAATCCATATAATTCCAAAGGGTTCACATACTTTTTCTTGCAACTGTATGATATGATCGAGCATCATGCGGTCTTTTCTGTAATCTGAATACTTACCTATGTGCTGAGGAAAATAGATTAACTTGAGTGAATCACCATGTGTTTTTTCTAATTTCAATGTGTACACCGACCTATGTGCTGACAAAATCAAACCAATATCACCTGTTTTATTTCTGACTCGCTAAATTGCGACTTAGATATTTACCCATTTACTCTCAAGAGAATTGCATTGATTTTGCTCTGCACATACTGGGATTTATATGACAGGATCGAGCACTATGCGATTTTTTGTTGTAGTCTGAATACTTACCTAGGTGTGGAAGAAAACCTAATATAATATTATTAGTTTTTTCTACAACCATCGAGATATATTGTTTTTAATGTATATATTTTAGCTTTTACTCTAATCGATTTTTGCATTATATTTTAGCTTAATAAATACCTTTGCTTCCACATGTATCCGAGTGAGTGCCTGTCAATTATTATACAATTAATCCATTTATTTAATCAATCTGAGCATTTCTGAATCTTGTCTGTTATTTAAGGAACACTCCAGGAAAAACGTATGCACTCTATTAATGCAGGCTCCTAACGGGTGGTGCATAACTTCTATCGTTGATGCTATGATTCTCTGTGTTAGGGTCGTTTTACTCATTTACTCATTGTCAATCGGCTATTTAGGCTACTTTCACACTGGCGTTTAGGCCTTCCGTTTGTGAGATCCGTCATGGGCTCTCACAAGTGGTCTAAAACGGATCAGTTTTGCACTAATGCATTCTGAATGGAAAAGGATCCGCTCAGAATACATCAGTTTGCCTCCATTTCGTCTCCATTCAGCTCTGGAGGCGGACACCAAAACACTGCCTGCAAAACGGATCCTTCCTGGCACACAATGTGAGTCAATGGGGACAGATCCGTTTTCTCTGACACAGTCTGGCACAATAGAAAACTGATCCATCTCCCATTGACTTTCAATGGAGTTCAATACGGATCCGTTCTGGCTATGTTACAGATATTACAAACGGATCCGTTCGTGACGGATGCATGCAGTTGTATTATTGTAATGTCAAATTGAAAAGGAAAAGTCCAGTCTCAGGCAACGTGTTCAAGCTTTAATAAATAAGTGCTTTAAAATCTAACATGCACATCCAAATCTACGCGTTTCAGATAATTTTATACAGATCCTTACTCATGACAAAGAAAAAATTTAAGACTCTGGCCTTAAATAAGGGGCAGGTCAAACATGTCATGTGGAAATAATCAGCAACAGCTCCACCTCAGAGACATTAAAACATGTGTTAAGAACCCAGAAACAATACATCAGGATCAGTAATGCAATATGAGATCGTGTCTACGATTTAAACCCATTGGTACACAGGTGTTCATAGAGAAAATCTAGTAGGATTCTCTATTTAGAAGAACTCTCCTATGGTCTCCTCCACGTTTAGGATATTTAACTCTTTCCACCCCCTGCACAGTGAGACCTCTGGTATCACCTGCATGACAAGCCGCATAATGTGAACTGACTGCAGACACATTTCTTGTCAGCGCATGAGGAATGTCAGAAATGTGTCTGCAGATCCTAGTTTTGAGGCTGTTAGAGGTACAGCCTATATATTGCAAGCGGCATATCATGCAGGTTATGCAATAAACTTCTAAATTAGTATTGCAATTAAAATACTGTTTGAGTGAAAAGGTTTTTTGATTAGTCAGAGATACAATAGTTTGGCCAATTTGAATATGGTTACCACAGGTGCAGACATGATGCCCGCATTTGAAATTACCCTTGAAAAGTAACCAGCTCTGCTGTTTCTGGGGGTCATCAAGAAACAATCTAGGGCTAACTCGCTGGGCCAATGTGGGCGCTCGACGGGCGATGCATTTAACACCTGAATTAAGTGTATCAATCCACTGCCCGTCAGCACGCAACATTGACAAAGGTTTCCTAACTATATGGCAGATTTTGTTGTATTCAAGGCTGTAATTTATAGCAAAAACTGGATCCCTACTCCGAGAGGCCCTGCTGATTTGATTGGGGGGACCACTATTTCTCCTTTTGGGAAAACTAAGTCTGCCCTTGATTTGGTTTTAACTGATGCCCTAGCTTGTTTCAGAAGGTTGTCACTATAACCACGGACGGCAAGACGGTCTGCGGCTATGTTTAGCTCTTTCTGAAAACCCTCATCCCTAGAGCAATTTCTTTTGAGGCGTATGAATTCGCCTCTAGGAATGTTGCGGACAACATGAGCAGGATGACATGATGAGGTAAAGAGAGAGCTGTTACTAGCAGTCTCTTTGCGATAGGTATGTGTAACAATAGTGGATTCGAAGACATTACCCATTAAGGAGAGGTCCAAAAATGAGATAGATGTAGGATGAAAATTGATAGTGAATTTCAAATTCAGAGAGTTGTCATTCAGAAACTTCCAAACAGTGGCACGGCAGCATGGACACCTGACCAGACAAACAGTAAGTTGTCGATATAACGACCGTACCACTGTAGGGAAGTTGCCCATGTGTTGTTTTCAGAAAAGAGATGGCGATGTTCCCACCACGCCATGTAGATGTTTGCCATAGAGGGTGAAAATTTTGCCAGTGTGTTGTAGAAAAAAGCAATGGTTAAACATAAACAAATTATGCTCTAATAAAAAAATAGACAATATCACAGATGAAGTCCTGGAATTCAATGCTGTAATCCACATAAATGTTCAGGAACCATCGCAAACTGGAAATGGCTAGATCATGACAGTATATAAAGATGTCACATCCGCAGTGATCCAGGCATATTCCAGTTTCCACGGGAACCTGTAAAAAGACTGTAATACAGTTCTAGTATCTAGAAGGAAACCCAGAATAGTCTGGACCAGTGGTTGCAATAGACTATCAACCCATGCAGATAGCTGCTCTGTGAAAGAACCTATGCCGGCCACTATGGGCCGCATAGATGGAGGAAAACCAACCTTGTGGATCTTGGGCAAAGAGTGGAATATTGGGATAATGGAATGCGGAACATAAATAAAGTCAGCTTGCTTTTGATCTATAAAACCACTCTTAACTCCCAAGGACAACAAGGAAAGTAAAACACATTGATATTGCGGGGTGGGGTCATGTGACAGCTCCAGCTATGTGTCCAAATCCCCTAGCATGAGAAGATTTTGAGACGCATATATGGAGTGGTCAATAACCACCACCGAGCCCCCTTTATCCGCCTGCTTTATAATTACATCTTTCATGTTCTCAAGCTCCTTAAGAGCTGCTCTTTCAACAATAGACAAATTGCAATTAGAAGTGAATTTAGCAGCTATATTGCACGTATCCCTCAAAGCGAATAGATCTCGCTCAACCAACTCCTGAAACCGGTCAAGAGCCGGGGAACGAGACTGTACGGGATAGAAATCACGGTTGTGGGTGACAAAGTTATGAGAAAAATCATTGACAGGCAAAGAATCAATCACAGTGCAGCATTCTTGAAGATGGGAAATGTGAACCAGTTCTTGAAACGACAGCAGGGTCACATTAGCAGTAGTCATTGTTGAAGATGTAGAAACAGGACTAACAGAAGGAGATTCCTCTGTAACTATATTGGCAAAATGTTTCCTCAGAGGGAGATCTCCAGCTAGTTTGTTCACATCCAGAATAGTCCTTTAGATATCAAAATGGCAAGTGGGTGAAAAAGTAAGTCCTTTTGATAATACATCAATTTGTGCTTGGGAGAGTATTTTGGAGGAGATATTAATAACTTGAAAGTTGGATACGTTTTTTTCTGCCCCGAGGGGTACTGCCCGCCTTTTCTTATGTTTGCGTTTTTTGCAGACTTGCCAGAACGAATACTTCCCTCTGCGGTAGCGTTAGGTTTCTGTGGCTGAGTCGGAGGAATCGATGTCCGTGGAACTAACATAGGTTCTTTCACAGAGCGGCTATCTGCATGGGTTGACAGTCTATTGCAACCACTGGTCCAGACTATTCCGGATTTCCTTCTAGATACTAGAACTGTATTACAGTCTTTTTATAGGTTCCCGTGGAAACCAAATATGCTTGGATCACTGCGGATGTGACATCTTTATATACTGTCATCCCTCATGATCTAGCCATTTCCACTTTGCGATGGTTCCTGAACATTTATCGCTTTTTTCTACAACGCACTGGCGTTTCCATGGGGGCGAAATTTTTGCCCTCTATGGCAAACATCTACATGGCGTGGTGGTAACATCGCCATCTCTTTTCTGAAAACAACACATGGGCAACTTCCCTACAGTGGTACGGTCGTTATATCGACAACTTACTGTTTGTCTGGTCAGGTGTCCATGCTGCCGTGCCACTGTTTGGGAAGTTTCTGAATGACAACTCTCTGAATTTGAAATTCACTATCAATTTTCATCCTACATCTATCTCATTTTTGGACCTCTCCTTAATGGGTAATGTCTTCGAATCCACTATTGTTACACATACCTATCGCAAAGAGACTGCTGGCAACAGCTGTCTCTTTACCTCATCATGTCATCCTGCTCATGTTGTCCGCAACATTCCTAGAGGCGAATTCATACGCCTCAAAAGAAAAACAAGCTGTTGCACCAGTTAAAACCAAATCAAGGGCAGACTTAGTTTTTCCCAAAAGGAGAAATAGTGGTCCCCCCAATCAAATCAGCAGGGCCTCTCGGAGTAGGGATCCAGTTTTTGCTATAAATTACAGCCTTGAATACAACAAAATCTGCCATATAGTTAGGAAACCTTTGTCAATGTTGCGTGCTGACGGGCAGTGGATTGATACACTTAATTCAGGTGTTAAATGCATCGCCCGTCGAGCGCCCACATTGGCCCAGCGAGTTAGCCCTAGATTGTTTCTTGATGACCCCCAGAAACAGCAGAGCTGGTTACGTTTCAAGGGTAATTTCAAATGCGGGCATCATGTCTGCACCTGTGGTAACCATATTCAAATTGGCCAAACTATTGTATCTCTGGCTAATCAAAAAACCTTTTCACTCAAACAGTATGTTAATTGCAACACTAATTTTGTAGTTTATTGCATAACCTGCACGATATGCCGCTTGCAATATATAGGCTGTACCTCTAACAGCCTCAAAACTAGGATCCGCAGACACATTTCTGACATTCCTCATGCGCTGACAAGAAATGTGTCTGCAGTCAGTTCACATTATGCGGCTTGTCATGCAGGTGATACCAGAGGTCTCACTGTGCAGGGGGTGGAAAGAGTTAAATATCCTAAACGTGGAGGAGACCATAGGAGAGTTCTTCTAAATAGAGAATCCTACTGGATTTTCTCTATGAACACCTGTGTACCAATTGGTTTAAATCGTAGACACGATCACATATTGCAAAGAAAAAGACACAAATGCAATAGCACTCTGCAACCAGCATTCTGCCCTGCCTCTATGCTGGATGAGGCATTGGTGTACATTTTGGCCAAAGCGTAATAAGCCACTCACCACGTCAAGGTCGCCTCTATGGAGTGGTCCCTAACACTAGTTCCTACCTGTTTGTGGGTCATCACAGCCACACAAAGTCCAAGGAATGCAGGTGCAGCATGCACGCCAAGCACACTCTGCTTTTAACCCCGTCCGGTGCCATTACAGCTTTCATCGGATCCAGGAATGCAAGTACCAACATGCATGCTGAGCCCACTATATACTTCTCCTGGAGCCAAATGGCTACTGGTAGGTGTTATATATGCAGACTCAGTTTTATACTGACTTTAAAACCAGCCTCCAGGACAGATTGACTGGTCAGGTGTGCATGACTGCATGGAGATCGCCACGCCTCCAATATATACTACAAAGAAAAAATGTGGGGGATTCAATCAGCACAACCCTATATGCAGGTGCACATCGCTATGGCGAAGTACATATACAAAGAAAAAGACACAAATGCAATAGCACTCTGCAACCAGCATTCTGCCCTGCCTCTATGCTGGATGAGGCATTGGTGTGTACATTTTGGCCAAAGCGTAATAAGCCACTCACCACGTCAAGGTCGCCTCTATGGAGTGGTCCCTAACACTAGTTCCTACCTGTTTGTGGGCCATGACAGCCACACAAAGTCCAGGGAATGCAGGTGCAGCATGCACGCCAAGCACACTCTGCTTTTGATCTCATATTGCATTACTGATCCTGATGTATTGTTTCTGGGTTCTTAACACATGTTTTAATGTCTCTGAGGTGGAGCAGTTGCTTATTTTTTCCACATGACATGTTTGACCTGCCCCTTATTTAAGGCCAGAGTCTTACATTTTTTCTTTGTCATGAGTAAGGATCTGTATGAAATGATCTGAAACGCGTAGGCTTGGATGTACATGTTGGATTAAAGCTTGAACATGTTGTCTGGAAGCTGGACTTTTCCTTTTCAATTTGATATTGCTATCGCTTAGTTCCTGGCGTTTGTCTGTGTCTTCCTACAAATGCAAGACCAGGTGAGCCTCTACAACCCCCCTTTTTTATTGTAATGGATCTGTTTTTGCAGATCCATGATGGATCTGCCCAAAACGCGAGTGTGAAAGTAGCTGTAAGTGATAGCCATGATGGATCTGCCCAAAACGCGAGTGTGAAAGTAGTTGTAAGTGATAGCCGATTGACAACAGCGCATCGATCACTGCTCGTTACCTGCATTTACGTGCAGCAATCATTGCACAGTATGGGAATAAATGATCATTAACATGGTTTATTATTGGCAGCACATCCATTGCTTATATAAATGATCCAATCATGCAACAAATAAGTGTGTGTTCATTTTTGAAGTCACCTGGAACATTGTGAAAAGGGAAACCAGCACTTTACACGCATAGTCACCAGACATTTTGCATCAAAACTTAATGAAGGGGGTTTATAGATATATAGTATCTCACAAAATTGAGCACACCCCTAACATTTTTGTGAATATTTCATTAGATCTTTCCATGGGACAACACTGAAGATCTGACACTTTGATGCAATGCAAAGTAGTCAGTGTACAGCTTGTATAAGAGTAAATTTGGTGTACTCTCAAAGTAACTCAACACACAGCCATTAATGTCTAAACTGCTGACAACAAAAGTGAGTACGCCTCTAAGTGAAAATGGCCAAATTGTGTCCAATTAGCCATTTTTCCCTCCCCAGTGTCATGTGACTCTTTAGTGTTACAAGGTCTCAGTTGTGAATGGGGAGCAAGTGTGTTACATTCAGTGTTATTGCTCTCACACTCTATCATACTGGTCACTGGAAGATCAATATGGCACCTCATGGCAAAAAACTCTCTGAGGATCTAAATAAAGAATTGTTGCTCTACATAAAGATGGCCAAGGCTATAATAAAATTGCCAACACCCTGAAACTGAGCTGCAGCACGGTAGCCAAGACCATATAGCGGTTTAACAAGACAGGTTCCACTCAGAACAGTCATCACCATGGTCAACCAAAGAAGTTGAGTGCATGTGCTCAGCGTCATATCCAAAGGTTATCCAAAGGTTGTATGAGTGCTGCCAGCACTGCTGTAGAGGTTAAAGGGATGGAGGGGTCAGCCTGTCAGTGCTCAGACAATACGCCGCACACTGCATCAAATTGGTCTACATGGCTGTCGTCCCAGAAAGAAGCTTCTTCTAAAACTGATGCACAAGAAAGACCGCAAACAGTTTGCTGAAGACAAGCCAGCACTGCTATAGAGGTTAAAGGGATGGAGGGGTCAGCCTGTCAGTGCTCAGACAATACGCCACACACTGCATCAAATTGGTCTACATGGCTGTCGTCCCAGAAAGAAGCTTCTTCTAAAACTGATGCACAAGAAAGCCCGCAAACAGTTTGCTGAAGACAAGCAGGCTAAGGACATGGACTACTGGAACCATGTCTTGTGGTCTGATGAGACCAAGATAAACTTATTTTGTTCAGATGGTGTCAAGCATGTGTGGCGGCAACTAGGTGACAAGTACAAAGACAAGTGTGTCTTGCCTACAGTCAAGCATGGTGGTGGGAGTGTCATGGTTTGGGGCTGCATGAGTTCTGCTGGCTGTGGGGAGCTACACTTCATTGAGGGATCCATGAATGCCAACGTGTACTGTGACATACTGAAGCAGAGCATGGTCCCCTCCCTTCAGAAACTGGGCTGCAGGGCAGCATTCCAACATGATAACGATCCCAAACACACCGCCAAGACAATCATTGGCTTTATTAAAGAAACTGAGGGCAAAGATGTTGGACTGGCCAAGCATGCATCCAGACCTAAACCCTATTGAGCATCTGTAGCGCATCCTCAAACAGAAGGTGGAGGAGTGTAAGGAGTGGAGCTCCATGATGTCGTCATGGAGGAGTGGAAGAGGATTCCAATGGCAATCTGTGAAGCTTTATTGAACTCCATGCCCAAGAGAGTTAAGGCAGTGCTGGAAAATAATGGTGACCACACAAAATATTGACACTTTAGGCACAATTTGATCATTTTGACTTAGGGGTGTACTCACTTTTGTTGCCAACGGTTTAGATATTAACGGCTGTGTGTTAAGTTGTTTTGAGGGCACACCAAATTTACAGTTATACAAGCTATACACTGACTACTTTACATTGTATCAAAGTGTCATATCTTTAGTGTTGTCTCATGAAAAGATATAATAAAATATTTACAAAAATGTTAGGGGTGTACTTACTTTTGTGAGATACTGTACTTTATTTGTGCCAGAATTTGTGGTGCCCACTCATTGGGCCAAATATATTAAGTATGTACTGAATGACCGGCTTAATATAAAGCAAAACACTTTATTATATTATTATTCCATATATATTGCCCCTAAAAAAGATCATAAAACCTTATACTATAAAAATATATGAGTAAAACCATCAACATATATTACATATATATAGATGTGTGTTCACGCACGTCTCGGTCCCTCTACCTTACTGCAGTGCGGAGTTCACACACTGCTAAGTTGCAATAAAAAAGAGTTCCTTAGAGATGTCAAATTGTCAATATGATTGATATCCCCGGAGAAGACACTTGTTGCTTATAGCAGTATAGTAATCCACATGTTACTACAGACAATCTTCAATAGTTTTTCCTTTTTCCTGTTAATACCTGTGACATTACCTATAATTTTTTATTAGCCGCTGGTGACAGTATTGACATTATCTGCGGTATATCTCCTATGTGACTTTTCCACAGCCCAAATACCTGTGACATTACCTGTAATTTTATATTAGCCGCTGCTGACATCAGCAACATTATCTGCGGTATTTCTCCTGTGTAACGTTTCCACATCCCAAATACCTGTGACATTACCTGTAATTTTTTATTAGCCGCTGGTGACAGCATTGACATTATCTGCGGTATATCTCCTATGTGACGTTTCCATAGTCCAGATACCTGTGACATTCCCTGTAATTTTTTATTAGCCGCTGGTGACATCAGCGACAGTATCTGCGGTATTTCTCCTGTGTAACGCTTCCACATCCCAAATACCTGTGACATTCCCTGTAATTTTTTATTAGCCGCTGGTGACATCAGCAACATTATCTGCGGTATTTCTCCTGTGTAACGTTTCCACATCCCAAATACCTGTGACATTACATGTAATTTTTTATTAGCCGCTGGTGACATCAGCAACATTATCTGCGGTATTTCTCCTGTGTAACGTTTCCACATCCCAAATACCTTTGAAATTCCCTGTATTTTTATATTAGCCGCTGCTGACATCAGTGACATTATCTGTGGTATTTCTCCTGTGTTATGTTTTTACATCCCAAATACCTGTGACATTCCCTGTCATTTTTTGTTAGCCGCTGCTGACATCAGGGACATTATCTACGGTATATCTCCTGTGTGACGTTTCCACATCCCAAATACCTTTTTTTATTTTTTTGCGCATACATTTACAAATCCTACGCTACTGTACATGTGACATACTTTCAAGCATATATAACATTTAATATGAAGAAGGCGAGCAGTAAGGGACAGGGAAGTGGGCGTGTTGCTGATGGTGCATGCAGAGGCCGTGGCTCTGGGTGCGTTGAAACTGTGCCTGCTGGCAGAGCACAAGAAAAACAATCATCCACCATACCTAGCTTCATGTCCCAGTTTGCAGGGCAGCGCAGGACAACTCTCTTGAAGTCAGACCAGTGTGACCAGGTGGTCAGTTGGATTGCAGCAGATAATGCTTTCTGTTGGTTAAGCACCACCCTGTCTTCCTTCAAGTCCAGTCTCAGTAGCCAAGAGTCTGGTCAACAAAATCCTCACCCTTATCCTCCTTCCTCCCACCATGGAGAGTCTTGCCAAACAAGTGGTCCCACACTCGGATATTCCAAGGAGCTATTTTCAGCGCCATTCCTTCATTTGGGCCTCTCGACAAGCCCGCTTGAAGAGGGACATGAGATCTTGTGCCCTGATTCCCAAACTCTTGAGCATCCACAGTCACAAGATCCTGCACGGTATGACAAATAAATATGCGGATGTCCCTGGCCACATTCACGAAAAAAATCACAGAAAAAAAAGATAATAATGCACTAATAAAATAGATGCAAGCATTATATATGGACCAAGCCCTAACTCTGATGTAATAAAATCTGAGACTCTTAGCCAATATATTTTGATCAAAACACATCTGTGCCCACCTACCCAGTGCCAAGGTGGTCTCAGGACAGGCTGGTCTTACGCTAAACCTAACTAAGCCGTTGGGCTTCTATGTTCAGTAGCGCAGACTCCGCACATATGGTGTGCTGCGCCTAGTCACCTCTATGTGCATCAAGCAACCAATGAGAGGAGGAGTAAGCACACCTATATGTACCACCTAATCAAGGTGGTCTGTTTGATGGAAGGGCTAAAGTTCACAGGAATGCTACTCCCAAGATAAAATAGGAGCGCATTCACACTTGAAGGTGCCACTCCCTCAAGCATATACTACATAATGAACAAAAAATCACAAAAAAAACTAAGATAAAAACATCCTGCGCGGTATGATAAATAGATATGCGGATGTCCCTGGCCACATTCATGAAAAAAAAAAACACAGATAAAAAAGATAATAATGCACTAACAAAATAGATGCAAACATTATATATAGCTGCAATTAGTGTCTCAAGAGGTTGATAATGAGGATGAGACACAGTTGTGAATAACTGAAGTTGTTTGGTTAAGAAGTCAGGAGGATGATCAGAGTGATAAAGTGGAAGAGGAGGTAGTGGACGATGAAGTCACTGACCCAACCTGGGAAGGTGGCAAGTCGAGCAAGGATAGCAGTACAGAGGGGGAGAGATCTGCAGCACCGCAACAGGCTGGAAGAGGTAGTGGGGTGGCAAAAGGAAGAAGGTGGACCATGCCAAAAAGGCCCGCAACTGTTCACCGGAGCATACCCTTGCGGAAATCTCCCTTGACAAGGGGTAGGTGTTCCGCAGTCTGGAGCTTTTTTGAGCAAAGTGCGGACAACAAAAGAATTGTTATTTGCAACCTGTGCCATACAAAAATTAGCAGGGGCGTGAACACTAGCAACCTCACCACTGCCAGCATGATCCACCACATGGTATCAAAGCACCGTAATAGGTGGGCCAAACGCCTGGGTCCACAATCTGTGTCTGTGGGTCACACCGCTGCCTCCTCTTCCCCCATGATACGTGCTGGCCAATGCCCTGTTGAAGGTGCAGCCCAGATGCCTCCCGCCCTGAACCTGGACCTTCACAAGCACCATCAGTGACCACATCCAATTCGGTGTCCCAGCGCAGCGTACAAATGTCCTTACCCCAGGCATTTGAACGCAAGCGCAAATACCAAGCCACCCACCCACAGGCAATAGCACTAAATGCACAACTTTCCAAATTACTGGCCCTGGAAATGTTGCCATTTAGGCTTGTGGACACTGAGGCCTTTCGCAGCCTGATGTCGGCGGCCGTCCCTTGTTATGCAGTACCCAGCCCCCACTATTTTTTACTGTGTGCCATGCCCGCCTTACACCAGCATGTGTCCCGTAAAATCACACGTGCCCTGACCAATGCAGTTACTGGGAAGGTCCACTTAACCACTCACACATGGACAAGTGCTTTTGGCCAGGGACGCTACATTTCCCTGACGGCACACTGGGTGAACGTTGTGAACAACACACAGTACAACAGCACTCTACAACCCAAATAAAGTACAAAGACATATTACATTGCAAATGCTATGCTAATAATTTAGAGATGCTTGGCAAATATATTATGTACAAAAATATTTGAGCTCGTCTGCCGCACGTCAAGGTGATCTCTATAAGACGGGAACCTAACACTAAATTCACCTCTTATATGCCATGATGGCGACCAGGAAATTCAGGAAGTGTAGGTTCCATATGCATGCTGGGCCCCTTTTGGTTTATATCTGTATAGTGCAAAAATGGCCTCTATTGACTCCAGGGACTACAAGTACCAACATGCATGTGGAGCAAACTATGTACTCATGCTAATTAAAATCAGCCATGTGAGGCAAGACAGGCTGCAGGAGTGCAAGACCAAAGATAGGAGTCAGCCACATCTCCCATATAAACTACAAAGAAAAGGGGGTTAGTCAGCACATCCCAATGCGTAGGTGCACGTCGCCAAGGCTGAAAACATATAGAACAACACACAGTGCAACAGCACTCTACAACCCAAATAAAGTACAAAGACACACTGGGTGAACATTGTGGAGGCCGAGAGTGAGTCGTACCCTGGGATGGCACAGATGCTACTGACGCCAAGGATTGCGGGCCCTAATTCCTTCAGGGTTTCCGCCACCACCTACGTTAATGGCACCAACCCCCACTTCTCCTCCTCCACCTCCTCCTCCACTTCCATCTCAGAATTATCCTCTTGCAGCACCAGTCAGTCATCAGTCGGTAGCTGGAAGCAGTGTAGCACTGCAGTGGGGAAGCATCAACAGGCCATGCTTAAGCTGATCTGCATAGGTGACAAACAGTACACAGCCGTAGAGCTGTGGCAGGGAATAAGAGACCAGACTGAGCTGTGGCTCTCGCCACTCAACCTAGAACCAGGCATGGTTGTGTCTGATAATGGCCGTAACTTGGTGGCGGCTTTGGAGCTCGGCAAGCTCACCCACATCCCATGCCTAGCCCACGTCTTCAACGTAATGGTTCAGCGGTTTCTCAAAACCTACCCCAATTTGCCTGAGCTACTGGTGAAGGTGCGCTGCCTGTATGCTTATTCCCGCAGGTCATCGACAGCTTCCGCTGGTCTGTCAACGCTGCAACAGCGCTTACAAATGCCAGCTCACCGACTGTTGTGCGACATGAGCACGCGCTGGAACTCCACATTCCACATGTTGGCCAGGCTTTGTGAGCAGCAGAGGGCAGTAGTGGAATAC
The DNA here is from genome assembly GCF_905171765.1 of Bufo bufo. Lineage (NCBI taxonomy): Eukaryota > Metazoa > Chordata > Amphibia > Anura > Bufonidae > Bufo > Bufo bufo. The sequence continues at coordinate 194,992,343 of NC_053392.1, read as the reverse complement.
CAGCTGCGACATGGTCGTCGCCTTTCCAGTCAATTTCCGCTCTACACAAGTGAGGAGTGGGCACGGATGTCTGACCTCTGTGAGGTTTTAAAAAACTTTGAGGAATCAACACAGATGGTGAGCGACGATAACGCTATTATCAGCGTCACGATCCCACTTCTGTGTCTACTCAAACGCTCGCTGCTCACAATTAAGGCCAACTCTTGGCATATGGAAGAAGTGGAAATGGGGGAGGACATTACACAGGATGATAGCCAGACCACCCTCAGTTTGTCTTCTCAGCACAAATTGGATGATGATGAGGAGGAGGAGGAGCAGGAGACGGTTGCCTCCGCTACAGAAGGTAATACTCATGGAAGTTTAATTCCATCTGTTCATCATGGATAGGCAGAAAAGGAGGAAGAGGATGAGGAGATTGAGAGTCATCCTCCTGATTACAACAGCAAAGTCTTGCCTGTTGGGACTCTGGCACACATGGCTGACTTTATGTTAGGCTGCCTTTCCCGTGACCCACAGATTACTGGTTGTTCACCCTTCTCGACCCCCGCTGCAAAGAGAACTTCTCATCTCTCATTCCTATGGTGGAGAGGACAAACAAAATGGCGCAATACCAGAAGGTCCTTGTGGAAAAATTGTACGTAGTTCCTTGGGCAACCGAGGAGGCCAAAGAGGGGAGATGAGAGGAACACACAGCAGTTGCAACAGAGGCAGGGCAACACTCTCCAAAACCCGGGACAGTTTCATGACACCCCGCCAGCACCCTCACCCTGATGCGCGGCCTAGTGTCACAAGGAAGGAAACATTTTGGAAGATGGTGGAGTATGTAGCAGACCGTGTCAGCATCCTCAATGATCCCTCTTTGCCTTACAACTAATGGGTGCCCAAGCTGGACATGTGGCACGAACTGGCTCTTTACGCCTTGGAGGTGCTGACCTGCTCTGCCGCCAACGTTTTGTCAGAGCGGGTATTTAGTGCTGCTGGGGACATAATAACTGATAAGCGCATCCGCCTGTCAACTGCAAATGCTGACAGGTTGACTCTTATTAAAATGAACAGGCTCTGGATTGCCCCTGACTTCTCTACTCCACCAGAGGAAAGCAGATGAACATAAAGGCACTTTAAAGTGTAACTGCCGTTTCATTTTTTATTCCCTAATGGTATAGAACACCCGACTGTAAAAGTGCTTTTGTGATTTAACAGTTTTACCTGCTAATAACTCCCACAAATGCATGCTACTTTCCTATTCAGCAGCTCTTATCTCACAGCGTTGACATGTGCAGTCCGTCTTGTTAGTATTATAACAAGAGACAGATGAGCTCTGGGAGGAGGAGCTCAGCCCTGACAGACTGGAGCTGGGCTGAGGCAGAAAGTGGAGATGGGAGGGCTGCTTTAGATGGTGATATCTTCTCAATGATAGCAGCTAGAAATATGTAACTGGTCTTGTATGAAAGCTGACTGCCCAGGCTTTCATACAAGACCAGAATGACAGCTAGTCCAAGCAACAGCAGAGAAATCACTGTTAGAAATAGAGTCGGGAATAATCGCGAGTAAAATCTGCTTTTACTTTCAGCTTCCTTCACAGCATCCCGATTTCTATCATTGATATCTTCCCCTGTACTGAACAGATTTATGTAATTCTGGTATTGTCTGAAAGCTTGCAAATCCCAGCTGGTACCAAACCAGAGATATGAACAGCTAAAGCAGCCCCCCTTCTCCCTGTCAGTCTGGAAGAGAATGAGGGACAGCTGGCTATTAAGAGGTTAAAAGAAATGCTTACTGATTTAATGTAATTGCAGGGCTTGTCTCTGGTTAGCTGTATGTGAGGATACACACTGCTCTGGGTACTGTGAGAAGTTATCTGCGTTCTGATTGGTCCTGCTAGTTCATGTAGTTCATGTGAGGAAAGAAAGGGGTTATGGGAAGTGAGGGAAATAAAGGATGGCCTCAAGGAAGGGCAAAAATCATCACAGGAAGAGCAGCAGAGGCCATCTTAGGAAGTTGCTGAAATAGAGGGACAGAGAAATATGGTTGCTAAGGGCTAAATACAGAAATCAGAAAGGTAATGTCACGCCGGACAGGATATAAGATACACAGATAACTAAACAAACAAGTTTTCTAGGCGAGAAGCTGGGGATAAGGTCACCTCCTAGCAAATCCATAACAGCTCTCCCTATTCTGCTTTGCCCACATTCAGACCCTAATGGTGGGAATAATGCGTCCTCGTTCCTGGGCTGAGAATACCCTAGAATCCCTGAGATGGTGAAAGGGGAAAAGGGGCAGCCTGCTCCCTCAGAACCAGGAGGGGACAGACGACACTCAAACAGCCTAGACAGCAAACCAAAGAAATCAGAAACCAACATCTTATCTGAGCAGGAAAAGCCAATCCTTCCCTCCTTGCTTCCACAGCCTGACAGAAGCTATAACCCGCACGGAACACTGGGAGGGGAGTAATTTAAACCAACGACCCCACCCAGTGCACCTGAAGGGAGGCGGATCTAGCACGACTCCAAAACAAAACAAATGACTAGACACGTGCTGCTAATCTGGCAGACCTCCGTACATAGTCTGAGCAGGGCATGACAGTACCCCGCCTTCTACGGGTTACCTCCGGACACCCCGGACCAACATTATCCGGGTGGGATCTGTGAAAAGCCCTCACCAGTCGGCTGGCACTGACATCCAGAGCCGGAACCCACATCCTCTCCTCAGGGCCGTATCCCCTCCAGTGTACCAGGTACTGAAGGGAACCCCGAAGAACTCTATAGTCAAGAACCCTGGAGATCTCGAACTCTAAATTTCCATCGACCAGAACAGGAGGAGGGGGCAATGGCGATGGTTCCACCGGTTTCACGTATTTTTTCAGTAAAGACCTGTGAAACACATCATGGATCCTCCAAGTCTGCGGAAGATCCAGCCAAAACGCTACTGGATTGATCACCGCAGATATTTTGTACGGACCAATAAATCTTGGACCCAGTTTCCAAGATGGCACTCTCAGTTTAATATTTTTAGTGGACAACCACACCAGATCACCCACACACAGGTCCGGACCAGTCATACGTCTCTTGTCAGCCATTTGCTTATACCTGTCACCCATCTTCGTCAAATTCACTTGGATCCTCCGCCAGATAGAAGACAAGGCAGAAGAAAATCTCTCCTCCTCTGGCATCCCAGAGGAACTAGTCCCAGAAAAGGTACCAAACTGAGGATGAAAACCGTATGCGCCAAAAAATGCAGACTTACCCGTGGACTCCTGCCTACGGTTATTCAAAGCAAACTCTGCTAGGGACAAGAATGAGGACCAGTCCTCCTGATTCTCAGCCACAAAGCACCTCAAATAGGTCTCCAGGTTTTGATTAGTACGCTCTGTCTGTCCATTCGACTGCGGATGAAAAGCCGAAGAGAACGAAAGTTGAATGCCAAGCCGAGAGCAGAACGCTCTCCAAAACCTGGAGACAAACTGCGTGCCCCTATCAGAAACCACATCCGAAGGAATACCATGCAATTTTACGATATTATCAACAAAAATCTGCGCAAGAGTCTTGGCATTAGGCAGACTAGTTAACGATATAAAGTGAGCCATTTTACTAAAACGGTCAACTACCACCAAAATTACTGTTTTCCCGGAGGAACTCGGCAGATCCGTAATAAAGTTCATAGACAAGTGCGTCCAAGGACGAGACGGAATCGACAAAGGAAGAAGTGAACCAGCCGGTCGAGTATGAGCAACCTTTGACCGTGCACAGGTTTCACAAGCTGCTACGTAATCCACAATGCTCTTACGTAACCCGGGCCACCAGAACCTCCGGGACACAAGGTCACAGGTAGACTTACCACCAGGATGTCCAGCAAGGACAGTATCGTGATGTTCCTTGAATACCTTGTATCGCAGTCCTTCAGGAACAAACAACCTCCCTGGGGGACAAGAACCAGGAGCCCCCTCCTGGGCCCCCAACACCTCCATCTCCAATTCGGGGTACAGAGCGGAGACCACCACCCCATCAGCCAAAATCGGAGCAGGATCCTCTGAATCACATCCCCCAGGAAAACTGTGAGACAACGCATCTGCCTTGACGTTTTTAACCCCCGGGCGAAAAGTAACCACAAAATTAAACCTGGTAAAAAACAGTGACCATCTGGCCTGTCTAGGGTTCAGACGCTTAGCAGATTGCAGGTAAGCCAAATTCTTATGATCCGTATATACTGTAACGGGGTGAGACGCCCCCTCCAACCAGTGACGCCATTCCTCAAAGGCCAACTTGATGGCCAGCAACTCTCTATCTCCCACATCATAATTCTTCTCGGCGACTGAAAGCTTCTTGGAAAAAAAAGCACACGGGACCCACTTGCCAGGAGATGAACCCTGCGACAGCACCGCTCCAACCCCCACTTCTGATGCATCAACCTCCACCACGAATGGCTGAGACACATCGGGCTGCACCAGAATGGGAGCAGACGCAAAACACTCCTTAATAGTTGAAAAGGCCTGCAATGCCTCATCCGACCAGACAGAGACGTCGGCGCCCTTCTTAGTCATATCAGTCAGAGGTCTTACAATGGTAGAATAGTTCAAAAAAAAATTTCTATAATAATTATTAAACCCCAAAAACCGCATCAAAGCTTTCTGATTCTCTGGTCGGTCCCATTCCAGAACCGCCCGGACCTTTTCGGGGTCCATATGAAAACCAGAGTCAGAAAGCAGATATCCCAAAAACGGAAGCTCCTGCACAGAAAACACACATTTCTCCTATTTGGCATATAATTTATTCTCCCGAAGGATCGTTAAAACTTGTCTCACATGATCCTGATGGGTCTTCAGATCAGGAGAGTAAATTAAAATGTCATCCAAGTAAACCTCCACGAACCTCCCCACCAAATGATGGAAAATGTCATTGACGAATCGCTGAAATACCGCTGGCGCGTTCGTCAACCCAAAAGGCATAACCAGATTCTCAAAATGACCCTCGTGCTTATTGAAAGCCGTTTTCCACTCATCCCCTTCCTTGATTCTGATCAGATTGTAGGCCCCTCTCAAATCCAACTTGGAGAACACCTTGGCACCAACAATCCGATCAAAAAGGTCGGACCGTAATACGGTTCAATTCCCGGAAATCCAAACAAGGTCTCAGCGATCCATCCTTTTTCTTTACAAAGAATAAACCTACTGCCACCGGAGACTTAAATGGCCTAATATGACCTTTTGCCAAACTCTCGGCGATATACTTCCGCATGACCTCTCTTTCGGGTTTAGAAAGATTGTAAAGCCGAGACTTTGGCAACTTAGCCCCTGGGATGAGATTAACTGGACAATCATAGTCACGATGAGGGGGCAATTCCTGAGCCCCACCCTCCGATAAGACATCCGCAAAATCTGAGAGATACTGAGGTAGAGCCGTAGTGGACACACCAGAGATAGATGTGCCAAGACAATTATCCGAACAAAATTCACTCCAACCAATGATTTGTCTTGCTTACCAATCTATAATTGGGTTATGTTTTGTCAACCACGGTACCCCTAAGACTATAGGAGCGGGCAAATCCTTCATGACAAAACAAGACATAATCTCAACATGTGAATCACCCACCCTTAACTGAATACCATGAGCAATATGAGTGAGACTCCTTTGAGAAAGAGGGGAAGAGTCAATTGCAAAAACCGGAATCTCCCTTTCTAAAGTGCAAGTACCAGATTTTGAAAAAAAAGAAAGTCAATAAGGTTTACCCCATCACCACAGTCAATGAATACTTCAACAAAAAAAATTCTTGAGTCTAGCGCCACCATAGCTGGAAGGAGAAAACGAGTATTACAGGGAGCTTGCATACCTGCTTGCTTTACCACTCTAGTCACGCTACCAAGAGTCAGGACGTTTTTTTTCTTCTCTTTCTTATTATCATGCGGTTCAACAAAAGGACAAGCAAAAACAAAATGACCACTTTTCCCACAGTAGTAACATAGTTTATGCAATTTCCTAAAGTCTCTACTATCAGAATGGCAAGAAACCTGACCCAACTGCATGGGTTCCTCCCCTACCCCAGAGTTACCTGTAACATCACCCTGGGAAGCAGTAGAGACGAATCGACTCACAGAAGGGATCCCTTGCGCGGAGGGAGCCTTACACCTCTCTCTAATACGTCTATCTAACCATACTGCCAAAGACATAACATTCTCCAAAGAATCTGGGTACTCATTAAAAGCAAGGGCATCTTTCAAGCTCTCAGATAACCCCTGACAAAACTGACTACGTAACGCGGGGTCATCGTAAATTAATCCCAGGGCTTTGAAAAATTCTTCCACCGACCGGAGGGCCAGAGAACCGGGCGGCAGAGAAAAGGCCCAGGATTGCGCGTCCCCTTTAAGCAGAGAAATGATTATACCAACCCTCTGACTTTCATCACCTGACGAAGATGGACGCAGCCGAAAATACAACTTGCATGACTCTTTAAAGCGGATAAAGTCCTCCGCACCCCCTGCAAATCTCTCAGGAAGAGCGACTTTAGGCTCCCCACAAATTTGATCTGCACCTGATGCCAGAGCATTCTGACACCGTGTGACCGAACTACGCAGATCCGCAACCTCTAGAGATAATCCCTGCATGCGGTCAACTAGCACATCAATTGACGCCATCACAAAACCGCTGAGTAATGGCAGTCAAAGTAGGGCGGGTTATAATGTCACGCCGGACATGATATAAGATACACAGATAACTAAACAAACAAGTTTTCTAGGCGAGAAGCTGGGGATAAGGTCACCTCCTAGCAAATCCATAACAGCTCTCCCTATTCTGCTTTGCCCACGTTCAGCCCCTAATGGTGGGAATAATGTGTCTTCGTGCCTGGGCTGAGAATACCCTAGAATCCCTGAGATGGTGAAAGGGGAAAAGGGGCAGCCTGCTCCCTCAGAACCAGGAGGGGACAGACGACACTCAAACAGCCTAGACAGCAAACCAAAGAAATCAGAAACCAACTTATCTTATCTGAGCAGGAAAAGCCAATCCTTCACTCCTTGCGTCCACAGCCTGACAGAAGCTATAACCCGCACGGAACACTGGGAGGGGAGTAATTTAAACCAACGACCCCACCCAGTGCACCTGAAGGGAGGCGGATCTAGCACGACTCCAAAACAAACCAAAAATGACTAGACACGTGCTGCTAATCTGGCAGACCTCCATACATAGTCTGAGCAGGGCATGACAGGTAAAATTTGCTGAAAAATGCAGCTTCATGAATATCTTCTCTTCAGCATCACATATGTTAGGAATTTCATTTTTGGTAGTGAAATGGCAGTTACACTTTAAATGTGTTTTTTTTTTATAATGTACTGAATACACTATATTCCCATGCACCCCTTCCACCACAAAAAATGGTATATGGTTCAATCTTCCTTTTCTCGTTGTCCTCCTCCTCCTGTTCCATCAAATCAACATGCTTATTAGTCTGCCCTCGCTCCTAATGTTGTGGAGGGTTAGCTCACCTGCAGGCCCTTGCATATAATGTTTTAGAGGGTCAGCTCACCATCAGGCACTCACCTACAATCTTTTAGAGGGCTAGCTCACCTGCAGGCCCTCCCATGTAATGTTTTAGAGGGTCAGCTCACCAGCAGGCCCCCACCTACAATCTTTTAGAGGGTCATCTCACCTGCAGGCCCTTGCATATAAAGTTTTAGATGGTCAGCTCAGCAGCAGGCCCTCACCTACAATGTTTTAGAGGGTCAGCTCACCTGTAGGCCCTCGCATATAATGTTTTAGAGGGTCAGCTCACCAGCAGGCCCTCGCCTACAGTCTTTTAGAGGGTCAGCTCACCTGCAGGCCCTTGCATATAAGGTTATTGAGGGTCAGCTCACCAGCAAGCCCTCAACTATAATGTTCTACAGGGTAAGCTGACCAGCAGGCCCTCACCTACAATCTTTTAGAGGGTCAGCTCACCAGCAGACCCTTGCATATAATGTATTTGAGGGTCAGCTCACCAGCAGGCCCTCAACCATAATGTTTTACAGGGTCAGCTCACCAGCAGGCCCTCACCTACAATCTTTTAGAGGGTAAGCTCACCTGTAGGCCCTCGACTATAATGTTTTAGAGGGTCAGCTCACCAGCAAGCCCTCACCTACAATCTTTTAGAGGGTCAGCTCACCTGCATGCCCTCGCATGTAATGTTTTAGAGGCCATCAAATACAGCCATCAAATACTTACTAGAAGTGTACAAATCATCCCACAACATGGACAGTGAAATACCAAAGAGGAGTCAATAGCAAACATTCCCACAAAAAATATGTATTTTAATCAGGGGCCAGTTTTAATGCGTCTTAAAGGGAAACTGTAAAAAATGTGCCATGCTGGAGCCTAGATTTTTTTTTTATTTTAGACCACGGGAGTACAGGCCCCAAACATTTGGCATTCACCGGACAGAAAACATCAAGTGATTATGTAGCTGGGGGTATATTAGATCGTCATTGGATGTCAATTTTACTGCAGGCCAGTGGAGTACAGGCTCCAAACATTAGGCATTCACCGAACAGAAAATATCAAGTGATGATGTGGCTGGAGGTATATTAGAAGGTCAATGGATATCAATTTTACTTTAGGCCAGTGGACTACAGGCCCCAAAAATTATTCATTTACCATACAGCAAAGAACAATTGATAATGTGGCTGGAGGTACGTTAGGTGGTCACCGTATAACAATTTTACTGTTGGCCAGTTAGATTACAGGCCCCAAAAATTATGCATTCACCGTAAATAAAAGAACAAGTTATTATGTGGCTGGAGGTATATTAGACGGTCGATGGATATCAATTTTACTGCAGGCCAGTGGACTACAGGCCCCAAAAATTATTAATTCACCGGATAGAAAACATCAAGTGATTATGTGGCTGGAGATATATTAGACGGTCATTGGATATCAATTTTAATGCAGGCCAGTGGAGTACAGGCCCCAAACATTATGCATTCACCTTACAAAAAACATCAAGCAATTATGTGGCTGGAGGTATATTAGACGGTCAATGGATTTAAATTTTACTGCAGGACAGTGGACTACAGGCCCCAAAGATTATTCATTCACCGTACATAAAAGAACAATTGGTAATGTGGATGGAGGTACATTAGGCGGTCACCGTATAACAATTTTACTGTTGGCCAGTTAGATTACAGGCCCCAAAAATTATGCATTCACCGTACAGAAAAGAACAAGTGATTATGTGGCTGGAGGTATATTAGATGGTCATTGGATATCAATTTTAATGAAGGTCAGTTGAGTACAGGCCCCAAACATTATGCATTTACTGTACAGAAAACATCAAGTGATTATGTGGCTGGAGGTGTATTAGACGGTCAATGGATATCAATTTTACTGCAGGCCACTAGACTACAGACCTCAAAAATTATTCATTCACCGTACATAAAAGAACAATTGATAATGTGCCTGGAGGTACATTAGGCGGTCACCATATGACAATTTTTCTTTTGGCAAGTTAGATTACAGGCCCCACAAATTATGCATTCACCGTACAGAAAAGATCAAGTGATTATGTGGCTGGAGGAACATTAGACGGTCAATGGATATCAATTTTACTGCAGGCCAGTGGACTACAGGCCGAAAAAATTATTCATTCACCGGAGAGAAAGCATCAAGTGATTATGTGGCTGGAGGTATATTAGACGGTCATTGGATATCAATTTTAATCCAGGCCAGTGGAGTACAAGCCCCAAACATTATGCATTCATCGTACAGAAAACATCAAGTGATTATGTGGCTGGATGTGTATTAGATGGTCAATGGATATCAATTGTACAGGAGGTCTAAGTACATTGCCACCCAGTACTGGTCCTTGCCCTTTATGCTTTTTATACAGGGGTCCCTCTTCAAACTCTGGAGCATGAAGGCCCCCATTTTCACTAAATTAGAAGCGGTGGAGAGGCCTGGCTCCTGCTCATTGCCCAGGAGAATGTCGTCCTCTGTCTCCTCCCCCCAGCCACGGACAACACCAGGGATACCAGAAAAGTTTAAAGCCTGCTCTTCTTGCTCCTCCTCCTCCCCCCAGGCACCATCCTCCTCTAACTCCTCCTAAGACTCCTGCTGACTTGTCTCTGATGGAGTAGCCCCCCTGTGAATTCATTCAGCATTGCAACTTCCTCATCTTCCTGCTCCTGCTTCCTGAGCAATGTCAAGACGCAATGCATGCTCCAGAAAGAAGACGTAAGGTACGATGTCACTGATGGCACCCTGGCTGCCACTGACCATTTTGGTGATCACATCAAATGACCGCAGAATTCTGCATGAGCAGCCACTGGCATGGTGAAAAAAAACAAGCTCCCCAGAACCTGTCCTGCCGTAGAGTTCGTACAGGTAGTCGTTAATGGCACGTATCTGCTGGAGCAGCCTATCAAGCATATACAAGATGGAATTCCAGCAGTCACAATTCAGACATCTGACGGGAAAGTGGTGTCGCCGCTTAACGTCAGCAAGGCGAGCCATGGCCGTGTAAGATCTTCTAAAATGGCCAGAGATTTTCCTGGCCTGCCGCAAGACGTCCTGGAGCCCGGGGTATTTGACAATGAATCGCTGCACGACTATGTTCAGGAAGCGTGCAATGCACGGCACGTGTGTCATTTTGCCCTGTTTCAGCGCACTCAGGAGATTGGCACCGTTGTCGCACGCCAGTTTACCAACTGTCAAATTGAGCAGGGTTAGCCACTGATCGGCCTGTGACCGCAGAGCTGAAAGCAGTGCAGGACTGGTGTGGCTCTTGGCTTCCAGGCACAACAGCCGCAGCACAGCATGGCAACGTCTCACCTGGCACGTCGAATAGGTTCTGGGGAGCTTGGGGGGTGCAGCAGAAGAGGCGGTAGCAGTGGAAAAAGAGGAGTCAGCCGAGGAGGAGATGGAGGATGGAGTAGGAGGAGGAAAAGAAGAAGCAGGCCTGCATGCAATCCGTGGCGGTAACACCAAATCCACACGGGTGCCATGGATTAAATGCTTGATGGCCGTCAAAAGGTTCACCCAGTGGGCAATAAAAGTTATGTACCTTCCCTGCTCGTGTTTGCTAGACCACGTGTCTGTGGTCAGATGTATCTTGGCACCGACACTGTGTGCCAGAGATATATTAACTTGCCGCTGAACGTGGCCATATAGTTCAGGGATGCCCTTCTGGGAGAAATATTTTCTTCTGGGGACCTTCCATTGCGGTGTGCCAATGGCCACAAATTTTCTAAAGGCCTCCGAGTCAACCAGTTTATACGGCAGTAGTTGGCGGGCTAGCAGTTCCGACAAGCCGGCGGTCAGCCGTTAGGCAAGAGGGTTATCCGGCGTCATCAACTTTTTACGTTCGAACATTTGGGCCACGGAAGCCTGCCTTTTGCCAGATTAACGTGACAACGGCACGGTTACCCTAGGTCCCTTTTACAAGAACAGAGGAATAAATCAGATAATTTAGGAAACATTAGGATAGAAAAGCCAACACGTATGCCATTGGTGGTGAAATACCATCCATTGACCCAACAATTAAGGGGCATTGTCAATAAACATTGGCATACGGTATCCAAATCATATCCTCAGATTGAGGAGTTTCTGACACCCCCTATGTTATACTTCAAAAGGGCAGATAACATTAAGGATAAAATAGTCAGGGCCGACATTGGCAGCAATAAACGGGATCTTAAACAGAGTGTACTATCTTCTGCCAGACAGGGTACATTCCCCTGCCTCAATTGTGTAAATTGCTCAAGTGTGATTAGGGGGACTCACTTTTCACACCGGCATTCTGGAGAGAGAATCCCTATAAAAGGCGTATTTACGTGCAACAGCAGATTTGTCGTATACATTTTGAAATGTCCGTGTGGACTATTATACGTGGGGGAAACCTCTATGAGAATGAAGGATAGGTTGAGCAAACACAAATCCACCATTAGAAAAGGTAATTTACTGCTCCCTATACCGTACCGCTTCCATGAGAAAAAGCATACTATAGCGCAATTGCGTTATCAGATGATTGAGGGTGTCCCACTGCCTCGCCGTGGTGGTGATCGTAATAAATTACTTTTGCAAAAAAAGAAATATTGGATCCACCGTTTACAAACGATGGATCCAAGAGGCCTAAACCGCGAATACAATATTAGAAGTTTGCTGTGATGCTCAAAGTTATAAATTTATGTTGTTTTTCTTGCAGCGGAATTAATTATGGGACTTTTTTCCTTTGAAATAATTGGAAACAAGTGAAAGCTATCCTGCCTGAGTGTATCTAATCAGGGGGAGGAGTCAGTGGTATGATGTCAGTTCCTTTGTAATTTTTGTTATTTAACCCCTTAAGGACTTAGGACGTACCGGTACGGCATGTTTGCCGAGTCCTTAAGGACCCATGACGTACCGGTACGTCATGAGTTTAAAATGAGATTGCGGCGCTGCTGGGGTTAATCCGCACAGGATGCCGGCTGAAATCATTTAGCCGGAATCCTGTCACAACGCCGGGGGGGGGGGGGGGTCATATGACCCCCCCGTATCGGCGATTGCAGCAAACCACAGGTCAATTCAGACCTGCGGTTTGCTGCGCTTTTGGCTGATTCTGATCCCCGCGGATCAAACTTCAAAATGCCGCATATACATTTTTTTCCACCCCCCCTGCACCCCTGAATGGTTTTATGGCGGCGGGTGGTGCAGGGGGGAATTTGCGGGCGGTGCGGGAGGCGGGCGGTGCGGCAGGCGGGATCGCGATCCCCCGCCCGCCTCCCCTTGAATAATCGTTGGTGTACAGTGGTATACCAGGGTGTCAGCACATTGCTGACACCCTGGTATAAACGGCTGACATCGGTGATGCGATGTCAGCCGTTTAACCCTTTCCATACAGCGGTCCGTACGGACTGCTGTATGGAAAAAGTTAACAGTAAGAGGGAGCTCCCTCCCTCTCCCATCGGGGGGCTGCTGTGCCTTTTCAGCCCCCGGATGGAGAGGGAGAGAGCCCCCAGACAGCCCCCAGAGAGCCCCGTCCTTACCCTTCCCCGTCTGCGAAGTTCTGACAACTACTGAGCAGACGGGGAAGGTTCCCATGGCAACAGGACGCCGTCTCAGGCATCCTGCTGTCCATGGTGCTGAACAGATCTGTGCTAAAGGCAGAGATCTGTTCAAAGTGTAAGTAAAATACAGTACAGTACAATATACTGTATATTATACTGTACTGTATTATACAGACATCAGACCCACTGGATCTTCAAGAACCAAGTGGGTCTGGGTCAAAAAGAAAATGTGAAAAAAAGTAAAAAAAATGTAAAAATCAAAAAACACATTTATCACTGATTAAAAAAGATAAAAAGAAAATTCCCTACACATGTTTGGTATCGCCGCGTCCGTAACGACCTGATCTATAAAACGGTCATGTTACTTTACCCGAACGGTGAACGCCATAAAAATAAAAAATAAAAAACTTTGATGAAATTAAAATTTTTGTCATGGTCTTACCTTCTTGCTGTTCTCCTTCGTTTGACATGTGCTGGCGGCCATCTTGGTTTCTGGGTTTCTTGTAGCCTCCCACCCTGCGGCTCCTCCTTCCCACTGGGAGGAGCTGGATGCCCAGCTCATATATATAGGAGGTCTGTGGCTTCAGTTCCTTGCTTGGTCCTCCTGTGTTCACATGCTTCTAGACTGCTGCTGCTTCTGGTTCCTGATCCTGGTTTCGTCCGACTACCCTGCTGGTTCCTGATCCTGGTTTCGTCCGACTACCCTGCTGGTTCCTGATCCTGGCTTCGTCTGACTACCCTGCTGGTTCCTGATCCTGGCTTCGTCTGACTACCCTTCTGGTTCCTGACCTCTGGCTTCGCAAAGACTCTGCTTCGGTTTCGCCATCCGTTTGGACTTTTGCTTTACAGCTTTATTTTCAATAAAGCCTTCTTATTTTCACTTATCCCTTGTTGTACGTCTGGTTCATGGTTCCGTGACATTAGGACCAAGCCATGAATTCTGACGGTACAGGGCCATCCTCGCTACCCACGCTGGTTGCCAGACTTGATCAGCAGGATCACCTGTTGGGTCGGTTCGCTGTGGCGTTGCAAACCCTGCTTGAACGCACGGCTCATTTCGCTCCCGTTGCCGATGGGTCGGTTGTCGCTCCTGGGCCCGCTCCTACTGCCGCTCCGGTTGTTGCGCCAGAGTCTACCCCGACACCTGTTGTTGCACCTGCGGTGTTTCGGGGTATGACCGGTTCTGCCCCTCTTCCACAGCGCTTTGGGGGAGAGCCAACTCAGTGCCGAGGTTTCCTTAACCAGGTGGGCATTTATTTCGAGTTGCTGCCACATGCCTTTCCCACTGAGAGATCAAAGGTGGGCTTCTTGATCTCGCTGCTCTCGGACAAGGCCTTGGCCTGGGCCAGCCCTTTATGGGAGAACAACAATCCGGTGGTTGCCGAGTTTTCCGGTTTTGTTGCTTCTCTTCGGAAGGTATTCGATGTGCCGGCTCGTGCTGCCTCTGCTGCGAAGCTCCTTATGTCCATCAGACAGGGTTCACGATCCGTAGCTGAATACGCCATTGAGTTTCGTACCCTGGCAGCAGAGGTGGGCTGGAATAATGAGGCTCTGGTCGCTGCTTTCTCTCATGGTCTCTCGGATGCCTTGAAGGATGAGGTTGCAGCTAAGGACCTACCAGTGGAGCTCGAGTCTCTTATTTCTTTCCTGATTTTGATTGACACCAGACTCAGGGAGAGACCTTCCTTTAAGGAGAGCCTGCGGAGGTTTTCTAACAGATTGGCGCCTACGTTTGCTGTCCCACCCGTGCCTCCCTCTCCTCCCACGCCTCCGGGGGATGACTTGTCTGGGGGTGAACCCATGCAGCTGGGGTTTGCTCGCCTGTCCGAGGGGGAGAGGGTACTCCGGAGACGCGAGGGCCGATGCATGTACTGTGGTCTCGGTGGGCATTTTCGGTTGGCATGTCCGAACCGTCCGGGAAACGCTCGCACCTGAGATCCTGTCGGGGGCAGATCTTGGGTGGAGTCTCCTCGTCCCCGGTTTCCCGTGTTGACAAACCACTGATCACTGTTGTCCTCTCCTGGGTCGGGGGCTCGGTGATGACCCAGGCGTTGGTGGACTCTGGTGCTGGTGGTTTGTTCATTGATAATGTGTTCGCTGCCGCCAATTCCATTCCTCTGCAGGCTTGAGGTTCCCCACTGGCTCTTGAGGCGATAGACGGCAGACCCCTTCTGCCGCCACACGTGACTCATGAGACCCTTCCAGTGGGGATAGCCATTGGTGCCGTTCACAGAGAGTCGGTCTGCCTCCAGGTTATTTCGTCTCCACACTACTCGGTGGTCTTGGGGTACCCCTGGCTCCGGAAGCATAATCCGACTTTCGATTGGAGATCGGCCGAGATCCTCTCGTGGTCACCGCAGTGTGGGGCTAGTTGCATCCATGGGTCTGTCAAGTTGCTGTGTACTTCCTCGGACTCTCTGTTGCCTCCTGAATACGAGGAGTACCGGGATGTATTCGATAAGGTGCGCGCGGTTGCCCTACCTCCGCACCGCCCATACGATTGTGCCATAGAGTTACAATCTGGTGCCGTTCCTCCTCGTGGCAAAGTCTATCCACTGTCGGTAGCGGAGAATGAGGCCATGGAGGAGTACGTGAGGGAGGCGCTTTCACGCGGACACATTTGCAAATCCTCGTCCCCGGCAGGGGCTGGATTTTTCTTTGTGAAAAAGAAGGGCGGTGAGTTGAGGCCTTGCATCGATTACAGGGGTCTCAATCGCATCACGATCAAGAACGCTTACCCGATACCCTTGATTTCCGAGCTGTTCGATCGCCTTAAAGGGGCCACGGTCTTTACCAAACTCGACCTGAGGGCGGCATATAACCTGGTAAGGATCAAGGCGGGCGATGAGTGGAAGACCGCGTTTAACACCAGGACCGGTCATTATGAATCCTTGGTTATGCCCTTTGGGTTGTGCAATGCGCCCGCAGTCTTTCAGGAATTCATCAACGATGTTTTCCGTGACCTGTTGCAGCAGTGTGTGGTGGTCTATTTGGATGACATCTTGGTATATTCCGAATCCATGGAGGCCCACATTCTGGATGTCAGACGAGTGTTGCAACGGTTACGAGAGAACAAGCTGTTCGGTAAGCTTGAGAAATGCGAATTTCACCGATCCCAGGTAACCTTCTTAGGTTACATCATTTCCGCTGAGGGGTTCTCCATGGATCCTGAGAAGGTTTCGGCTGTCTTACAGTGGCCCCAGCCCAGTGGTCTTCGTTCCCTGCAGCGCTTTTTGGGCTTCGCCAATTATTATCGGAAGTTCATCAGGGACTTTTCCATGCTAGCCAAGCCTCTCACGGATCTGACCAGGAAGGGCAGTAATTCCCAGGTCTGGCCGCTCGAGGCCATCCGAGCTTTTGAGGCTCTAAAGTCCGCCTTTGTGTCGGCTCCGATTCTGTCGCATCCCAACCCTGGGTTGCCCTTTGTCCTCGAGGTGGACGCGTCTGAGACGGGAGTAGGCGCCCTTCTGTCTCAGCGTAGAACACCAGAGGGTCCTCTGCTTCCTTGTGGGTTTTACTCCCGGAAACTGTCTTCCGCGGAGTGCAACTATCAGATTGGTGACAGGGAGTTATTGGCCATCGTGCAGGCCCTTAAAGAATGGAGGCACTTGCTCGAGGGTTCGGTGGTTCCGGTCCTCATCCTGACGGACCACAAGAATCTGACCTACCTTTCTGAGGCCAAGAGATTGACACCACGTCAGGCCAGATGGGCTCTGTTCTTGTCACGTTTTAATTACGTGGTCTCCTACCTACCCGGTTCCAAGAACATCAGGGCGGATGCCTTATCACGGCAGTACTCCGAGCTGTCCAGGGAGGAGTCGATTCCGACTTCGGTCATACCTCCGAATCAGATCTTGGCCGCCATTCGCACCAGCCTGACCTCTCCCCTGGGTGAGCAGATTTTGGCGGCTCAATCTGGTGCTCCCTCTGGGAGACCCAACGGCAGATGTTTTGTGCCTGAGGAGTTGCGCACTCGGTTGTTGCGAACCTACCATAACTCCAAGACCGCGGGGCATCCTGGAAAGAATCAGCTGTCCTGGGCTGTTTCACGTCTGTTCTGGTGGCCTTCCCTACGTTCCGACATCGCCGCATATGTAGCGGCATGCTCCGTTTGTGCCCAGAGTAAGTCTCCTCGGCACCTTCCGTTGGGCCTTCTGCAACCCATAGCCACCGGGGAGCGCCCATGGTCACACCTGGGGATGGATTTCATTGTGGACCTCCCTGCATCCCGAGGCCATGCGGTCATTCTCATGATTGTGGATCGGTTTTCCAAAATGTGCCACTGTGTTCCTCTCAAGAAGTTACCCTCTGCACAAGAGTTGGCCACGATTTTTGCCAGGGAGGTCTTCCGGTTGCACGGTTTGCCCAAGGAGATTGTGTCGGATCGGGGGAGTCAGTTTGTGTCCAGGTTCTGGCGCGCCTTTTGCTCCCAGTTGGGGATTCATCTCTCCTTCTCCTCGGCCTACCACCCTCAGTCCAATGGGGCCGCAGAACGATCCAATCAGGCCTTGGAGCAATTCCTTCGTTGCTATGTCTCCGATCACCAAGACAATTGGGTTGACCTCCTGCCTTGGGCTGAGTTTGCCAGGAACACGGCGGTGAACTCTTCCTCTGGGACGTCTCCCTTCATGGCCAATTATGGGTTCCAACCTGCCGTGTTACCGGAGGTATTCTCTCCCCAGGATATTCCGGCTGTGGAGGATCACCTTTCCGTCCTACATGCTTCTTGGGTACTGATCCAGAAGTCCCTTGAGGTCTCTGCGCAGCGCCAGAGACTCCAGGCTGATCGCAGACGAGCGCCTGCTCCTTCCTACCAGGTCGGAGACCGTGTATGGTTGTCCACCCGCAACCTCAACCTTCGAGTGCCCACTCCCAAGCTGGCGCCTCGCTTTGTTGGTCCCTTCCGAGTGCTTCGCAGGGTAAACCCGGTAGCCTATGCCCTTGCGCTTCCTCCTGGCATGCGGATCTCCAACGTGTTTCATGTCTCCCTGTTGAAGCCACTGGTGTGTAATCGTTTCACTTCCTCGGTTCCTCGTCCGGTCCTAGTGGGTAATCGTGAGGAGTATGAGGTGAGCAATATCCTGGACTCACGCCTGGTCCGCGGTCGGGTGCAGTTTTTGGTCCATTGGCGTGGTTATGGTCCAGAGGAGCGTTCCTGGGTTCCCTCCGCAGATGTCCATGCTCCTGCCTTGCTCCGAGCCTTCCACGCACGCTTCCCTCAGAAACCGTTCTTTACTCCGCGGAGGAGGGGCCCTTGAGGGGGAGGTACTGTCATGGTCTTACCTTCTTGCTGTTCTCCTTCGTTTGACATGTGCTGGCGGCCATCTTGGTTTCTGGGTTTCTTGTAGCCTCCCACCCTGCGGCTCCTCCTTCCCACTGGGAGGAGCTGGATGCCCAGCTCATATATATAGGAGGTCTGTGGCTTCAGTTCCTTGCTTGGTCCTCCTGTGTTCACATGCTTCTAGACTGCTGCTGCTTCTGGTTCCTGATCCTGGTTTCGTCCGACTACCCTGCTGGTTCCTGATCCTGGTTTCGTCCGACTACCCTGCTGGTTCCTGATCCTGGCTTCGTCTGACTACCCTGCTGGTTCCTGATCCTGGCTTCGTCTGACTACCCTTCTGGTTCCTGACCTCTGGCTTCGCAAAGACTCTGCTTCGGTTTCGCCATCCGTTTGGACTTTTGCTTTACAGCTTTATTTTCAATAAAGCCTTCTTATTTTCACTTATCCCTTGTTGTACGTCTGGTTCATGGTTCCGTGACAATTTTGCCCACCTTACTTCCCAAAAAAGGTAATAAAAGTGATCAAAAAAGTCGCATGTACGACAAAATTGTAACAATCAAACCGTCATCTCATCCCGCAAAAATCATACCCTACCCAAGATAATCGCCAAAAAACTGAAAAAACTATGGCTCTCAGACTATGGAGACACTAAAACATGATTTTTTTTTGTTTCAAAAATGAAATCATTGTGTAAAACTTACATAAACAACAAAAAAGTATACATATTAGGTATCGCCGCGTCCGTATCGACCGGCTCTATAAAAATATCACATGAGTTAACCCCTCAGATGACCACCGTAAAAAAAAACAAAAAAAAACGGTGTAATAAAAGCCATTTTTTTTCATCTTACGTCACAAAAAGTGTAATAGCAAGCGATCAAAAAGTCATATGCACCCCAAAATAGTGCCAATAAAACAGCCATCTCATCCCGCAAAAAATGAGACCCTATTTAAGATAATCGCCTAACAACTGAAAAAACTATGGCTCTTAGGCTATGGAGACACTAAAACTTTTTTTGTTTTAAAAATGAAATCATTGTGTAAAACTTACATAAATAAAAAAAATTGTATACATATTAGGTATCGCCGCATCCATGACAACCTGCTCTATAAAATTACCACATGATCTAACCTTTCAGATGAATGTTGTAAATAACAAAAAAAAAAACGGTGCCAAAAAAGCTATTTCTTGTTACCTTGCCACACAAAAAGTGTATTATAGAGCAACCAAAAATCATATGTACCCTAAACTAGTACCAACAAAACTGCCACCCTAAAATGGAAAATTAGGCAAAAAAATGAAATTCTCAAATTTCATCCCCATTTGCCAATAACTCTTGTGCAACACCTAAAGGGTTAACGAAGTCTGTAAAATCAGTTTTGAATACCTTGAGCGGTGTAGTTCATAGAATGGGGTCATTTTTGGGTGGTTTCTATTATGTAAGCCTCGCAAAATGACTTCAGAGCTGTAGTGGTCCGTAAAAATTGGGTTTTTGTAAATTTCTGAAAAATTTCAAGATTTGCTTCTAAACTTCTAAGCCTTGTAACATCCCCAAAAAATGTAATATCATTCCCAAAATAATTCAAACATGAAGTATACATATGGGGAATGTAAAGTCATCACAATTTTTGGGGGTATTACTATGTATTACAGAAGTAGAGAAACTGAAACTTTGAAATTTGCTAATTTTTAAAAATTTTTGTTAAATTAGGTATTTTTTTAATGCAAAAAAAATAATTTTTTGGACTTCATTTTACCAGTGTCATGAAGTACAATATGTGACGAAAAAACAACCTCAATATGGCCTGGATAAGTCAAAGCGTTTTAAAGTTATCACCACTTAAAGTGACACTGGTCAGATTTGCAAAAAATGGCCAAGTCCTTAAGGTGAAATAGGGCTGAGTCCTTAAGGGGTTAAGACATGTTTGAGGTATGTGAATATTGTCTGATGAAAGCACGGATATGTGCTGAAACGCGTCACTAACTAAAGAAATAAGAAGTGACTGAAAATAAATCCTGCATTTAAAAATCAAGAGCGAGTGCCGGTCATTCCTTTACAACGGCACGGTGGTGTCACAGTCGTTACCTCTGGCTGTGACCTTCTGTCTATGCTCTCGCTGCAGCTCTGTTCCTGTGTGTTGTTTGTGGTTCTTTATGGGTTAACTCCCCTGTGTGCCTATTAGGAGTTAATCCTCTCTGTCTGCTCCATGGGTGTGGCCTCTCTGCTGCACTCACGGAATCTGTATATAAGGCTGATTTGCCCTTAGTTCTGGTTCAGCTCTTCTTGTATGTGTTTGTCCTGTCCTTCTCTTGGTATGTATTTTGTCTTCCATGCTGCTGACCCATGGCATCCGTGTCTGTCTGTGTTCTGTGAGTTCGCCTTCTTGTTCATTGTCGTCCTTTCTCCTGTGTTTCTGTTATCAGGGTTGACAGTTATGTTTGAGTTCCCCTGTGTTTATTATTATGTCTTTATGCCTCTGCCCTTATTTGTCTTGCCTATCTTGTATCGTACCAGTCTTCCCCTATTTCATATTCGTTCCTCCGTATGGAGGATTCTGTCTCTGCGTTAGGGGATATTCTGTTCAGCAAGCCCTTGCTGCAGATTTCTTTGCAGCAGAGTGCCATGGGCAAGGCCATGCAGTTTACTTCTGGTGGAGCAAGTCCTCCTCTGCTCATTGTCACTCCTGTTTCCTTGCTATGTACTCCTGCTTGTGTTATTAGTTGCCCTGTTTGTATTTGCCTGTCTATGTTATGTTTGCCTATGTGCCGTCTGTACCTTCTGGTACCTGTTGTCCGTTCGTTCTTGCTGTCACTGTCTAGTTCACGCTCTGGAGTGGACCCTGGCAACTTACTGTTGCAAAGTCTAACCCTACCATCTGGGGCCCTAGTGAATACCAGGAGTTGCTTAGTCACACCCCTCTGGAGTATTACTAGACAGTGGCGCAGTGGTGTTTTTCTCCCACTGTGCTGACAGTACATAGAGCTCATGTTTTGTCTGTGCTGCCTTCCCTGGTTTTTGTTTGTGCAATAAACTCTTTTGTGTCTGTACCTGATTTCCATTTGTTTATTGCTTGATGATGCAGAGGTCTTTCGCTGGATCTCTAACTCGTGACAGAATGAACAAGAGAACTTTCACAGAGTTTTTGTGTTCTGTTTTCTGGATTTCAAAGGTGTGTGCATTCTGTTTGTGTTTCCCTCTTTATGGTGCCTTTAGATACCATATTTGGTTGCCTTGGTGTACTGGCTGCGGTGTTCTCCGTGTATTCTGGTTGCCAGGGGTGACGTCCTGTTTAGCCTTTTTAACTTGCAGTTCTGCCTACAGCCGTGTTTTCCGTTATCGGCGCAGGTCTCTGCTTCTGGTCCTAATCCTCCGGAAGGGGGTGTCAGCATGTTTGACCAATCAGTTCTTGGCAGACATGCCATTCTCCGGAGGGAGAGTGGAGGGGGAGGTGTTAGTACGCTGCAGTTTACCGTGACTTTTGTGGCCGTGTAGGCTGGCGGAATTCCCCTTGGCGTACTGGCTGCGTTTCCCGTGTAGGCTGGTTGCTAGGGGCTGCGTGCTGGCTGCGGTCGTCTTATGTGTTCTGGTTGTGTACCTCTGTACCCCTTTGATTCCGATTTTCTTTGTATTCGAGTCTGGTTCCCGGTCCCACTCCTCCGGAAGGGGGTGTCTGCATGTCTGGCCAATCAGTTCTTGGCAGACATGTCATTCTCAAGAGGGAGAGTGGAGGGGGAGGTAACTGCATGGTGCGGTTCACTTGACGTGTTTTCCATGTTGACTGGCTATCTTCCCCTGGCGTACTGGCTGCGGACCCTCTGTGCAGGCTGGCTTTCAGGGGCTTGTGCTGGCTGCAGTCGTCTTTTGTGTTCCGGCCCCAGTACCTCTGGGGCCCTAGTGAATACCAGGAGTTGCTTAGCCACGCCCCTCTGGAGTATTACTAGACAGTGGCGCAGTGGGGGTTTTCTCCCACTGTGCTGACGGTACATAGAGCTCATATTTTGTCTGTGCTGCCTTCCCTGGTTTTTGTTTGTGCAATAAACTCTTGTGTGTCTGTACCTGATTTCCATTTGTTTATTGCTTGACGACGCAAAGGTCTTTCTCTGGATCTCTAACTCGTGACAGGTGGAAGGTGGAGTGGATGTCAAATGGGAGGAGAGAGGAAAAGGAAAAGAGACAGGACGTGGAGCGCCGGGAGTGTGGCTTTGTGGGTTCTGACTCTGGTGCCTTCTTAAGGCGGTCGTCCCTAGGTGAGTGTTGGGCTTACCGCAACTTATGTGTTGACAGCACAGGCTACAGATGGCAACACTATTGTCAGCAGCGGACACGTTAAAAAAAGCCCACACTGCGGAGCCATGTGTCGGCGTCCTGGGAGCGCTAGATGTGATCGTACATGGTGGATGGCTAGCTCCAAATACATTTGCAGTCTGCTTTTTGCCTCCTCTGTACTATGAGTTCTGCCTACTTATCCTCCTTCTCCTGCCTATCTGCTGCTCTGTCTCTCCCTTTGAACTCCCCTCCTCTTCCTTTCTTGTGGGCACCCACGTGACGTCCATCGACATGTCATCATGGTCACCTTCACCACCACTAACATTAGAGATCTCGGAGTAGGCAGCAACAGCCGTTGCTACCTCCTCTTCCTCATCCGATGCCAAGAATGGCTGCGCATCGGTAAGTTCTGGGAATGGATGGGAAAATAATTCCTCTGACTCGAGTGGAGTGGCTATGGTGGTGGTGTCTTTGGGGGTACACACAGCAGAGAGTGAGGAGGGTGCTGATACAGAGGATGAGGAAGTTGCAGAAGCGGAAGGCTGAGTGAGCCACTCAACCAACTCTGGTGCGTCATTTGACATAATCGCACGCACCTTCTCCAATTTCCCATTTAGGCTCTGGCCTGGTGCACCTGCCCGACCCCTACCACCCCTATGGAATAGTCTGCCTCTTCTTCTGCCTGTCATTTTCAAAATGACCCTGTGACAAAAGTCCCTATAGAATAGCAGTATTTGTGGAAGCCGGTGTATCGCAGGCCTCAATCAATATTTGGTGGAAGCCGGTAGATCAATACCATCTATCAGTATTTTGTGGAAACAGGTATATAGAACCCAATAATGAGTATTTTCTGGAAGCCGGTAAATCAAACCCCCAATATTTGGTGGAAGCCAGTGTATCGCAGGCCTCAATCAATATTTGGTGGAAGCCGATAAATCAATAACCTGTGTCAGTATTTTGTGGAAACAGGATATGGAACCCACTAATGAGTATTTGCTGGAAGCCGGTAAATCAAACCCCTTAATCAATATTTGGTGGAAGCCGGTGTATCGCAGGCCTCAATCAATATTTGGTGGAAGCTGATATATCAATAACCTGTGTCAGTATTTTGTGGAAACAGGTATATGGAACCCAATAATGAGTATTTGCTGGAAGCCGGTAAATCAAACCCCTTAATCAATATTTGGTGGAAGCCGGTGTATCGCAGGCCTCAATCAATATTTGGTGGAAGCCGGTGTATCGCAGGCCTCAATCAATATTTGGTGGAAGACGGTATATCAATACCCTGTATCAGTACTTTGTGGAAACAGGTATATAAAACCCAATAATGAGTATTTGCTGGAAGCTGGTATATCAAACCCCATAATCAATATTTGGTGGAAGCTGGTGTATCGCAGGCCTCAATCTATATTTGGTGGAAGCCGGTGTATCACACACCTCAATCAATATTTTGTGGAAGCAGTTGTATCACACCCCTCAATAAGTATTTTGTGGAAGCAGGTATATCGCACCCCTTAATCAGTTTTTTTGGGGGAAACAGGTATATTACACCAGCTGCAATCATTTATTCGAATAGCGTTTGTCCTTCTATCTAGCTGTGGTATCTCAGCAGAACCGCACACAACTGCTGCACAATACAAATGCACTATAGCAGAGATCAGCAACCTCCGGCACTCCAGCTGTGATAAAACTACAACTCCCAGCATGCTCTATTGACTTCTATGGGAGTTCCAAGAGCAGCCAAGCAAGTTTGCATGCTGGGAGTTGTAGTTTCACCACAGCTGGAGTGCCGAAGGTTGCTGATCCTTGCACTATAGTATACTTTCTATGTTAGAAGGTATATTATAGTTACAGTGGATATAAAAGTCTACACACCCCTGTAAAAATGTCTGTGGTTTCTGTGATGTAAAAAAATGAGACAAAGATAAATCATTTCAGAACTTTTTCCTCCTTTAATGTGACCTATAAACTGTACAACTCAATTGAAAAACAAACTGAAATCTTTTAGATAGAGGGAAGAAAAATGTAAAAATAAAATATGGTTGTACACCCTTAAACTAATACTTTGTTGAAGCACCTTTTGATTTTATTACAGCACTCAGTCTTTTTGGGTATGAGTCTATCAGCATGGCACATTTTCTTCTTTACAAAAACACTCCAAATCTGTCAGATTGCGAGGGCATCTCCTGTGCACAGCCCTCTTCAGATCACCCCACAGATTTTCAATCGGATTCAGGTCTAGGCTCTGGCTGGGCCATTCCAAAACTTTAATCTTCTTCTGGTGAAGCCATTCCTTTGTTGTTTTGGATGTATGCTTTAGGTCGTTGTTATGCTGAAAGATGAAGTTCCTATTCATGTTCAGCTTTCTAGCAGAAGCCTGAAGGTTTTGTGCCAATATTGACTGCTATTTGGAACTGTTCATAATTCCCTCTAGGTTAACTAAGGCCCCAGTTCCAGCTGAAGAAAAACAGCCCCAAAGCATGATGCTGCCACCACCATGCTTCACTGTGGGTATGGTGTTCTTTTGGTGATGTGCAGTGTTGTTTTTGCGCCAAACATATCTTTTGGAATTATGGCCAAAAAGTTCAACATTGGTTTCATCAGACCATAACACCTTTTCCCACATGCTTTTGGGAGACTTCAGATGTATTTTTGCAAAATGTAGCCTGGCTTGGATGTTTGTCTTCGTAAGAAAAGGGTTTCGTCTTGCCACTCTACCCCATAAACCAGACATATGAAGAATACGGGAGATTGTTCTCACATGTACCATACAGCCAGTACTTGCCAAATATTCCTGCAGCTCGTTTAATGTTGCTGTAGGCCTCTTGGTAGCCTCCCAGAGCAGTTTTCTTCTCGTCTTGTCATCAATTTTGGAGGGACGTCCAGTTCTTGGTAATGTCACTGTTGTGCCATATTTTCTCCACTTGATGATGACTGTCTTTACTGTGTTCCATGGTATATCTAATGCCTAGGACATTCTTTTGTGCCCTTCTCCTGACTGAAACCTTTTAACAATGAGATCCCTCTGATGCTTTGGAAGCTCTCTGTAGACCATGGCTTTTTCTGTGGGCTGTGACTAAGAAAATTTCAGGAAAGACAAACTAGAGCAGCTGAACTTTATTTGGGGTTAATCAGAGGCACTTTAAGTGATGGCAGGTGTATGCTGACTCCAATTTAACATGATTTTGAATGTGCTTGCTTAATTCTGAACACAGCTACATCCCCAGTTATAAGAGGGTGTGCACACTTATGCAACCACATTATTTTAGTTTTTTTTGTTTTCTTCCCTCCACCTAAAAGATTTCAGTTTGTTTTTCAATTGAGTTGTACAGTTTATAGGTCACATTAAAGGTGGAAAAAGTTCTGAAATTATTTATCTTTGTCTCATTTGCTTACAGCACAGAAACCTGACATTTTAACAGGGGTGTGTAGACTTTTTATATCCACTGTATATCGCACCCCTCTATCAGTTTTTTTGGGGGGGCAACAGGTATATCACACCAGTTGCAATTACTTATTCCAATAGCGTTTGTCCCTCTATCTAGCTGCGGTATCTCAGCAGCACCGCACACAGCTGCTGCACAATACAAATGCACTATAATATACTATCTATGGTAGAAGGTATATTATAGGTATATCACACTCCTCAATAAGTTTTTTTTGGGGGGGGGCAACAGGTATATCACACCAGTTGCAATTAGTTATTCCAATAGCGTTTGTCCATCTATCTAGCTGCAGTATCGCAGCAGAACCGCACACAACTGCTGCACAATACAAATGCACTATAATATACTTTCTATGTTAGAAAGTATATTAAAAGTATATCACACCCCTCAGTATGTCACACGTATCCATAGAACACCTATACCAGTTATTAAAAGGACTTTTGTGGCCCTATTACCTAGCCTTTTTTTGTCCCTAACAGTCTGTCCCTGCTCCACAAAGCAACCTCTTACTACACTTAGTGAAAATAAAAGAGTCCAATTGCCCCCCGAAACAATGCCACAACAGGTCAGAAGCACAGAGGTTAAGAAATGATAAGCTCAGAGTCCTGTCTACAAATGCTCGCAGTTTAGGTAAAAAAATCTATGAACTTGGGTCAATAATGGCATCTGAGAATGTAGATTTAGTGGCTGTTACGGAGACATGGTTTAATGAAAGAAATGACTGGGACATAACCATACCAGGGTACTCTTTATACAGAAGAGACAGAGAAGGCAAGAAAGGAGGAGGAGTGGCCCTGTATGTGAAAGATAGCATTAAATCTAACCTAATACAAGTTGGTGAGGCCAACATAGAGTCAGTTTGGGTTACGTTGCAGTTTGCTAACCATGCAGTAACTCGTGTAGGTGTGATATATAGACCACCTGGTCAAGTTAAAGAACTAGATGATCTACTAGTTGAAGAAATAGCTAAAATGACAATGAAAGGAGAAGTTATCATTATGGGAGATTTCAATCTTCCAGATATAAACTGGAAAACCAAAATAGCAAGTTCTACCAGGAGTACAGATATTCTAAATTCCCTACTGGGGTTATCTCTACAACAAGTGGTTGAGGAGCCAAACCGGAGGGAGGCCATTTTGGATTTGGTATTCACAAATGGGGATTCGGTATATGATGTCATTGTAGGCGAAACCTTGGGATCTAGTGATCACCAGTCAGTGTGGTTTAATATAAGAACTGTTAAAGAGTCCCACCACACAAAAACAAAAGTTTTAGATTTTAGAAAAACAGACTTTTCAAAAATGAAATTAGTCATAAATGAGTCCTTATCAGACTGGAACGGATTACATGGAGTCCAGGAGAAATGGGACTACTTAAAAGGTGCATTATTGAAGGCAACAGAAAATTGCATTAGACTTGTCAGTAAAAGCAAAAAAAGGAAGAGACCACTGTGGTACTCAGCAGAAGTGGCCCAAATCATTAAAAATAAAAAGCTAGCATTTTGTAATTATAAAAAAAAACAGAGCAATGAAGATAAGGAAATCTACAAGATTAGGCAGAGAGAGGCCAAGCAAGTTATAAGAACTTCTAAAGCGCAGGCAGAAGAAAAACTAGCTCAGTCTATGAAAAAAGGGGATAAGACATTCTTCAGATATATAAATGAAAAAAGGAAATTAAAACAAGGAATAACTAAATTAAAAACAAAGGACGGAAGGTATGTAGAAGAGAATAAAGGGCTAGCCGACTGCCTTAATGAATACTTCTGTTCAGTTTTTACAAAAGAAAAAGGAGAAGGACCTCCACTAGAAAGAATGACTAATAAATCGTTTGATGCATGTATCTTTACAGAGGAAGATGTTCTAAGTTTGCTGTCTAAGGTGAAGACAAATAAGTCACAGGGGCCTGATGAGATACACCCAAAATTATTAAAAGAGCTTAGTGGTGAGCTGGCAAAACCGTTAACAGATTTATTTAACCAATCATTAGTAACAGGAGTCGTCCCGGAAGATTGGAAATTGGCAAATGTCGTGCCCATTCACAAGAAAGGTAGTAGGGAGGAATCGAGCAACTATAGACCAGTGAGTCTGACATCAATAGTAGGCAAATTAATGGAAACCCTATTAAAGGATAGCATTGTGGAACATCTAAAATCCCATGGATTGCAAGATGAAAAACAACATGGGTTTACTTCAGGGAGATCATGTCAAACAAATCTTATAGATTTTTTTGACTGGGTGAATAAAATAATAGACGGTGGAGGTGCAGTAGACATCGCATATCTAGATTTTAGTAAGGCTTTTGACACTGTCCCACATAGAAGACTTATCAATAAACTGCAGTCATTGAGCATGGACTCCCATATTGTTGAGTGGATTAGGCAGTGGCTGAGTGACAGACAACAGAGGGTTGTAGTCAATGGAGAACATTCAAAACAAGGTCATGTTACCAGTGGGGTTCCACAGGGATCTGTACTGGGACCGATTTTGTTTAATATCTTCATAAGTGATATTGCAAAAGGCCTCGATGGTAAGGTTTGTCTTTTTGCTGATGACACAAAGATATGTAACAGGGTTGATGTTCCTGGAGGGAAACGCCAAATGGAAAAGGATTTAGGAAAACTAGAAGAATGGTCAGAACTCTGGAAACTGAAATTTAATGTGGATAAGTGCAAGATAATGCACCTGGGGCGTAAAAACCTAAGGGCAGAATATAGAATATTTGACACAGTCCTGACCTCAGTATCTGAGGAAAGGGATTTAGGAGTAATTATTTCAGAAGACTTAAAGGTGGGAAGACAATGTAATAGAGCAGCACGAAATGCCAGCAGAATGCTTGGATGTATAGGGAGAGGTATAAGCAGTAGAAAGAGTGAAGTGCTTATGCCGCTGTACAGAACACTGGTGAGACCTCACTTGGAGTATTGTGCGCAGTACTGGAGGCCATATCTCCAGAAGGATATAGATACTCTAGAGAGAGTTCAGAGAAGAGCTACTAAACTAGTACATGGATTGCAGGATAAAACTTACCAGGAAAGGTTAAAGGACCTTAATATGTATAGCTTGGAAGAAAGAAGAGACAGAGGGGATATGATAGAAACTTTTAAATACATAAAGGGAATCAACTCGGTAAAGGAGGAGAGC
Organism: Bufo bufo; assembly: GCF_905171765.1. Taxonomy (NCBI): domain Eukaryota; kingdom Metazoa; phylum Chordata; class Amphibia; order Anura; family Bufonidae; genus Bufo; species Bufo bufo. The sequence continues at coordinate 194,963,208 of NC_053392.1, read as the reverse complement.
ATATTTAAAAGAAGAAAAACTACCACAAGAGGACACAGTTTTAAATTAGAGGGGCAAAGGTTTAAAAGTAATATAAGGAAGTATTACTTTACTGAGAGAGTAGTGGATGCATGGAATAGCCTTCCTGCAGAAGTGGGCCCTCGCATATAATGTTTTTGAGTGTCAGCTCAATAGCAGGCCCTCATCCATAATGCTTTACAAGGTCAGCTCACAAGCAGGCCCTCGCCTACAATCTTTTAGAGGGTCTGCTCACCAGCAAGCCCTCACCTACAATCTTTTAGAGGGTTAACTCACCAGCAGGCCCTCACCTACAATCTTTTAGAGGGTCATCTCACCTGTAGTCCCTCGCATATAATGTTTTAGAGGGTCAGCTCACCAGCAGGCCCTCACCTACAATCTTTTAAAGCATCAGATCACCAGCAGGCCCTCACCTACAATCTTTTAGAGGGTCAACTCACCAGCAGGCCCTTACCTACAATCTTTCAAAGGGTCAGCTCACCAGCAGGTTCTCAACCATAATGTTTTACAGGGTCAGCTCACCAGCAGGTTCTCAACCATAATGTTTTAAAGGGTCAGCTCACCAGAAGTCCCTTGCCTCCAATATTTTAAAGGGTCAGCTCACCAGCAGGCCCTCACATATAATGTTTTTGAGGGTCAGCTATCCAGCAGGCCCTCAACCATAATGTTTTACAGGGTCAACTCACTAGCAGGCCCTCACCTACAATCTTTTAGAGGGTCAGCTCAGCAGCAGTCTCTCACCTATAATCTTTTAGAGGGTCAGTTCACCAGCAGACACTCACCTACAATCTTTTAGAGGGTCAGCTCACCTGTAGGCCCTCGCATATAATGTTTTTGTGGGTCAGCGCACGAGCAGGCCCTCACCTACAATCTTTTAGATGGTTAGCTCAACTCCAGGCCCTCGTAAGTAATGTTTTAGAGGGTCAGCTCACCAGCAGGCCCTCGCATATAATGTTTTTGGAGGTCAGCTCACCAGCAGGCCCTCAACTATAATGTTTTACAGGGTCAGCTCACCAGCAGGCCCTCACCTACAATCTTTTAAAGTGTCAGATCACCAGCAGGCCCTCATCTACAATCTTTTAGAGGGTCAACTCACCAGCAGGCCCTCACCTACAATCTTTTAAAGGGTCAGCTCACTAGCAGGTTCTCAACCATAATGTTTTACAGGGTCAGCTCACCAGCAGGTTCTCAACCATAATGTTTTACAGGGTCAGCTCACCAGAAGTCCCTTGCCTCCAATATTTTAGAGGGTCAGCTCACCAGCAGTCCCTCACCTACAATCTTTTAGAGGGTCAGCTCACCAGCAGACACTCACCTACAATCTTTTAGAGGGTCAGCTCACCTGTAAACCCTCGCATATAATGTTTTTGGGGGTCAGCTCACCAGCAGGCCCTCACCTACAATCTTTTAGATGGTAAGCTCAACTGCAGGTCCTCGTAAGTAATGTTTTAGAGGGTCAGTTCACCAGCAGGCCCTCGCATATAATGTTTTTGGGGGTCAGCTCACCAGCAGGCCCTCAACTATAATGTTTTACAGGGTCAGCTTACCAGCAGGCCCTCACCTACAATATTTCATTGGGTCAACTCACCAGCAAGCCCTCACCTACAATCTTTTAGAGGGTCAGCTCAGCAGCAGGCCCTCAACTACAATCTTTTAGAGGGTCAGCTCACCTGCAGGCCCTCACATATAATGTTTTAGAGGGTCAGCTCACCAGCAGGCTCTCACCTACAATCTTTTAGATGGTTAGCTCAACTGCAGGCCCTCGTAAGTAATGTTTTAGAGGGTCAGCTCACCAGCAGGCCCTCGCATATAATGTTTTTGGGGGTCAGCTCACCAGCAGGCCCTCAACCATAATGTTTTACAGGGTCAGCTCACCAGCAGGCCCTCACCAACAATATTTTAGTGGGTCAACTAACCAGCAGGCCCTCACCTACAATCTTTTAGAGGGTCATCTCAGCAGCAGGCTCTCTACTACAATCTTTTAGAGGGTCAGCTCACCTGCAGGCCCTCGCATATAATGTTTTAGAGGGTCAGCTCACCAGCAGGCCCTCACCTACAATCTTTTAGATGGTTAGTTCAACTGCAGGCCCTCGTAAGTAATGTTTTAGAGGGTCAGCTCACCAGCAGGCCTTCACCTACAATCTTTTAGAGGGTCAGATCACCTGCAGGCCCTTGCATATAATGTTTTTGAGGGTCAGCTCACCAGCAGGCCCCTTAACCATATTGTTTTACAGGGTCAGCTCAGCAGCAGGCCCTCACCCTACAATCTTTTAGAGGGTCAGCTCACCAGCAGGCCCTTGCATATAATGTTTTTGAGGGTCAGCTCATCAGCAGGCCCTCAACCATATTGTTTTACAGGGTCAGCTCAGCAGCAGGCCCTCACCTACAATCTTTTAGAGGGTCAGCTCACCAGCAGGCCCTTGCATAAAATGTTTTTGAGGGTCAGCTTGCCAGTAGGGCTTCGCCTACAATCTTTTAGAGGGTCAGCTCACCTGCAGGCCCTTGCATATAATGTTTTTGAGGGTCAGCTCACCAGCAGGCCCTTAACCATAATGTTTTACAGAGTCAGCTCAGCAGCAGGCCTCACCTACAATCTTTTAGAGGGTCAGCTCACCAGCAGGCCCTCGCATATAATTTTTTTGGGGGTCAGCTTACCAGCAGGCCCTCGCCTGCAATCTTTTAGAGGCTCAGCTCACCAGCAGGCCCTCGCATATAATGTTTTTGAGGGTCATCTCACCAGCAGGCCCTCGCCCATAATTTTTTCAATGGTTAGCTAAGCAGCAGGCACTCGCCCATAATGTTTTCAATTTTCAGCTCAGCAGCAGGCACTCGCCCATAATTTTTTCGATGCTCAGATCAGCAGCAGGCATTTGCCCCTAATGTTTTAGAGAGTCAGCTCTGTAGCAGACCCTTACTCCTAATGTTTTAAATAATCAGCTACGCAGCAGGCCCTCGCCCGTAATGTTTTAGAGGGTCACCAGCAGGCCCTTGCTCCTATTTGTTTTTGAGGGTCACCAGCAGGCCATCAATCATAATTTTTCAAGGGTGTGTATGATGCCCTCCTTTATGTGTAATAAAGGGTGTATTGGAGTGCCGGTTCCTTGTAATTTTTGGCAGCCCTTTCACTTAGTGCATAGGCTTTATGAGTGTAGGAGTCCCACTACCTGAACAATTGTATCGGACTCTCTTTCTTGTAATTTTTGGCAGCACTTGTACTTTATATACAAGTAAATATACAGGGAAGAATGTTTCCTATAAATTTTTCCTCTAAAATCGATTTTATCTTCGGTTTAGTGCGTATTATTCTCAGTCTGTAAAATTGGCGTACTACTCCGACAACATCATTCCGAGCAGCGACCTGGGAGTCCAAGATGCATCCAGACATCCTCCCCATGCTGTTCCCGAACCATTTCAGTGGTGTTTCCATCAATTTCTGACCTTTTCATGTGAACCAGACACCCTCCCCTCTTCAGAGCAAGGGGTGCTTGGTTTAATGCTCGGGTTCTCCCATTGACTTTGAGCACCCAAACACCCGAGCACTTTGGTGCTTGATCAATACTAGTGTGGTTCCCCTTAAGGGTGCATATGAAATTCTTAAAGGGTAAATACCACTGCTTCGAATGAAGAACTGCTCTTTAGCACCTTTAAACTCCCTTTTGGTGTTTCAGGTGGCCCAAGAGTTCTAGCTGTTTCACTCATTATGTAATTTTTCAATGAAAAAGCATAGGTTTTAAATGTCAACACTCTTTGTGATGTGTGCCCACGTTTGTACAGGTGAACCTTCATTTGTGAATGGATTTTAGGTAGGGTAAGTCACTGAGACATTTTTCAAATTAGTCACATGTAGTTGACAACCATGTTAAATGTGCTAGGATACTGCTAAGTTACAGCTTGTGGCTTTTACACAGGAAAAAACATAGAAAACTACAAGTACGCTACGAGCGTCACACGTAGAAGGCGACATCACGGGGAAGACAGAATTCCGTTTGGTTAATCCACAATGTTTCTGGTTCGAAATATCCATAATATATGCATATTTACAATGATACATTCTCTCTTTGTAATGGAATTCTTAAAAACGTCATGAGACTATCCTAGACCCATGTTACTTCACAGTGGCCACAAAGTTTAACTGTGACTGAATATCAATAGATAGTCCTCTCTTTGGACCCTGATATTAATGATTAAGATCGTCCTGGGATTAAGTCCTCAGTGTTCAGTCCTAGGTCCTCCTCTCTCTTCTATCTACACAGCTGCTATTGGACTGACTATCAGTAGATTTGGATTGACTGTCCTCTAAGACTATGTCCTACTAACCTACCTAAAATGTGATATCTCCCTCTCAGTCTGCTCATGCCACCTACAGCTCAAAAACATTTCTAGAATTCTCTCTTTTCTTACTGTTGAAACAGCAAAAACTCTCATCACTGACCTGATCCAGTCTCATCTTGATTACTATAACTCACTGCCAATTGGTCTCCCTTTCACTAAACTCTTCCAGGCTTATCTAGATGTCTGACCACTACACTGATGCTTTTACCCTGTGCCAGTCATTGCACTGGTTGCCCATACAGTACAGGATTCAATTTAAACTTCTCATTCTCCGCACTCATCTCTGTCTACCACCCTACCTGTGCTCTATACTCTGCAAATGAGATAAGACTAATATCCACCATAATCTGAAACTCTCACTCATACCTGTATATCCAAGACTATTCCTGAGCTGTGCCAGTTCTCTGGAATGCCTTACCTCAAGCAATTAGGTTAAATCCTAACATACATAGTTTTAGGTGCTCTTTAAAAGAAACTTGTCACCATGAAATGGAGTGCAATCTGCAGGCAGCATGTTATAGTATAGGAGGAGCTGAGCACATGGATATATAGTTTGTGGGAAAATATTCTGTAAAACATGTAATTTATTTATTTAAACCTTTGCTCTTTTAATGGATGGACAATGTCATGTGGGTGGTGCCACTCAGTAATTGACAGCTATCTGTGCATGACTAAGCATACGGGAAAGGCTGTCAATCACTGAGTAGGACCACCCACAGGACTTTACTGTTTTCCCACCAAACTATATATTAATCTGCTCGGCTTCTCCTGTTCTTTACTTTGCTGCCTGCAGACAGAACTGCTCCTTCCCATTGAAGTGATTTGGATGGAGGAGATGCAGTTACACCTACTTGCTGCTGTGATGTTGACAGTAAGCAGGTAAACAGCAAACATCTGATCGGGAGAGGGTGCTGGGAGTTGGACCCCAATATTTGTGAACTATCCTGCTATTTTACAATTTAAAAGACAGAGAAGATCCCACCAAAAAGGGATTATTTTGGACTTTTTCTTTATCAGTAAAAACAATAAATTCTGACAGAGCAGTGTGGTATTAACCAGTTTCTGACCACCCATTTTAAAACATCAGTGCAGAGATTGCAACTGCATGCTCATTCGTGCAGCTACTGGAGCAGGTAGCCCACTGTCAGTGACCGCAGAAACGGTTTTCATCTTGCACCATACACTGCGCATTAATTTTGACAAAAGATGTGTGGTGTTAGAATGCTCCCTCTACCCCTTTATACCTTGAGGGACATATTTTCCAAAATGGTGTCACTTCTTAGGGGTTATAATTATTATTTCATCCCAGAGCCTCCACATTTCTCAGCACAAGCCATGTAAATCACCACATTAGGTCTTAGTTGATCTTATCAGCTGTATTCAGGATCAAAATCCCTAACAAGTAGAGCAGAGAGGAGGATGATGCATCTCCTTAGGCCTCTTTCACACGGGCGTTGCGGGAAAAGGTCCGGGTGAGTTGCGGGAACACCCGCGATTTTTCCGCGCGAGTGCAAAACATTGTAATGCGTTTTGCACTCGCGTGAGAAAAATCGCGCATGTTTGGTACCCAAACCCGAACTTCTTCACAGAAGTTCGGGCTTGGGATCGGTGTTCTGTAGATTGTACACTGCTCAAAAAAATAAAGGGAACACAAAAATAACACATCCTAGATCTGAGTTAATTAAATATTCTTCTGAAATACTTTGTTCTTTACATAGTTAAATGTGCTGACAACAAAATCACACAAAAATAAAAAAATGGAAATCAAATTTTTCAACCCATGGAGGTCTGGATTTGGAGTCACACTCAAAATTAAAGTGGAAAAACACACTACAGGCTGATCCAACCTTGATGTAATGTCTTTAAAACAAGTCAAAATGAGGCTCAGTAGTGTGTGTGGCCTCCACGTGCCTGTATGACCTCCCTACACCGCCTGTGCATGCTCCTGAGGAGGTGGCGGATGGTCTCCTGAGGGATCTCCTCCCAGACCTGGACTAAAGCATCTGCCAACATCTGCACAGGGCGCCAGTGGCGAATTTGCCAATCTTGGTGTTCTCTGGCAAATGCCAAACGTCCTGCACGGTGTTGGGCTGTAAGCACAACCCCCACCTGTGGACGTCGGGCCCTCATATCACCCTCATGAAGTCTGTTTCTGACCGTTTGAGCAGACACATGCACATTTGTGGCCTGCTGGAGGTCATTTTGCAGGGCTCTGGCAGTGCTCCTCCTGTTCCTCCTTGCACAAAGGCAGAGGTAGCGGTCCTGCTGCTGGGTTGTTGCCCTCCTACGGCCTCCTCCATGTCTCCTGATGTACTGGCCTGTCTCCTGGTAGCGCCTACATGCTCTGGACACTACGCTGACAGACACAGCAAACCTTCTTGCCACAGCTCGCATTGATGTGCCATCCTGGATAAGCTGCACTACCTGAGCCACTTGTGTGGGTTGTAGACTCCGTCTCATGCTACCACTAGAGTAAAAGCACCGCCAGCATTCAAAAGTGACCAAAACATCAGCCAGGAAGCATAGGAACTGAGAAGTGGTCTGTGGTCACCACCTACAGAACCACTCCTTTATTGGGGGTGTCTTGCTAATTGCCTATAATTTCCACCTGTTGTCTATCCCATTTGCACAACAGCATGTGAAATTGATTGTCACTCAGTGTTGCTTCCTAAGTGGACAGTTTGATTTCACAGAAGTGTGATTGACTTGGAGTTACATTGTGTTGTTTAAGTGTTCCCTTTATTTTTTTGAGCAGTGTATTATTTTCCCTTATAACATGGTTATAAGGGAAAATAATAGCATTCTGAATACAGAATGCTTAGTAGGTGATCAATTGAGGGTTAAAAAAAATAACAAAATTAACTCACCTTCTCCTCTTGTTCGCGTAGTTCCCGGTCTCTTCTTTACTTCTTTCATGATGAGCTGTGGGCTAAAGGACCTTTGGTGACGTCAGATCACATGCTCCAATCACATGGTCCATCACCACGGTGAGTTAATAATTTTTTTTTTTAACCCTCAATTGATCACCTACTAAGCATTCTGTGTTTTTTAGAATGCTATTATTTTCCCTTATAACCATGCGTGAAAAACACCGCTCATGTGCACATCCCCATAGAAATGAATGGGTCGGTATTCAGTGCGGATGCAATGCGTTCACCTCACGCATCGCATCTGCACGGAATACTTGCCCGTGTGAAAGGGGCCTTAGTCTTCTGAAGTAACTTGTCCTGCTGTGTGATTAGGACAGGTTTTGTGTGTACAAATAGGATGGCGGCCATTTTATTTCTCCTGATGATTGCTCCCTAGACAAAATGAGCCATTATAACTAATGAAAAGTATTGGGAACATAGTTATAATAAAGTAATATTTAAGTATTTTCAGTAATTTTTTTTATTAATTCCCGGAGAACCCCTTTAAGTAACAATATTTCTGATGCTTTTTCTCCTATTTTATTGGAAGAAATTAAATTTTTCATATTCTAAGTCAAGTATTTCTAAATTATTTGAAACACCTGGGAGGTAAAGCACTTACCACACCCCTTAATAAATTTCTTGACAGGTGTAGATTCCAAAATAGAGGTTTCCACTGTAGGTGTACCTTAGGGTTTCTACAGATCTCAAAGTATAAACACAACTGTCTATTCAGACCAAATCAAATCTGAAAGCTGTTTTGATCAAATCAAACCCAAAACAGATTTTGAGAAGTTTGCTGATCTGTATTATTTAATAGTAGAATTTTTTTATTTTTTATTGCATAAAGAATAGGGATGAGCGAACCCGAACTGTATAGTTCGGGTTCGTACCGAATTTTGGGGTGTCCGTGACACGGACCCGAACCCGAACATTTTCGTAAAAGTCCGGGTTCGGGTTCGGTGTTCGGCGCTTTCTTGGCGCTTTTTGAAAGGCTGCAAAGCAGCCAATCAACAAGCGTCATACTACTTGCCCCAAGAGGCCATCACAGCCTTGCCTACTATTGGCATGGCTGTGATTGGCCAGTGCAGCATGTGACCCAGCCTCTATATAAGCTTGGGTCACGTAGCACTGCACGTCACTCTGCTGATTCAAGCATAGGGAGAGGTTGCAGCTGCGATGTTAGGGCGAGATTAGGCAGATTAACTCCTCCAAAAGACTTCATTCTGTGATCGATCTGCAGCTGTGGATCATTGAAGTGCTAATATCGACTTGCTCACTTTTTTGAGGCTGCCCAGAGCGTTTTTAGATCACTTTTTTCTGGGTTGATCGGCGGCCATTTTCTGACTTGTGGTGCGCCAGCACAAGCTATCACCAAGTGTATTTAACCATCAATAGTGTGGTTATTTTGTGCTATATCCTACATCAGCTGCAGGCTAAGCCTGTGTCACCGAAGTGCATTTAACCATCAACAGTCTGGTTATTTTTTGGCCATATACTACATCAGCTGCAGGCTCAGCCTGTGTCACCGAAGTGCATTTAACCATCAACAGTCTGGTTATTTTTTGGCCATATACTACATCTGGTGCAGGCTGAGCCTGTGTCACCCAAGTGCATTTAACCATCAATAGTGTGGTTATTTTTTGGCCATATACTACATCAGGGGCAAGTTGAGCCTGTCACCCAGCGCCTAAAAAATAGACCTGACATTTCTATTCAACCAAATCTGTACTGTTTTAGCTGGTCAAGTTATTTGTAGTGACCGTAAAAGCACATTTTTTGTTCTGGGTTGAAAAACTATTCCCAAATTTGCCATTCTCAAAATAACTAGTTTCTGCTATATGAGGCCTACTTAAAATCTATCCCAAAAAGGATATCTTACATTGAAGGTGCTGATAGTGTCATTCAGAAAAACCTAAGACACACGCTACCGTGCAGATAGAAGTCTGATTCTGTGAATAAACCTACACCTGTCACACAGCGCAAAAAAAAACAGGCCTCACATTTCTATTCAACCAAATCTGTACTGTTTTAGCTGGTCAAGTTATTTGTAGTGACCGTAAAAGCACACTTTTTGTTCTGGGTTGAAAAACTATTCCCAAATTTGCCATTCTCAAAATAACTAGTTTCTGCTATATGAGGCCTACTTAAAATCTATCCCAAAAAGGATATCTTACATTGAAGGTGCTGATAGTGTCATTCAGAAAAACCTAAGACACACGGTACCGTGCAGATAGAAGTCTGATTCTGTGATTAAACCTATACCTGTCACACAGCGCAAAAAAAAACAGGCCTCACATTTCTATTCAACCAAATCTGTACTGTTTTAGCTGGTCAAGTTATTTGTAGTGACCGTAAAAGCACACTTTTTGTTCTGGGTTGAAAAACTATTCCCAAATTTGCCATTCTCAAAATAACTAGTTTCTGCTATATGAGGCCTACTTAAAATCTATCCCAAAAAGGATATCTTACATTGAAGGTGCTGATAGTGTCATTCAGAAAAACCTAAGACACACGCTACCGTGCAGATAGAAGTCTGATTCTGTGATTAAACCTATACCTGTCACACAGCGCAAAAAAAAACAGGCCTCACATTTCTATTCAACCAAATCTGTACTGTTTTAGCTGGTCAAGTTATTTGTAGTGACCGTAAAAGCACACTTTTTGTTCTGGGTTGAAAAACTATTCCCAAATTTGCCATTCTCACAATTGTGCTGAACGGGAACAATGAGGAAAACATCTAATAAGGGACGCGGACGTGGACATGGTCGTGGTGGTGTTAGTGGACCCTCTGGTGCTGGGAGAGGACGTGGCCGTTCTGACACAGCCACACGTCCTAGTGAACCAACTACCTCAGGTCAAAGTAGCCAGCAGAATTTACAGCGATATTTTGTGGGGCCCAATGCCGTTCTAAGGATGGTAAGGCCTGAGCAGGTACAGGCATTAGTCAATTGGGTGGCCGACAGTGGATCCAGCACGTTCACATTATCTCCCACCCAGTCTTCTGCAGAAAGCGCACAGATGGCGCATGAAAACCAAGCCCATCAGTCTGTCACATTACCCCCATGCATATCAGGGAAACTGTCTGAGCCTCAAGTTAAGCAGCAGTCTCTTATGCTGTTTGAAGACTCTGCTGCCAGGGTTTCCCAAGGGCATCCACCTAGCCCTTCCCCAGGGGTGGAAGAGATAGAATGCACTAACGCACAACCACTTATGTTTCCTGATGATGAGGACATGGGAATACCACCTCAGCACGTCTCAGATGATGACGAAACACAGGTGCAAACTGCTGCGTCTTTCTGCAGTGTGCAGACTGAACAGGAGGTCAGGGATCAAGACTGGGTGGAAGACGATGCAGGGGACGATGAGGTCCTAGACCCCACATGGAATGAAGGTCGTGCCACTGACTTTCAGAGTTCGGAGGAAGAGGCAGTGGTAAAACCGAGCCAACAGCGTAGCAAAAGAGGGAGCAGTGGGCAAAATCAGAACACCCGCCGCCAAGAGACTCCGCCTGCTACTGACCGCCGCCATCTGGGACCGAGCACCCCAAAGGCAGCTTCAAGGAGTTCCCTGGCATGGCACTTCTTCAAACAATGTGCTGACGACAAGACCCGAGTGGTTTGCACGCTGTGCCATCAGAGCCTGAAGCGAGGCATTAACGTTCTGAACCTTAGCACAACCTGCATGACCAGGCACCTGCATGCTAAGCATGAACTGCAGTGGAGTAAACACCTTAAAAACAAGGAAGTCACTCAGGCTCCCCCTGCTACCTCTTCTGCTGCTGCCGCCGCCTCGACCTCTTCTGCTGCTGCCGCCGCCTCGGCCTCTTCCTCTGCCTCTGGAGGAACGTTGGCACCTGCCGCCCAGCAAACATGGGATGTACCACCAACACCACCACCTGCGTCACCAAGCATCTCAACCATGTCACACGGCAGCGTTCAGCTCTCCATCTCACAAACATTTGAGAGAAAGCGTAAATTCCCACCTAGCCACCCTCGATCCCTGGCCCTGAATGGCAGCATTTCTAAACTACTGGCCTATGAAATGCTGTCATTTAGGCTGGTGGACACACACAGCTTCAAACAGCTCATGTCACTTGGTGTCCCACAGTATGTTGTTCCCAGCCGCCACTACTTCTCCAAGAGAGCCGTGCCTTCCCTGCACAAACAAGTGTCCGATAAAATCAAGTGTGCACTGCGCAACGCCATCTGTGGCAAGGTCCACCTAACCACAGATACGTGGACCAGTAAGCACGGCCAGGGACGCTATATCTCCCTAACTGCACACTGGGTAAATGTAGTGGCGGCTGGGCCCCAGGCGGAGAGCTGTTTGGCGCACGTCCTTCCGCCGCCAAGGATCGCAGGGCAACATTCTTTGCCTCCTGTCTCCTCCTACTCAGCTTCCTCCTCCTCTTCTTCCACCTGCTCATCCAGTCAGCCACACACCTTCACCACCAACTTCAGCACAGCCCGGGGTAAACGTCAGCAGGCCATTCTGAAACTCATATGTTTGGGGGACAGGCCCCACACCGCATAGGAGTTGTGGCGGGGTATAGAACAACGGACCGATGAGTGGTTGCTGCCGGTGAGCCTCAAGCCCGGCCTGGTGGTGTGCGATAATGGGCGAAATCTCGTTGCAGCTCTGGGACTAGCCGGTTTGACGCACATCCCTTGCCTGGCGCATGTGCTCAATTTGGTGGTGCAGAAGTTCATTCGCAACTACCCCGACATGTCAGAGCTGCTGCATAAAGTGCGGGCCGTCTGTTCGCGCTTCCGGCGTTCACACCCTGCCGCTGCTCGCCTGTCTGCGCTACAGCGTAACTTCGGCCTTCCCGCTCACCGCCTCATATGCGACGTACCCACCAGGTGGAACTCCACCTTGCATATGCTGGACAGACTGTGCGAGCAGCAGCAGGCCATAGTGGAGTTTCAGCTGCATCACGCACGGGTCAGTCGCACTGCGGATCAGACACACTTCACCACCAATGACTGGGCCTCCATGCGAGACCTGTGTGCCCTGTTGCGTTGTTTCGAGTACTCCACCAACATGGCCAGTGGCGATGACGCCGTTATCAGCGTTACAATACCACTTCTATGTCTCCTTGAGAAAACACTTAGGGCGATGATGGAAGAGGAGGTGGCCCAGGAGGAAGAGGAGGAAGAAGGGTCATTTTTAGCACTTTCAGGCCAGTCTCTTCGAAGTGACTCAGAGGGAGGTTTTTTGCAACACCAGAGGCCAGGTACAAATGTGGCCAGACAGGGCCCACTACTGGAGGACGAGGAGGACGAGGATGAGGAGGAGGTGGAGGAGGATGAGGATGAAGCATGTTCACAGCGGGGTGGCACCCAAAGCAGCTCGGGCCCATCACTGGTGCGTGGCTGGGGGGAAACACAGGACGATGACGATACGCCTCCCACAGAGGACAGCTTGTCCTTACCTCTGGGCAGCCTGGCACACATGAGCGACTACATGCTGCAGTGCCTGCGTAACGACAGCAGAGTTGCCCACTTTTTAACGTGTGAGGACTACTGGGTTGCCACCCTGCTGGATCCCCGGTACAAAGACAATGTGCCCACCTTACTTCCTACACTGGAGCGTGATAGGAAGATGCGCGAGTACAAGCGCACGTTGGTAGACGCGCTACTGAGAGCATTCCCAAATGTCACAGGGGAACAAGTGGAAGCCCAAGGCGAAGGCAGAGGAGGAGCAAGAGGTCGCCAACGCAGCTGTGTCACGGCCAGCTCCTCTGAGGGCAGGGTTAGCATGGCAGAGATGTGGAAAAGTTTTGTCACCACGCCACAGCTAACTGCACCACCACCTGATACGGAACGTGTTAGCAGGAGGCAACATTTCACTAACATGGTGGAACAGTACCTGTGCACACCCCTCCACGTACTGACTGATGGTTCGGCCCCATTCAACTTCTGGGTCTCCAAATTGTCCACGTGGCCAGAGCTAGCCTTTTATGCCTTGGAGGTGCTGGCCTGCCCGGCGGCCAGCGTTTTGTCTGAACGTGTATTCAGCACGGCAGGGGGCGTCATTACAGACAAACGCAGCCGCCTGTCTACAGCCAATGTGGACAAGCTGACATTCATAAAAATGAACCAGGCATGGATCCCACAGGACCTGTCTATCCCTTGTGCAGATTAGATATTAACTACCTCCCCTTAACAATATATAATTCTACTCCAGGGCACTTCCTCATTCAATACTATTTTTAATTTCATTTTACCATTATATTGCGGGGCAACCCAAAGTTGAATTAACCTCTCCTCTGTCTGGGTGCCGGGGCCTAAATGTGTGACAGTGGCCTGTTCCAGTGGTGGGTGACGTGAAGCCTGATTCTCTGCTATGACATGAAGACTGATTCTGCGCTGACATAAGGCCAGATTCTCTGTTACGGGACCTCTCTCCTCTGCCTGGGTGCCTGGGCCTAAATGTGTGACAGTGGCCTGTTCCAGTGGTGGGTGACGTGAAGCCTGATTCTCTGCTATGACATGAAGACTGATTCTGCGCTGACATAAGGCCAGATTCTCTGTTACGGGACCTCTCTCCTCTGACTGGGTGCCTGGGCCTAAATGTGTGACAGTGGCCTGTTCCAGTGGTGGGTGACGTGAAGCCTGATTCTCTGCTATGACATGAAGACAGATTCTGTGCTGACATAAGGCCAGATTCTCTGTTACGGGACCTCTCTCCTCTGTCTGGGTGCCTGGGCCTAAATGTGTGACAGTGGCCTGTTCCAGTGGTGGGTGACGTGAAGCCTGATTCTCTGCTATGACATGAAGACAGATTCTGTGCTGACATAAGGCCAGATTCTCTGTTACGGGACCTCTCTTCTCTGCCTGGGTGCCGGGGCCTAAATATGTGACAGTGGCCTGTTCCAGTGGTGGGTGACGTGAAGCCTGATTCTCTGCTATGACATGAAGACAGATTCTGTGCTGACATAAGGCCAGATTCTCTGTTACGGGACCTCTCTCCTCTGCCTGGGTGCCTGGGCCTAAATGTGTTACAGTGGCCTGTTCCAGTGGTGGGTGACGTGAAGCCTGATTCTCTGCTATGACATGAAGACAGATTCTGTGCTGACATAAGGCCAGATTCTCTGTTACGGGACCTCTCTCCTCTGTCTGGGTGCCGGGGCCTAAATATGTGACAGTGGCCTGTTCCAGTGGTGGGTGACATGAAGCCAGATTCTCTGCTATGGCATGAAGAGACTGATTCTCTGCTGACATGAAGCCAGATTCTTTGCTATGGCATGAAGAGACTGATTCTCTGCTGACGTGAAGCCAGATTCTCTGCTATGGGACCTTTGTCCAATTGATATTGGGTCATTTTTTTTTTTTTTTCTTTAATTCTTTTCCCTATTCACATTTGTTTGCAGGGGATTTACTTACATGTTGCTGCCTTTTGCAGCCCTCTAGCTCTTTCCTGGGCTGTTTTACAGCCTTTTTAGTGCCCAAAAGTTCGGGTCCCCATTGACTTCAATGGGGTTCGGGTTCGGGACGAAGTTCGGTTCGGGTTCGGATCCCGAACCCGAACATTTCCGGGAAGTTCGGCCGAACTTCTCGAACCCGAACATCCAGGTGTTCGCTCAACTCTAATAAAGAATCATGCTGTTAATTCTTTCGGTGTGCACACAGTTGCCACATTTCCTCCTACTTATATAAGCTCTTGTTCAATAAAAAGATCATACATACTCTTTTTAATCAGAATCATCAATTTATTCTGATGGCATTTGTCACTTAACCCCTTGAGGACCTCTGCCATATATGTACGGTGGAAGTCCGGTCCCCAAACATGGCGCCCGCTCGCACGTGCAGCGGACGCCAATGCCGCCGGGTTTCTGCTATTTTAAATAGCAGAGACACGCGGCACATGTATGCGATCAGCCATCATAGATTTTCCCTTCAGATGCCATGAGAAAATGTGACCACAGCATATTCACAGTCCGGAAGCGTAAGTCGCGCACTGAGATTGTGTAACCTGCTTATTTCAGGACTATACCAATACATTGTATTGGTATAGTGCTGGTATGCCCATCCTGTGTCCCTCCAGATGTTGCAAAACTACAACTCCCAGCATTCTTGGACAGCCTACAGCTACTATCCTACAACAGGGGACGGTGAGAGTTGTAGTTTTACAACAGCTAGAGGGCTGCAGGTTAAGCATCACTGGTATACTGCAAAATAAGTCTTCAATGATGGCTATATAGCCATCAATGAACACAATGGGCAATCTAATGATTCGTAGTTATTGGTCTCCCAAGGGGACTTAACAAAAGTAAAAAAAAAGTAAAAAAAAAATTTTTTTTTACAAATATGAAAAAATATAAATAAAAGTTTAAATCACCCCCCTTTCCCTAAAATAAAATTAAAAATACTTAACCAATAACAAAAATAAGCATCATGGGCATCGCCGCGTATGAAAACGCCCATACAATTAAAAAATAACAATAATAATGGCATACGGCAAATGGCGT
The DNA here is from genome assembly GCF_905171765.1 of Bufo bufo. NCBI lineage: Eukaryota > Metazoa > Chordata > Amphibia > Anura > Bufonidae > Bufo > Bufo bufo. Next base: position 194,947,473 of record NC_053392.1, on the reverse strand, counting down.
GACGGGGAAAAAAAACAAAAAACAGCCAACTTACCATTTTTTGCCACTTCAACTGCCCCTAATTTTTTTTAGAAAAAGTGATCAAAAACTCGCACATACTTCAAATTAGTATCACTAAAAATAACATATCGTCCCGCCAAAAATGAGCCCTCACACAGCCCCGTACACATAACTACAAAAGAGTTATTGGGGTCAGAATACGGTTCTAATTTTTTTTTTTCCTTAAAGAAAAATTCTACAAGTGTGGTATCGTTGTAACTGTACTGATCTGGAGAATGAAGATAGCAGGTCAATTTTCCCGCATAGTGTTGTCACGGCTGAGGATGGGGGAAATCCTCAGCCGTGTGAAGCCCGGTGATGTTACGGCTACTTGGCCATGAAGACAGGATTAGGGAGCAGGTCACCTCCTAAACGCATCCCTAACCTGACCCTGTCTCCTAGCTACATGAGCCAACCTTGATGGTAGGAGGGCCCATGCTCCGGAACCTAAAGGTCCCTGCTAGCCCTCAAGATGACCCTCACCTAGGAGCTGAGTAAGACAAGCCCACTCCTCCTAGACACGGAGGAGCAGGAGTCTCAACGGCCAAGCTGCAGGAAAAGGGGAGACATAAACAGCTCTATGGATATGGCAGGTGAACAAAGAGTTCCACCTACCTGCCACAGCCTTGCTGACTGGATCCCTGTGTTAGCAGGGTGCAGATCACAAACGCATCCCCACACAGGGACCCAGATCCATAGCTGCACCAAAATCACATATAAAACATCACACGGACATCACACATAACTAGAAATAACTTAAAGCGACATTATGGTTATGACATTAAGGTTTATGACCACAGGGGTGGCTCTTACTGGCAGGTAATAAATACATGAGGCTGCTCTCAGCTAAGCATGGCTGAAGCAACCTGAAGGCCTGCAAAAGCAGTGAGGCTTTATAGGCCAAGAAGCCACACCCCACAGTCGGACACACCCAGTGATCACACACACTAGGAAGGGGATTAACCCTTCCAACACCAGGGAAGGGAAAACACCACTTAAAGGGAACGTGCACACAATAACATAAAACACAGTGCACACATCCACACATCACACACAAAACCGCATGCGCAGCGTAGCGAGCTGCATGGCACAGCTCAGCCTGCTACGCTGCCACATACATACTGTTGCCAGCGGCAACCACAGGTGAGGCCAATACCACAGCCCCCACCTGTGATTGAACACCAATGAAAACCGCTGACAACCGCATGCGGTTCAGGAGTCACGGTCATAGCCATGGCCGTGACACTCCCACCCCTCAAAGCCCCCCCACCAAAAAAAGACACGTGAGGGACTCAGACAAGGGGATAGAAGGGGACGTCCACTCTCAGTGCCGGTTCTAAAAAGGGGTCGCTGTCAGCTGCATCCTCTCCCGGCTCACACTAGCCAGTCCGACGAGGACTGCAGCCCGCACCAGCAACAAAGAGAAAAGAACCACTGAGAGATGGACGAGGGGACTCTCCACTCACGTCCCCACTCCAGTCGCTGCCAGCAGACACTCCTAACCAGCACGCAGCCGGACCACTTACGGAGTGCTGCCAGCAGACGACCAGAGATGGGAACATGGAGAGGGACGAGGGATCCCCAACACGGACACGGAAGGTAAGGTGGCGGGGAATAAGCCACCAACCGTGCCGTAAACGGAGAACCCCCAGGAACGCTCTCCCTCCGGAGAACGCGCATGCAGGCCACATAGATAAGGCACTGCATGCTGCACCCTCTTTCGAAGGTATGCATACCGCATACCAGACACACACCACGTGTAACTAAAATCAGGGGGAACGCCAAACGAGGCAACGATGATGGCGGGGAAACGCCACTCACCGCGCCATCAGAGGCGAAACCCCCAGAACGCTCTCCCTCCGAAGAGCGCGCATGTACCCCTTCACAGACGGCGGTACATGCTACACCCTCTTTCGAGGGAATGCATACTCCCACCCCTCAAAGCCCCTCCCAACAACAAAAGGGGAAAGTTGGTGAGGCATAAAAAACAGTGGGAGGGGGGGAGGGGAAAGACAAACAAAAGGGGACACCAACACGGACAACGGTGAGCGAGGAATGGCGGGGAATGCCACTCACCGCGCCGTAGATGGTGAGCCCCATAACGCTCTCCCTCCGGAGAACGCGCATGCACCCCATCCGTAGATAGCGGTGCATGCTTTACCCTCTTTCGAGGGAGCGCCACGTAAGAAGCGACTGTGGTCATACTGTCACGGCTGAGGATGGGGGAAATCCTCAGCCGTGTGAAGCCCGGTGATGTTACGGCTACTTGGCCATGAAGACAGGATTAGGGAGCAGGTCACCTCCTAAACGCATCCCTAACCTGACCCTGTCTCCTAGCTACATGAGCCAACCTTGATGGTAGGAGGGCCCATGCTCCGGAACCTAAAGGTCCCTGCTAGCCCTCAAGATGACCCTCACCTAGGAGCTGAGTAAGACAAGCCCACTCCTCCTAGACACGGAGGAGCAGGAGTCTCAACGGCCAAGCTGCAGGAAAAGGGGAGACATAAACAGCTCTATGGATATGGCAGGTGAACAAAGAGTTCCACCTACCTGCCACAGCCTTGCTGACTGGATCCCTGTGTTAGCAGGGTGCAGATCACAAACGCATCCCCACACAGGGACCCAGATCCATAGCTGCACCAAAATCACATATAAAACATCACACGGACATCACACATAACTAGAAATAACTTAAAGCGACATTATGGTTATGACATTAAGGTTTATGACCACAGGGGTGGCTCTTACTGGCAGGTAATAAATACATGAGGCTGCTCTCAGCTAAGCATGGCTGAAGCAACCTGAAGGCCTGCAAAAGCAGTGAGGCTTTATAGGCCAAGAAGCCACACCCCACAGTCGGACACACCCAGTGATCACACACACTAGGAAGGGGATTAACCCTTCCAACACCAGGGAAGGGAAAACACCACTTAAAGGGAACGTGCACACAATAACATAAAACACAGTGCACACATCCACACATCACACACAAAACCGCATGCGCAGCGTAGCGAGCTGCATGGCACAGCTCAGCCTGCTACGCTGCCACATACATACTGTTGCCAGCGGCAACCACAGGTGAGGCCAATACCACAGCCCCCACCTGTGATTGAACACCAATGAAAACCGCTGACAACCGCATGCGGTTCAGGAGTCACGGTCATAGCCATGGCCGTGACAAGTGTACAGTGGAAAAAAATAAAAATCTTTATCAGAATTGCATTTTTTCCCAATTCTACCCCACTTGGAATTTTTTTCCTGCTTCGTACTACATGGTATGCAACCGTAAATGGTGCCATTAGAAATTACAACTTGTCCCGCAAAAAATAAGCTCTCATAAAGCTATGTGAATGGAAAAATAAAAAAGTTAGGACTATAGGAAGTGAAAAACAAAAATGGAAAATCTCAGGGTCCTTAAGGGGTTAAACAATACAATAGCCAACCTGTTACCCCTGAAATGCAAGGACGACAACAGTCTATTTTGATGTACGGATTCTTAGCATTGTCACACCACCATATAAAATAATCCCTGGTTGATCTTAGCTTGTTGCCTTAGAGCAAAGGAGAACATAATGCAAACAATTAACGAGAAGTTTCTTTCCTGTAACACTGGCTAGAGTGCAAAGATTATTTTTGGCCATGAAAATCTAAATTCAATAACATTTAAAATTCTGCCTTTCCCCAGAAAGCAGTATATATTCTGTTGTTTGCATAGTAAATCCCATAAATCCACAGTAAATTATTTTAGGGACATTTCTTCAAGCTTGTGATTTTACTGCTCCTCTCTAAATTTATGGTTAAAGCCAACACACTATATTTGTTGACACTGTGACATTTCTTATATCATCTGAGTTATTACTGAAGACTTCCATGTTGTTGGAATTGGTTTAGCATTTGCTATAAAAAGGGAAAAACAAACATTTAAGGACAACTTCATCAAAACATCTCCGCCGGTCAGCAATTCTGTATAGCTCTATTATTGAAAATTGTCAACGGAGCTACAGAGCACTGTTAACATTGACCCCTGCCAATAAATTAATAAAGGATGGACAACCCATTTAACCTCTTCTACCCAGGGCCAGTTTTTACCTTCCTGAATAGGCACCTTTTTGCAAATCTGACATGTGTCACTTTGCAGTGGTGAATTTAAGTTATTATGTTTCACCTTTATTTATATAAAGCATCCCAAATTTACCTATCATTTTGAAAAATGCTCAAATTTTCAAAATTTCAATTTTGTTAAATACTGGGGCCCTCCCCTTCCTGACTTCGGAACTTGATTACAATTTACAACCTCTTGGAACTGAAGAAATGTTCCCGTCTGGCCTGTAGATCGATATAACAAGTACGCATTGTACTGTGCCATCTGTATAATGTGCACAGCCAGCTTTTTGTACTACACCTTAGTTTTACCCATGGCACTGTATGGTTTTAGAACTTGATCTGAAAGATCAACCCCTCTTATGTGCCTGCTGTAGAGTAGGATGCAGCCTGGTTTGGGGGTAGTGACTGTGGTACCTCGCATACAGGCAGGATAGCTGGTGTTCCTGTGAACTGTGGTCAGTACAAGGACATCCCTCTTGTCCTAGTACTTAACCGCCAGCATGTTCTCATGGAGGAAAGCCCTACTGTTGCCCTTTCTCAGTGGTTGCCCTATCATGGATCTAGGGAGACCTCTCTGATTTTTGCATACTGTGCCGCAGGCTACAGTACCTCTGGAGTTTAGGGACTTAAACAGTGTTAGACTTGTATAGTAATTATCCACATAGAGGTGGTAACCCTGATCAAGCAAGGGGTGAATTAAGTCCCATTCTATTTTTCCACTGACTCCTAGGACAACAGGGGGGCATTCTGGTGCTCAATCCAGGATTATTTTCCTTCATAAACCTGGAACCTGTTGGTGTACCCAGAGCTACTATTGCACAGTTTGTACATTTTAATTCCATACCGTGCCCTCTTGCTGGGCAGGTATTGGTGGAATTTTACCCTTCCATTAAAATGTACAAGGCACTCGTCTATGCAAATATCTTTTTCAGAGGTGTGCACCTCTGCAAATTTGAAGTTAAAGTGGTCTAGCATGGGTCTAATTTTAAATAAACGGTCATTTTTGGGGGCACTGTGCAAACAATTTTATAATAGCTGGATGGACAGGAATGGATTAGGGATCTAAAACTGATGCAGATGAGAAACAAAACTGCAGCAGTTCCAGATCTTCTTCTTCTTTTCTTCTTTTTACAGGAACTGGAGAAGCACTAATTGCTGTGGTTATGCACCACAAGTCCCACCAGTCAAAGCAGCAGCAGCTAAAATGGCTGCCTGCAGAGAGCTTCTTCCTTTTCCCTCTGCTGCTATAGCGCTGCCATTGTCTGGAATGTTTTTCCAGCCAATTGCAGCACTGGCAGGGGACCCCAAATACTGGAGTCCCCTGTCTGACTTCAGGGGAGACAAATGCTGACTCATTCAATACCAGTCACACCCGTCTGACCCCACTGCAGCACCATGAATGGTTAACAGTACTGCGATGGATCGGTCTTCACTGACCAGCCAATCTCAGTGATTGGGGGTGCAGGGAGTGGAAAAATCAACCTAAGCCCTTAGTTAAGATTTTATCATGGTCACCGCACAATGAGCCGCGGTGACGGGAGTTTGTCGTGACGTACTACTACATCAATTTGCGGCAAGTCACTTGCTGATGTGACATAATAGTACATCACTTGTCGGCGAGGGGTTAAAGGGAATCTGTTACCACAATTTTGGACTATTATCTGTAGCAATACATGAGTAGTACTGCAATATAGATATTGAATAGGTTGTGGCTGGTTTACAGCTGATTTGCCTGAAACACACTGCTGCATAATTCCATCTCCTTTCCATCCCAGCAGCACATTACTTCTGGAGCGGTAAGCAGCTATGTCACAGCTGCCTTAGGCCTCATGCACACGACTGTATGTATTTTGCGGTCCGCAAAAAATGGATCCGCAAAAAATACGGATGACATCCGTGTGCGTTTTGCGGAACGGAACAGCTGGCCCCTAATAGAACAGTACTATCCTTGTCCGTAATGCGGACAATAATAGGATATATTCTATTTTTTGCGGAACGGAAATAGGGACATACGGAAACGGAATGCACACAGAGTACCTTCTGTTTTTTTGTAGACCCATTGAGATGAATGGTTCCCTATACGGTCTACAAAAAAAATGGAATGGACACGGAAAGAAAATACGTTTGTGTGCATGAGGCCTAAGCCTTATAATCATGGCTATATATGTGTGTTAGAGTTGTCCCTATGGTTTCAAAGGTCCAAATACCACCATATAGTATATGGACTGCAGTCTAATAAGTATTGTCTAAAGGCTCATGCACACTGTGAGGAATATGGATTATTATTTACTGTCAGCCATGTTCCCACACCAACCTGTGAGGAATATGGATTATTATTTACTGTCAGCCATGTTTCAACACCAGCCATCTGCTGTCAGATAGCAGAGGTAGTGAACTCCACAGAGGGGCCCTGCTTCAAAGCCCAGCGAAATGGCAGAGAACTTCTAGCAGGCCACTTTTGTTTACAATTTCTCACCTCCATTCAGATAGCATGGATCCTGCAGGAAATCTTCCCTGCAGGGGGTCTAGGCCATTTTCAAATTCAATGAACATTATCAGACATCATGGAACCGGCGATTCATAAGGAATTATGAATCGCCCGTCCATCACAGACATAATCCAGAAACCAAATAATAGTACCATGCTTGGACTCTATTGGTAGTCGGAACCCAGGTGGATCCATTGGTCCCAGAACCACCTCCCTGTGACATTCTGGTCTGGAGCCATGAGTCCTAATTGGTTTTGTAACTCATTTGCTGCCAGCCCCAGAAGAGGGGAAGTGGACTCCTCCCAGAGGCCGGGAGGGGAGGGGCCGGCTACAGATCAAAAGGCTTATACCCGCAAGAGGGCGTGTCTTTTCTCTGAAGGGGGGGGTCACATTGTGCCATGTATTTAGAGGGACCTGCAAACAGCTGACATCACTGCCCCCATGTGACTACAGCTAAGAACTCATCACAACCCAAGGGACACATCCATCTGGTAAACTGACTTTTTGCTCAGTTTAATCCTGTTTGTACCATACTACCTGTATTTGCAACCTCAGACCACTGTATATATTCTATGTGTGTATAGTGTTATTTCTAGTGAACCCTTAAGGCAATTAAATATATAATTTAATCTTGTAGTGTCTTGTATCGCGATCACGAAACCCCACGTTTGTGTTTCGGCCTAGTTATATGTTACTGCGGGTTGGTTTCTCACCCTATATAATCCTGTTAGTCGACCGGGCTTATATCAAATGAGATACTGGTGGCAGTATACCCGGGCTGAGAAAGCACTGTTTAACTGGGGCAGTGAAAAGGCTCTCTCAGCTTGTTGCCTCTCTGTGCCCGTGTGGACCAGGGCCGTCTTTCCGAATGGGCACGCTGGGCAGTTGCCCGGGGGCCCCACTTGCCTGGGGGCCCGCCTGCCCAGTGAACCCACCAGCCAACTTCCCAACCGTCATCCCCCAGTTGAATACTAATGAGCGCTTCCATTATGGAAGCGCTCATTAGAACCGAGAGACCAGGAAGTGGTGAACGCTCTGTACTCACCACTTCCTGGTCCTCGGCTGTCGGCTGTGCAGGGCTGCGCACAGCGTGAGGGCGCTCTGTGACCTCACGCTGTGCGCGCCAGTTCAGAGCACAGAGTCGACTGAGGAGAGGCAGGCGGCGTCCAGGAGCAGGAGAGGTAAGTGATTTTTTATTTTATAAGAAAATGTGGCTGCTGGGGGCATAAGGGGGCTAATGGAGAGGCATATGGGGGGCTAATGGAGAGAGGCATATGGGGGGCTAATGGAGAGAGGCATATGGGGGGCTAATGGAGAGAGGCATATGGGGGGCTAATGGAGAGAGGCATATGGGGGGCTAATGGAGAGAGGCATATGGGGGGCTAATGGAGAGAGGCATATGGGGGGCTAATGGAGAGGCATATGGGGGCTAATGGAGAGGCATATGGGGGCTAATGGAGAGGCATATGGGGGCTAATGGAGAGGCATATGGGGGCTAATGGAGAGGCATATGGGGGCTAATGGAGAGGCATATGGGGGGCTAATGGAGAGGCATATGGGGGCTAATGGAGAGGCATATGGGGGCTAATGAGGCATATGGGGTCTAATGGAGAGGCATATGGGGGCTAATGGAGAGGCATATGGGGGCTAATGGAGAGGCATATGGGGGCTAATGAGGCATATGGGGGCTAATGAGGCATATGGGGGCTAATGGAGAGGCATATGGGGGCTAATGGAGAGGCATATGGGGGCTAATGAGGCATATGGGGGCTAATGAGGCATATGGGGGCTAATGGAGAGGCATATGGGGGCTAATGGAGAGGCATATGGGGGCTAATGGAGAGGCATATGGGGGCTAATGGAGAGGCATATGGGGGCTAATGGAGAGGCATATGGGGGCTAATGGAGAGGCATATGGGGGCTAATGGAGAGGCATATGGGGGCTAATGGAGAGGCATATGGGGGCTAATGGAGAGGCATATGGGGGGCTAATGGAGAGGCATATGGGGGCTAATGGAGAGGCATATGGGGGCTAATGAGGCATATGGGGGCTAATGGAGAGGCATATGGGGGCTAATGGAGAGGCATATGGGGGCTAATGAGGCATATGGGGGCTAATGAGGCATATGGGGGCTAATGGAGAGGCATATGGGGGCTAATGGAGAGGCATATGGGGGCTAATGAGGCATATGGGGGCTAATGAGGCATATGGGGGCTAATGGAGAGGCATATGGGGGCTAATGGAGAGGCATATGGGGGCTAATGGAGAGTCATATGGGGGCTAATGGAGAGGCATATGGGGGCTAATGGAGAGGCATATGGGGGCTAATGGAGAGGCATATGGGGGCTAATGGAGAGGCATATGGGGGCTAATGGAGAGGCATATGGGGGCTAATGATGAGGCATATGGGGGCTAATGATGAGGCATATGGGGGCTAATGATGAGAGGCAGCATATGGGGGCTAATGATGAGAGGCAGCATATGGGGGCTAATGAGAGGCATAATAACACTGTCATCCACAGATGCCCCCATAACAGTGTGTCTTCCACAGATCCACCATAACAGTGCGCCTGCGCACTGACGAGAGACAGAAAGAAGGGGAAAGAATCGGCGGAAGCAAGCAGAGGACGGCACAGCAGACGATTGAACAGCTTCTTTTGTAAGTAAATAGTTTTATTATAAATGTATCCCTGCATACCGCAATTCACTCATATTTTGTAATCTTATTTATATATACTTATTTTGTTTTTGCCCCCCCATTTTTGACTGTGGTATCTTTGTGCCCCCCCTATATATTATTCCTATATTAAACACTGATTTTGTTGAAAGTACCAATAAATATCGCCTTATTGATAATTTGCATTTTTATTCTAGTGCGTGATTGTGTAGACAGGGCCCCAGTGCACTGTATTGCCCGGGGGCCTATAATGCTCTTAAGATGGCACTGGTGTGGACAGGAGGAGTCTGTGAACACTGTACCAAGCTGACTTTATCTGTTCCTCAGGGACAGCATGATGTCACGCCTTGGTAACGTATTTGATGTTCGGCCGCAGCGAGGTGCGGTATTCATCACACACACAAATGTGTGGCACCCATTCCGTGCATTGAGTACTACAAATTGAAGTCCCCAATGCATGGGCACCATCCCTGTGGCTTGTGCAGATGGATGCAAAACCATTCAACAAGTTCTATATTTTTGTGGTGCAGAGGCACGGACAGAAAACCCACGGAAGCACTCTGTGCCTTAGTTCCACACCGCAGCTTCCAGATTGCGGACCCATTCAAGTAACCAGTGCTATTTGCGGGCCGCAGTACGGTCACAGGCCAACAACGGTCATGTACATGAGCCCTTAGAAAGACTTATCGAGCTGATTTATAAACAGCATTTAGCATATATCTTTAAACCACCTCCCATCTGCCTGTTGACTATAAACGTCTGGGAGGTGGATCTCTATCTCTGAATGGACGTTTCTGAACGTCCATTCAGAGATGGCAGCTGCACGCTAATAGTGAAGCTGCAGAGCGGGTTGCCCGCTGTCAGGACAGCAGGGCAACCCAGAGAGAAGGCAGGGACAGTTCCCAGGTGTCCCTGCCTTCTAGATCGCTGTATACACAGTGCTCAACGAGCGCTGTGTGTACAGATCAGGAAGCACTATGCGCTTCCTGTCCTGGCCCAGCCCGGCCCGCCGGGGCTGGGAGAGTGCAGGAGCTGTCCTGTATGACCTTATGGGGGACGCAAAGTGTTAAATAAAAAATAAAAAAAAGAAAGTGTTAAAATATAAAAATGGTTTCACATGTAAAAAAAAAAATAATTCCCCAAGTAAGGAATACAAAAAATGTTAAAAATGGAAATAAATTAATAAAATAGACATATTTGGTATTGCCGCGTACGTGACGGTCGGCTCTATAAACATATCACATGATCCACCCAGCCCGATAAACACCATAAAAAAAAATATAAAAACTGTCAAAAAATGCCATTTTGTCACATAACATCACATAAAGTGCAACACGAAGCAATCAAAAAGGCGTATATCCCCCAAAATTGTACCAATCAAACTTTCACCTCATCCCTCAAAAAATGAGAACCTAACTAAGACAATCATTCAAAAAATTTAAAAGCTATGGCTCTCAGACTATGGAGATACTAAAACATAATTTTATGGGTTTCAAAAATGCTATTATTGTGAAAAACTTAAATAAATAAGAAAAAAGTATACATATTAGGTATCGCCACGTCCATAATGGTCTGCTCTATAAAAATGTCACATGACCTAACTCCTCAGGTGAAAGCTGGAAAAATAAATAAATAGAAACTGTGCTATAACAACACATTTTTTGGTCACCTTGCCCCATAAAGTGTTGTGAATGATCAAAAAATCATATGTACCCAAAAATGGTACCAATAAAAACGTCAACTCTTCCTGCAAAAAAAAATTAGCCCTGTGCAAGACAATCAGCAGAAAAAAATATATATATGGCGTTCAGAAAATGGAGACACAAAAACATTTTTTTTTTTCAAAAATGCTTTATTATGTAAAGCTGAAACAAACAAAAAAAGAAGGTACAATTCACTGCAAAAAATGCACCAAAATGATATGCAACTGACAATACTAGCTAATTCCTCAGGCCGATGTTAAAAGCTGAGAACTTTGCCAATATATTCCAGTCAGGAACATATCGGAGCCCCTCATGCACCACGTCACGGTGTCTCAGCACACATGGGGTCCTACCACTAAACTGCCCGTGGTGTGTGAACAGGGTCTGAACAGTGCAATTAACTGACAGCCAGGCTCTCACATGCCTCCATAGTGGTATCGCAAATGCATTGTGAGGTAAAATAAAGCTGTGAGCCGCACCCACAACAGACCATGTGACACAGAAGCTACCAGGTGCAAAAGAATGTTACCAACAAAATAAAGTGTCACATTCCATACACATAAGGACAAAAACTCACTAAAAAAAGTGGCCTAAACGGGTGAAAATGCTCCAAACCCAGACACTGTAGCGGAGGAATTGCTCCCCCGGTTATAGAAACGCTACAGTGTCTGGGTTTGGAGCATTTTCACCCGTTTAGGCCACTTTTTTCTGTGAGTTTTTGTCCTTAAAAAAAGAAAGTAGACATATTTGATATCATTGTGTCCGCAACAACCTGCTCTAAAAAATTGCACATGATCTGCCATGTCAGATGAATGTTGTAAAAAATATAAAATAAAAACAGTGCCAAAACAGCCATTTTATGGTTACCTTGCCTCACAAAAAACTTAATATAGAGTAATTAAAAATCATATATACCCCAAAATAGTACTTTATCCCCTAGTTTCCAAAATGGGGTCACGTTTTGGGAGTTTCTACTGTAAATGGGACATGGCATTTAAAAACCAGTTCAGCAAAATCTGCCTTTTAAAAACCATATGGCGCTCCTTTTCTTCTGCGCCCTGCCGTGTGCCCTTACATCAGTTTACGACCACATGTGGGGTGTTTCTGTAAACCGCAGAATCAGGGTAATAAATATTGAGTTTTGTTTGGCTGTTAACCCTTGATGTTTTAAAGAAAAAAAATGGATTTAAATGGAAAATCTGCCAAAAAAGTGAAATTTTAAAATTTGAACTCCATTTTCCTTTAATTCTTGTGGAACACCTAAAGGGTTAACAAAGTTTGTAAAATCAGTGTTTAGTAACTTGAGGGGTGTAGTTTCTACAATGTGGTCATTTATGGGGGGTATCCACTATGTAAGCCCTACAAAGTGACTTCAGACCTGAACTGGTCCTTAAAAAGAGGGTTTTGGCAATTTTCTTTAAATTTTTACGAATTGCTTCTAAAATTCTAAGCCTTCTAACGTCCTAAAAAAATAAAATGACATTTCCAAAATGATGCCAAAATAAAGTAAACATATGGGGAATGTTAAGTAATAAATATTTTATAAGGTATCACTTTCTGTTTTAAAAGCAGAGAAATTTAAATTTAAAAAATTGCGAATTTTGAAACATTTTTGGTAAATTTGGGATTTTTTTAATAAATAAAGGTGAAATATATTGACTCAAATTTATGACTATCATGAAGTACAATGTGTCACGAGAAAACAATCTCTGAAGGGCTTGGATAAGTAAAAGTGTTCCAAAGCTATTACCACATAAAGTGACATATGTCAGATTTGCAAAATTAGGCCTGGTCAGGAAGGGGGCACATGGCCCAGATGTGAAGTGGTTAAATACTGCAGTGCACCATATCTCTTTTATAGATTCAATATTTATGCAACAACAATTGCCACAATTAGTTACATTGTATATTTCAAGGACTTGATATTTTTTTTGCCACTATGGTTCTATTGTGGATCCATACTACCATCAGATGCTGGGCCCGCAGCTTATTTGTGGACTGGAATTAACCTATTGTGCAAGCACATTTCTATGCTGTTATGATATTACCTATTTCTGTTTTGGATTGTATGCATTGTAAAATGTATTATTATATTTTTTTTTATTGAATAAATTGCCAATTTTGAAATATATGCCTGGAGCACTTCACCATTATCACATGAAGATATGTATCAATATATGAGAATGACAACGTACACATCTTTTGCTTTATGGCATTTTTAGGTGAATGTTTTTTTTTCTAAATGCAGCATTCTTTATGTACTGTATATATTTTCAATATACTGTAGCTTCAAAAATGCCTGGGAAAAATGCTTGTTCAAAATAACACAATGTAAAAGACTTCAAGAACAAAACTGCCAACCGCAATGATGTGAGATCCTATTTTCAAAACAAACTGTATGCAATCTGCGCAATTGCAGCTTCAAATACCTATATGGGAGTATTATTGAGAGGCACTAGGATATTCTCTGCCATAATAAGGTGGTTGGTGAATACCTCACACTATATCCAGGCTTTGTCTTTGAGAAAGCCAATAATATTGGGGATCTGGTCACACCTACAACATAGGAAGAAAAATAAAATGTAAAGATTATTTTTCCATGTTGAATGTGCAGAATGGCATGCTCTTTAAAAGCTATCTGAAAAATGGAGACGGCAACTTTAAATCTAGGATAAAAAAAACAACACATTGCACATTGAATTAATAAAATATACATAATCCTCAGTAAATGCTCATTGTATAAGAGAATCAGGAACATACTGTATGTGCAATATGGCAAAATAAATAAATAAATGAGGTCACCACTTGGAGTTCACCCATAGCAGTCATTTCCCCAGGTACTAATGCTGTCTCTTAGTACTCAGATACCCCCAGGACTTACAGTTGGGCCGAACTGTGTAACAACTATATAGAATACAAGAATAATATTACGTAACATGTATCTACATTCTCAGGTAAGTAATATACAAAAGTATAAACTCATCGATAGATGACAGAAACTGATTGATTAAGGGCTTGTTCACACGACCATATGACTTTTTCAGTGTTTTGCGGTCCATTTTAACGGATCTGTTTTTCAGTTTTTGGTTTCAGTAGTGTTTCCGGTTCCATTCCATTTTTCCGTTCCGTTTTTCAGTATGGCATATACAGTATACAGTAATTTCATAGAAAAAATTGGTCTGGGCATAAAATTTTCAATAGATGGCTCCGCAAAAACGGAACGGATACGGAAGACATGCAGATGCATTTCCGTATGTGTTCCGTTTTTTTGTGGACCCATTGACTTGGAGCCACAGAACGTGATTTGCAGGCAATAATAGGACATGTTCTGTCTTTCAACGGAACGGAAAAATTTAAATACGGAAACGGAATGCATACGAAGTACATTTTTTTTTTTTTTGCGGGACCATTGAAATGAATGGTTCCGTATACGGACCATATACGGAACGCAAAAAAAAAACGGTCGTGTGAAAGAGGCCTAAGGGAAATGATTGATGGCACAAACAGATGAAGGCAATGTCAGTCAAGTAATGGAGCAGACGGCAGATGGAGATGGTATAAAGATTAAGACACGGCGAGTGATGGTGAACAGAAATAAATGACACTAACAACACTGTCCCTAATCTGTAATACTACTCTTGCAACACAATAAGAAGGATCTAAGACTGAGACAAATTAAAACCAACTCCGCAAACAGACAATTAACAGAATCCACAGTGAAGGGACTAGAGGGACTACAGGTACCAAGCTACTCTAAAAAACACAAATCTAGGCTAGGAACAGGATATAAGAAACCATTATTCAAGGTGTAAATGCACAGAGCTCACACTATGCTCAGCAACTACAGATTAAAAAGCATGAAATCACCAAAGAATATCTTCTTCCTAAATTACCCAAACTGAGCAAAGTGATCATCTAATCCAGAGGTCAGTTTTAACCCCTTTCTGATGCAGCAGTTTTCTGTTTTTGCGTTCTTGTTTTCATCACATTTGCATACAATTTTGTTTCATTTGCATACAGTGTAGAGGGAAGCTGGAAAAAAAATTCCAAATTGAGTGAAATTGGAAAAAAATGCCATTCCACAGTTTTATAGGTTTTGTTTTTACGGCGTTCAATATGCGGTAAAACTGATTTGTGTTCTTCATTCTCCCGGTCAGTACAATTTCGTTGATAATAAATATGTATAGTTTTTATTGCGTTAATTTTGAAAAAATAAATAAAAAAAAAGATTTTTTTTTTCTTGTCATCGCTGTTTTCTGACACCCTTAACATTTTTATAGTTATGTCTACGGAGATGTGTGAGGGTTCATTTTTTGCTGTAGTTTTTGATAATACCATTTTGCAAAACCGTTGTCTGGTGTGCAAGACTTTTTGATCACCTTTTATTAAATTTTTAGGGAAGTAAAGTGGTGAAAAAATGGTGAATCGCCCCTTTTTTTCCCATTACTTTATTCACTGTATGGGAAAAGTTTTTTAGATTTCAATAGTATGGGTGTTTTTGCATTTTTACTTTCTTTTAACTTTTTGTTAGGTCCCCAATTGGACTTAAACTTGCAATCAGATTACAATTTGTACAGAATAATGGAATTTGCTCCATTATTCTATACAGAAATCACTAAATTACAGTTCAGTGCTGCTACCTGCTGGCCTGAACTGTAATATACAAGTAATGATACAAGTTGGCGAGAACAATTTAGAGTCAGTTTGGGTTACCGTGCAGCTTGATAATCATAAGGTAACTCGTGTAGCTGTGATATATAGACCACCTAGCCAAGTCAAAGAATTAGATGATCTACTAGTTGAGGAAATAGCTAAAATGACATTGAAGGGGGAAGTTATCATTATGGGAGACTTCAATCTTCCTGATGTAAACTGGAAAACCAAAATAGCTAGTTCTGCCAAGAGTACAGATATTCTAAATTCCCTACTGGGATTATCTCTACAGCAAGTAGTGGAGAAGCCAACCCGGAAGGAGGCCATTTTAGATTTAGTATTCACAAATGGGAATTTGGTATCTGATATTACTGTAGGGGAAAGCTTGGGATCTAGTGATCACCAGTCAGTGTGGTTTACTATAAGTACAGTGACTGAGTCACACCACACAAAAACAAAAGTTTTAGATTTTAGAAAAACTGACTTTCTAAAATTAGTTTAGTGGTATACGAGTCCCTATCAGACTGGAACAGTTTCATTGGAGTCCAGGAGAAATGGAACTACTTGAAAGTGGCACTATTGAAGGCAAAAGAAAATTGCATTAGGCTTGTCAGTAAAAGCAAAAAAAGGAAGAGACCACTGTGGTACTCAGCAGAAGTGGCCAAAATCATTAAAAACAAAAAGATAGCATTTAGGAATTATAAAAAAAAAAAAAACGAGGATGACAGACAAATTTATAAGATTAGGCAGAGAGAAGCCAAACAAGTTATAAGAGCTTCTAAAGCACAGGCAGAAGAGAAATTAGCTCAGTCAGGGATAAAAGGCGAGAAGGCATTCTTCAGATACATAAATGAAAAAAGGAAACTAAAACAAGGAATTACCAAATTAAAAACAAAAGAAGGAAGGTATATGGAAGAAGATAAAGAACTAGCTGACTGCCTCAATGAATACTTCTGTTCAGTTTTTACAAAGGAAAATGAAGGAGAAGGACCTCAGTTAGGAAAGAAGACTAATGAATCTTTTGATGCATGTGTCTTTACAGAGGAAGAGGTTCTAAGTCAGCTGTCTAAAATTAATACAAATAAGTCACAGGGGCCTGATGGGATACACCCAAAGCTATTAAAAGAGCTCAGCGGTGAACTAGCAAAACCATTAACAGATTTATTTAACCAATCACTGGCAACAGGAGTCGTCCCAGAAGATTGGAAATTAGCAAATGTTGTGCCCATTCACAAGAAAGGTAGTAGGGAGGAATCGGGCAACTATAGGCCAGTAAGCCTGACATCAATAGTGGGGAAATTATTGGAAACCATACTTAAGGAGAGGATTGTGGAACATCTAAAATCCCATGGATTGAAAGATGAAAAACAGCATGGGTTTACTTCAGGGAGATCATGTCAAACTAATCTTATTGATTTTTTTGATTGGGTGACTAAAATAATAGATGGAGGAGGTGCAGTAGACATCGCTTATCTAGACTTTAGTAAGGCTTTTGATACTGTCCCACATAGAAGGCTTATCAATAAAGTGCAGTCTTGGGCTTGGACTCCCATATTGTTGAATGGATTAGGCAGTGGCTGAGGGACAGGCAACAGAGGGTTGTAGTCAATGGAGTATATTCAGACCAAGGTCTTGTTACCAGTGGGGTACCTCAGGGATCTGTTCTGGGACCCATATAGTTTTTATATCTTTATCAGTGAAATTGCAGAAGGCCTCGATGGTAAGGTGTGTCTTTTTGCTGATGACACAAAGATTTGTAACAGGGTTGATGTTCCTGGAGGGATACACCATATGGAAAAGGACTTAGGAAAACTAGAGGAATGGTCAAAAATCTGGCAACTAAAATTTAATGTTGATAAGTGCAATATAATGCACCTGGGACGTAAAAACCCAAGAGCAGAATATAAAATCAGTGATACAGTCCTAACCTCAGTATCTGAGGAAAGGGATTTAGGGGTCATTATTTCAGAACACTTAAAGGTAGGCAGACAATGTCATAGAGCAGCAGGAAATGCTAGCAGAATGCTTGGGTGTATAGGGAGAGGAATTACCAGTAGAAAGAGGGAGGTGCTCATGCCGCTCTACAGAGCACTAGTGAGACCTCATTTGGAGTATTGTGCTCAGTACTGGAGACTATATCTCCAGAAGGATATTGATACTTTGGAGAGAGTTCAGAGAAGAGCTACTAAACTGGTACATGGATTGCAGGATAAAACTTACCAGGAAAGATTAAAGGACCTTAACATGTATAGCTTGGAAGAAAGAAGAGACAGAGGGGATATGATAGAAACTTTTAAATATATAAAGGGAATCAACAAGGTAAAAGAGGAGAGAATATTTAAAAGAAGAAAAACTGCTACAAGAGGACATAGTTTTAAATTAGAGGGGCAAAGGTTTAAAAGTAATATCAGGAAGTATTACTTTACTGAGAGAGTAGTGGATGCATGGAATAGCCTTCCTGCAGAAGTGGTAGCTGCAAATACAGTGGAGGAGTTTAAGCATGCATGGGATAGGCATAAGGCCATCCTTCATATAAGATAGGTCCAGGGGCTATCCATAGTATTCAGTATATTGGGCAGACTAGATGGGCCAAATGGTTCTTATCAGCCGACACATTCTATGTTTCTATGTTTCTATGTTTCTATGAGCCTGGAAGCCTAGTACAGGCTCAGGCTCATTAACAGCCTAGAACGTTTTTCCCGATATCAGCTGAGCTTTCCCCGAGCTCCGTTACATTTGACCACAGCATCTGAGAGGTTAAATGTCCATAGTCGGCATTACTGCTGATCGCAAACATTAGCTGCGGGTGCCTTCTGTATGGAACACCTGACGGCTACATGTACGGCAGATGTCGTGAAGGGGTTAAGGCATTTGCATAGTTACTGCCCTAAACAATGTTAGTAAACAGGAGAAGCCAAGTCAATAGGGAAATTGCTGCTGCTCCTAATAGAGAGGAGGAGATTTTATTAAAGAAATGGCCCATTCCAACAGTTGGTAGATATTTATTTTGAATGTAATTATACCAGGGTTTTTTAGGGGTTACCCCATAAAAATATCTGGAGTAATGCATACTTTTATGCAAAAATTGCTTTTTTCAAGTGTTATTTTCAACTTTAATCACTACTCTGCAGCCCTATTCACCACTCATGTCTTTCTGTGGGTAGTCAGCATCATGACATATAACAACCTATTAGCTGCATCTGCCAGCATTGCAGTCAGCTCTTACTAATCCCTTCCTCCCCTGCATAGAATATAGTCACTCAAATACTACCTCAATAATTCCACTAATAAATAGCACTACGGTATGCAATGCCCCCTCCCCCTATTTTACTTCTCCACTGTCTAGAGAGAGACATACAGTATATAGATATTATATAGATATATACTTCTATGAATTCAGAAGTAGAGAAGAATGAATGCCACCATAGTTCTATAGGGACATCACTATGTTCTAGCCACTAAACCCTTCAAACTAGAAAACATGCTACCACCCCTTCTGCTCTTCAAACCAGAATGAACAAATGGGATAAACAAGGGTACTGCCACATGGTCAAATTTCTTCATGCAGTTTTTGTGGTTTTAAAGTCAAAACCAGGAGTGAATTAAAAAGGAGGAGAAGTTGTATCTGTTGTGGGGATTTTCTCTGGTAGTTAGGATTAGTGGGTGCAGCACCGTGGCAAAGTACAAGTTTTTGGTTCAAAACATCAGTGTTAATTCACACATGAAAACAAAACAAAAACTCAAGTTTCTTGGTGATCGTTCTGCAGCCAGCCAGAACCGCAGGGGCGACACGTGAGGTGCACGGTGGGCCGATGAGGGGTCAAACAATAACACACAGTTCATCGGTTTACTCACGGTTAGCAGAAAGCCTCCCTGGGCTGGCAGCACAGTGTTGAGGAAGACAGCACGAAATCCTCCGGGGCGCACTCTGTGGTAGGGAAGCATCAGCCAAGATGGGGGTTGTGGTGCCCTTGGTGTCAGGGGTGCTTAGGGTGCTTGTTGCGGCTGAGTCCATTGATGGTATTTGTCGTGACGCCAGAACCGTTAATAGTGGTACAACCAATGGTAAGAATGAAGTAGACAGTGGTAGGATACAACTCACAACTTTTACTGATGTTGGTTCCAGTTGCAGCATATACATTAGACAGACTACAGTATTTTGCAGTTTAGAGGAATCCTGTTGATCCACTGTTAATAGGTTTGGCTGGGTTTAGCTTACCTTGAAGGTTCTGTAGAAGTAGTTCTGGTAGGTAACTTTGCTTCAGGTCCCTAGTAAATCAGAGCTATTTGGTGAGGTTGCCTCTGGCTAAAGTATCCTTCACCTGGATACCCAAAGGTCTTTTATGCCTGGATTGTGGCTTTTATCCTTTGGATGTTAATCTTTTCTTTCTTTTGTCACTTTCTGGACTAGACTTTCATCTGAGCAGAAGTGCTAGATCTGCACTCTCTCAAACTCAGCAGATTGACTACTAATCAACAACCACTGAACTGTCTAATCTCACCCACTAGGCCTGACCTAGGTATTTATATGACCTAAGTGCTATCTCATCTAGTGGTGGGATGTCAAAATTACACCAGACCAGCCTATGAACGGGGATACAACAGGTGTTGTAGTACAAAATAACATGCAATATGATAATGCGGTTTTAAAGCTATTTTGCAGTTCCCACATGTCCTGAGTGGGACGCTGCAGTTCATACACATGAAAAGTTCATATATAAAACAGTCACCTTTTCTCCTGGGTGTTACTTCACACCCTGTTGGAAGTTCTACCTTGTCAAGTCCACAGGCAGGCGTTAGGCGGCCTGTTTGCCCTTACAGGTGTTTGACCCCTCCAGCCCGGCTCAAGCCGTGGATCTCAACACAGCCCTCAGATTACAGCACACAGACCTCCTGAGCTCCACTGTCAGACTGAGGTAATCCTCCTCACCTGGCAGTGCTGGCTGGTTTTTATGCCTGGCAAAACCCGGCCTGGAACATGGGGAAGAGTCACCCACCCAGCACTTTGACTACTCCCAGTAAGAGCTGTCCTGGATCAGCTATTACAGCCATACTAAATATCAAGGTGTCAAACAGCAACTGCTGCTGACACATAAAAACTGACTTTTACTCCACCGAGGACAGGAACCTCGGTGACACGTACCTAACATCCACGATGATTCCTTGTACCTTCTTACACTGTCTTTAGTTGTATCTACTTCGGTCTGTAGTTTATGAAAAAGTTGATTCTACTCAAATCCGAATTTCCTTGCGCTTTGCGGTAACAAATCAGTTTTTCCTAAAATGGCTGCTGCACGCATTACAAAGTGAAAGTGAGCTGAGCATTGGGAGAGATGTGGCAAGCGATCATGTGCTAGGGACAGTGTTGCTGTAATCCAGTGGCCATGTTTGATCCATCCATCATGTTCTGTCATCTGGTCTTAACCCTAATCATTTTAAAAGCAAAATACCACTAGGTTAATAGTAGGGAAGTTTCCTGGACCTTGCGGAGGTCATACCTGTTGTGGATCCCTCAATTATATCGCTTTGAGGAAGGTTTTCCCGCCTCAATACTGTGTTACATCTCTGGTACCATCCCAGAGGAGGACAGGGGCTGCTGCATACATGTGCCGGCTCCCCTGATCCCTACCAGGGGGAGCCGATGCACACCCGGATGGCATCTGAGTTGTTAAAAGTCTGCCACCGACATTATCGCTGGTCGCGGTCATTAGTGATGGATGTCTGCTCTTTAAAACAGCAGACATAGGCTTGGCTGCCTATGTAAATTTACTGTCAGCGGTTGGAAAAGGGTTAACTTCCAAGCCTTTAGGCAGAATGGGCTGGATATACCTGATTTATAGCCATTCGTGACAAAAATTGAATTTCTTGGCAAACTTTGGCAAATCGGTCATATCGAATTTTGCAAAACTTCTCTAATCTCTAGTTGTATTTGTTTATCTTATATACTTTTTCTTTTTTCATGATCCGCTCCTGATTTTGGCTTCCAAAACTGCAGGCAGAAACCTGATCATGTGGCTGTAACCTTACACAGGAAGTCTTTGAGATAGCTGCATTGTATAGGTTAGTTGCTGATTTGATTTCAGTGTTGCAGGAGTGTTGAGGACCACAGGAGTGGTAGCACCAAAGAAGCAGAAGTTTTAACAAGCAATTAATTGTTATTTGTTTTAATTTTATATAATTCCCTGCTCATAAGGATTTTTAAAAATATTCTGGATATAAATAAATGATAACAATTATAATAGTGTTTTTGATGATTATAGTAATGCCCTTAGTTAATGTATAGTAGTAGTAAAATTTTTGCATAAAAGTAACAAAAAACAACATACGTATATAAACAAGCATAACATAAAATATCTTCTAATACTTCTACAAATGAAGAAATAAAAAAATAAAAAAAGTGCCAGAACTCATTAGGTAACTAAGGGACTATAGGTGAACACTGGCTGAATTCTCTATAATGACCTTTAAATTTTAGTTTAAAATGATGAGTCACATAAATCTACATTTATTAAACCATCACAAGCCTTTGCTTTTCCACTGAAATTGGCAAAGAATCTGCACAACTGGCCCAAAAGTATAGGTCAAAAGTATAAATATGTATATGTACACTGGCTCACGTTGCTATTGGGCTATAGAACTTTTTAATAGCAATTTTATATCAGATCAAATTGAGATAGGAGAATCTATGGCGGTCAGAAGTACATATTTTATGAAACAGAGGTCAAGCATTGTGACTGGCACATAATAAAAATTCACATACAGTATCTATCACAATATGCAGAAATATCTTGATTAAAGTAAAAGCAAAAGTATACAGGATACATAACACAGGGGAAGACACAGACAGCAGAGGGCCCCTGTGCAAAGAATGTCCCTGGGCTTTTTTCCCTCAGTGCTTTGTGGCAAGGGGCAGGGGTGCACTTAGCCTTTCTGCTGCCAGCGGCAAAAATTTAAATGGACACCACTCTCCCCCATGCCAAATTGTTAAGCTAAGCTCTTCTCTCCAGCCCTAGTGTTAAAGACATACTTGGAAACCATTACATACAGTGCTACAATCATGGGTGCACCTAGCCTTTCTGCTGCCTTAGGCGAAAACTGAAATGGTGCCCCCTTCCCATGCCAATTTCTTAACCTAACCCCTTTGCCACAATGAAAGCGCTCATTGCCCATGCATGGACCTTCTGCTGCCCCCCTCTTGCCCCCACCTGGTGTTGCCTGAGGTGATGGCCTTATTGGTGGTTCACCCCTGGCTACAATACATACAGGAGAATACAGCGCACATATCTCTTACGTCCAGTGACATCTTCTCTGATCTAGACATTCTCTTTCCTCATCTTCTCTATTCAGATCAAACTGCCATGATGACTTTTTCACCCAACTCTTGTCTCTGCAGAGTTTAACAAAAAGATGATAAATAAGTAAAATAACAATAACAAACTAACAGAATAAAAATAACTGTGCCCAGAAAATAGTATTTCTGACAATAAAAGTGTATCAATAATGTCCCTCAAAAAATAATTGCACTAAGCTGATACTGTGCTAGGGTGCCCCCTACAGTTATAGTGCTCCCCAAAGCCCCACCAAATAGAAATAATTATCTGCCAGAGGGCACTCAGTGTTAACAGTGCCTGCCCCCAATAGTAATAATGTCCCTATTGTGCCCCGAAAGTAATAATGCCCTTATGGTGCCCATACTAGTCATCATGTTCCCCATAGTCCCCCAGTAGCAATTCTGCATACAATTAGAGTTGAGCGAACACCTGGATGTTCGGGTTCGACGAGTTCGGCCGAACTTTCGAAAAATGTTCGGGTTCGGGATCCGAACTCGACCCGAACTTCATCCCGAACCCGAACCCCATAGAAGTCAATGGGGACCCGAACTTTTGGGCACTAAAAAGGCTGTAAAACACACCCGGAAAGGGCTAGAGGGCTGCAAAAGGCAGCAAAATGTAGTTAAATCCCCTGCAAACAAATGTAGATAGGGAAATGATGAGTTAACATAAAATAAATAAAAATTAAACAATATTAATTGGAGTGAGGTCCCATAGCACAGAATCAGGCTTCAAGTCACCCACCAATGGAGAAGGTCACTTACTATTATTTTAACCACAGCACCCAGACAAAGGAGAGAGGTCCCACAGCAGAGAACCAGGCATCATATCACCCACCACAGGAGTAGGCCACCATTTAGTTACTTTGACCCCTACACCCAGACGGAGGAGAGAGGTTACACAGCAGAGAATCAGGCATTTAGATCACCCACCACAGGAGTAGGCCACCATTGAATCAGACCCCGGCAACCATGTCAGATGGCACAAGCATAAGCTTTATATCAATCAGCACAGGAGAAGGCGACTTTGACAGACTTTGACCCCTACACCCGGACGGAGGAGAGAGGTTTCAAAGCAGAGAATCAGGCATTTAGATCACCCACCACAGGAGTAGGCCCCAATTTAATGGGACCCCGGCAACCATGTCAGATGGCACAACCATCAGCTTCATATCAATCAGCACAGGAGAAGGCGACTTTGAAAGACTTTGACCCCTACACCCAGACGGAGGAGAGAGGTTTCACAGCAGAGAATCAGGCATTTAGATCACCCACCACAGGAGTAGGCCCCCATTGAATCAGACCCTGGCAACCATGTCAGATGGCACAACCATCAGCTTTATATCAATCAGCACAGGAGAAGGCGACTTTGAAAGACTTTGACCCCTACACCCAGATGGAGGAGAGAGGTTTCACAGCAGAGAATCAGGCATCATATCAACCACCACAGGAGAAGCCACCATTTAGTTACTTTGACCCCTGCACCCAGGAAGAGGAGAGAGGCACCACAGCACATATTCTGGCATCATATCAGCCACCACAGGAGAAGCCACCATTGAGTTACTTTGACCCCCGCACCCAGGAAGAGGAGAGAGGCACCACAGCACATATTCTGGCATCATATCAGCCACCACAGGAGAAGCCACCATTGAGTTACTTTGACCCCCGCACCCAGGAAGAGGAGAGAGGCACCACAGCACATATTCTGGCATCATATCAGCCACCACAGGAGAAGCCACCATTGAGTTACTTTGACCCCTGCACCCAGGAAGAGGAGAGAGGCCCCACAGCACATATTCTGGCATCATATCAGCCACCACAGGAGAAGCCACCATTTAGTTACTTTGACCCCTTCACCCAAACAGAGGAGAGAGGTTCCACATCAGAGAATCAGGCATCATATCAACCACCACAGGAGTAGGCCACAATTTAATGGGACCCCGGCAACCATGTCAGATGGCACAACCATCAGCTTCATATCAATCAGCACAGGAGAAGGCGACTTTGAAAGACTTTGACCCCTACACCCAGACGGAGGAGAGAGGTTTCACAGCAGAGAATCAGGCATTTAGATCACCCACCACAGGAGTAGGCCCCCATTGAATCAGACCCTGGCAACCATGTCAGATGGCACAACCATCAGCTTTATATCAATCAGCACAGGAGAAGCCACCATTGAGTTACTTTGACCCCTGCACCCAGGAAGAGGAGAGAGGCCCCACAGCACATATTCTGGCATCATATCAGCCACCACAGGAGAAGCCACCATTGAGTTACTTTGACCCCCGCACCCAGGAAGAGGAGAGAGGCACCACAGCACATATTCTGGCATCATATCAGCCACCACAGGAGAAGCCACCATTGAGTTACTTTGACCCCTGCACCCAGGAAGAGGAGAGAGGCCCCACAGCACATATTCTGGCATCATACTAACCACCACAGGAGAAGCCACCATTGAGTTATTTTGACCCCTGCACCCAGGAAGAGGAGAGAGGCCCCACAGCACATATTCTGGCATCATATCAGCCACCACAGGAGAAGCCACCATTGAGTTACTTTGACCCCCGCACCCAGGAAGAGGAGAGAGGCACCACAGCACATATTCTGGCATCATATCAGCCACCACAGGAGAAGCCACCATTGAGTTACTTTGACCCCTGCACCCAGGAAGAGGAGAGAGGCCCCACAGCACATATTCTGGCATCATACTAACCACCACAGGAGAAGCCACCATTGAGTTACTTTGACCCCTGCACCCAGGAAGAGGAGAGAGGCCCCACAGCACATATTCTGGCATCATATCAGCCACCACAGGAGAAGCCACCATTGAGTTACTTTGACCCCCGCACCCAGGAAGAGGAGAGAGGCACCACAGCACATATTCAGGCATCATATCACACACCACAGGAGAAGGCCTCTTTCAGTGATTTAGGCCTTTGGACCCAGACAGAGGAGAGAGGCACCACAGCACATATTCTGGCATCATATCAGCCACCACAGGAGAAGCCACCATTGAGTTACTTTGACCCCTGCACCCAGGAAGAGGAGAGAGGCCCCACAGCACATATTCTGGCATCATATCAGCCACCACAGGAGAAGCCACCATTTAGTTACTTTGACCCCTGCACCCAGGAAGAGGAGAGAGGCACCACAGCACATATTCTGGCATTATATCAGCCACCACAGGAGAAGCCACCATTTAGTTACTTTGACCCCTTCACCCAAACAGAGGAGAGAGGTTCCACATCAGAGAATCAGGCATCATATCAACCACCACAGGAGTAGGCCACAATTTAGTTTATTTGACCCCTGCACCCAGGAAGAGGAGAGAGGCCCCACAGCACATATTCTGGCATCATATCACACACCACAGGAGAAGGCCTCTTTCAGTGATTTAGGCCTTTGGACCCAGACAGAGGAGAGAGGTCAGAGATTAGCTTCATATCCCCCAGCACAGCAGAAGACCGCTTTATTTGACTTAGGCCTCAGCACCCAGACAGAAGACAGAGGTAGCATGGCAGAGGTTATGGCTTCATGTCACCCGTTAGTTTAACCGGCCACTTTCATCTGGTTAGGCCCCGGCGCCCAGACAGAGAAGAGTTTCATTCAACTGTGGGTTTCATAAAATTTGTATCAAATAAAGAAGTGGCCCGTAGCACAACAAGACATGTTTTAGGCAGTTAATAAGGACTACTCTGCACAAGGGAGGGACAGGTCCTGTGGGATCCATGCCTGGTTCATCTTTATGAAGGTCAGCTTGTCCACGTTGGCTGTGGACAGGCGGCTGCGCTTGTCAGTAATGACGCCCCCTGCCGTGCTGAATACGCGTTCAGATAAAACGCTGGCCGCCGGGCAGGAAAGCACCTCCAAGGCATAACATGCTAACTCTGGCCACGTGGACAATTTCGAAACCCAGTAGTTGAATGGGGCCGAACCATCCGTCAGGATGTGGAGGGGTGTGCAGACATACTGTTCAACCATGTTAGTGAAATGCTGCCTCCTGCTAACACGTTCCGTATCAGGTGTCGGTGCAGATAGCTGTGGCGTGGAGACAAAACTTTTCCACATTTCTGCCATGCTAACCCTGCCCTCAGATGAGCTGGCCGTGACACAGCTGCGTTGGCGACCTCTTGCCACTCCTCTGCCTTCACCTTCCACCTGTTCCCCTGTGACATGTGGGAATGCTCTCAAGAGCGCCTCTATCAGCGTGCGCTTGTACTCGCGCATCTTACGGTCGCGCTCCAGTTCAGGAATTAAAGTGGGCACATTGTCTTTATACTGGGGATCCAGCAGGGTGGCCACCCAGTAGTCTGCACACGTTAAAACGTGGGCAACTCTGCTGTCGTTGCGCAGGCATTGGAGCATATATTCGCTCATGTGGGCCAGGCTACCCATGGGTAAGGACAAGCTGTCCTCTGTGGGAGGCGTATCGTCATCGTCCACCGTATCCCCCCAGCCACGCACCAGTGATGGGCCTGGGCTGCCACCCCGCTGTGAACTTGCGTCATCCTCGTCCCCCTCCACCTCCTCCTCCTCATCCTCCTCGTCCTCCAGTACAGTGCCTTGGCTGGCGACTTGTGAACCTGTCCTCTGCTGCTTAAACAAACCTCCCACTTCGAACAGACTGGCCCGAAAGTGTTAGAAACGAGCCCTCATCCTCCTCCTCCTCCTCCACCTGGGCCACCTCCTCTAACATCATTGCCCTAAGTGTTTTCTCAAGGAGACATAGAAGTGGTATTGTAACGCTGATAACAGTGTCATCGCCACTGGCCATGTTGGTGGAGTACTCGAAACAGCGCAGCAGGGCACACAGGTCTCGCATGGAG
This sequence comes from Bufo bufo, assembly GCF_905171765.1. Lineage (NCBI taxonomy): Eukaryota > Metazoa > Chordata > Amphibia > Anura > Bufonidae > Bufo > Bufo bufo. The sequence goes on along the minus strand of NC_053392.1, from coordinate 194,919,652 downwards.
GCCCAATCATTGGTGGTGAAGTGGTGCTGTTCGGCAGTACGACTGACGCGAGCGTGCTGCAGCTGAAACTCCACTATGGCCTGCTGCTGCTCGCACAGTCTCTCCAGCATGTGCAAGGGTGAGTTCCACCGGGTGGGCACGTCGCATATGAGGCGGTGAGCGGGAAGGCCGAAGTTCCGCTGTAGCGCAGACAGGCGAGCAGCGGCAGGATGTGAACGGCGGAAGCGCGCACAGACGGCCCGCACTTTATGCAGCAGCTCTGACATGTTGGGGTAGTGGTGAATGAACCTCTGCACCACCAAGTTCAGCACATGCGCCAGGCAAGGGATGTGCGTCAAACCGGCTAGTCCCAGAGCTGCCACGAGATTTCGCCCATTATCGCATACCACCAGGCCTGGCTTGAGGCCCACCGGCAGAAACCACTCGTCGGTCTGTTGTTCAATACCCCGCCACAACTCCTTTGCGCTGTGGGGCCTGTCCCCCAAACATATGAGTTTCAGAATGGCCTGCTGACGTTTACCCCGGGCTGTGCTGAAGTTGGTGGTGAAGGTGTGTGGCTGACCGGATGAGCTGGTGGAAGCAGTGGAGGAGGAAGCCGAGTAGGAGGAGGAGGCTACAGGAGGCAGAGAATGATGCCCTGCGATCCTAGGGGGCTGAAGGACGTGCGCCAAGGAACTGTCCGCCGGGGGCCCAGCCGCCACTACATTCATCCAGTGTGCAGTTAGTGAGATATAGCGTCCCTGGCCGTGCTTACTGGTCCACGTATCTGTGGTTAGGTGGACCTTGCCACAAATGGCGTTGCGCAGTGCACACTTGATTTTATCGGACACTTGCATGTGCAGGGAAGGCACGGCTGTCTTGGAGAAGTAGTGGCGGCTGGGAACCACATACTGCGGGACAGCCATGGCCATCAGCTGTTTGAAGCTGTCTGTGTCCACCAGCCGGAATGACAGCATTTAAAAGGCCAGCAGTTTAGAAATGCTGGCGTTCAGGCCAAGGGCTCGAGGGTGACTCGGGGGGAATTTGCGCTTCCTCTCTAAGGTTTGAGATATTGAGAGCTGAACGCTGCTGTGTGATATAGTGGAGACGCTAGTTGACGGTGGCGGTGGTGGTGGTGTCGGTGGCACATCCTCTGTTTGCTGCTCGGCAGGTGGCAACATTCCTCTCGAGGCGGAAGCCGAGGCAGCAGCGGTAGAGGGAGCAGGGGGAGCCTCAGCGAGTGCCTGGTTTTTAAGGTGTGTACCCCACTGCAGTTCATGCTTTGCATGTAGATGCCTGGTCATGCAGGTTGTGCTGAGGTTCAGAACGTTAATGCCTCGCCTCAGGCTCTGATGGCAGAGCGTGCAAGTCACTCGGGTCTTGTCGGTAGGACATTGTTTAAAGAAGTGCCATGCCAGGGAACTCTTTGAAGCTGCCTTTGTGGGGCTGGGTCCCTGTTGGCGATGTCCAGTAGCAGGCGAACTCTGGGGGCGGCGGCTCGTCTGCTTTGGCCCCCTGCTCCCTCTTTGGCTTCGCTGTTGTCTCGGTCTCACCACTACCTCTTCCTCTGAACTGTGAAAGTCATCGCCACGACCTTCAGTCCATGTGGGGTCTAAGACCTCATCGTCCTCTGCATCGTCTTCCACCCAGTCTCCCTCCCTGACCTCCTCCTGTTCAGTCTGCACACTGCAAAAAAACGCGGCAGTGGGCACCTGTGTTTCGTCATCATCAGAGAGTCGGTGACTCTGCTGTGGTGGTATTCCCATGTCCTCTTCATCTGGAGACATAAGTGGTTGTGCGTCAGTGCATGGTATGTCTTCCTCCACTGGGGAAGGGCTAGGTGGACGCCCCTGGGAAACCCTGGAAGCAGAGTCTTCAAACAGAAGAAGAGACTGCTGCATAACTTGTGGCTCAGACCGTTTCCCTGATATGCTTGGGGGTGATGTGACAGACTGATGGGCTTGGTTTTCAGGTGCCACCTGTGCGCTTTCCGCAGAAGACTGGGTGGAAGACCATGTGGTGAACGTGCTGGAAGCACTGTCGGCCACCCAATCGATTAATGCCTGTACCTGCTCAGGCCTTACCATCCTAAGAGCGGCATTGGGCCCCACGAGATATTGCGGTACATTCTGCCGGCTAGTTGAGGGAGTTCGTTCCCTACTGTGTGCGCCTGGGGCCGAACGGCCACGTCCTCTACCAGCAACAGAGGCTCCACGGACACCACCACGACCGCGTCCTCGTCCCTTAATAGTATTTTTCTTCATTGTTGCGATTCAACTCGCACCACAATGAAATATATTATTTTTTATAAGCAAAATCCCCTCACTGGAATACATTCAGTCTTTTGACTGTATGGATTACAGATGGAATGACTGTTATATGTGAGTACCGCTTTCTTTGACAGATTCTAGTATGGGTACATATATGTTTTCCCAACCCCAGCACATTAGTTTGCTAATTCCAGATGTATGAAACGCAGGCCTAACTGTATCTAGTATATTGAACGCCAGATAAACTAACTTGGCCTTTTTTAAATAAAAAAAATTCCCTCACTGGAATACTTTCAGTCTTTTGACTGTATGGATTACAGATGGAATGACTGTTATATGTGAGTACCGCTTTCTTTGACAGATTCTAGTATGGGTACATATATGTTTTCCCAACCCCAGCACATTAGTTTGCTAATTCCAGATGTATGAAACGCAGGCCTAACTGTATCTAGTATATTGAACGCCAGATAAACTAACTTGGCCTTTTTTAAATAAAAAAAAAATTCCCTCACTGGAATACTTTATGGCTTTTCACTGTATGGATTACAGGTGGACTGGTATTAGTAGGGGTGACACAAGCACACCCAAGTCCCTGATGTAGGATTTCTATGGCACAGACCACTATTACAAGTGATTAATGGACGTTGGGAGAGATTGTGCTGCAGCACTAGTCCCAAGATGGCCGCCGCCTATCAGCCCAGTAACATGTGCCACAAAATGGTCTGCACAACCTTTAAAAAAAATAGCCTTGGACTGTGCTGCTAAATCGCTATTGGTCTGAATCCCAGGTGTAGATGTCTGACTTGTTTGGAGCTTTGGAATGCACACTGTGGCAGCTTCTGCTGCAGCACTACAAGTCGCAAAATGGCGGCCGGCGGTCAGCCCAGGTACATGTGGATGGAAAAATCACTCTGGCCACTCTAAAAATAGCCAATCCCTATCAAAAAAGCAGCTCAGCTGCAGTTGTTCAGATGAATCACAGGTGGAGGAGAGAAATTTGCTTCCAGTTATTCAATTATCCCTGCCTATTCTCGCCCTAGCATCAGCTGCGTCTATCCCTGTTCTATTCACATCGGGAGTGAGCACGTCCCGACGTGCGCACAAGCTTATAAAGAGGCTGAGTCACATGCTGCACTTGGCCAATCACAGCCTTGCCAATAGTAGGCATGGCTGCGATGGCATCTTAGGGCAAGTAGTATGATGCATGTTGATTGGCTGCTTTGCAGCCTTTCAAAATGCGCCAAAATACATGCCGAACGACGAACCCGAACCCGAACTTTTACGAAAAAGTTCGGGTTCGGGTCCGTGTCACGAACACCCCAAAATTCGGTACGGACCCGAACTATGCTCGAACTGTTCGCTCAACACTACATACAATGAGTGGCAGTAGCAAAATGCCCCCTTATAATGTGTAACAGTACAAAAATACCCCCTATAATATGTAACAATACAAAAGATCAGACCCTCATATCATACCTCAAATCAAACCGTCATATCAGATCTTCAGAACCCCATATCAGATTCTCAGACCCTCATATAGATGCTCAGACCCCCATATCAGATGCTCAGGCCTGCTTATCGATGCTCAGACCCCCATAACAGATGCTCAGACCCCCATATCAGATCCTCAGACCCTCATATCAGATGCTCAGACCCCCATATCAGATGCTCAGTGTGGCGAAACCAACCTCGCCACTGGGTTTTGGAGAGGCCTGTTTATCAGCCTCTTGCTTCAGGATTATGGCCCATACTAACTTTTAAACCCCTGAACCTATTCAAGTGAATTTTGGATAGGTTTCTCCCCAAGTTTTACAGTTTAAATTGATGTAAGTTATATGTATGGCCAATGTAAACTCACAAAGTTGTAACAATTTATAATAAGTGTAACTTGTCAGCTTGGGAGGAATATGCTGGGTGTGTTTCTATTGTCCCATTGTCCCATTGTGTGTTTAAATGGTGATGTCTGTCCTGTTATATCCACATGTGTATTGGTGATTTCTCTTTGTCTTGAGAGATAATTGGATTACGCCTCGGGTGTCTCCAGGGCAGAGAGGAGGAAACCATGATGCATTGTGGGGATGTATTGTCTCTGTGTATCCTACAGTGCTGCATATCTCTCCTATGTCACAGTCTTCATTCTGGTCCCCTAGGGGTGTGTACACCAGATGGGCTTGGTTGTTTTATACCTCCCTGTGGGCGGACCTGTATTTGCAAACAACTGTAATAAAAACCAGGCTGGGTGTGCCAGCACCTCAGACCACTGCTTGACCCTCAACACGGAGCCTTGTCTCGTTATTGGGGGGATCCGCTGTATGCTGTTAGAGACTGATTGCCAGGAGTGTAAGCTGATTCCTGTTCGTCTGCTAGCAGCTATTCATGAGGTTCCAGTTTGGAGTGCTATTTTGTATCCAGTTGGGGAGTTTGGTGTTCTGCAGTAGCTGTGCCTGTCTCTCAGAAAGGGGCACATCGCCTAAACGGATTTTAACCCCTTGTCTGCTGAAACGGTCCGTTACACTCAGACCCCCATATCAGATTCTCAGAACCCCATATAGATGCTCAGACCCCCATGTCAGATGCTCAGGCCTGCTTATTTATGCTCAGATCCCCATATCAGATGCTCAGACCCCCATATCAGAGGCTCAGACCCCCATATCAGATGCTCAGACCCCCATATCAGATACTCAGACCCCCATATCAGATCTTCAGACCCCCATATCAGATTCTCAGACCCTCATATAGATGCTCAGACCCCCATACCAGATGCTCAGGCCTGCTTATCGTTGCTCAGACCCCCATAACAGATGCTCAGACCCCCATATCAGATCCTCAGACCCTCATATCAGATGCTCAGACCCCCATATCAGATGCTCAGGCCCCCATATGAGATTCTCAGAACCCCATATAGATGCTCAGACCCCCATGTCAGATGCTCAGGCCTGCTTATTTATGCTCAGATCCCCATATCAGATGCTCAGACCCCCATATCAGATCTTTAGACCCCCATATCAGATTCTCAGACCCTCATATAGATGCTCAGACCCCCATATCAGATGCTCAGGCCTGCTTATCGATGCTCAGACCCCCATAACAGATGCTCAGACCCCCATATCAGATCCTCAGACCCTCCTATCAGATGCTCAGACCCCATATCAGATGCTCAGACCCCCATATCAGATTCTCAGAACCCCATATAGATGCTCAGACCCCCATGTCAGATGCTCAGGCCTGCTTATTGATGCTCAGATCCCCATATCAGATGCTCAGACCCCCATATCAGAGGCTCAGACCCCCATATCAGATGCTCAGACCCCCATATCAGATGCTCAGACCCCCTTATTGATGCTTAGACCCAGGGCCGGCTCCAGGTTCATGTGGGCCCTTGGGCGATAAAGTCTTAGTGGGGCCCCTTACACAGTGATAACTCTCTGAGTAGATGTCCCCTGCAGTCCTATGTAACAGCACAGATAACACAGTGATTGCTATCTGAGTACAGAAAATGTGGTAGTATTACCTGCAGTCCTATGTAAAACCACAGATAACACTAGTCCTGATAATGTGGTAGTGTTACCTGCAGTCCTATGTAAAACCACAGATAACACTAATGCTAATAATGTGGTAATGTTACCTACGTCCTTAGTGTGCCTCTCCCACGGAGTCCATGCTGGCGGCGCTGCCTCCTCTTCCATCTTCTTCTTCTTGCCCCGCACAGAACGTCCGGATGCAGCTGCGTCAAGACATAGGAAAACTGTGGGCATGGTGATGGTGACACACAGGGAGAGACACACACATACAGGGACGGACACACACACACACACACAGGGACAGACACACAGGGAGAGACACACACACAGGGACATACACAAAGGTAGGGACACACAGACGCACACACACAGGGACAGACACACAGGGAGAAACACACACGCAGGGACACACACACACACGGACAGACACACACACACACGGACAGACACACACAGGGACAGACACACAGGGAGAGACACACACACAGGGACACACACACACAGACAGACACACACACAGGGATACACACTGGGACGGTCAAATACACAAAGGGACAGACACACACAGCGACAGACACACACAGGGACAGACACACACACACTGGGACGGTCAAATACACATAGGGACAGATACAACACAGGACACACATACACACAGGGACAGACACCCACATATGGACAGACACATGTGCGATGGTGAGATCATCAACCAACTCCTATCTAATGTGTATGGCCACCTTAAGGGGGCATTAAAAAGGAATTCCACCTTTAGTTATGCTCCAACCTTTTGCTACCTTCTAATATGACTCCCACTGATTCCCAGTACTGTACGGGGACATGGACTGGGGTTTAAAAGGGAATTATTAACATGTACTGGAAGGTGGTCTAAACTGTAACCCATTAGGCACTGGCTAGACTGTGGTATGGAGTCTAAGCAATGCCTCTTAAGACGCACACACACAGGGACAGACACACAAACACAATGGGACAGAGACACACACACACAGGCAAAGACACACACAGACACACACAGGGACAGACACACACACACACACACATGGACAGACACACAGACACAGGGACAGACACACACACACACATACACACACACACAGGGACAGACACACACAGCTAGGTCTCACCACACTCTAGCCTGGCTCCTCTCCGTATATGGTGTAATAGGAGCATAGTTCTTATCTAACACTTAACTAAAATAAAGACCAAACCCAAATATGGTGCAAAATGGCCGCGGTCCTTTATTAAGGGATAAAATTTATAATAAACCAAATTTAATAAATAATTAAATAATTCATCAATTAATCAAACACCATTAAAACGTCAGTAAAAAACACTAATGTCCCCCCAGTGAAGCTGGGTGACTAACCCCCCTCTAACTCAGGACCGCGACTTGCAAGGGGCGGGCGGGTGGGACGACGTCTTCTCTTCTTCACAGGTTCGGCGACTGACATCTCTGAACCTGCTTGACAGCTCCTATAAATATTCCAAATTCCCGCCACAGAGAACAGCTGGCCAATCATGGGAGGGGCAGAAAACAGGTATCCATCGTCCAATCAGAATCCTCCAATAGATTTACCTCAGGTTAGCTGAAAAATAAATGGCAGAAAGAAAGCACAAAGCAGGGAAAAAAGGAAAGAACCACTATAATGCAATAACACGTAAAATGCAGTTAACCCCATCATGCTCAATGACACCATAGTGGGACTCCAGCATTCGCCTCTGTGCCCACTGTCAGGAAGACAGCTCTCTGCTCCTCCGGCTCCTCTGCCACTGGTCATATGGACGGATGACATCAGGAAGGTTCTTTACCCCAGTAGAAAACTCCATCTACCCTAATCTGAGTCCTGGGGAAGTCAAAGGGTTTTGGAACCGCGCTGCTGGAAACTATGTCTCCCGGTCAAAAGTGGATAGCAATAGGGTATCAGCCCCTCTCCTCGACACCCAAAGGATACGATCCTTCCCAGACCTCCTCCTCTGCAGGGTTTAAAGAAGATAGGCAGAATAGTGAAGCACCCTTGGCAATCTTTTTATAAAAGGTTTTATTCTACTCACAACAAGTCGGTAGACAAAAGGCATAAAATACAAATAAGTCGTCACGTTCCTGCCCGACCCGGGTTTCGCTGCCTCGCTTCTTCAGGGGCGATAACTGCGCATGCTCGCAGTTGAGCCCTTTAAATAGCCCAGCTGATCTCATTACTCAAGCCGGTATAGTTCCGGTCCATATACCAAACTTTCAAAAGCAACATTTACAAATCATACATAATAAAATCACATTCAGTGGTCCTTTAATACAATCACCTTTACGACATTAAAATAAAATAGAAATAAGAATAAAAATGAGAGCGAGTTTCCTCTCCCTATTACCAATTCATATATATACCCTTTCGGGTTACCGCCATTACCTACATTCAAAGTATATATTCAGCCTCCTTACAGGAATCCTAACCCACATCATATCCATACCATCTAGTATCCTAAACTGCTTCAACTCAGTCTATGATATTAATAATACCGTCCCCTGGGATTCACCCACTCCTGGGACGTTATTCATGTGTTCTCCACCTACTCCTGGAGCGTCATTCAGATATTCTCCACCCACTCCTGGAGCGTCACTCAGATGTTCTCCACCCACTCCGGTAGCGTCATTCAGGCATTCTCAACCCCGCCTCCACCCCTGACTTCCACATCACGAGACGCCACTATCCAATGGAACAGTCAGGCAAGTCTGACGTCACCCAAAGGTCCTTAAGAGGCCAGGTAGAGAACGGCCGAACGATGCCACCGGTGAGAGCACTTTATAATATACATGGTTTTAAATCAAATTCGATGTTCAGCCCACTGGGTTGTAGGGTCCCTAGCTGGTAGATCCACTCTACCTCTTTTCTGTTGATCTTTGCCAGCGAGTCCCCTCCACGCCAGTGTGGCTTAACAGTTTCCACTCCAGCAAATTTTAAACCATGCAGATTTTTTCCATGCATCAGTTTAAAATGCGCTGATACACTATGGGTCATCAGGCCTTTTTTGATGTTCCGTAGGTGTTCTTGTATCCTAACCTTCAGCTTCCTCACTGTCCTACCCACGTACTGGAGCCCGCAAGGGCACTCCAGTACGTAGATGATGCCCTCATTTTCGCACGAGCAGTTATTCCTAATGCGAAATTCAACCCCATTCTTAGATTCTTTAGATACCATATGGTTAATGTTTCTCTGCCGTTCTTTAGAATTCCGATTTTTACAACCTGCACAAAATCCGCACCAAGTAAATTTTCCTCCTTCTTTTTTCACCTTTATATTTACTGGGGGAATGGCGCTGTGTACGAGTTTTTCTCTAATGTTAGCCGCTTTTTTGAAAATAAAGGAGGGATTTGCCGGTATTATTTTTCCTATTGTTGGATCGTTTTTTAATACTCCCCAGTTCTTTTTCACCATTTTCTTAATATTATCGGACATGGAGCAAAACTTAGTCACAAATGAGAATCTATAATCCCTATCTCCCTTTTCCACTTTTCCTTTCATATGTTCCTTTCTTCCCCTTATTTCCATCTCCACATTTTGTATGCACATGTCTAGATTAGCCTCATCATATCCTCTTTCCACAAATCTATTTTTTAACACCCCACATTGTGTTCTATAGTCACTCACCTCTGTACAATTACGGGCCATCCTCTTGAACTGACCTTTCGGTATGTTCCTGAGCCATGGGCCGTAATGACAGCTCTTCATGTCAATGTAGGAGTTAACATCTGTTTCTTTAAAATATGAACTTGTTAAAAAGCGGCCATCTTCCATCCGGATACACAAATCCAAAAAGTTGACACTTGTGTTACTGATTTCCCCCACAAATCGTAGGTTCCAATCATTATTGTTCAGCTGAGAGATAAAGGACTCGAGTCCCTCCCTCCCTCCTTCCCACACCAGGAGACAGTCATCGATATACCTCCTCTAGAAGGTCAATTTTCCCCCTGGGGTGTCCGCTCCTAGTGTGGGAAGGATGGAGCTCTCCTCCCAAGCCCCCATAAAAATATTAGCAAAGCTGGGGGCGAATTTCGCCCCCATCGCCGTGCCAATACACTGTACATAATGTGAGTCTTTAAACCAAAAATAATTATAATCGAGGCAATAACTGAGACATTCCAAAATAAAGTTACCCTGATGGTTCCCTATTCTTGCATCATTTCTGATTTTATTCTCAGAAATGATGCAAGAATAGGGAACCATCAGGATGGAAGATGGAAGATGGAAGATGGCCGCTTTTTAACAAGTTCATATTTTAAAGAAACAGATGTTAACTCCTACATTGACATGAAGAGCTGTCATTACGGCCCATGGCTCAGGAACATACCGAAAGGTCAGTTCAAGAGGATGGCCCGTAATTGTACAGAGGTGAGTGACTATAGAACACAATGTGGGGTGTTAAAAAATAGATTTGTGGAAAGAGGATATGATGAGGCTAATCTAGACGTGTGCATACAAAATGTGGAGATGGAAATAAGGGGAAGAAAGGAACATATGAAAGGAAAAGTGGAAAAGGGAGATAGGGATTATAGATTCTCATTTGTGACTAAGTTTTGCTCCATGTCCGATAATATTAAGAAAATGGTGAAAAAGAACTGGGGAGTATTAAAAAACGATCCAACAATAGGAAAAATAATACCGGCAAATCCCTCCTTTATTTTCAAAAAAGCGGCTAACATTAGAGAAAAACTCGTACACAGTGCCATTCCCCCAGTAAATATAAAGGTGAAAAAAGAAGGAGGAAAATTTACTTGGTGCGGATTTTGTGCAGGTTGTAAAAATCGGAATTCCAAAGAACGGCAGAGAAACATTAACCATATGGTATCTAAAAAGAATGGGGTTGAATTTCGCATTAGGAATAACTGCTCGTGCGAAAATGAGGGCATTATCTACGTACTGGAGTGCCCTTGCGGGCTCCAGTACGTGGGTAGGACAGTGAGGAAGCTGAAGGTTAGGATACAAGAACACCTACGGAACATCAAAAAAGGCCTGATGACCCATAGTGTATCAGCGCATTTTAAACTGATGCATGGAAAAAATCTGCATGGTTTAAAATTTGCTGGACTGGAAACTGTTAAGCCACACTGGCGTGGAGGGGACTCGCTGGCAAAGATCAACAGAAAAGAGGTAGAGTGGATCTACCAGCTAGGGACCCTACAACCCAGTGGGCTGAACATCGAATTTGATTTAAAACCATGTATATTATAAAGTGCTCTCACCGGTGGCATCGTTCAGCCGTTCTCTACCTGGCCTCTTAAGGACCTTTGGGTGACGTCAGACTTGCCTGACTGTTCCATTGGATAGTGGCGTCTCGTGATGTGGACGTCAGGGGTGGAGGCGGGGTCGAGAATACCTGAATGACGCTACCGGAGTGGGTGGAGAACATCTGAATGACGCTCCAGGAGTAGGTGGAGAACACATGAATAACGTCCCAGGAGTGGGTGGAACCCAGGGGACGGTATTATTAATATCATAGACTGAGTTGAAGCAGTTTAGGATACTAGATGGTATGGATATGATGTGGGTTAGGATTCCTGTAAGGAGGCTGAATATATACTTTGAATGTAGGTAATGGCGGTAACCGGAAAGGGTATATATATGAATTGGTAATAGGGAGAGGAAACTCGCTCTCATTTTTATTCTTATTTCTATTTTATTTTAATGTCGTAAAGGTGATTGTATTAAAGGACCACTGAATGTGATTTTATTATGTATGATTTGTAAATGTTGCTTTTAAAAGTTTGGTATATGGACCGGAACTATACCGGCTTGAGTAATGAGATCAGCTGGGCTATTTAAAGGGCTCGACTGCGAGCATGCGCAGTTATCGCCCCTGAAGAAGCGAGGCAGCGAAACCCGGGTCGGGCAGGAACGTGACAACTTATTTGTATTTTATGCCTTTTGTCTACCGACTTGTTGTGAGTAGAATAAAACCTTTTATAAAAAGATTGCCAAGGGTGCTTCACTATTCTGCCTATCTTCTTTAAACCCTGCAGAGGAGGAGGTCTGGGAAGGATCGTATCCTTTGGGTGTCGAGGAGAGGGGCTGATACCCTTTTGCTATCCACTTTTGACCGGGAGACATAGTTTCCAGCAGCGCGGTTCCAAAACCCTTTGACTTGCCTATACCAGTGTGAGCGACCTACCACACTATTCCGGGACCAGCAGCAGCGCAAGTAACTGTCCGTGTTGGGACACAGGATTGACTTTCTGTTCTATTTTGAGTCCTGGGGAAGCCCATCCCAGCAGTGCACTCCGCAAAAATTGTCTGCATTGCTGGGGTAAGCTGCTCTAGAATTCAGAACAGGCAGTTTAATGAAGACCAGGACACAGCTGCAGGAGTGAGCGGGCACAGTGGGCCCCCCCAGGAGCAGTGGGCCCCGGAACTTGCCAGGGGTGCTGATGCTGGCCCTGCTTAGACCCCCATATCAGATACTCAGACCCCCATATCAGATGCTCAGGCCCCCATATCAGATGTTCAGGCCCCCATATCAGATGCTCAGGCCCCCATATCAGATACTCAGACCCCCATATCAGATGCTCAGGCCCCCATATCAGATGTTTAGGCCCCCATATCAGATGCTCAGGCCCCCATATCAGATGCTCAGTAGTGTTGATCACGAATATTCAAATTGCGAATTTTAATCGCGAATATCGGCACTTCGAGATTTCGCGAATATTTAGAATATCGCAAAATATATTCGTAATCGCGAATATTAGATTTTTTAAAAAATACCAGTTCATGCGAATTTTTATGCAATCAAGAAAATAATGCCTGGAGATCATGAATTCGCGAATTCTCGAATATATGGCGAATATTCGCCCAAATATTCGCGAAATATCGCGAATTCGAATATTGCCCCTGCCGCTCATCACTAATGCTCAGGCCCCCATATCAGATACTCAGACCCCCATATCAGATGGAGGGGTCAAGGTCAGTAACTATTGGGTGTAGCATGGGGGAGGTGTTAGTTTTTATCAGCTCCTGTAACCCTTACTATGTCCTCTGATGACCGTTGTAACAACCAGCAATGGTGCATGAGGTCACCTCAATAAATGTACCTATCCAAATAAATGTGTCTCCATTGCTCCGTTGTGTCTGGCAATGCTTCTTGTTCTGCTAAATTATTTCTAAGTATTTGTTTGCGACACACACACAGTTCTGGTACTCACAGAGCTCTACTATATACACACAGCCCTACTACACACAGATGCATCTCTGCTATACACACAGCTCTGCTATACACACAGCTCTACTATACACACATACAGCTTTGCTACCCGCACAGTTCAGTTACATACATACAGCTCTGCTACACACATACAGTTCAGTTGCACACATACAGCTCTGCAGAACACATACAGTTCAGTTACACACATACAGCTCTGCAGAACACATACAGTTCAGTTACACACATACAGCTCTGCAGAACACATACAGTTCAGTTACACACATACAGCTCTGCTACACACATACAGTTCAGTTGCACACATACAGCTCTGCAGAACACATACAGTTCAGTTACACACATACAGCTCTGCAGAACACATACAGTTCAGTTACACACATACAGCTCTGTCACACAAATACAGTTCAGTTACACACATACAGCTCTGCAGAACACATACAGTTCAGTTACACACATACAGCTCTGCCACACAAATACAGTTCAGTTACACACATACAGCTCTGCAAAACACATACAGTTCAGTGCTGGCTGTACAGTCTTCCTGCTCTGGCTCCTCTCATTGATGATATAGTCAAAGGTCCTTAAGCTGTACTGGAGTTCTCCTCTTAGTACAGAGCAGGACCTTCCTTACTGAGCTCTGAATGATCCTGCTGTGCTTGATGTCGGTTGGAAGAGAGAGGTGAGTGCAGGGCCCCCTACCACACTGGGCCCCTGTGCAGCTGAACCAGCCACACAGATGGTATGTCTGCCCTGACATAGCATATGTAGTAGATAACTGCAGCAGGGACTGCTGTGTAGAGATGAGCGAATTTCCGGTTAGGAAATTCGTTCATGCTTCATTTACTGGTAAAAGGTGAATTGTGTTACGGATTCCGTTACTACGGACCATAACGCAATTCTATGACGGAATGCATAATGGAATGCCTTTCAAGGCATTCCTTTATTCATTCCGTCATAATAGAAGTCTATGGGCTCCCCTGCATAACGGAAACGGGACGGATCCGTTATGCAGCCCATAGACTTCTATTATGATGGAATGAATCCGTTATGCATTCCGTCATAGAATTGCGTTATGGTCCGTGGTAACGGAATCCATAATGCAATTCACCTTTTACCAGTAAACAAAGTGTGAACGAATTTCAAAATATGAAATTCGCTCATCTCTTTTTTTTTATTTATCTTTATTTTTATTTTAGAAAATCATAAAATTAGTACACATCAGTGTATATAATATAACAATCATAAACATCCTTATAACCCCCCCCCCCCATTGGCTGTCGCTCCTCTCAGTTCAATCAAGTGCAACATACAATAAATACATTAGATATATCTACGTGGCTCTGCGTGCAACTCTCCGCTTCCTTTCAATATCCTCATATATTTTAATTTGTTGAAGGTATAGACCCCACTCCCTTGACGAGGGCTGGGAGACAGAACCCCAGTACTTGACCAATATAGCTTTCGCTACCATCAATCCTCTCATCCAGATCCGTCTAACCTGGGGGGGGACTTCCGTTTCTGAACCATAATCTCCAAAGATCACTATCAAGATCCCCGGGTTATAGTTCATTGAGGATTCCTTTTGTAGGGCAGAAAAAACCTGGGCGTATAGTACAGTCTATGGAGGATCTTAAATTGAATTAATCTATGAGCACTGGAAACTGTCGCCTTTCTCACGTTCCTATAGATAGTGGGCCACTGTAAAGGAGGGCAATTCAGCTCTTGCTCCCATTTACTTGGGCTTTTAAAAGGCGTTACAGTTGCCAGTGCCATTCGGAGTTTAGCATATAATCTAGATATTTTCACCTTCTCATCCTTCTGGGCGTCACAGTAATCGAAGAATATATTCTCTCGTGGAAAAATACGACCCCTATTCCTAGAGGCTTCAAATACATGTTTCAAACGTGCATACATAAATACCTCTAATGGTGAACTATCATTAAAACCAAATTCCGAAAGTGATTTAAAGCGACCTACATGAAAAAGGTGAGACACCCTATAGATGCCATTTCGTGACCAATAACCAAAATCTGTAATTTTGAAGAATTCCTCCAGCCCCCCGTTCCCCCACAGAGGGGTGAAAACAAACGGACTGGGGACTTTAAGGATCTCCTTCAGCCTGTTCCACACCCTCTGTAGTGAGCAAGGGATCAGCAAGGACTTCCTCAATCCCATAGACCCAGTTTCCAAACATGCAAAAATATTCTCTATTGGCCTGTCGATGACTTTATTCAAATACTGTGAAAGTAAACTCTCTTTCCAATTACAACACTGCTGAATCTGTGCACAAAAATAATAACCTTGAAAAAAGGGTAGTGACAGCCCACCGTCTGCCTCCGACAACCATAGATATCTCTGCTTTATACGCACCCTCTTCCTGCCCCAAATTAGGTCATTAATCAAGGTCTCCAATCTATGAAAGAAGATATCATCAATCCAAATGGGGGAAGCACACATCGGGAACAAGACTATAGGCAAAATAATCATCCTGATCAGTGCAATTCGATCTGTCTGTGCCAGTATCAATTTCCGCCAAGCGCCAACTTTGGTCCTAACTTTATTCAAAACTGGGGCCAAATTAAGCTCATAAAACCTACTTATAGGAACCCCGATCTTAACCCCCAGATAATCCAAGGAATCGTTAGGAGCCAAGACGCGGACTCGGCTCCCTACATCTACAGCTTTCCGGTTCAGCGGGAGGAGCGATGACTTTGTCCAGTTGATCATATAGCCTGATTATTTACCATAGTATTCTATTACCTCTATAACATACGGGAGGATTTTCCAACCCTGATCCAGAAACAGAATCACATCGTCTGCATATAAACTTATTTTATCGCTCACTCCCGCCACCCCGAAGCCTTCTATACAATTCTCCAAACGGATCCAACAAGCCAACGGTTCAATAAAAAGAGCGAAGAGGAGGGGAGACAGGACAACCCTGTCTCATCCCTCTCCGCATCATAACAGGAGAAGAACTAATGCCATTGATATATGCAACTGGCTGTTCATATAGCATTTGAGTCATTTCCAAAAATAGCTTCCCAAGGCCAAAATAAGACATCGTAGCCCACAGAAAAGGCCACTCCATCCTGTCAAACGCCTTTGCGGCATCTAATGACAGGATGGAGTGGTCCACACTGCCCCCAACAGACAAATTCAGATAGACCCTATATATACTCGTCTGTATTTGGCGGCCCGGGATAAAGCCCGTCTGGTCAGGGTGTACCAGATCAGCTATAACCCTCTTCAAACGACTAGCCAAATTTTTGCGAAAATCTTATAGTCCGTATTTAGGAGCGATATAGGTCTATATGACCCCACATCGCATGGGTCCTTCTCCTTTTTCAAGACCAGGATAATTACTGCCTCTCTAAATGATGGTGGTAAAGAGCCGAGTGCGCAGGATTCATTAAAAACTTGAAGAAGAATCGGCAGGAGGGATTTGGCATGATACCTATAGATTTCAAACGGCAATCCATCTGGGCCGGGAGATGAACTATACTTTAGGAACGGGAGAGTCGCTTGGAGTTCCTCCAAAAGGATGGGGGAGTCCAACATCTCTCTATCTTGGGTAGATAACTGGGGGAGCGCCAATTGTTGAAGGTATTGATCCATGTGAGTACGACTAAACATAGACTCAGATTTATAGAGGGTAGAATAATATTTCACAAATTCCTCTCTAATCTCCTCTGCGGATCTCACCCCAATTCCTTGTGGATTCCTGATTTCTTTTATACTGGTATCCTCTCTCTGGTTGGCCACCAAACGAGCCAAAAACCTGCCCGTTTTAGCAGATTCGCAAAGACGGTTCTGGCCTTGAAATAGAAGCTTGTGTTGTGCTTTTTTATATAAAAGTGTCTTAAGCTGAGAATTAGCCTCCTTTAATTGACTGATGAATTGCTCCTTGTGACAGTCAATTAATGCGGCACGCAAACTCCTTATTGAGTCTGTCAGTTGTTTTTCCCTACGTCGTAATTCCATTCTGAATCTATGGATTTTATTAAAGTACAGGCCCCTAATATGGGCCTTCAACGCCTCCCACACATAATGAATATGTGTTGAGCCTACGTTGAAGCCCCAAAATTCCTGAATATCCTGATCTACTCGGGATTGCTCCCCTATCACTTCAAACCAATGCGGGTTCAATTTAAAAGTTCTTCCTGAAGTTGGAGCCTCCACAAACACAATCAGAACTGGGGAGTGATTCGAGATTCCATGAGGTTCGTACTTCATTCTCAGGACGCGACCGCACAGATCCCGACTTGCGAAGGCCAGATCAATACGGGACATAGACCCGTATGACTGGCTAAAACATGAGAAGATTTTTTTATTGCCATAGAGGTGGCGCCAGATATCAACCAGCGCCAGCTCCTGGCACACAGCAGTCAAAGGGGACCCACTGCGACCGCGCCCAGAAAGCGAAGAGAACCGGTCCAACTCAGGGTCAGGTACTGCATTGAAGTCACCTGCCACTAATAACGCACATTGATTTTTAGTAGATATATACAGGGAGTGCAGAATTATTAGGCAAATGAGTATTTTGACCACATCATCCTCTTTATGCATGTTGTCTTACTCCAAGCTGTATAGGCTCGAAAGCCTACTACCAATTAAGCATATTAGGTGATGTGCATCTCTGTAATGAGAAGGGGTGTGGTCTAATGACATCAACACCCTATATTAGGTGTGCATAATTATTAGGCAACTTCCTTTCCTTTGGCAAAATGGGTCAAAAGAAGGACTTGACAGGCTCAGAAAAGTCAAAAATAGTGAGATATCTTGCAGAGGGATGCAGCACTCTTAAAATTGCAAAGCTTCTGAAGCGTGATCATCGAACAATCAAGCGTTTCATTCAAAATAGTCAACAGGGTCGCAAGAAGCGTGTGGAAAAACCAAGGCGCAAGATAACTGCCCATGAACTGAGAAAAGTCAAGCGTGCAGCTGCCAAGATGCCACTTGCCACCAGTTTGGCCATATTTCAGAGCTGCAACATCACTGGAGTGCTCAAAAGCACAAGGTGTGCAATACTCAGAGACATGGCCAAGGTAAGAAAGGCTGAAAGACGACCACCACTGAACAAGACACACAAGCTGAAACGTCAAGACTGGGCCAAGAAATATCTCAAGACTGATTTTTCTAAGGTTTTATGGACTGATGAAATGAGAGTGAGTCTTGATGGGCCAGATGGATGGGCCCGTGGCTGGATTGGTAAAGGGCAGAGAGCTCCAGTCCGACTCAGACGCCAGCAAGGTGGAGGTGGAGTACTGGTTTGGGCTGGTATCATCAAAGATGAGCTTGTGGGGCCTTTTCGGGTTGAGGATGGAGTCAAGCTCAACTCCCAGTCCTACTGCCAGTTTCTGGAAGACACCTTCTTCAAGCAGTGGTACAGGAAGAAGTCTGCATCCTTCAAGAAAAACATGATTTTCATGCAGGACAATGCTCCATCACACGCGTCCAAGTACTCCACAGCGTGGCTGGCAAGAAAGGGTATAAAAGAAGAAAATCTAATGACATGGCCTCCTTGTTCACCTGATCTGAACCCCATTGAGAACCTGTGGTCCATCATCAAATGTGAGATTTACAAGGAGGGAAAACAGTACACCTCTCTGAACAGTGTCTGGGAGGCTGTGGTTGCTCTGCACGCAATGTTGATGGTGAACAGATCAAAACACTGACAGAATCCATGGATGGCAGGCTTTTGAGTGTCCTTGCAAAGAAAGGTGGCTATATTGGTCACTGATTTGTTTTTGTTTTGTTTTTGAATGTCAGAAATGTATATTTGTGAATGTTGAGATGTTATATTGATTTCACTGGTAAAAATAAATAATTGAAATGGGTATATATTTGTTTTTTGTTAATTTGCCTAATAATTATGCACAGTAATAGTCACCTGCACACACAGATATCCCCCTAAAATAGCCAAAACTAAAAACAAACTAAAAACTACTTCCAAAAATATTCAGCTTTGATATTAATGAGTTTTTTGGGTTCATTGAGAACATGGTTGTTGTTCAATAATAAAATTAATCCTCAAAAATACAACTTGCCTAATAATTCTGCACTCCCTGTATTGGGCTAAATGAGAAAAAAACGTTGATTTAAATGGAGGGGGGATATAAATAAAAGCCAATATCACCTCCTGCCCTTTCCAATACCCATGAAGAAATACATATCTCCCTTCTTTATCAATGGCACTAAATTCGCTCATCTCTACTGCTGTGCATAGAAAATCTCATGAAAGCAAAATAAATGGTACCTCTTCTTTGAATTGTTTTAAACAAAGCACAAGCATTTGATCTAATAAATACCCAACCTTTCATATACATTTCCCATTTAAAATGCACATTTCAATAAACCTACACAAAACGTGATACTAAAATACAATTAAATTTGCCATATGCAATGTTTTTAACCTTATTTTATCATTAAATCAGAGCTACTGTATAAAAATGACCCAGGACAGTGGCATTTCTCTAACTAGAATAAAGCAGAGAAACATAAAAGAGTCACTTCTAGAAAGAAGGCCCAATAAAAATTTTTGCTTTTGAGAATTGTTATTGATGTGACATTTTTAGATTCTTACTGGGGATCTATGTGCTGGAAGTATGCGACAGAAGATCAGAGGGTGGCAGAGGCAATAGGAGCATATTAAGAATGAATGGTTTGCCTCAATATAGAACTTATCTTTGAAGACGAAGGTCTACTTTGATTATAAACCTTTTGTGCTCAGGGTAGGTTTTAAGCAGTTAGTGTCACTTACAGGGAACAATCAGTTTCTATTGCTATGAAGTGGCTGAAAACATTGTGCGGAGAGTTAATTTAAAGAGACATTTTGTAGGACGCAATTGATATATCCATCAAAATGCATGACTAAATGTGGAGCAGCAGGTAAATAATACAAATTTCCTCTGTCTACATGGTAATAACAACATTTCTATAAAAACTTCTGAATTAGTGTTATTTTTTTTATTTTCTTATTTTTTTTTCTTAGCTTGTGCCCTTAGTAAAATTCTTGGGCTCATATGAAAAGGATGATGGCTTGAGATAATAGATAGAAATGAGTTATGTTTGACATGGGAAGTATTGGGACTCTTCTTATTGTGACTGACATTTTTGGAGATCCAGTTTTAAATATAAAAATAAGTTTAAATTTTGCCATATGTCAAATTCCTTTCTCTAGTCACAATTTCTTTCCTACTTTTATTAACATTAGTCATAACTGTTATGAAATAAACATACAAAGTGAACTGGGCGCTCTCAAATACTGGAACCAACATTAAATGTATTATTAAAACCAATAAATGGATAAAATCACAATATGCAGAAAAAGGTAAAATCGATATTAAAACGATGCGCAGGAAAAGGTGAACTCGATAATACATATACTCAGAATTCCTGCTAGACACAAGTAAAAAG
This sequence comes from Bufo bufo, assembly GCF_905171765.1. NCBI lineage: Eukaryota > Metazoa > Chordata > Amphibia > Anura > Bufonidae > Bufo > Bufo bufo. Next base: position 194,899,242 of record NC_053392.1, on the reverse strand, counting down.
TGGGTATGGTACCACAAGTAGAGCAATTAAGGATCCCAACAGATAGCAAGGTGCACCTAGTGAGTGATAGCCTGTAGTGGCTTAGTACGATCGATAGAAACAATGTCTATTGCTCCAATAAATAGGTTATTTGTTCTAATAGTTATGTTTAGTACCTTGTACTATAGAAATTTAGATATGGGTAGCAAGGTCCATTCATTCCGAACAAAAGTACTTCCGAAAGATAATGTCTCTCACTTCTTCACCATGTAACATAGGCAGCGGCGTCCCGCTGTGTTAAGGTGTCAGCGGCGTCCCGCTGAAGTAAAGTGAACTATGTGCTTTGACAATAAATAGTTTCTTGCCGGCATACAATAAAGAACGTTATTACCATATGAGGTGTCTGTGCTCGAATATTGCTCTAGACGTTGGTCGTGTACTGGAAAGGCCGGTGTCTTATGAGCCATTCCCGTCTGACCTCCCATGCTGGCGGCTTATATACACGTGGACCTTCGTTTTAGATAGCGGTCTGGAAGTGCATATTCGAAAACCGTCTGCCCCACGAAAGGAGGCCTAAATGAAGCTACAAACAAAGACCGCTATCTAAAACGAAGGTCCACGTGTATATAAGCCGCCAGCATGGGAGGTCAGACGGGAATGGCTCGTAAGACACCGGCCTTTCCAGTACACGACCAACGTCTAGAGCAATATTCGAGCACAGACACCTCATATGGTAATAACATTTTTTATTGTATGCCGGCAAGAAACAATTTATTGTCAAAGCACTAGTTCACTTTACTTCAGCGGGATGCCGCTGACACCTTAACACAGCGGGACGCCGCTGCCTATGTTACATGGTGAAGAAGTGAGAAACATTATCTTTCGGAAGTACTTTTGTTCGGAATGAATGGACCTTGCTACCCATATCTGAATTTCTATAGTACAAGGTACTAAACATAACTATTAGAATAAATAACCTATTTATTGGAGCAATAGACATTGTTTCTATCGATCGTACTAAGCTGTAACCCTTTTGAGTAGACTGGGTGAGCCTACTCTACTGTGAGCACCTCATTTGGTCATCCGTTGCCCCAGTGCGTCACATTTGCACTAATGTTATGAAACAAAGTTTCAATGGCAAAAGATCTTCTAAGAAATAATGGTGGCATAAAGTAAATGTTAATTAAAATACCAATCATGATTGAAAACTATGTACAGTAAATATTGTTGAGCAAAGCAAAGCATTCAAAGTGGAATTCAGTCCAAAGTTTAGGAAAACTACGATTCTCATTGAATCCGATTTTTAATACGAGTTATGTTAACAAATCAGGTTTTCCTAAAATGGAGGGGCCTTGAGAAAGCAGTAGCGAAACATGCGTCGGGGTGTGCTCCCTGCTGTCCAGAGGTCCGATCCCTTCACTGGCCAATTACCAAGGTATTCCTAGCATTATATTTCTTGTGTGCCTTTATTCATTTGTGTATCCACAGTTGGGGCCTATGATTGAGCCCTATGGTGGAGTATCAGATACATGGCATTTTGGGTGGATGCTGGAGTTACCCTTGGGATGCTATAGCTATTATTGCTCTTTCATTTACCATTGAATTGAGCATTTGCGGCTGTGGGGATCTGGTTCTCTTTGGTACAGCAGATGAGCTGCTTGTCGCAGCGCTCACTTGCATTGCTGCTATATTTTATTAATTAATGTATTATTTGTTTGTAATTATTTATCATTTAATAAAGCTATTATATGTAATGTGTGTCTCCCATGTGGGTTTCTTTCGGTACTGAAAATGATTAATAGAAGAATATTGGAGAGGGAGAGTGCAGGGAGAGTGCAGGGGAGACTTATGCTACATCACTGTTTTATACCTATAAGGTGGAAGCCTTTATCATTCCACTGCCAGCGTGCCTACCAGTACCACCCAGTCTGAACTCCTTAGGGAGGCAAGGTCTTAATGATGAACATCCTCATCTTTTGATGGCTTTGCTTGTTCCAAATCAGCCCTCAAAGTCTCCATTTCCTTGAAAAGTCAGCAAGATGCAGAGAAAGGAGGAGCTGGATATTCCTAATTACATATTCTCATCGGTATTAGATGATGTGGAAAAGGAGGAAAAGCAGATGGCAGAAAAAGGGCTTCTACCTATAGGGCAGGAGAGCGCTGGGGTTGGAGAAGTGGGTGTTTATTGTCAAATAACCTGCAGGAGATTGCAGGCAAGAACAGCAATAATATGCATGCTGTGCCGCCCACCTAACTAGCCAAACCCCATACCAGCAACAGTCCCTGTTCAAAGGTGCATTAAAAGTGGTTGTTCACCTCAGCATGGCTGCAACCCGTCCACAGCACGGTCGCTCCGTGGCCTGTATATACCTGATTTATAGCTATTTATGACAAATTAATTTGGAACAAATCACATTTCTTGTTGAACTTTGGCAAAGTTGCTGAATCGAATCTAAATGTAACCATGAATTTTCTATAAGAAATAGATGTGTCATATTAAATTCATTTATAAATATTATTTGCAATACCATATCTAGTCACATAGTTTGTTGCTTAGAGGAAGCACATCAATTAACAACATTAAGACTAATGTCTTGCCACGTAGATACAGTCCTGATCAAAAGTTTAAGACCACTTGAAAAATGGAAAAAAATCATAGTTAGCATGGCTGAATCTTAACAAGGTTCCAAGTAGAGCTTCAACATGCAACAAGAAGAAATGGGAGTGAGACAAAACATTTTTTGAGCATTCAATTTAATGAAAACAAGGAATAAACTGAAACAGGCTGTTTTTCAGGTGATCAAAATTCTAGGACCACACCTCCTAAAAAAAACTAAACCCCCCCAAAACAGAAATCCAACTTCCAAACATGAACTCAGTAATAAGTAGCTCCGCCGTTATTGTTTATCACTTCAAAAATTCGTTTCCATGAGGTGAGTGGGAACATTTCTCCAAGTGGTGAAGACGGCCGCACGAAGGCCATCTACTGTCTGGAACTGTCCATTTTTGTAAACTTCCCTTGCCATCCATCCTCAAAGGTTCTCAATTGGATTTAGATCAGGGGAACACGCAGGATGGGCCAAAAGAGTGATGTTATTCTCCTGGAAAAAGTCCCTTGTCCTGCGGGCATTGTGTACTGTAGCGTTGTCCTGTTGAAAAACTCAGTCATTACCACACAGACGAGGGCCCTCAGTCATGAGGAATGCTCTCTGCAACATCTGGACATAGCCAGCGGCCGTTTGACGCCCCTGCACTTCCTGAAGCTCCATTGTTCCACTGAAGGAAAAAGCACCCCAGACCACTGTGGCGCGTAAAAAACATCTCAGGTGGGATCTGCTTGTCATGCCAGTAACGTTGGAAACCATCAGGACCATCAAGGTTAAATTTTTTCTCATCAGAGAATAAAACTTTCTTCCACCTTTGAATGTCCAATGTTTGGTGCTCTCTTGCAAAGTCCAAACGAGCAGTTCTGTGGCGTTCAAGGAGACGAGGTCTTTGAAGATGTTTTTTGTTTTTGAAGCCCTTCAGTCTCAGATGCCGTCTGATGGTTATGGGGCTGCAGTCAGCACCAGTAAGGGCCTTAATTTGTGTCCAATGTCTTGACGGACAGCCAATTGGATCCTCCGGCTCAGTGCTGATTAAATATTTTTGGGTCCTCCACTTGACTTTTTTGTTCTATAACCCTCAGGATCATTTAAGAAATTCCAAATGACTGTCTTACTGCGTCCCACCTCAGCAGCGATGGCGTGCTGTGAGAGACCCTGCTTATGCAGTTCAACAACCCGACCACGTTCAAAAAGGGAGAGTTTTTTTGCCTTTGCCATCACAACGTGTGACTACCTGACAGAAAATGACAATGAATCCACATCTTTGCACAGATTTGGCCTTTTAAAGGCATGTGGTCCTAAACTTTTGATCAGCTGAAAAACAGCCTGTTTCAGTTTATTCGTTGTTTTCATTAAATTGAATTGAATGCTCAAAAAATATTTTGTCTCACTCCCATTTCTTCTTGTTGCATGTTGAAGCTCTACTTGGAACCTTGTTAAGATCCAGCCATGCTAAATATGATTTTTTGCCATTTTTCAAGTGGTCTTAAACTTTTGATCAGGACTGTATATATATACAGTATATGGTAGATATATTTTCAGCAGCAATGTACACACTGCTAATTTTTTTGGAACAGCTCACCTCTTCCTCATGCAATCCTTAAAGTGTAATTGTTGTTGCATTTTATTTTTAACTAGCTGAAGGCCCCGGATTCGTTTGGGTATATTTAATCTATTTCATTTAATGTTTGTGTGTGTCGTTAAAAGATATCAACACTATCCACTATAACAGTGACATCTACAGCACCCTGACCCCAAAACAGTGACCTCCACAGCTCCCCCACCCCTTAACACTCACCCCCCCAGAGTGCCCCGTCCCTTAAAATTGGACCTCTACAGCAGTCCACCCCCCTTAACTTTGACCTTTACAGCAGCCTTCCCCTTTAAAAGTGACTTTCACAGCATACCACCCTCTTGACAGTGACCTCCACAGGGGCCCGCCCCCTTAAGAATGGCCTTTACTGGATCGGGGGCGTGTCCTTTTGAACAGCTCACTCTAAGACAGCAGCACAGTTCTGTCTGAGTGTGAGCTTCAGGGAGAAAGTCACCCTCCCTCCTACCCCTGCAGCTGACAGAAGTAGATTTTTACCTTAATTTTTTCAATCCCTGTTGGCTGATAAGTAAATGGACGTGGCCTAACCAGATTGGGGCATGGCTTATCGGGACCTAGAAGTTGATTTTTAACTTAATTTTTTTCAATCTCTGTCAGCTGAGGAGTGGGAGAGGGGGTGGCTTAACTGGATCGGAGGCGTGTCCTTTTGAACAGCTCACTCTAAGACAGCAGCACTGTGCTGTCTGAGTGTGAGCTGCAGGGAGAAAGTCACTCTCCCTCTCACCCCTGCAGCTGATACAAGTTGATTTTTACCTTCATTTTTTCAATCCCTGTCGGCTCAGGAGTGGGAGGGGGCATGGCCTAACCAGATCAGGGTTGTGGCTTAGCGGGTCCTGGGGAGGGGTTTTAAGTATTTTGAGGGTGGACACATTGTGGCAGGGGGCATGTCTGGGCTCCTTCCTGCAAGAGTGATGCCCCTCTGGGCACCTTACTGGCTCATTTGCATACCAAATAAACTGGATTTTCAGAGGATAAAAACATCTATTGCTGGAACAAAGGCACATCTTGAAATAAGGTACTAAGTGCTATTAGGCCATCACTTTACTTCAATAGCAATTATCCTTGTGACAGATTTCCTTGAAAGCTCTCCTACAGCAGTGAATATAAATGGCTGGGTTGTTATTGAAACCTGGAGTAAAACGGTGTATGTGGAGACTGGAGGACCTGCGAGCTTCTATTGGCTGATAAGGGTCATGTGACCAAGCTTCTATTGACTAATGCATTTTTTGGGAATATCTCAGGAACGGTATATCCTAGAGAGCTGAGACCTGGTCTAAAACATTCCCGGACACTTGATGTACCTGTGTGCCAAATTTCGCGGATTGCTTTAGCGGACATACATACATACACACATACACTCAGCTTTATACTGTATATTAGATTTTGTGTAGAGATGGGATGTTATGTTACACATTTTATTATATAGGGTACATTACTAGTGAAATGTGTTTCTTTGTACCAGAAAACAGGGTGTAAACCGCCTTCTTAGCAAAGCTCTGAGCATTGCTAAAGAGAATCTGTCTTTAATCTTCCGTTCCACTGAGCACTAAAGACACCTATGTGTAACATATAGAGGTTTTCAGCCTGCCTCTGGTCACTACCCCAGTCCCTCACTACTGTATGTACATGAGACCTATCATTGCCCATCAACTTGTCTATATGATTTGTTACACACGTGTCTTCGGTGCTCAGTAGAATGCTGAAGACTGAAGACAGAGCACTATACACTATATTAGAAATAAACTGAAACAACAGTCACACTTTAACTCAATAGGTTTTATTCTGACTGAAGTTTCTTATGCCCATGTGTTGCTGTTGCTCAGGCAAGATGTCCCCATTATCATATATAGAAAATAGAATAATAAAGTATGGACTACCATCAGACAAAAATGTTTCAGTATATTTAATTAGTAAAATTATATAGGTCCCTTTAATAAAAGGGATACCTCCTAATAACTAGAGCTACAAGCCATGCCCCACACAACAAATAACTCCCAGAAGTCAATGGGCATCCTTTACAGATTGTTCCTTCTAGCAGTGTCACTGTAGGGAACAGTACTCTGTCATCAGCTTACAAGTGTTAAATCCCTTTAAATTTTGAGAGCTAGTATGAGTTAGTATATTAATGAAAATTGGCCTCTGCAGAGCTAACACTATATTATCAAATGTACAGCTGTGGCTCTATTAAATGTAGGTGAGTAGGTCTATAGTAGTTGGTTATATACAGGCTTCATGACTGTGCTATACACAAGGGTCCTGGGGTGTGTAGCTTCTCAGCAGTTAATTAGTGAAGCTTGTGTTAAGAAAACCTTTCAATCTATTGAATAAAACCTTTTGTTCTATGCTAATTGGCCCTTAAATTTCTAATTACAGTTAATTCAGAATACCCCCGAGTTTTCACATGATGGACTTCAATTCTTTCTGAAACATCTAATTTTAGACTAAGCAATCCATGTAAATGGCTTTCTGAAGCCAAACAATGTCCACACTTTGACAAGTATTTTGTCTCGGAGGCCCGAGACTCTCCGTCTTGTGCAGTAACTTATTCATTTTTAGAACTTTTCAAACAGCTAAGTTCTTCTTAAACTTCTTTCTGCATTGTGGATTGACCCTTCCTTTTTTCCTCTTTCCCCTCTGTACGCCATTTTAATTTGTAATTGTCAGGCACATAAATGTTATTAGGTTCTTAAACAAAGCAACCTCCTCAGTCTGTTATCAGCATTACTTAATTTGACAATCGGGAACAGTTACCAGTGAGAAGCTTTACAGCCACTAATGGAAATTCAGAAATAGCAGCATATGTAGGCTTCTCCATATCATTGTTGCGCTAAACATAGACAGTGCTGAGTAATGTTTGTAACATAGGTTGGATTTATGGATCATTATTTCCAAGTCTGTTCTTATTGACTTTGCAAAGATATTTGCGTGTTATTATTTATTAGATTCTCGTTTCTATCTATATCTCTCCGAAACGGTATGGTTTGATCATGTGACCATACATGTAGAATTACCGTGAGTCACTGGCAACAAAAAAGTACTATGCCTGAAGCTGCTATCAATTTCTATAATAATATAGTAGGCTCTACAATGGAAACATCAAGATTTCCACTGTCCTCAGTAATAACAGCCTTAGTGCCTGCTGAATATAACCTTCTTGTTCTGTCATTGTTGCTCCACAGTCATTACATAATGTAGTACAGAAAATACATGTTACTCTTTCAAATGTCCCTCTTTTGATGAGATAATCTGCTCCTGATGAAAGAAAGTTGTGTGACATGAGGGTCTAACATTTAAGTAATTCCATGTCATCAGACCGGTGCTTTGTGGTTTTCTCTCATCTTCTCTCATGAATTATGAAAAAAAAAAAATTGCTACAAATTTCAATGTTTAAGAAATACTATAGTCAATGAGACCTGAAGGTGTCCCAATAAGCGCTTGTTTGCCCGTCACTTGTAATGGCAGAAATTACTTTGCTTTTTGTCTATGTAGAATTTCTTCATTGACATAAATCAGTTTTCATGAAATATAGAGTATATAGGAGGTGCATTTTGTACACTATTTTATAACCTTGGCCACTATTTTATAACCTTGGGCCATGGAAGCCTTGTTTCTTATTTCTAGAATAAAGATCTTTTAGTAAATAATGTACAATATTCAAAGGTGGCTCCACCGAAAAATAATTATTCTGTTACTTTTTACCTGGTTTATTGGTGGCTACCTGTGCCACTGATCAGATGGATATCTAAATATAGAAGTAGATGCCTCTAGGTTTACCCACAAAATGACCACCTAAACCACAGACAGCAGGCTGGATTCTTAGAGCTTTCTCAATAAAAAGATGTCCATTGAGGTACAGAGCTTCCTTGACTTACATCAGCAGGAAAAAGGAGTATACTGGGTTGTATGCATTCTTTTGAACTGAAGCTATCACTCAACAGTTAAAATACATCATTAGCAGTAAAAAAAAGTCTCCATATAGCCCTAGCCTAATTCATTAGTTGAAACACTCCGGCCAGAAACTTGCTTACTCACACATCTAAAGGTCAGTCACCTATTCATATTTGCATTAAAGTCCATTTGTCAAAACATCCAGGATCAGGTGTCCACTCACTCTTCCGTGGTTCAAGGATCAGGAGCTTACTAATTTAACCAGACATCTACTTACTCACACTCATACAAATGCATATGCTTGTTCGCCTATACAGTAGGGGAAATTATATAATTGCTCAGTCAGAAAGTTGTACACTCGCTCACTGACTTGTGAAGACAGTAAAGGTTAGACTTGTAGAGACAGCCAGTGAAAAGCACCATTTTCCTCTATAGGCTATGCTTAGATATGAGTTGATAGAGTTAAAAATCCCAAACTTTAAGAGCAGCTACAATTGCTTTTGAGTTTGTTAAAACTTAGAACATTGTTTTATTCTTTTCCACAGCACACAAATATAGCATTCTTCAAGTGCATGGAGGAACAGCAAGCTGCTCGTGGTAGCTGTGGTGTCACCATGCATGTAGCAGGCTTTAACTAAAATAATAATAAAATGTGGCTTTAGTATAAGGGGGGCTAGAACCCCAATAATCCATCCCCAATCCCCAAATTTAACACTGCTCAGGTCTCATGGCCACCTTAAAAAGTAAAAAAATAAATAATAGAGCTTCCTACTTTCCATTAGATTGTATTTAAATTACTGATATAATTTTGTTTATGACTCTCAATTATATTTGCTTACTGTATTTATGAGGGATTTGTGATAGAAGAGCAAACGGCCTATATACTTCACTTGGTTGGAGACCTTTAGTTGCCTTTGTCCACTCAATTGAGAAGAGAGGTGCAAGTGAACAAGTGAGGAACATCAGCATATGTGTTCTTTTCTACATACATCTATGGACTGATTTCTATCATCCTGGACACAAATAAGAAGAATACAAAGGTAGAATATAAATCTATCGATCAAAAAGATAAGAGGCTGAAATAACAGGAATGTATTGTAAGTATTTGAAAAGTACATTACTTGTCTGTGTGCGACTTACCTTCAGGAACCATTTTTATTATATGGATCTCAACAAAGCAGCCATAGAAGGACTTTATAGTGGAGAATTCTTAATATCTCCCAATTTAGTTCATTACAAAGTTAAAGTATAAGTGGAGAAGGATGGCTATCTCAGAGCATAATACATTAAACTGTACAAGAAAAGACTCAAAGTAACCTTATCTTTCTTTTGCAATGCACTTTCAATTTCCCTTAGAATGATTTTATACATCAAGTTTAATGAAGTTTCTAAATGAAAGCTTGCTATTCTTGGCAAACTGCAAGTGATTTTATATCCCATCAGCTTAAGAGCCATTTTGTGACTACTGTACATTGCTCTCTAAATGTTATCATTTTAATTGTGGAATTGTATGTGTTGTTTATGCTACCATTATCTGTCTCTGTGTTTTATTGGGATCCTGTTGTATTCTAGGTACAGATGTAGTAACGTATACTGTTCTGCTCAACCCAAGCAGCTATTGCCTGAGGCCAGCTTCATTCATCTCCCAAAATGAATGCTCTTCCACGCATAATAGGCATATATACTCCTTCTAACTAATCATTAAAATATAGCTGTATTATGAAACATCTTGGTTGCTTTTATATTGAGACTGTGTCTTTAAAGCGTCCATGTCTGTGTTAAAGCATTGTGCCGCTCAAATTAAGTTTAGCTGCCCTGAAATTCCTATCTAGTAAAATAATGTCGTCAGAGCACTATGCCTCAAAGCCATTCACATGACAGTTCTGTGAAACTGTCTATTGATTTTCAATTGGCTCAAACCAGGTTTCTTGAGTATGGGGAAAAATTGTGCATACTTTTTCACTGCCCTGACTTAATAATAGCCCACGGCTGACCTTTCTGCCACTTCTAGTATCTATCACATTACTAACATCATTCACAAATTCTGATCGCGGTTGGCACAATTTTTGGAAAAAATTGATTTGTTTGCATTGTACAATGTGGTATCACTTTAATGGAATGTGACTTTTTAAGGCTTGTATTCACTGGATTTATAGTGCATTAAAGATAGATAAATATGTAAAAATTCTCTTCTCCCTGGATTCTCAAAAATTGTAATCAGCCAATTTCATGCTAATGCCATACACTGGAAATTGATTCTATCATTTCTAGTATGTTTGGCAGACCCAGAAATGTTATTCTACATAAACCCTTATTTCATTGTTATTATGGTGTTCTTATACTTTTTTCTTTGATTATACTTTACATAAATCTGAAATTCTGAGAAACAGTAACTTTCCTAATACAGCTCAGTTTTTCATTTTTTTTTTATAGAGCGCTAAATACCCTGCTTTCTGTTTCAGTGATATATACATTGATTTAAAGTGGACCTGTCCTCTCGATTGATGTGTCTGTTTAGCAACTACTCACATTCCCATTGTAATAACAATTCTGGAGCATCACTTCTTATGACTCTACGTTGTGCCAGTCCTTTAATATTATTTCTGCAATTTATGAATGAATTGCTAGCCGTTTGCAATGAAGGTTTAGCGGGGTGATAACAGTTGGGGGGGTTGTCCCTACACAGTATGACACTGGTAGCACTGATTGAATACTGTCAGACTTTGCAGGGACACACCCTCAAATGGTTGGTTACACCCATCTAGACCTTCATTGTAAACTGCTACATTCAGAATCTTCTAGGAGGAATAATAAACTATTGGTACATCATAAAGTTATAAGTAGATGCTCCAGAATTTTTTATTAAGACATTAAGCAAACTTGCTTTAGTTGTTTACTCTCGAGGCATTGAAAAAGCTAAATAAAAATGATCATGAAGGAGTTTTCCTTAAAAATATCTTACTGTAGTTATTATCCTGACATCTGTATGGAAAAGTGGTTCCAATGGTATTTCATTGTTTCCAGTAAGAGGCATAAATCTCATTCTATAACCCAAATGTAAGACATTATTCAGAGACAATAAGAAAACGCTATGATAACCCCTTCCCACCGAGCACTGTACATGTACACCGCTGGGCAGGTCTTTAAAGCGCAGCAGGTAGCATAGCCAGCAGACACCTGGGATGATCAAAGCAACTAGGATCTAAAAAACCCTGAAGCACACACTCCAGGGCCTGCAATGGCTTCCCCTAGTAGGGATCGGGGGGGCCGGATAATGTGTTCAGCAGCCCTGGTCCTCCTGAAGAATCTGAGGCTGCTACAGATACATTTCTATAGATACCCTGGAGACTTCAGGGCTCCATAGGGACATGGGGTAATCCTAATAGACTCCAATGTTAATGCATTGGAGTCTATGAAAGAAGTAATCTAGAGACTGCATTTTCCAGTTCCCTATAGGTATCTTTCCATCCTCTTTCAAACAATATGTTATAACTAGAGATGAGTGAATTGAATTCCACAAAGTGGAATTTGATCCGAATTTCAGGAATTATTTGATTCGCCTAGAAGCCAAATTTCCTCGTGCTTCGTGTCAGCGAATCGATTAATCCTGAAATTCATACTTACCGAAATGTGTCTGGACATTTTGAGCGACCAGGCGGGCTATGACATTATGGCGACTGATCCTACAAAAGAGTACCAAACAGAATTACGGAGTATCCTCATGAAGGCCAAAACGGACCATCTGATAAGTGAAGGTGAATCTGACTACTTATACCCACTCCACCCAGTGATTGCAACCTTTTACTGCCTCCCCAAGGTACACAAGGGCACTACCCCATTAAAGGGTCGTGCTATTGTGTCAGGGGTGGGCAGTCTATCGCAAAATTGTGGAGTATATGTGGATTAAATACTACATTCATTTGTACAAAGCTTGCCCTCCTATATTAGGGACACTGGTGACCTCCTCACTAAGATTGATGGGATTACGGTTGAACCGGACTGGTTTCTAACCTCGATAGATGTAGATGCTCTTTACTCTTCAATCCCACATAAGGCCGGGTTACATGCATGTGCCTATTTTTTAAAAGTAAGAGGGCAACAATTCTCAGCACATAATCTGTTTGTTCTGGAATTACTAAGATTTATACCGCAATGGGCAGTTCTTGTGCACCATCGTATGCAAATCTGCTCCTGGGCTGGTGGGAGGAGACTATTATCTATGGAGATACTCCTATGGAGGGCCTGGACAATGTGGTCCTCTGGTCCCTCTTCATAGACAAGATTTTTGTCATCTGGAGCAGGACAGAGGTTGCGTTTGAGAACTTTGTCACTGGATTGAATGTGAACTCGGTTAATCTGAGATTCACTTCTGTCATAGTGTATTATTGCCTACCATTCCTGGATATACTTATCCGTAAAAATGACCATGATGGTTTAGAAACTACCATATACCGGAAGCCCACGTCGACAAATTCATTACTCAGATGGGAAAGCAATCACCCGACCCCACTTAAACAAGGTATCCCTATTGGACAATATTTGAGATTGAGACAGAATTGTTCAGAGGACTCTGAATTTAGACATCAGGCTAAGAACCTCAGATTGAGGTTCCTCAAATGGGGCTACCCAGACAGGGTTTTACGTACATCCTACCAACGCGCATTGCAACAGACAAGGACCTCTCTACTACATCCCACTAGTAGACATGGCCAGACCACACCTGACGTGATCTCATACTGATAGGAACTTTTCATATAGCTGCGACGGTGGTCCGGAACATTATTCGTCATCATTGGGACATCTTACGGATGGACCCAGATCTAACGGACATTGTGGGTCTTAAACCAGCCATTAATTATAGAAGGGGGAGGAATTTGAGAGACCATCTCGTACATAGTCATTATACCCCACCAGATAGATCACACACATGGCTTGACAGGCCAGTAAAAGGATGTTTCAGGTGTGGCAACTGCTGTTTTTACAGATTCATACAGCCCGGAAAATCCTTCACAGGCGAAAGGACAGATGATTTTCACTATATCCACGACTTTATTAATTGTCTCACTATAGGGATCATATACTTGATGACTTGTGAATGTGGTGCCAGATATGTTGGGAAAACACACAGGGAGTTCCGTCGTCGTGTAGGTGAACATATCAATGATATACAGAACAATAGGGTTACCTCAGTCGCCAGACATGTTCACATGATGCATGATGGTCGTGTGACTGCCATCACTTTTAAGGGGATCGAATGTGTCAGTAGGTCACCACGGTGTGGTGATTAGGATAGACACATGCTACGAAGAGAGACCTGGTGGATATTTAAATTGAGTACATGAAATCCCCATGGTCTCAATGAACAATTGAATTTTGGTTGTTTTATTTGAGATAGCATTCCTGTGCATTCCTTTCGTATGATATCTATAATGAGTAACATACCTGACTTTTCCAGTACTCTTTTTTAGTGAATATTATCACATTGTGACTCATTATTTATTATTTCATTAAATAGCCTACTGTATGTGTCATGACCTGAAAGTCAGGCAGCCAGCCATACAAATGTCTATCCTCTGCCCGATGCGTTTTTGTAAAGCAATCATACAGTGCCCACTAATAACTAGCCCATGACTGTAGACAGGGCTTGCAATTAAATCGAGAGGCTGTGGCCTTAACTATAGTGCCGCCCCCTCGTGTTTATTCATTGTGTAGGCGGAGCTTTACGACGTGGTATACGGGAGCTCCTTATCATGCCTTCTTTTGGCCTCGGTTTATCGCAATGTGCATGCTCCAGATAACGGTGCGACGCACATTCCGTTGAAGCAGCCACATCACGAAACGTGGGATGAGGCCAACTGCCCAAGTACACTTAAATCCTACTCCATAGCGGCCCACATACATCCGCTGATACTACAGTGCGTCAAGTCGAGACACTAGGACCAGGTAGTGTCCCTTAGCTGGGATGGTGTCAGCACTGTTATCCGTATGCTGCCATCCCCGATATTGGGTAGGGACTGTGACTTTGTCCCTCCTATAAGGTCTCCCATGTTTCCACTTGCCACTTCTATCAGGCAAAGTGATTTTATTATTATATACAATTGTGATGAGATCCCCAGCTTTATAGTGTCATACAGTGCTCATCTCTGTATAGTACATGTTGAGCGCCGTGTCCCCTGATGAATCTGGGGCTACAATTGGATGAAACTCGTTGGAACACTATATCGTCAGATTTACTTTTATTTTGGTGTATTTATGTCACTTTTTTGGCACTGTTTCCCTGTTAGATAAATTTTTGCACAGTGATAGGGGTCACCCAATTGTTACCGGACAGAGATAATCTCGAAAAAAACCGACCCACACGGAGTCATAAATGTCGCCAAAAAATGAACCATAATCTTCACGAGGTGAAAATCAAAAAGCTTTATTGATAATATATAATAAATACATACATAGTAATAAAAGGCAGCACAAAGGTGGAGCACAAAGATGAGGAACAGGACCCAAGGAGGGGCCGAGAGGTCAGCACACCAAAGAGGAGGGAAAAGAATGTAGCATCATAAACACCAAGGCACCTCTAGACAATAAGCCCCTAAACAAACTGCAATGGAGGCGAATGTGAGGATAATAAAACTTGGTGAGTGAACAGAATAAGCATACCCTGAGTGGTGTGTCGATCTCTCAGCCACCTCCTGACCCAACGCCGTTTCGCCAGTAACCTGGCTTCTTCCGGGGATATCGGCCTAGGGCCTGGTAGCAGGGAAAGGTTCCAGACGGGGCCGCTCTTATCTGGGCGATGACTTCGTATTAGGAGGTCATTAGGGTTTGTTAGTCTGTGTAAGGCATACTAGGGTCAGTACAGGATCAGACCCCTTTCCTATACTTATCAGGTGTACCATCCGTTGAAAACAACATCAACAAGACCGAATTTTAACTGATGCGACCTGTCCTGGAGCCTTTTCCATATCTTGCCAACTCCATGATTGATATGATGTGAGACGAAGGAGAAGGGCACGACATGAATGGGACAGAATCATCGCACACATATCCTGCTTTGAAGCCACGTCCATATGCTGTTGAACCAACATTTTGGTAAGAAACACCTTTCCTTAGTCTACTTTTACACTTGCGTTTTGGCTTTCCGTTTGTGAGATCCGTTCAGGGCTCTCACAAGTGGTCCAAAACGGATCAGTTTGCATTCTAATGCATTCTGAATGGAAAAGGATCTGCTCAGAATGCATCAGTTTGAATCAGTTCAGTCTCCATTCCGCTTTGGAGACGGACACCAAAATGCTTCTTGCAGCGTTTTGGTGTCTGCCTGATGAAACTGAGCCAAATGGATTCCTGGCACACAATGTAAGTCAATAGAGACGGATCCGTTTTCACTGACACAGTCTGGCACAATAGAAAACGGACCTGTCTTCCATTGACTTTCAATGGTGTTCAAGACGGGTCCGTCTTGGCTATGTTAAAGATAATACAAATGGATCCGTTCTGAACAAATGCAGACGGTCGTATTATCTGAACGGATCCGTCCATGACGGATCTGCACAAAACGCAAGTGTGAAAGTAGACCTGTTCCATGTTTATACGCTTCGCAGGGCCTTTGGTTGTTGTTTTTTTAGATTTATGTGTGGCTTGTCTTTTCTTGGTCCACCTGGACTTCGTTTCTTGTACTTGAGGCCTGACACATTTTTAGAGAGTGTTTTACTTAGTTCTTGACTTTTTAGCAGTCACATTAAAAGTTACTTTTTAACTATTACTACTGCTTTCCCTCAGTAAGTCCGATTTTTTGGGCAGTAGAATTAGGGTGGTACACTCCTATACCCCCCTTTTCTTTGCAGATCTACTAACCCACCTAAACTTGATATTTCAATTTCGGTCTACGGCACTCCTGGGCAGCTTGCCGCTGTCTTGGGGTTATGTTTGACTCGGATCTTTCCTTTGTTCCCCATATCCAGTCACTTGCTCACTCTTGACATCTGCAACTCAATAATATCTCCAGAATGAATGAATGAATTTGTGTGAAAGAAATTTTCATAGAAAAATGTAATTCACCCTTCAACACACCCACTTTATCCTAATTCTATGTCATGAAATGTGGAGCAGGTGCTTCATAAATATGGTGCTTATTCTGGCCATCATGGATCTCATGTAGTGAGATACTGTATCTCAATGTATTCAACTGGCATAAATACACTGATAACTCTCCTGCTTCCCTTCTATCTTGCAGCCAACAGGGGGAGCTCAGTGAATAGGAATTTATACAGTTACAGTTGACTGAATTATAAACTGTAATAATCTGCCTGCACTGTGCCCCCTCTAGTGGTGGCTCCATGAAAATCCAGTGTTTTTACATTGAGAAGACAAAGAAGGTGTTCAGCATAAAGCTCCCCTCTCCCTGGGCCCCATAACATTGGCATGGTCTGCCTCCATTGAAGGCATGCCACTGGTTTCAGCCACTTTTTGAACCTTGCAAAACAATAAGGCATGATTTAAAAGAAAAAGGGGAGGGCTTAGTGGGAAGGTAACATAAAAGAATGCATGGTGGTTGTGACAACAGAGATACTACTACCTTGGAGCACATGCTAGAGACTGCCCATATTGAGCAAGACTGTGCCACATGATAGGAATATGGTGGTGCAAATTACAAATCAGCCATCTTTACCACTGCCATTTTGAGGAGACTCCAACTACAGTATCAACGTCCAGGACCTTTGGGTGCACTGTGAATCAAGGAAGAGAGTAAGCTGTTGCCACTTAAAGAGATAGTACTTTTGTTACTTTTTTCTACTGATGGAACTCATTAATTGACTCTTTATCCATATCGGTAAGCCTATTTTCTCTTGTAATAGTGTTATAACATAGAAACATAAAAACAAGCTTGATACCAATAAATATTTGTGTTGCATAGTCCCATCTTTGACTGACTGCATTGCATACACCATCCTAGAGTGGAGAGCCACACAAACTTCTAAAGGGTCAAAAAGATTTTTCCCATCATTTATAAACATTTACAGGTATGTTAGCCGTATATGTCTATAGCGCTATAGCTACTTGCCTAAAGTTCTCTATTTGTACGGATTGACTGTCAATATATAGATGGTTGGCAAATCTTCTGACTAGTTATGTGCACTGTGGAAAGTCTCCTTAGATTCTGTGCCGTGATCCAGTAATCACAAAAAGTTAGGGATATTTGGCTTGTGGGTGAGATTTCAGCACTCTAAACTTTACAGGTGAACTTAAAGGGAGTCTTTCACCTATACTGACCATTATAAAACACTAACACCATTATCAGCATTATAAAATACTTTTATTCAATATGAAAATTAGGTCTGAAGGTGCCCAGGGGCGGCGTTCAAGCGGCCGGTGCCCAGGCCCCTCGTCACTATTCATATGAAATACCTCCCCTTTCACCCGTCTGGGCCACCCTAGGTTCTTCAGAAATCCAGCACCAGCGCCGTTCACATAATTCACCGCACCGGCTCACTTCATTCCCCATTATGGGCAGAGGCACAAGAGCGTTTAATGCGCATGTGCCAGAATGCCGGACTATAATGCTGATAATGGTGTTAGTTTTCTATAATGGTCAGTATAGGTGAAAGACTCCCTTTAATGTGACCTTCTCTAAACTTTTGAATGCACATGTACAACTGTTCAATGTTTCAGTACTTTTTCCATAGCTTGCTGTTCTCTAAAGGGTACTTTCACACTAGCGTTTTTGTTTTCTGGTATTGAGTTCCGTCACAGGGGCTCAATACTGGAAAAAAACTGATCAGTTTTATCCTAATTCATTCTGAATGTAGAGCATTCCGTTCAGTATGCATCAGGATACAGCAGTTCAGTCCCTCGTACGTTTTTTGGCCAGAGAAAATATGCTGCAGTTTTCTCTCCAGTCAAAAATCCTGAATACTTGCCGGAAATACTTTCATTGAAATGCATTGATACCAGATCCAGCCCCAAGTGTTCCAGCAAAACGGATCCGGTTTTGCGGTCTGCGCAAGCGCAGACCTTTAAAAATGAGAAAAAAATAAATACCGGATCTGTTTTTCCGGATGACAACCAGAACTGCGACGGAACTGCCTGCTGGAATCATCTGCCGCAAGAGTGAAAGTACTCTAACAAGGAGCTTAGGGTACTTTCACAGTAGTGTTATTCTTTTCCTGCATTGAGTTCCGTCCTAGGGGCTCAATACTGGAAAAGAACTGATCAGTTTTGTCCTAATGCATTCTGAATGGAGAGCAATCTGTTCAGGATGCATCAGGATGTCTTTAGTTCAGTCTTTTTGACTTTTCAGGACGGAGATAATACCGCAGCATGCTGCGGTTTTATCTTTGTCCAGAATTCCAGAACACTTGCCAGAATGCTGGATCCGGCATTTTTTCCCATTGACATGCATTAATGCTGGATCCGGCCCCGAGTGTTCCAGCAAAATGGATCTGGCATTGCGGTCTGCGCATGCTCAGACTGCAAAAAAATAGAAAAAAATAAATGCCGGATCCGTTTTTCCAGATGACACCGGAGAGATGGATCCGGCATATCAATGCATTTGTCATACGGATCAGGATCCTGATCCTTCTGACAAATGCCATCAGTTTGCATGCGTTTTGACGGATCCGGCAAGCAGTTCTGGCGACGGAACTGCCTGCCGGAATCCTCTGCCGCAAGTGTGAAAGTACCATAAATGGCGAAATTCACAACAGGTGTTTGATCCATGAATCACCCAAAAAATTTCATGGTTCAATTAGAATTGGTATTTAAACAGTCCTCCTCATCATGTTGTTCACATTTTGACATCATTAGACCAAGACACCTAGCAATTGATCAACAGTACCTCACCATTGCGAGGCTTCAAGCAGGATGTTCTCAGATGGAAGTGGCCACTGTGCTTAGAGTGTCACAGAGGGTCACCATCAGGTTGCAGAGAGACTGGAAGAGTGACAGAAAGGCATAGATGTGGACGACCCTTAGCCACAAGCCACACTGATGACCGCTTCATTGTGAACAGTTCCCTGTGGAACTGGATGATGAATGCCACACAACTCCAGGCACATTTAAGGGAGGTAAGAGGCGCCTGACTGTCATATCAGACCATTCAAAACCATTTCCATCAGGGTGGTCTGCGTGCTAGACAACCTACAAGGGTGCCTGACCACGGGTGTCATCATCTTGCATGGGCCAGGGAGCATATACGCCGGATAAGGGACCAGTGGGCCTCAGTTCTG
Source organism: Bufo bufo (assembly GCF_905171765.1). NCBI lineage: Eukaryota > Metazoa > Chordata > Amphibia > Anura > Bufonidae > Bufo > Bufo bufo. The sequence goes on along the minus strand of NC_053392.1, from coordinate 194,879,935 downwards.
TTCACTGATAAAAGTCAATTCATGCTGAGCAGAAATGATGGCCTCCAACAATGTTGGAGATGTTAAGGCACTATGCATTAGCCACTGTTGTCACCAGACGAGCCTTTGGTGGTGGTGATGTTAGTACAGTGACAAGCCCACACTACTTGAATAACATCATTAATCCAGTCATTGTGCCTAATTTCATCTTCATGGACGACCAGCTCATCGAGGTCACATCAATAGTTAACGGCTGCTGGTGACTGGGGTAGCTCAAATGGAATGAACTGCACTTTCTCCAGACCTGAATCCCATTGAAAACCTATTGGATCAGCTGAGCCGCAATGTAGAGGCTCGTAACCCTGTACTCCAGAACCTCAATGACCTGAGGGCCCTTCAAGAAAAGTGAAATGCCATGCCTCAGCAGACAATAAGTCAACTTGTGAACAGCATGAGACGTCATTGTCAAGCTGTAATTGATGCTCAAGGCGGCATGACAATTTTTTGAGACATTTTTTGTGGGTGTATGCCCACCACTGTTGGCTTTTGTTTCAATAAATTGTTTGACATGAGGAAATCACCATTGCATGCTTCTACTTAAATGCCCTATTTTCATTATATAATATCACTGTAGAGTGAATGTTTTTACATTTTCCATAAATTTCGACCATTAATAATACAGCTGCTGCAGAACCTCATTCTTGCTTTTCTTCACTACAAGCCCAGCCACCTGGGTTCTCATTTAAACAGAGAAACAGCAGTTTTTTTTCCCAAAATCACAAATTTCAACATACTGTATTATTATTGCCAGCACAGCACACCAATAGCATTCTGCTGCTGAGCAATTGCACATTTATTTTTTCAGTGCATTATATTTGTCTGGTGTAAACACATTGCATTATAGCAAAGGTATTTTACAGCAATAATGCCATTTTTATACCAGTGAAATTAAAATCATATTACACAGTAGACAGAAATATTACTGCCTTTCCGGCATCATTATATTTTTGGAGCAGGGCAGAGGAAGAATAATTACAAGTTGCAACTTGTGTTTTACAGTAGAGAAAGGTATTTTCTGTGTTTTTAAATGAGAATAACACCATAGTCAAATCTTATCTTGGCATTGTAGGGTTGGGAATACAATAATTGTATTACAAGTTTGAAATATGTTTTACAGCAGAGTATGGTATTTTCTGAAACTGCATTTTTTAACACAAATAACACATTAGGCAGAAATCTTAGCAGAGTAAATTCTACATTATTCCCAAAGTAAATTATTAATAGCAGTATTTACTGTGTTTGTAGAAGTGGAATGACATTTAATTGAGCCTCAGAAAACATGCTTACAATTTTGCTATAACCATTTCATAATTTCTGTGACTGTGTACTAAACCAGTGACTTTTCATGTTGAAAAAATCATGAATTTCTAATAAACCTGATAATAAATTGTCTGAAATACAGAAAAGTTCAAAATGAAAGTCTCAGGCCTTGTCCTCCTAGAGCCATAATATGGGTAGTAGCAGGACCAGCTATTCAGGCCAGAAGTAGTAGTAGTAGCAGGTCACAGTTCTCACTGGCATCAGAAAGGTGGAAGATTATTACTGAGGACAAAGAGGAGGAGATTGTTGACTGAATGGTTCACTCCTCTTCTCAGTCATAGCAAGTTGACATGGAGTCCACTTCTGATGCCAACATCATGCCTTGGAGCCACAGGTCACAGCATTTCTCCTGCTCTTCCTCCTTGCAGCCCTAGAGAAGCCTTTCAGTGGCATGCTTTCTGTCTTCACTGCCCCCTTATAGTGGGGTACCTTTTCCCCCTATGAATAGACAACAAAACCTCATCACACATTCCAGCAGATAGTCAAAAAAGTCTCACTGTTGATGAGTTATGTGAGAGCAGTAAACATTTGGATTGCCATGAGGAGGAGTTTTTTGGAGACCCCATGCATAGCTGTGTTGGTGATAGTGCTGATGGCACTTGTAGCCACCATGGTGAAAGTAGGGGCAGTGGTAGCAACAAAAATAGAGCAGTAAATCGGAAGGGGGGTCAAGTAGCCCATCATGAGATATTAGAGTCTGATAAAAGTGCCAGTGAGGGCAAGGACTATGATGATGATTGCGTGTTGGACAGGACCTGGGACCCGGATCTGGGTGCTGAGGAGGATTAGGAGACATCAGAGGAGAAAGCTGGTGGCCCTGGTGGCAATAAAGAGTGGAGGCAAAGTGTGGCCAAAACCTTCAAAAGAACTGTCAGAGACAGATTTGCTTCTATTGTGGTCAGCTTGTAAAGTGATGATGCTGCTGATACTGAAGGCGCAGGGTCAAAATGTTCCATACATAGGCCAGGCTTGATTGCATCTAGCTCTGTGCGAGCAACCCCCATATGTTTTTCTCTCCTCAAGGCTGGTACACAAAGCCACAGCCATGTGTAAGATCTGCATAATTAAAATAAGCCATGGGCAACTTTGGTACAGTTAGAATTAATTCGAGTCTGAACTGAACTTTTAGAAAAATTTGGCGAACCTGAAACAAACCGAAACTCAAAAGCTTTGCACATCCTTAATATATTTCAATCTGTGCGTTGTACGTTAATGTTTTATATCTGTAGTAATAACAATATTGATAAATAATCCATCATTAACATTCATTTTATGTTGTCCTACAGCACAATTTCACCCAGGAATCAGAGCAGTTATATCATAGCATTTATTTAGTATGCATTGCTTGCAATTCAGTAATTTGTTTTTTAATGCTAGTGTATCAAGCTGGGCATGTACTTTTTATGGCTTTTTATGATGCCTGTCTGCTTCTTATGCTACTCTTGAATTATATTTCCACTACCCACTGGACATTTCCCACAGCAATCATTATGCAAAACCTTAAATCAAAGCTCTTTTTTTTTAGCTTTATAACTGGTCTCTGTGTTTCATCTGGTATGCATTTTGCAATTAATTCCACTAATAAACATAGCCATTTTATGGTTGTTTCTTCTTCTCTGCCATTTTATTGCACTGAGATTATTGAAATGTCATACACTTTAACTCCTTAACAGGTAACCATTTATTCCAAGGAAATGGAAAGTAAATACAAAGTGACATTTTACATTACCTGGCACAGGAGCAAGCGTCTTTGCGGTTCCGTTGATCATATGAATATGTCAAGTAAAATGCAGCAATTGTTTAATTAAATTGTCACCTCAAAGAGTTTAGAAAATTAGCAATTTTCTTATTAGGAGATGCAGTATTTGAGCAAAAAGCTGTTTCATTTTTCAAGTAAGGATCCCAATTAACCTTTTAGTATCTGCAAATGCTTATCAAACAAAATAAATCCATTTATTACACAGACACAAGAAAAAATGTTTTATAACAGTAAAACCACATGTATATGGCAGAACCACATGCACCGTAGGCACCTATATGGTACCACATGGAACCCCTATAGGTATATATTAGGGAGCCATAGGCAATGTGTGTGTTACCATATGAATTCATACAGCACTGTTTTCACCCCTAGAAACAATGCTTCTAAGGGAGAAGCATTGTTTCTCTTACAGGATTCCATACAAATTCATGAGAATAAATTTTTTTTTATGTATATCCCAATATTGTTTTGGTTGAAAGGCTAAAGTTTTGAAAGCACAACATGGGATCATAGATCTATAAAACATTCATGTACAGTTCTGTGCAAAAGCTTTAGGCCGGTGTGGAAAAATAATACTTTCAAAATAGAATAGTGTTTATTAATGGCTAGAAAGAAAATGAGGGAATGGGTAACATAATGAATTTTAATAGAACACTAGAAAAATCATGCCATATTGGAAAAAACAAAATGGAAACTCATAAGAGACTTTGGAATTGTTGGGAAGGATTTATACAGGGAGTGCAGAATTATTAGGCAAGTTGTATTTTTGAGGATTAATTTTATTATTGAACAACAACCATGTTCTCAATGAACCCAAAAAACTCATTAATATCAAAGCTGAATATTTTTGGAAGTAGTTTTTAGTTTGTTTTTAGTTTTAGCTATTTTAGGGGGATATCTGTGTGTGCAGGTGACTATTACTGTGCATAATTATTAGGCAACTTAACAAAAAACAAATATATACCCATTTCAATTATTTATTTTTACCAGTGAAACCAATATAACATCTCAACATTCACAAATATACATTTCTGACATTCAAAAACAAAACAAAAACAAATCAGTGACCAATATAGCCACCTTTCTTTGCAAGGACACTCAAAAGCCTGCCATCCATGGATTCTGTCAGTGTTTTGATCTGTTCACCATCAACATTGCGTGCAGCAGCAACCACAGCCTCCCAGACACTGTTCAGAGAGGTGTACTGTTTTCCCTCCTTGTAAATCTCACATTTGATGATGGACCACAGGTTCTCAATGGGGTTCAGATCAGGTGAACAAGGAGGCCATGTCATTAGATTTTCTTCTTTTATACCCTTTCTTGCCAGCCACGCTGTGGAGTACTTGGACGCGTGTGATGGAGCATTGTCCTGCATGAAAATCATGTTTTTCTTGAGGGATGCAGACTTCTTCCTGTACCACTGCTTGAAGAAGGTGTCTTCCAGAAACTGGCAGTAGGACTGGGAGTTGAGCTTGACTCCATCCTCAACCCGAAAAGGCCCCACAAGCTCATCTTTGATGATACCAGCCCAAACCAGCACTCCACCTCCACCTTGCTGGCGTCTGAGTCGGACTGGAGCTCTCTGCCCTTTACCAATCCAGCCACGGGCCTATCCATCTGGCCCATCAAGACTCACTCTCATTTCATCAGTCCATAAAACCTTAGAAAAATCAGTCTTGAGATATTTCTTGGCCCAGTCTTGACGTTTCAGCTTGTGTGTCTTGTTCAGTGGTGGTCGTCTTTCAGCCTTTCTTACCTTGGCCATGTCTCTGAGTATTGCACACCTTGTGCTTTTGGGCACTCCAGTGATGTTGCAGCTCTGAAATATGGCCAAACTGGTGGCAAGTGGCATCTTGGCAGCTGCACGCTTGACTTTTCTCAGTTCATGGGCAGTTATTTTGCGCCTTGGTTTTTCCACACGCTTCTTGCGACCCTGTTGACTATTTTGAATGAAACGCTTGATTGTTCGATGATCACGCTTCAGAAGCTTTGCAATTTTAAGAGTGCTGCATCCCTCTGCAAGATATCTCACTATTTTTGACTTTTCTGAGCCTGTCAAGTCCTTCTTTTGACCCATTTTGCCAAAGGAAAGGAAGTTGCCTAATAATTATGCACACCTAATATAGGGTGTTGATGTCATTAGACCACACCCCTTCTCATTACAGAGATGCACATCACCTAATATGCTTAATTGGTGGTAGGCTTTCGAGCCTATACAGCTTGGAGTAAGACAACATGCATAAAGAGGATGATGTGGTCAAAATACTCATTTGCCTAATAATTCTGCACGCAGTGTACAGGTAAGATATAACGTCTCCTTACCAGATTAGACGACAAAGTAAAAGGATTTTTTTTTTTTTTATCCTTTCTCTCCATCCGATCGTGTGAATGGGCCCCAAAACTTTTGTCAGCCTTTGCCAAGAGATTTTCTGTGGCCATAGTTATATTTATAAAATGCCTGTGTCACGTCTGCAATTTTTTCAACAGTGGATCTCAACTGCGGGTTATTAGGATCAATCAGATATGAATCTCAGGCGTCACTCACAACCTCAACGGTGAGTTTGAGATTCTACCATCACGTGATCAGGAGAAAACAATTCAGGTCGGCACAGTACTATTGCTTCATAGACTGCGGTTAGGTGTTAGAATATTAGAATGCGGTAGCTGCCGCAGGTTAACAGGGGCCACTCAGTAAGAGTCCTACACAGTTATCTCAGCCTGCATGTAAGTAAAGGAGAGAAGCTCTCTCACATAAAGGGTACTTGCGATTGGCAGCGCTATGCGATGGTGGAAACTCCCAAGGAGACTGCAGTATCAGGCCAGAGTGGATCCTTCTTCCAGATGGTAGTGAGGAAATGAGAAGGGTCCGGTTACTGAGCAGATCTGTCCTCCGGATGGCAGCGGGGTACCTGGAGCGGGTCCGGTTGCGGTGCGGATCCGTCTCCCAGATGACAGCAGGGGAGAGGTGAAAGGTTCGGTTTCTGGAGATCCCATACACAGGTGGTGAGGCAGCAGGCGTACCGACAACAATTACAGCACGCCATGCCGCCTCACCAGCCCCCTTAAATGGAACCAGGAAGTGCAATAGGGACCTCTGATTGGTCCGAATGACTTCCGCGTTCCACCGTGGAACGCAGCCGCCGCGTCACAACCCGGAGTTCGCGCGTCTTCCGCGTTCCACGGTGGAACGCAAGGACCGCGGCAGACGAACAAAAGGCCGTCGCGTCGGCGGCATTACAGCCTGTAATGCATATCAATTTAGTTCCATCCAACTGAATGAGAAACGCTGTCACAGAAAGTAATGTACTAGAGATAAGCAAATTTCTTGAAATGCACGTCATCGCCAATTCACAAATTTTTTATTTGGGTTTAAATCGATTATACCTGAACCAAATATGCTCTAAGTAGCCTGAAAATTAGTATAACATAGTAACATAGTATATAAGGACAAAAAAAATACATTTGTCCATCCAGTTCGGCCTGTTATCCTGCAAGTATAAAACTCCTAAGAATCATATTTTTTTCTTTCAAAAATCTGAGGAAAATATGTCCAAGAAGATGAAAGCGAGACCCATGCATAATACTCAGAGTGAGACATGCAAGCCAGTTCTCTTTCCAAAAGGATAAGAGTATTGAGTGTCTCAAGAGAAATTCACACTGCATATAACTTCAAGAGAATTGAATCACTGCACTCATGTCAAGAGAGTGACATTTAGGCAAAATGCATTTAGATTTCCAAAACTGTGAAAATACACATCAATCATCTTCCATAATCCAATCTGACCATTAAAGTGCAGCGTCCAGTAAAGTGCAATGTCCAAATATTAAAACATTGATATTTATCAACATTGATGCATGGAAACAGTTTACACAGAAGTAGAAGAGTCAGTGTGCCCAAACGCTTAGAGACGTTTCAGGGACCACACCCCCTTTCTCAAGCAAAGGGGCACATTTATTCTCTTACCGCTGTGTGAACTGGCTCCATGTTTCAAGGGCGATAAGTATCAATATTCAGACATTGCACTTTATAGGTCAGATGGACTATGGCAGATGATTAATGTGTATGTTTACAGTTTTTGAAATATAAATGCACTTTGCCTAAACATGTCTCCTGTTCTGTTTGGATTCTGCACACAAAAAACTGGCTTGGTTAGTTGACTGGCCCAGGAAAGTGCTCTTGGGAGTGCTTGTTCTCATTAGGGAGACCAACTAGCGTGCATGAGTACTATTGTAGTCCAGCCAACGCTGCTCTGAATTTCTGGGAAACATATATGTAAATTAGCCTATCTTACATTTGCTGGCATTGGATAGGCTTTCTTTAAAAAAAAAAAAAAATTATAAAAAGAACACAGAGGCTGAGTTCACGCTTCAGTTATTTGATCAGTTATTTCCATCAGTTATAGTGAGCCAAAACCAGTAGTAAAGCCTACTCAGAGATAAGGTATAATGGAAAGATCTGCACCAGTTTTGTGTTTTTGACTGGCACCTGGTTTTGCCTTACAACAACTGATGGAAATAAGGCTACTTTCACACTTGCGTTCAGGGTTCCGCTTGTGAGTTCCGTTTGAAGGCTCTCACAAGCGGCCCCGAATGCATCCGTACAGCCCCAATGCATTCTGAGTGGATGCGGATCCGTTCAGAATGCCTCAGTCTGGCTCCGCTTGGCCTCCGTTCCGCTCAGCAGGCGGACACCCGAACGCAGCTTGCAGCGTTCGGGTGTCCGCCTGGCCGTGCGGAGCCAAACTGATCCATCCAGACTTACAATGTAAGTCAATGGGGACGGATCTGTTTGAAGTTGACACAATATGGTGCAATTTCAAACTGATCCGTCCCCCATTGACTTTCAATGCAAAGTCTGGACGGATCCGTCTGACTAACTTTCACACTTAGATTTTTTTCTGAAATATAAGGCAGACGGATCCGTTCTGAACGGATACCATCGTTTGCATTATAGGAGCGGATCCGTCTGTGCAGACACCAGATGGATCTGCTCCGAACGCAAGTGTGAAAGTAGCCTAACTGTGATTGAAATAACTGATTAAATAACTGAAGTATGAACTCAACCTAAGCCCATCTGATTTTAGTAGATGTAAGATATGATAGTTTGCATATACGTTTCCCAGACACACAGAGTAGTGTTGGCTGGTGTACAATACTGCTCATGCATACTTGGTGGTCGTACTAATGAGAAAGAGCACCCTCAAAGCCACTCAGCTAACCAGGGCAATTATCTCTTTAGATACTCAGTGCTCTTGTTCTTTTTGAAGGAGAACTGACCTGCACATTTCCCTTGGATTAGTGGTATATTTTTATTATTTTTGTGAATTTTCTATGCTAGTGATCCTTTAAAGGGGCTTTCTAACTAACAATGTGTATCCTATATTCACAAGATATGGACTAATGGAGCATTTAAAAAATTGGTGTATAGTAGAACTAGCTAAGTTGCTCATAGCAAACAATCAGATTCCACCTTTCATTTTCCAAAGGAGCTGTCAAAAATTAAAGGTGAAATCGAATTGGTTGCTATAGGCAACTACGCCAGTTCTACTTTACACCAATTTGATAAATGATCCCATAAGTATCTGAAGTATCTGGTCTAACCTCTGGGACACCCCGCATCACAAGAACAAAGGTGCATGGGAATGAAGTAGTGGGGTGTATATTAGATAAAACTCCATTCCATTCACTTTAATGGTGCTCCACTGCCTATAGAGATATATTATAGAACTGGGTTCATATTTAGATTAAAATAAATTAAAACAAGAGTTACACTTTAAAGAGTAAATGCACTTTTTAAAAAAAAATTACATGTTAGAGTAACATATCAAAGGATTTGATCCGTTGGGATCCGAGTGCTGAGACCTTCACAAATCGCTAAGATAAGGAGTTGCAGGTGCACTGCCTCTCTTCACTGTCAAAGAAGAAAGTGAAGATGGCCTCATTTGACTTTCTATTGAGTGAGGAGACACAGCACTAAAGGAGCGCTTCTAACTCCTTGTTTTAGTGATCCGTGGGGGTTTCTGCATTTGGACCTTCACCGATTAAAGCCTTTAATATGTCATACTGTATCAAACATTTTTTGCAGTCACTCTTTGAAGTCACATTACATGTTTAAGAATCAATTGCAAATTTTTGGGTAGACATTGTTCATGATCATGGTCAATTTAAATCTGCCGGGAGACTAAGAGAGTACTGTGAGGGAGGGCTACGGGACACAGATGCAGCATAATATGTATATCAAAAATTGCAATTCATTAGAACAGCTTCATATCTCAATATTTGACTCAGTTCTTGACATCATCATATTTATATGCCTAAAATGTATGTTCTCCATTGAACATACTTTTACAATTTACACCCTGCAGGGCATTAGATAAAGAATATGGAAATGATTAACCTTTTAAGTATATTACTTTGTTGTAAAAAAACTATAACCAGTGTAAAAACAGACCAGTGTAAAATAAGGATAAATGTGGATAAGCTGCTTGTATGTAGGTTTAAATACATAAAATTATGCAGGAGATGTAAAATATGGAACAAGAAGGTCCCCCACACTCAGGAAGGGCCCAGGGTTCAAATAACAAAGACCGTATATATGCCAACCTGCTAAGTAGGTACCATAGAGCCCTGTGGACAGTGGTGTATCTTGGTTTTGTGCTGCCCTAGGTGAGACTAAATTAGGGCACCCCCCTAATATAAATTTGACCCACCCATTCCTGTCAAGGCCAAACCCCTTCCTCTGTAAACCCCACCCCTTCCTATTTAGGCCCCACCTTTCCTGTTAGAGCTTCACATCTTCCTTTCTGTATTTAAAAGTGAATAACGAAGGCCAATATTTTGTGTTTTCTGTAACAAATGTTGCATCTATTATTTTAAGAGAATCTTTACGTATAATAATATAAAGTGTAAGTTCAACCACTTTACAAAGATCAGTCATCCAGGTCAACTATACTATATTGATCACAGACACTCAAATTGTTTGAATTAGCACGTGGTCAGTCCACATGAGCAGTAACAGCACCAAGGCTTCAACAGCTGTTACTGGACATGCATACACAATTTGTGTCATTCATACAAGACAATGCCACTGTACATATCAACACATCCAGTCCATTACATTACTTTAGCCATAGCACAGACTTTCACACACCATTTACTTACATCAATTAATTCATCCTGAAACTGACACGATGAGGTTTTTAATAACTTAGATAACTTTCATTAAATATATAAATATATTAAACTGAAATGCAACTAAGTAATAGATTTTTTGTGAATTACTGAAATTTAAGTATTTACAGATTTTGAAGACAGCAGGCTCAGGGATCAGTGCATTGGTGGCCAGGGCCTGGCCTCAGTGTTCACGGTGACCGTTTCCTGGATCCATTCTGCACTTGGAGGAGATAAGGCATAGTGAAGGATCGGATCGGACAAGGGGCAAAAAAAAATATTTAGCATATTGTGTAACTATCACTAAGCAAACAAAGCATTTTGCCGCCCCATTGGCAAGTGCCGCCCTAGGCAAATGCCTTGTTTGCCTCGTGATAGATACACCCCTGCCTGTGGATACTGGCATACGCTACACAAAGCATCCTAATAGTGCAATAACATGCCATAAAAGATAGCAGCAATAACACATATTAATTGTAATCAAACAGGAGGGTTCACTTAAGCACAACAAGTGCACCCCCTGATATATAGATAAATAAAACTGTGCAAAGCTGCTACCTAATATAAAGGATGCAAATCACCATAGTAGATGCTGTTAAATCCTATTGTCCAGGTGGGAGATCACCACCAATATGGCCCACAAACCCAGAAAAAATGGTTATGGCAATGGTAAATAACAAACAGTCTATAAAACCCCAGGTAACCCGTAGTACAAAAATGTCAGTATTAATAAGTATAACAAGCCCTGATGATAACCAAATTAATGATAGTAATATGTTGGGTAACAAACCTCAAGAGAGGAGGACCAAAAACCGACGTACGTTTCGCGCAGGTGCGCTTCTTCCATGGGGCGTGTCTTGTAGCCCACTGATACTGGTGATTTGTATCCTTTATATTGGGTAGCAGCTTTGCACAGTTTTATTTACCTATATATCGGGGGTGCACTTGTGCTTAAGTGCACCCTCCTGTTTGATTACAATAAATATGTGTTAGTGCTGCTATCTTCTATGGCATGTTATTGCATTATTAGGACGCTTTGTGGTGGGTTTGTATCAATCAGTTTTTATTAAATCAGGTACATAAGTGAGACAGGATAAACTAACAAATCAATAGACAAGTGTGACGAGACCAATCTCGCCACATTGCATTAGAGAAGCCTGGTTGCCCGCCTGCTCCCTTTAGACTATGGCCCCATGTTGAAACGCTTGATTTTCCCTTGCAAAGATATGAAAGCCGGGTCATTTGGTACTTGCCCTATTTGAACAGTGATACCCCAGATAGCTATGCCATGGAGCCCATTCGGATAACAAAAGACTATTTGAAAGACTTTGGCTCCATGGCAATTCTACTGTATTCGTGTAGTCTGAGTGCCATTCACCTAATAATGTGCACTCAGACCTGAGCTATCTGGGGATATGTTAAATGTCTATGTTTATTGTAATGGTTGTGACATTGTATATTTGAATAGTGATTTCTGTCCTGTTGTCCCCACGTGTATTAGGGCGAGTTCCCTTTGTCCTGAGAGATAATTGAATGTCCTCAGACCTGAGCTATCTGGGGATATGTTAAATGTCTATGTTTTATGCAATATCTGCACAGTTAAATATTCTTATGTCTTTTATTGTCTTTTGCTACCATGTGGCTAATGAAGTTTTGCCTCTGCTCTTTGAGATAAATTGGATTACTTCCCAATTGTCTCCAGGACAGAAGACATTGTGTAAAACTGTGTATTCTCCTGCCTGTGATAATTACAATTGGTGGCAAGCAGCGGGATCGTTCCCACAGCCAAAGGGACAGCTACAGGAGACACCATTTCGTGGATTTACAAGTTGGGGGCAACGCATGTCCCAGTACAGCGACCCTAAGATCAACAGAATGGAAACAGCAGTGGAGTATGATGAGGGTATCATGGATGACCGAGATGCAGTCCGCAAAGGCATCTGGTACCAGGAACTGGGTAGTGTGGAGTATCTGCAGGACGAGAGACTCCCCACGGAAGACCAGCGGTTGCAGAAGCGAGTAGCCCTGCGGATGCCCTTCCTAGGAGAGCAACCCCGGGAGGAATGGGTAAAGAAATTGGAACACGTAGTATGGCAGGAGCTGTGGCTGGAAGATGCCTACCAGGCGCTCTGGTGGTATGGGGCACAGTACCTACCCAGGACAGCTGAGCATGACAAGCCAGAGGGAGAGGAGTTTGATGGTCCTGGCTTGTTATAGGAGACTTTTTCAGAGCTGGAGTTTGGGAGCCCTACACAAGCCCGGTTCCGTTATCTCTTTGAATGGGGGGAGAGCAGGTATGACTGGGACAACACTCATGAGATTGAGCAGGACCTGCTCCACCTGGTGACCCGGGAGATGGAGCTGGAACAGGGCTACCAGCAGCTGTTCCACTCCAGTGAGAAGGCTCAGCAGGAGAGCAGAGTGACAGACCCAGAGCCAGACCCCTTCAGCTGGGAAGATATTGTGGAGGTTTACTGGAAAGAACCCCAGGGGGCCAGTGGAGATGGGACCGAGGTCTCTCCACCGATCCTGCAGGGAATTGGGAGCCCAGTCTCCATTCCCCAGCGGCAGGCTGAGTTACAGGGGGCAGAGACAGTCGGTCCTGTCCCCCAGCGGCAGAGTGTCCTACAGGGAATAGAGAGCCCAGTCTCCTTTCCCCAGCAACAGGACACTGTATTGGGAGCGGAGACAGTTGGTCTCTCTCCCCAGAGGCTGGAAGTATGTATGGGAGAGGAGCTTGCTACCCCCTCTCCCCAGCAGCAATGTGATTTATTGGGAATTGAGAGGCCAGTCTCCATTCCCCAGCGGCAAGCTGAGTTACAGGGGGAAGAGACAGTCGGTCCTGTCCCCCAGCAGAAGAGTGTTTTATTGGGAGAGGAGAGCTTTGTCCTCCCACCCCAGCGGCAGAGTGTCCAGCAGGAAATAGAGAGCCCAGTCTCCTTTCCCCAGCAGCAGGACACTGTATTGGGAGTGGAGACGGTCGGTCGCCCATCCCAGCGGCTGTAAGTATGTATGGGAGAGGAGATTGTTACCCCCTCTCCCCAGCGGCAGCTTAATGTACCAGGGGGAGACAGTAAGCCCCACAACAGTGCAGATGGGACCGTGGTCTCTGCACTTACAGCACAGGGGGTAGGGACAGTCGGTCCTGTCCCCCAGCAACAGGGCTGTCTAGCCAAAGGGGAGACAGTCGGTCTCCCCCTCCAGCAGCAGAGCTGGGTATCGAAAGGGGAGACAGTCGGTCTCCCCCTCCAACTACCAGGCTCCAACCAGGTTTCTTCCGTGGTAGCGCTGGCACCAGGGCAAAGTACCTCTGGTCTCTGCCCACTCAGCAACCCACCAAAGTAGTCTACCAGTCCCCCACACAGTCGTGAGGCACCTGGACAGGTTTCTCCCTTGCTCAGGTGTAGTAACCATTTATTGTGGGTGGGCTGTACTGCTGTTTCTGTTTTGTGGGTGGGCTGCTGGACTAACAAGGCCACTGACTGGCAGGAAGTCAGATGGTAAATGGTTATGCGTGGAGACGCTGAAAAAAGACCAGGTGTACGGCGCCAAAGACCCTTGGATGGGTAAAGTTTGAAGTTGGATCCCTTTAGTCAAAATTACGGACCCTAAGTTGTTGACACACAACAAGTTTTTAAGAGTGTGTGCCCACACATTAGATGATGCCACGTGTTTAGAGTAAAATAAATGGTATCGTGTAGATCACATATGACCACATGGAAACAAATAAGAATAGTAGAATAAAAAAATGAATAAAAAAATTGTAAAAATTTATAAGGAAATATATATAATATATATATATTAATGGTGACTTACTTCACCCAGGAGGGTAATGTGGGATAAAACTCAAGACACCCACACCACACCTCCTGCGCCTGGGTCGCCCGTAGAGATGTTAGATTCGGATCGAAACACACTCAGGAGTCTTATCCTTTGTCTTTCCTTTTATTGCAAAGCCAGGGTCGGTGGAGAGTACAGCTCAACGCGTTTCGGGGCCTCTGTAAGGGTCCCCTTCATCAGGAGCAGATATAATCATTACATATGACAATCATCTTTAAATAGCAGAAAAAAGCGCCAAGAACAAAATTGCAGTGAGGTCACTTCCGGTGTCAGTAAGCGTTCCAAGGTGGAACGCACCGGAAGTGGCGCGCACAGATAATACAGTCAAAGGGTATCAGATCGGGATTAATAGAGAAGAACAACACACAAAGTACACACCTAAGGGCATGGTATGGTGTCCCCATAATGTCTGGGGAACCGTCCACTGTACTCATCTGTTGAATGTTCGTTTGCGAACCCTGTGGAACGCAACATGTGACTTCCGGTAGGTCCTGCTGTGGAACGTAACACAGGACTTCCGATGCGTTCCACCACGGAACGCAAAAGGACCGGAAGTGGAGATCGAAGCGGTACTTAACAATCAATATTTTTACAATAGCCGATGTCAAACGGCAAACTTAGATGGTGATACCTCAATTCAGTGATAGGACCATGCGACCGGGGACTCCAATGTATAGCGCATGCCGGACTTCCGGTGCGTTCCACAGTGGAACGCATCGGGACCGGAAATGCACTTATGGGAATGATAATATTCTTATTGTATATTTGTTTATATATTTCACCTATTGCGGTCAACAAGGGTGGATTCTCTGAGATCCCACAATGAAGGGGTTCAATTAAAATGCCTTGATGGAAAAAAAATATATATATATGTGTATGCATATGACGTCACGTGATCGGATCCCGGTCACGTGATCAAACACCAGCATCCCAATTTGGAGCTATATTAATAGTGAGCTATGATCTTGAATGGTGGAGATTTGGTAAAAAATAATAATGAAAATTAATGTTCAGCAGGTGTTAGTAGGAACTCTGGAAAAACTAGCCTGGACTGAACAGACATTAATTTATAAAGATATATTATTTATTTCTATAAATTACCGTATATGCCGGCGTATAAGACGACTTTCTAACATTAAAAATTATTTTCAAAAGTCAGGGGTCGTCTTATACGCCGGGTATACTCAGATCCGATGGTATATTCTAACACCCAGGCGTTCCCATGGTGACGCTTGCCTGGGTGTTAGAATATACAGGGGCCCACCGCTCACTACATTTATTAACTGTAATCTGTAACTAACTTTAAATGAGCGCTCATGTCTTTACTATTGTACCTTACTCTCAGCTCCGCTAACAGGCAGTGCGGGCGGCGCTCACTCACTGACGTCTGACGTTACGTGCCTGCTCCTTCCACTAGGCGGCGCAGGCGCGTGACGTCAGTGAGTGAGCGCCGCCCGCACTGCCTATTACCAGAGCTGAGAGTAAGGTACAATAGTAAAGACATGAGCGCTCATTTAAAGTTAAAGTTTACAGATTACAGTTAATAAATGTATACTCCTCTGGGCGTCGGGGAGGGGGATCTGTGGATGGCACTGTCATGGGAGGGAGATCTGTGGATGGCAGTGTTTAGGGGGGGATCTGTGGATGGCACTATTTGGAGGGGGGTCTGTGGATGGCACTGTTATGGGGAGGGGGATCTGTGGATGGCACTGTCATGGGGGGATCTGTGGATGACACTTATGGGGAGGGGGATCTGTGGATGGCACTGCCATGGGGGGATCTGTGGATGGCACTGTTATGGGGAGGGAGATCTGTGGATGGCACTGTCATGGGGGTGATCTGTGGATGACACTGTTATGGGTAGGGAGATCTGTGGATGGCACTGTTTAGGGGGGGATCTGTGGATGGCACTGTTTAGGGGGGATCTGTGGATGGCACTGTTTAGGGGGAGGGGGATCTGTGGATGGCACTGTCATGGGGTGGATCTGTGGATGACACATATAGCATAAGATGCTATATAGTGTCATCCATAGATCCCCCCCATAAAGTGTCATCCACTGATCCCCCTCCCCATAACAGTGCCATCCACAGATCCCAGTCAGTTCCCTGGACTGGAGAAGATCGTCTTGAGGACAGGGAGGGCTGGGCATTCAGGGGTAGTCTTATACGGCGAGTATAGCCCAAACCCAATATTTTAAATGGAAAAGTTGGGGGTCGTCTTATACGCCCAGTCATCTTATACGCCGACATATACGGTAAGTTATAAAATCCATCTATAAATTCTATTTAAAAATGATCATCGGAAGAAATTGATGATAGTCAAATAGCAAAGACGAAAAAAAGAAAGAGAGAGACAAATAGCAAACACAATGAAAGACATTAAAAACAAGAAAGAAATAAAATAAAAAAATAAAAAATATAATAATATAATAAAATAAAAAAATTATAATGAAAACAATTGTAAAAAAGCACATAAAAATACATAAACGGTTTCATGAAAAATATATATATTATAATATGCTAAAAATATCGATATTCAGAAATTGATAGTTGTCCTCACTAGTTACCAAAATAGGGTTAATCACCGACAATAGAAAATAAATGTAGGAGTCCATGAATGCATGGACCTATAGTCGGATTAATATATAGTGGAGAAAAAATATAGTGGAGAAAAAGTAAAAGGATACAATACATATGTGTATATATATACATATATGTATGTCACATATAGTGGGATGTATATGTTTCATAAAAATAAAACACATATGGATATATATATATAGAAACACACAGTCAGAATGCGTGGGACAAGGCTGTACCACGATGTTATATGTATGGTAAGGGACTTTTTGTGGACTGGTCAGTTATCCAATTAAAAATAAAAATAAAAGTAAAGTCATAGAGATTCTATGTGTATATTATACTATACTGTGCAATAAGGGCGTGGAGATACGCATAGGGGGATGTATATCTACTGGCGGTCTCTCAGTAGTATTGCTTTAGTAGTTAGAATATTCTAAACATTCGTTTAGGCCAAAAGGAGATAGGGTATTCAATGTATATATCCAATACATCTCCTTTCGGCATAGCTGTTGGAAAGATGACGTGATGGTCTCCAAAGGAGTTACTGTGAGGCCTATTGAAGAGCCATCATGTGTTTTAGAAAAATGGCGCGATACACTATGTGTTGTCACTTTGCGTTTAATGTTGGAACGATGTTCGCACATTCTCTCTCGTAGGGTTTGGGTGGTCCTACCAACATATTTTAGACCGCAAGGACATCTGAGTAGGTATATTATATTTTTCATCCCACAAGTGAGTTCCTGTTTGAGGACCCACATTCCTGAAAGACCTCCTACTTCAATTTCTTTAGTGCCATGAGTGATCATTGAACAACATTTGCACCTTTTTATTCCACATCTAAAACATCCTTTCCTGTTTGGGAGAGGAAGAATAGTTTTATTAGATACTTGCAATTTGGGACATGAGGGGGCAATAATATTTTTGATCGTTTGTGCCCTTCTAAAAGTAATGGACGGTTGTTTGGGAAGTGTATTTTTGAGGATCGGGTCTTTTAGCAAGACGTCCCAGTGTTTGGTGAGTATCTTTCTGATCTGATGATGGTCTCTATTGTATCTGGTAATGAGGTTATATTGGTATCCCTTAGGGTCAATGGTTTTTGCAGGGGCTCGTTTCAACGCCTCTTTTTGGTCTAATTTTAAAACTCTCTGGGATGAGGCTTTGATTAAACTTTTTGGATAGCCCTTATCCAGAAAACGTTCTTTAAGGACGCCTAATTGTGTTTTTAGGGTCTTTTTGTCTGAGCAGTTTCTTCGGATCCTTTTCATTTGTCCGAAGGGTATATTTCTTTTCCATTTTGTGTGGTGACAGCTGGAATATTCAAGATAGCTGTTAGCATCCACCTTTTTGAAGTGGGTGCTGGTAGTTATCTTGTTCGCTATAATCTCGATGTTTAAGTCTAGGAAAATAGCAGTTTTGGGGTTAGAGTCACAGGTGAACTGAAGACCCCAATCGTTCTGATTTATCGAAGACATGAAAGATATTAAGTCTTCATTGCTGCCACCCCAAATGAAGATGATGTCATCGATGTAGCGACGATAAAAGACCACATCCTTATGGGATTGGAGACCTATTTTTTCCTCAAAGAGGCCCACAAACAGATTAGCATAAGAGGGTGCAAATTTTGTCCCCATAGCAGTACCCCTTGTTTGTATATAGAATGTTTCGTTGAATGTGAAATAATTATGCTCGAGGATGAATTTAATTGATTTTATAATGAAATCCTTCTGAATAGGGGGCATATCAGAGTCAAGTTCAAGAAAGTGTTTGATTGCGCATATTCCCAAATCATGTCGAATGTTGCTATAGAGGGATGCTACGTCAAGTGTGACCCATACATAGTCATCTCTCCATTCTACATTATTAAGGTTGTTAATGAGGTCAGAAGAATCTCTTAGATAAGAAGGTAATTTCTGTACGTATTTTTGTAAAAAGCTATCGACATAGGCTGAGAGGTTTGATGTAAGAGAGTCTATACCGGAAATGATCGGTCTGCCGGGTGGGTTGGTGAGGGACTTATGGATTTTTGGCAGGAAATAAAAACGGGCTGTGGTCGGATGATTGGTTGTGAGAAACATTTTTTCTTTTTTGTCAATGACATGTTGAGAAAAACCGGAATCTAATAGTTCTAATAGAGTTTTCTTAAAGTTTGGAGTGGGGTCTTCTACAAGAACTTTATAGTAGGTTCGGTCTGCCAGGATTTTTATTTTATTTTTTTCACTATTCCTCACGTACATCTGCCGCTGATCCAGCACCTCTACATAACATAAATACCGATCCCGGCTCACTCCACTCTTCCCTCATACAAGCCCCACCCATCCATGTAGTGACCACTGGTAAGAACCGCAAACAGCCCTTTCTGGACACGTCAGGATACCCTACTTTCATTGACCACCACACCCCACCAATACCCACCATATCTGCCCAGTCCTCTACTGACCCCCAGACATCTCCTAGTCATCTTGCATCTGAAATTTCCGTCAATAACCTCATTACCAGATACAATAGAGACCATCATCAGATCAGAAAGATACTCACCAAACACTGGGACGTCTTGCTAAAAGACCCGATCCTCAAAAATACACTTCCCAAACAACCGTCCATTACTTTTAGAAGGGCACAAACGATCAAAAATAATATTGCCCCCTCATGTCCCAAATTGCAAGTATCTAATAAAACTATTCTTCCTCTCCCAACCAGGAAAGGATGTTTTAGATGTGGAAAAAAAAGGTGCAAATGTTGTTCAATGATCACTCATGGCACTAAAGAAATTGAAGTAGGAGGTCTTTCAGGAATGTGGGTCCTCAAACAGGAACTCACTTGTGGGATGAAAAATATAATATACCTACTCAGATGTCCTTGCGGTCTAAAATATGTTGAAACATCGTTCCAACATTAAACGCAAAGTGACAACACATAGTGTATCGCGCCATTTTTCTAAAACACATGATGGTTCTTCAATAGGCCTCACAGTAACTCCTTTGGAGACCATCACGTCATCTTTCCAACAGCTATGCCGAAGGGAGATGTATTGGATATATACATTGAATACCCTATCTCCTTTCGGCCTAAACGAATGTTTAGAATATTCTAACTACTAAAGCAATACTATTGAGAGACCGCCAGTAGATATACATCCCCCTATGCGTATCTCCACGCCCTTATTGCACAGTATAGTATAATATACACATAGAATCTCTATGACTTTACTTTTATTTTTATTTTTAGGCTACTTTCACACCTGCGTTAGGTGCGGATCCGTCTGGTATCTGCACAGACGGATCCGCACCTATAATGCAAACGCTTAGATCTGTTCAGAACGGATCCGTTTGCATTACCATGAACAAAAAAAAAAAAAAAAAAAAATAATATTTTTATTTTTATTTTTTGTTCATGATAATGCAAACGGATCCGTTTTGACTTTACATTGAAAGTCAATGGGGGACGGATCCGTTTGAAAATTGAGCCATATTGTGTCAACTTCAAACGGATCCGTCCCCATTGACTTACATTGTAAGTCTGGACGGATCCGTTTGCCTCCGCACGGCCAGGCGGACACCCGAACGCTGCAAGCTGCGTTCAGGGGTCCGCCTGCTGAGCAGAGCGGAGGACAAACAGTGCCAAACTGATGCATTCTGAGCGGATCCGCATCCACTCAGAATGCATTAGGGCTGGACGGATCAGTTCGGGGCCGCTTGTGAGAGCCTTCAAACGAAACTCACAAGCGGAGCCCCGAACGCTAGTGTGAAAGTAGCCTTAATTGGATAACTGACCAGTCCACAAAAAGTCCCTTACCATACATATAACACCGTGGTACAGCCTTGTCCCACGCATTCTGACTGTGTGTTTCTATATATATATATCCATATGTGTTTTATTTTTATGAAACATATACATCCCACTATATGTGACATACATATATGTATATATATACACATAGGTATTGTATCCTTTTATTTTTTCTCCACTATATTTTTTCTCCACTATATATTAATCCGACTATAGGTCCATGCATTCATGGACTCCTACATTTATTTTCTATTGTCGGTGATTAACCCTATTTTGGTAACTAGTGAGGACAACTATCAATTTATGAATATCAATATTTTTTGCATATTATAATATATATATTTTTCACGAAACCGTTTATGTATTTTTATGTGCTTTTTTACAATTGTTTTTATTATTATCATTTTTTTATTTTATTATATTATTATATTTTTTTTATTTTTTATTTTATTTCTTTCTTGTTTTTAATGTCTTTCATTGTGTTTGCTATTCGTCTCTCTCTTTCTTTTTTTCGTCTTTGCTGTTTGACTATCATCAATTTCTTCCGATGATCATTTTTAAATAGAATTTATAGATGGATTTTATAACTTAATTTATAGAAATAAATAATATATCTTTATAAATTAATGTCTGTTCAGTCCAGGCTAGTTTCCCAGAGTTCCTACTAACACCTGCTGAACATTAATTTTCATTATTATTTTTTACCAAATCTCCACCATTCAAGATCATAGCTCACTATTAATATAGCTCCAAATTGGGATGCTGATGTTTGATCACGTGACCGGGATCCGATCACGTGACGTCATATGCATACACATATATATATTTTTTTCCCATCAAGGCATTTTAATTGAACCCCTTCATTGTGGGATCTCAGAGAATCCACCCTTGTTGACCGCAATAGGTGAAATATATAAACAAATATACAATAAGAATATTATCATTCCCATAAGTGCATTTCCGGTCCCGATGCGTTCCACAGTCGCATGGTCCTATCACTGAATTGAGGTATCACCATCTAAGTTTGCCGTTTGACATCGGCTATCGTAAAAATATTGATTGTTAAGTACCGCTTCGATCTCCACTTCCGGTCCTTTTGCGTTCCGTGGTGGAACGCATCGGAAGTCCTGTGTTGCGTTCCACAGCAGGACCTACCGGAAGTCACATGTTGCGTTCCACAGGGTTCACAAAAGAACATTCAACAGATGAGTACAGTGGACGGTTCCCCAGACATTATGGGGACACCATACCATGCCCTTAGGTGTGTACTTTGTGTGTTGTTCTTCTCTATTAATCCCGATCTGATACCCTTTGACTGTATTATCTGTGAGTGCCACTTCCGGTGCGTTCCACCTTGGAACGCATACTGACACCTGAAGTGACCTCACTGCAAGTTTGTTCTTGGCGCTTTTTTCTGCTATTTAAAGATGATTGTCATATGTAATGATTATATCTGCTCCTGATGAAGGGGACCCTTACAGAGGCCCCGAAAAGCATTGAGCTGTACTCTCCCCCTACCCTGGCTTTGCAATAAAAGGAAAGACAAAGGATAAGACTCCTGAGTGTGTTTCGATCCGAATCTAACATCTCTACGGGCGACCCAGGCGCAGGAGGTGTGGTGTGGGTGTCTTGAGTTTTATCCCACATTACCCTCCTGGGTGAAGTAAGTCACCAATAATATATATATATACAGGGAGTGCAGAATTATTAGGCAAGTTGTATTTTTGAGGATTAATTTTATTATTGAACAACAACCATGTTCTCAATGAACCCAAAAAACTCATTAATATCAAAGCTGAATATTTTTGGAAGTAGTTTTTAGTTTGTTTTTAGTTTTAGCTATTTTAGGGGGATATCTGTGTGTGCAGGTGACTATTACTGTGCATAATTATTAGGCAACTTAACAAAAAACAAATATATACCCATTTCAATTATTTATTTTTACCAGTTAAACCAATATAACATCTCAACATTCACAAATATACATTTCTGACATTCAAAAACAAAACAAAAACAAATCAGTGACCAATATAGCCACCTTTCTTTGCAAGGACACTCAAAAGCCTGCCATCCATGGATTCTGTCAGTGTTTTGATCTGTTCACCATCAACATTGCGTGCAGCAGCAACCACAGCCTCCCAGACACTGTTCAGAGAGGTGTACTGTTTTCCCTCCTTGTAAATCTCACATTTGATGATGGACCACAGGCTCTCAATGGGGTTCAGATCAGGTGAACAAGGAGGCCATGTCATTAGATTTTCTTCTTTTATACCCTTTCTTGCCAGCCACGCTGTGGAGTACTTGGACGCGTGTGATGGAGCATTGTCCTGCATGAAAATCATGTTTTTCTTGAAGGATGCAGACTTCTTCCTGTACCACTGCTTGAAGAAGGTGTCTTCCAGAAACTGGCAGTAGGACTGGGAGTTGAGCTTGACTCCATCCTCAACCCGAAAAGGCCCCACAAGCTCATCTTTGATGATACCAGCCCAAACCAGTACTCCACCTCCACCTTGCTGGCGTCTGAGTCAGACTGGAGCTCTCTGCCCTTTACCAATCCAGCCACGGGCCCATCCATCTGGCCCATCAAGACTCACTCTCATTTCATCAGTCCATAAAACCTTAGAAAAATCAGTCTTGAGATATTTCTTGGCCCAGTCTTGACGTTTCAGCTTGTGTGTCTTGTTCAGTGGTGGTCGTCTTTCAGCCTTTCTTACCTTGGCCATGTCTCTGAGTATTGCACACCTTGTGCTTTTGGGCACTCCAGTGATGTTGCAGCTCTGAAATATGGCCAAACTGGTGGCAAGTGGCATCTTGGCAGCTGCACGCTTGACTTTTCTCAGTTCATGGGCAGTTATTTTGCGCCTATGTTTTTCCACACGCTTCTTGCGACCCTGTTGACTATTTTGAATGAAACGCTTGATTGTTCGATGATCACGCTTCAGAAGCTTTGCAATTTTAAGAGTGCTGCATCCCTCTGCAAGATATCTCACTATTTTTGACTTTTCTGAGCCTGTCAAGTCCTTCTTTTGACCCATTTTGCCAAAGGAAAGGAAGTTGCCTAATAATTATGCACACCTGATATAGGGTGTTGATGTCATTAGACCACACCCCTTCTCATTACAGAGATGCACATCACCTAATATGCTTAATTGGTAGTAGGCTTTCGAGCCTATACAGCTTGGAGTAAGACAACATGCATAAAGAGGATGATGTGGTCAAAATACTCATTTGCCTAATAATTCTGCACGCAGTGTATATTATATATATTTCCTTATATATTTTTACAATTTTTTAATTCATTTTTTTATTCTACTATTCTTATTTGTTTCCATGTGGTCATATGTGATCTACACGATACCATTTATTTTACTCTAAACACGTGGCATCATCTACTGTGTGGGCACACACTCTTAAAAAGTGTGTCAACAACTTAGGGTCCGTAATTTTGACTAAAGGGATCCAACTTCAAACTTTACCCATCCAAAGGTCTTTGGCGCCGTACACCTGGTCTTTTTTCATCGTCTCCACGCATAACCATTTACCTTCCGAATCTCCTACCCTGTGCTCATCAGGGTTAGGTGTTGACCAGTGGCAGCCAGCCCTCCTACATCCACTAGATATCCATTCACCTCTGCCATCCTTTGGCGCCCTGCAATAGTTTTTCTCGGACCCTCGAATAGAAGGTCTGGTGATTAACCCTCTTTTTTTCTTCTTCCGCTCTGATTTAGGAAGTCAGATACCCTGTAAGTCTGTTTGGAAAAGGGGAGAGATGTGACGAGACCAATCTCGCCACATTGCATTGGAGAAGCCTGGTTGCCCACCTGCTTTCTTTAGACTATGGCCCCATGTTGAAACGCTTGATTTTCCCCTGCAAAGACATGAAAGCCAGGTCATCTGGTACTTGCCCTATTTGAACAGTGATACCCCAGATAGCTATGCCATGGAGCCCATTCGGATAACAAAAGACTATTTGAAAAACTTTGGCTCCATGGCGATTCTACTGTATTCCTGTAGTCTGAGTGCCATTCACCTAATAATATGCACTCAGACCTGAACTATCTGGGGATATGTTAAATGTCTATGTTTACTGTAATGGTTGTGACATTGTATATTTGAATAGTGATTTCTGTCCTGTTGTCCCCACGTGTATTAGGGTGATTTCCCTTTGTCCAGAAAGATAATTGAATGCCCTCAGACCTGAGCTATTTGGGGATATGTTAAATGTCTATGTTTTATGCAATAACTGCACAGTTAAATATTCTTATGTCTTTTATTGTCTTTTGCTACCATGTGGCTAATGAATTTTTGCCTCTGCCCTTGGAGATAAATTGGATTACTTCCCAATTGTCTCCAGGACAGAAGACATTGTGTAAAACTGTGTATTCTCCTGCCTGTGATAATTACATTAACCCATTGTGTAAGGTAATTGTATCACAGGCAGAGGGGAGGATTTTGTGTGGGAGTGTCTGAGTGTATTGTACGTGTTTACTGGTTGTTTTACAAAACCCTGTGGGTGGTACTAGTGTGTAACAATGTTATATAAGAACAATAAACACACAGCTCTGGCTGTCCACTGCTTTACCCTCAACACAGAGCTTGGTCTCGTTCTTGGGGGAGATTGTATGCTGTTCCAGTTCGACTGCTAGGAGTGTAAACCTTTCATATGGTTTTTCCTATTCGGCTGTATGCAGCATTCATATGGTTCGGGAGATTGGTGTCTTTAGTAGCTGCCTGTGCATCTGCAAAGGGAATATCTCTTAAATGGCTTTTACCCCCTTTTATGCCCGGGGTGCCGTTACAACAAGTAATGCATTTTGGGTTTCCTATTAATGGCCAGCCATATCAGCTAATTCTGTCAATAAATACACACCTCCTAGATTCTTAAAATTTTCCATGTAAAAGATGAAACAGCATTGCACACATTTTTACTCATAAGCAGCATAACAGCAAACACAAAACTAAGTTTGATGTAAGAAACTGAAATATTGAATCTACTTTACATGGGATGCTGCTTTCCACATAGTTATTACAAAGGGATATAATGACAGTTGCACCCATTCTATTGATATATATGGATTTCTAAGTCTTTGATGATAACGTGAAGACCATGGTTATTGATGTTATTGACATCATTTAGTCAATGTATTTGCTCATAATGAACCAGTATCGAACCATCTCTGCTTCAATGGCAGTGGATCTTAAGGAACCCTAACCTACAGAAAGAATGTGCTACTATAGAACATACATAAGTTTTGGTTATCAGTGAGAACTATAAACAAAATGTCATATAAAACTAACACTATGATACACTAAAATAATTCTGTCAGTAATTGGTTTGCTCATTATACTACACTGCTCAAAAAAATAAAGGGAACACAAAAATAACACATCCTAGATCTGAGTTAATTAAATATTCTTCTGAAATACTTTGTTCTTTACATAGTTGAATGTGCTGACAACAAAGTCACACAAAAATAAAAAAATGGAAATAAAATTTTTCAACCCATGGAGGTCTGGATTTGGAGTCACACTCAAAATTAAAGTGGAAAAACACACTAGAGGCTGATCCAACTTTGATGTAATGTCCTTAAAACAAGTAAAAATGAGGCTCAGTAGTGTGTGTGGCTTCCACGTGCCTGTATGACCTCCCTACAACGCCTGTGCATGCTCCTGATGAGGTGGCGGACGGTCTCCTGAGGGATCTCCTCCCAGACCTGGACTAAAGCATCTGCCAACTCCTGGACAGTCTGTGGTGCAACGTCACGTTGGTGGATAGAGCGAGACATGATGTCCCAGATGTGCTCAATTGGATTCAGGTCTGGGGAACGGGCGGGCCAGTCCATAGCATCAATGCCTTCGTCTTGCAGGAACTGTCTTGCATTAGGAGGAACCCAGGGCCAACCACACCAGCATATGGTCTCACAAGGGGTCTGAGGATCTCATCTCGGTACCTAATGGCAGTCAGGCTACCTCTGGAGAGCACATGGAGGGCTGTGCGGCCCTCCAAAGAAATGCCACCCCACACCATTACTGACCCAATGCCAAACCGGTCATGCTGGAGGATGTTGCAGGCAGCAGAACGTTCTCCACGGCGTCTCCAGACTCTGTCACGTCTGTCACATGTGCTCAGTGTGAACCTGCTTTCATCTGTGAAGAGCACAGGGCGCCAGTGGCGAATTTGCCAATCTTTGTGTTCTCTGGCAAATGCCAAACGTCCTGCACGGTGTTGGGCTGTAAGCACAACCCCCACCTGTGGACGTCGGGCCCTCATATCACCCTCATGGAGTCTGTTTCTGACCGTTTGAGCAGACACATGCACATTTGTGGCCTGCTGGAGGTCATTTTGCAGGGCTCTGGCAGTGCTCCTCCTGTTCCTCCTTGCACAAAGGTGGAGGTAGCGGTCCTGCTGCTGGGTTGTTGGCCTCCTCCACGTCTCCTGATGTACTGGCCTGTCTCCTGGTAACGCCTCCATGCTCTGGACACTACGCTGACAGACACAGCAAACCTTCTTGCCACAGCTCGCATTGATGTGCCATCCTGGATAAGCTGCACTATCTGAGCCACTTGTGTGGGTTGTAGACTCCGTCTCATGCTACCACTAGAGTGAAAGCACCGCCAGCATTCAAAAGTGACCAAAACATCAGCCAGGAAGCATAGGAACTGAGAAGTGGTCTGTGGTTACCACCTGCAGCAGTGGCGTAGCGTAGGTTGCCAGCACCCGGGGCAAGCCAAGTATTGCGCCCCCAACCTGTGACCACGCCCATTTTTACAAATAATGCAGTAGATGTCATCTGCAGTCCTATGTAACACCACAGGTAACACAGGGATAACTCTGAGTACAGATAATGTAGTAGATGGGTGTGAGCCCCAGAATTCAGGACACGCACAGTGTGACCTGAAGTCTGGGGCCAGGCGTCGGCAGTGTGGCCCAAATTCTATATCCACCCCCCCCCAAACAGTTATTTGTATGGACATAACATACATTGCTATGAAAAATACAGGAGAAGACCGCACCATACCTGTTACATCCAGTGACCTCTCCTGTGATGTAGACTTTCCTCAGCATCTTCATTCGGAGATAGGACCGCCATGACACCTTCTTTCAGCCGTGTCTCGTCTCTGTAGAGTTTTACAGAAAATGTTTGGGATTTCTCACTTTACTATCATCCTCAGATAACAGATCTCCCCCGTAGTTCCCATAACTATAATGCCCTCTGTATAATTATAATATATACTGGCCCCTCTATATTATTATTATTATTTCCTCCTCTGTATTAATATTATTAATATTAAAATGGCCCCCTCTGTAGTATTATAGTAATAATTATGCCCCCCTTCAGCATACAGTCCCATGTAAGATACAACCTTCCCCCTGCCTTCAGCCCCTCCAGCATACAGTCCCATGTAAGACACATCACTCTCCTGCCTTCAGCCCCTCCAGCATACAGTCTCATGTAAAATACATCACTCCCCGCCTTCAGCCCCTCCAACATACAGTCCTATGTAAATAATATCACACTCCCTCTCTTTGCCATCTGCCTTCAGCCCCTCCAGCATACAGTCCCATGTAAGATACATCACACCCCTGCCTTCCAGCCCTCCTTGCACAGTCCCAGCTACTTTCACACTTGCGTTTGGGGTTCCGCTTGTGAATTCCGTTTGAAGGGGCTCACAAGCGGCCCCACACGCATCCGTCCAGCTACCAATGCATTCTGAGTGGACGCGGATCCGCTCAGAATGCATCAGTCTGGCAGCGTTCAGCCTCCGCTCCGCTCAGCAAGCGGACACCTGAACGCTGCTTGCAGAGTTCGGGTGTCCGCCTGGCCGTGCGGAGGCAAGCGGATCCGTCCAGACTTATAATGTAAGTCAATGGGGACGGATCCGTTTGAAGATGACACTATATGGGCTCAATCTTCAAACGGATCCGTCCCCCATTGACTTTCAATGTAAAGTCTGGACGGATCCGTCTGAAGCTACTTTCACACTTAGAATTTTTTCTACAATATAATGCAGACGGATCTGTTCTGAACGGATCCCAAGTCTGCATTATATGAGCGGATCCGTCTGGGCAGACATCAGACGGACCCGCTCTGAACGCAAGTGTGAAAGTAGCCTAATGAAATGCATCACTCCCCCTGCCTTCAGCCCCTCCAGCATATAGTCCCATGTAAGATACAACCCCCCCTCTGCCTTCAGCCCCTCCAGCATACAGTCCTATGTAAAACACATCACTTCCCTGCCTTAGCCCCTCCAGCAAACAGTCCCATGTAAAATATCACCCCCCCTGCCTTCAGCCTCTCCAGCATACAGTCCCATGTAAATAATATACCCCCCCCCCCCCCCCGATTCCTTCTCCCTTCAGCCCCTGCAAAAAGCCCCCTCAAGTAAAAATAACAGACAGTCACTATTCTCCTCCACATACTTACCTTCACACTCTGCTCCTGCTCTGTAGAATCTCCGGCACATCGTTAGGCCACGCCCCCTGGATGACGAGACTCCGCCTCTTCCCTTGACATCATCATACCTCCCAGGATCAACTACATTCTCTTACACTACGCTCGCTCTACTGCCTCATAGGCTTCAGGCTGAAACCTATGAGGAAGAACGGAGGGGACGGGAGCCATAGGCTCCCATGACCCTCATTGAAGTGTTTGCCGCCTGGCGCCAGCTGCAATTTTGCACCCGGGGCAACGCCCCCCCCCCCCACGCTACGCCCCTGACCTGCAGAACCACTCCTTTATTGGGGGTGTCTTGCTAATTGCCTATAATTTCCACCTGTTGTCTATCCCATTTGCACAACAGCATGTGAAATTGATTGTCACTCAGTGTTGCTTCCTAAGTGGACAGTTTGATTTCACAGAAGTGTGATTGACTTGGAGTTACATTGTGTTGTTTAAGTGTTCCCTTTATTTTTTTGAGCAGTGTATATTGTAACTGTTAGGAAAATTTACTCTCTTTTACCTAACTTGTCCCTGTCTTCAGATTTCGGCAATCAGCTTGAATTAAGTCTAAACCGGTACCGGGAGAATGAATAAGATAACACTGAAATGTGTGTAGTTCTAACCCATTCTGATTTATTTCACAGTTTGCAAACAGTTATAATAGAGGGGGTTGAGCTTCCTTTACATCCAATCATATGTTAGCATTAGTATTTGACCTATGATATGGTCACACATAAGCTTCTGCATTAACATAATAGCTGACTCATAGTAACAGCATTTGACCAATCAGGTATATACACATGGGCTAGCATACAGTTGAGCCAGATGACCTTATATGGCTAGGACTGTTCATACTTACAAACTAAGGAATGTATGGATTTCTTGAAACAGCCCAGGAAGTGTCACACATTCCATAAGGGGGAAGAGACATTTTGTAAGTACACTAACCAAATGTAATACACATGGCTGAATAAGACAAAATGGAGTTTCTTATACTCCATCAATCCCCTCTAAGAACCTTATATATATACCTTATACTATATGGTTCTTTCTCTGCTCTTCCTTTGTTTGCTTATAAGCCTTTAGGTATTCCATATACCCTTCAGGAGTATAATCCTCAGGCTTTGTTGAGGTTGGGTTTACCTCTTCTTCCTCTACCGGAGTATAGAGGAATGTTGAGTGTACCCCTCTTTCGGCCACATTTTTACATATGGTAAGAAGGGAGGGCACACACTGTAGACAACAGCAGAGACCCACTATTGCAGCGACCACGGCAAATGCCACTCCTACAACATATCTTATTTGACCAAAGTCAGGTATCCAGCCAAAAAAACAGTCCCACCAACCTTGGTCAACATCTTGTTTTATATGTTTTATCATCTCTTCTATTTGGCCTATTTTATCTTTTATTCCACTGGAGTGATCTGATAAATTGAAACAACACATCCCTGCGAACGCTGAGCATCCTATACCATGTTGGAGCAATAAATAATCAATAGTTGCCCTATTCTGCAAGATAGCCTTTTCATACGATTGTATATCCAGCAGCATATCTTGCAGAACTGCACTAGTGATATTTATCTGTTTTACCATAAAACAGGCAAGTTTTGATATTGTCCTGTGGTTATATATGGCCAAACCTGGTACTCCTATCAAAGACATCCCTAAACTCATATATTCTGATCTAGAGAGGAGATTCACATTATAATCCCAATTTTCTGGTAACTGTAGGGAAGTGTCTCTCGTGTGTCGTGTCTGCATTGCTGGGAATAGTGGTATCATTGCTAATGTCAGCCTGGCTATTGTACAGGGTCCCTCTGTAATATTGGCCGATATGTATGTGTAACTAGTATTCCCACAGGCCAATACTCATCCTGTTGGTAGAGGTACATGTTTGTCTAGGGATGGTACTGTTTTTGTAATATTACATTGCATATTTTTTCCTGATATTATCTTTTTACAACTACCTAAATCTCTATCACAAATATTTGGCTTAGTCTTGTTCTGCATTTTTGCTTGTATGCAGGGAGGCAATAGTGTCTCATCACAGGTGAAGTTATAACATATTTCTGCTGCTGTGACAAGACCTGTAATTATTTCATAACAAGCATGATAAGGATTTACATATCCGTATTTAACATCATGATCCTCCAAGTCTGTGTCATTCCATTGGGAACGTAGGAGCCCCGTCCATACAGCTACTGGGGTGGGGACTGCTACCAGACATGTCTCCAAAATGTTAGATGCGGATAAAGTGGTTCGGAGACAAAAGTCAGTTAAGTTCAGAGTTTTGGCCAGGTACAGCCATAAGTTCTCCTTTGTCTTCCATAAATTGTCTTCCCCTCTGCATTCTGTTTTCAAGTACATCTGCCTGTCCCACAGCCATGGGACAGTAAGTAGGAGACACAAAATTGCAATTATTAAGGCACTGCACCTCAGCCATCTCGAGGAATTTCCCGACTGCGTCATCTCGTTGAGGGTCAAGGCTGTCTGCCTCCGTTAGTACCCCTTCTGTATCTTCTTCGAGGTCAAGGCTGTCTGCCTCCGTTAGTACCTCTGGGCCTCGTTGGAGGTCAGGGCTGTCTGCCCCCGT
Organism: Bufo bufo; assembly: GCF_905171765.1. Classification (NCBI taxonomy): domain Eukaryota; kingdom Metazoa; phylum Chordata; class Amphibia; order Anura; family Bufonidae; genus Bufo; species Bufo bufo. The sequence goes on along the minus strand of NC_053392.1, from coordinate 194,848,401 downwards.
TAGTACCTCTCTTTTCTTCACCAACTTAATCCTTGTGGCGTGGATCCACGTGGGTAACTGTTCAGTGAGGACTGCTGTTCTGGTGATCGCGACTACCTCGGTGGGTGGTCCGTAGGTGAAGCTTCCTGGTTCCTTTCCCTTCTTTAAGATCTTGATCATCACCTGGTCGCCTACCCGGAATGGATGGGTTGGTTCCTGTGGAAGAGAAGGAGACTTACAAGCAACTTTTTCTTCAGTTTGACTGAGGACTTTGATCAGATTAGTAACATACTAATCTGAGATCTGGTCCAAGTCCCCTTCCTGGACCACCAGGGGGCGTTTTGCCAATGGTGTGGGGAAAGGCCTACCCATGAGAATTTCAAATGGTGACATCCCTAACTTCTTATTAGGCGTCATTCTAATTTCTGCAAGTATTATGGGTAGGATTTGCTTCCATTTTTCAAATGTACCAGCAGTGGCCTTCCTGAGTTTGTCTTTAACTGTCCTGTTCATTCTTTCCACAATGCCTGAGCTTTGTGGATGGTATGGAATATGAAATTTCCATTCCACCTGTAACAGTCTAGCTACCTCCTTGTTAAGTTTTGAGGTGAAGGCCGGCCCCTGGTCTGATTCAATAACCAGAGGACAGCCCCACCTTGGGATTATTTGCTGAGTCAGAATTTTGGCTGTAGTTTTAGCATCTTCTGCCTTTGTAGGGAAGACTTCTGGCCACCTTGAGAACATGTCCACTATCACTAATGCATACTCTTGTTTCCCTTTTGTTTTAGGTATATGCGTATAATCCACCTGCAAGTGGGTGAATGGTGTAGTGGGGTAGTCAAGGTGTTGGTGAGGTATTTTCAGTGGGTTGTTAGGGTTGTTTCTCAAGCACGTAATACATCTGTGTATGTAGTCTGTGACTAGCTGTTTGCTATCAGTGATGTAAAAACTTTGGCTCATCAACATATGGGTAGTTTGTATGCTGTTGTGTCCTACCCCGTGAAAGTGTGCAATGAAGATGGATGCACTATGCTGAGGTATGCAAGGCTTCCCCTCCTTGCAGATCAATCCAGACTTTGGATTTTTCTGCAAGATTGGATAGCACCAATTCTTCTCCTCTGTTTCAGTTGCATACCTTTGTAGGTCTGTTAGCATGTGTGTCAAATCAGGTGAGGGTGGGTGTAGGACTGCCATTTCCCAATTGTCATGATTCATTCTATTTGGATTACTCTTGGCTGTGTCTCTAGCTACACTATCTGCAAATGCATTACCTCTTGAAATTCTGTCTTTTACATTTGTGTGTGCCCTGCAATGTACTATAGCTAGATCTGAAGGCAATCTGATTGCAGCCAAGAGGTCCGTGACTAGCTGTGCATGTGAGATTCTCTTACCGTCTGCTGCAGTGAATCCTCTCCTCTGCCAAATCATTCCATGATCCCATACTACACCATGAGCATATCTGCTGTCTGTGTAAATAGTGACAGGTTTATTGGTGTGTAGTATGCAAGCCCTTGTGAGTGCAATGAGTTCAGCTGCCTGTGCACACTGGATGGGAATTGGGTTTGCTTCCAAGACTATATCTGGCAGCATAACAATAGCATATGCTGCACAGAATATAGTATCAGTGGGGCGAGATCATGAACCATCAACGAAAACTTCTGGTGCATCAGGTATGGGAACAGTTGATAAGTCAGCCCTAGGTGACATCTCATGATTGAGCACCTGTAGGCAATCATGTGTGTCAGGAAGGGCATCTTCTGTTCTTTTCAGCCCTATTAATGCATTCAAAATAGGTGCTGGTCCTGTAATGTTAGATGCATATTTAATCTGGAGTGAAGGGTTACTGAGCAACAGGATCTCATATCCAGATAATCTTTGTGCTGACATGTGTTGTGTATGTACACCTCTGAGTAAGCCTACAACATCATGTGTAGTGTGCAAGAAGGTTAAATGTCCCAGGGTGAAAGTAGTTGCTAATTCTACCATCATTGCACAGGCTGCAAGGGAACGCAGACATGCCGGCATCCCCTGGACAGAGGTGGGCATAACCTTTGAGAAAAACGCACAAGGATGCAACTTGCCTCCGTGTTCTTGTGTCAGTACCCCCGCCATGGTTTTACAATTTTGGCGTGCAAACATGTGGAAGGGCATATTATAGTCAGGGAGGCCCAGCCCTGGACTCGACATGAGTGAACATTTCAGACAATCAAATGCATTGTACATTTCAGAAGACCATTTAATCAGATCTGGATTTCCATCCAGAGTGGCTTGCCTCAAAACATTGTCGTAATAAGAACAATCAGGAATCCATTGTCTACAGTAATTTATCATACCAAGGAAAGATAACATTTCTTTCCTGGTGTGCGGGGCGACCAAACCCGCAATAGACTGGACTCTTTCTGCGCTGATTCTCCGTTCACCTTTTGTGAGGACAAAGCCCAAGTATTCAACCTGCATTTTACACCATTGCATTTTCTTAAGTGTCACTTTGTGACCACATCCTGACAACCATTTTAACAGTGATAAACCATCCTGAATGCTGGCCTCCGCTGACATGCTACACAGTAACAAATCATCAACATATTGCAGCAACACAGAACCTTGGGGGGGTACCATGATTTTAACGTGGCTTGGAGGACTATGCTGTACACTACAGGTGAATCAGCATATCCCTGAGGCATTCTGCACCAGGTCAGTTGTCGTCCATCAAAGGAAAAAGCAAAAAGTATTCTGGTTGCCTTATCAACTGGGATAGAGAAGAAAGCATTCTTCAGATCTATCACACTGAAATAGACAGCGTCTGCAGGAATTGCAGAAAGAAGTGAAGTGACATCTGGGACAATAGGAGCAATAGGCACAATGATATTATTTATTGCCCTTAAATCCTGTACAAAGCGGGTAGTACCATCTGCCTTTGTCACTGGATTCACGGGCGTACTGTAGGGTGAAATCACCTCTTCCAGGATTCCCTTTTGTAGCTATTCCTTAATCATTGGCCTAAGCCCATCAAGTTTCTCTTTTGACAGTGGGTATTGTTTCTGATATACAGGTGTACTGCCCTCTTTGATGGTTGCTTTGTATGGTGTGCAGTCAATGAATCCTGTGTCATAGTCCCCTTTTGCCCATAATGATGGGTCTATTTCCTCTAATTCTGAGTGATCTTGTAAGTTTGTAAAGATCAGAGGTGTGGGGGTTATTATGGGCAAAGCATCAGAGTATACACTGATGCCATTGTTCTCAACAGTAATTTGCAACTCTAACTTAATGAATAAGTCTCTTCCCAGAAGACTCACAGGACATTCAGGTATGATGCTAAAAGCATGATTTGTAATGTATTCCCTATCAATGGTTTCTACTGGTAAGGAATCTGTTCTGTATGTCCTCGTCAGTACCCCATTTATTCCCATAGAGGGCGCACACTTCCTTAAAGGCCCTTTGTACATTGAATTGTTCAACACACTAGAAGTAGCTCCACTATCTATTAGAAACCCCACTTTTCTTCCTCCTACTCTAAGTAGAATTACTGGTGTGTCCTTCCAATGTGTTGTGACCTGCGTGAAAGCTGGGCTTTGTCCCTCTGGGCATCTTCAGTATGAGTTTTGCTGATGCCAATCTAATGGGAATCTGGGCTGACTCTGTGGACCTTGTCTGTGGTTTATCTGACTTGGTTGATTATTTTGTGACTGAATGTCAGGTTTCTGTGTGTTGTAATCTTGAATTCTCCCATCCCGTCTTGGCGCACGGCATTGACGTGCCCAATGTCCTTCTTTTCCACAGTTATAACAACAATTATTTGGCAATGAGTCCTGTCTTTCATTGTAGGTTCTATTATTTCTGCCCCTCCTCCCTCTCCCCCTCCCTCTGCTAGCATATGCGTGTGTGGGGGAAATTGCTTTCCTAATCTCAAAGCATCCAGCTGCTTCCTTTTCAAAGAGATGTTTCTCAAACTCATCAATTGCATCTGAAGTCCAAGAGGACACATTTTGTTTTACAGTTAAGATCAATTTATCTGATAGATTGTTTACAAATGTGGAAATAATCAAACTGTCATTGCCACGTACAGGTAGACCCGCCTCGGTCTTCCAGCAATCAATAAATCGTTTCCAAAATTCAGTGACTGATTCAGCAGATTTCTGTTTGCAGGCTACTGCTACGGGCAATGAAGATTTTTGTTTGAATACCTCATTCATATGTTCCTCAATCTCCGCCCATATCCTTTTCTGACCCTCTTCTGTATTACATACATAATCTAGAGCATCACTGCATTGTGTAATAGTAGATATGGAGCTAACCTTGTCCCAATTCCATGTTGTGTGTGTTCGAATAATACCATCCAGGATAAGCCTTAAATCTTTCTGTGTGTAGTTGCGCCCTCTACAGGCATTTTTTAGGTATGTAATAGTCCCCAGTGGGGCTATGGAAGGTTTGGGACAATACTTTATAATTTTGTTGAGATCCTCTATTTCTATGGGCTTTTTTACTAAGTGTTGTCCTACTGTCAGAAAGGGAGCAATTACTTGGACTCCCTCTTTTGATTCTTCCTTTTCTGTTTCATCTTTCATTCTACAGGTACTGCGTGTAATATAACTAGTATGCGGTGTGCCAATATTTAGACTGCGCTCTATTATGTTTCCAAATGTTGGCATGGAGGGTCGGTATTTTTCTTCTAGTTTTAATGGTATAACCGCTGTTACAGCATCTTCCTCAATCTGAGTCAGAACTGGGTACAGAGGTGCCGTGGGGGTGGATTTATTATAAGGTGGAGGGGATTTCTGACTTCTCTTCTTTGTACCTACCTCCTGTTCTATTTCATGTAGAGACCTATCATTTTTGGGACTTTTTAGATTCTTATTCTTCTTGCTATTACCTGCATCATACCAGTGGGGGGCTATTTCCAGCCATTGTTCTGCACCCCTGGACATGTACTCAATGTCCCAGGAAGGATCCGCATCGAAATGCGGCCAGGCTGTTTTATCACCTAGACATAGTACTTTGACCATATCCATATGATAAATACTATTATCACCGTCCCTGGGGAATGGATCTGCAGCATCCATTACCTCAGTCCAGCCTGCTAGATTATCTACCCACGGGTTGATCAGGTAATAGTTTGTTGGACTAACACGGGCTACATAGATTTTACAAGTTTCTCCTGGTTCTGGTTTAGGGAATTTAGTTTTAGACCCTTGTCCTCCCATGTTAGTATTTATAGTTCAAAGAATAAGTGAGACAATCACTGTCAGGACTGGCTGTACTGCACTGAAATAGCGCCGACAAGACCTGTCAACTGATCAGCTGATTCGTATCTTAATGTCTCTCTATACTCTTTGGACCCCTATCGACTATTGTTGTTTCGGACTGCCACTTGCGTTCAAATTTTCTGGGTCAACAGATCACAGATCCTAGCCGAAAAACTGGGGCGTCTTGCAGTCCTCCACAACACAAACAATTTTACACATTAACAGTAGTTAACCCAAAATACATCAATTTGATAATAACAGTGGGATATGACCGTACACTTACCAACCGATCAGTATCTCACACAAACAGATAATCTTATTACTTCTAAAATACTTATACTATATATATAAGAGTTAATCCAAGCTTGTAACCTTCTGTTTCCTAAACAGAAATCCTTAGTGCACTATACTGATATGAGCTCCTGGAGCTTCTTAAAATCAACAACTTTTTAAAGCTATCATAGCTTCTGCGTGTCCCAGACACCGCAATTCACCGAAATCATAAATAGATGGTTCGACTTACTTGGATGAGATTTTGGTCATTGCTCCCAGGTCCAAGGAGGACAAAAATTGATGTCTTTCACTGTAGACCTGAAGAGTTGACCCTCCCAATCCCGGACTGAGTCCCCAGAACTGTTAGGAAAATTTACTCTCTTTTACCTAACTTGTCCCTGTCTTCAGATTTCGGCAATCAGCTTGAATTAAGTCTAAACCGGTACCGGGAGAATGAATAAGATAACACTGAAATGTGTGTAGTTCTAACCCATTCTGATTTATTTCACAGTTGGCAAACAGTTATAATAGAGGGGGTTAAGCTTCCTTTACATCCAATCATATGTTAGCATTAGTATTTGACCTATGATATGGTCACACATAAGCTTCTGCATTAACATAATAGCTGACTCATAGTAACAGCATTTGACCAATCAGGTATATACACATGGGCTAGCATACAGTTGAGCCAGATGACCTTATATGGCTAGGACTGTTCATACTTACAAACTAAGGAATGTATGGATTTCTTGAAACAGCCCAGGAAGTGTCACACATTCCATAAGGGGGAAGAGACATTTTGTAAGTACACTAACCAAATGTAATACACATGGCTGAATAAGACAAAATGGAGTTTCTTATACTCCATCAGTAACCACCATTTGATTAATACCATATATTAAATAACCATGAGCTGAAAAAATAATATTTAGTGGGGTAAGTGCAGCTTTCTTGTGTATGTACTTAGTATAATTTTGCCATTGTTTTTCTAGTATTGTTAATATAGCTTCAATGCATCCTACTTTGAAAAGGTGCACAACTAGCCCATAGGGTGGGTGTGTGGGTTTGAGGACATCCATTGATACATAGAAAATAAAAAAAAATAAAAAAACATTTAGCTTTTGTGTTAGCACATTTTGGAAATCAATATAAAGAGTACCCATGATTACTCCTGAGATGTTTGTTTTAGTAAACATTTGTATTCATATGAAATAAGGATAAGGAGACTATTTTCTTATAACTCAGCATTGTGTTGTCCTGTGTTATTCTTCCTCAATATTTATGAATAAATTCACAATCGGGCATTACCATTGCCTAAAAAATGGTCTGTCCCTGCACAGTCTGACATAGTCAGCACTAGACAGTGGCATAGTGTGACAGGACACTCACCCAACTGGTAATACCTATTTGTCACCAGAGGAATGCTGTAGCAAGGCTACAGTACCTGGACAGTGCCACTACACAGTACACAGAGCTGTCTGCTTTTGACTCCGTACACTGTGTTAGTTTCAGTCCTGAGAACCCCTTTAAAACAATATTCTAAAAAGTCTTCATGAAAAATATCTTAGCCCTACTATTTTGTTGTAATATAGTCAGTGTAACTCCTTATCGTAGCTGGTTGTTCTGCTGCTTCAGTCATAGCTTGGACAGCACACTGCTCTTGGCTGTATCAGCTCCCTCTGTTCTCACCTTTCTCAGTGTTATAAATAGAATTAGCGGGGCGTGTCCAGAAACTGCTAAAGATGGCAGCCTAAGTGCACCGCTCCAGCTACACACTGCAAGCTTTCTGACTCGCTAATCGGGCAACTGCTCTTAAATGGGGAAGAAAACTCTGTTCCAGAGACCTGCTTCTCTACAGCATCCTGCATCACCTCTATAGACCTTGGAGGCATACTGGACAAGAGCCAGCAGGCCAAATTCTTCTGTGGGGAGCACTACTCATCCTCCGGCATCTTGCCATAACTCTGCATCAACGTGCTGTGGCTCCCACAACCTGCCGCTCTGAAACAGCTACATTTGGAAAGCCCTCTGACCCTCCTGTGAACTCAAGCACCAACCTACCCCGCTTAAAGGACTCCATGCGAGACACACAACTGTCCCCGGCGGCTGAGGTACTCCGGCTAGCATCAACGCTTAATAATGAGCTTCCTGCAACATAGTGGCTCACCATCCTCCCCCCTGAGCCACGCTATAAGATGAAGGTATTTCTCCAGCCTCCTCAATGCCCCCTCACTTAACCTCCTCGACAGACGTCTGCTAGTCCCTCAGTTCATACTGAACTATGCCAGGCCCAATGGTCTGTCCCTTGAATTTGGACTCCAGTTTAGCAGAAGAGAAAGACGGATCTTCATCAGGATCATCTCTTCTTCCCGTGGACCACCATCCTCAATGAACCGTTCTCCTGCTTGAACTCCATGCCTAGTCTTTTAATAGGCAGTTTTTTCCCCCTTATCTTAACTACTTATCTGGTTTGGGTGCTCTGTTGTGCTGTTTAGCACGGGTATATTTCATCTATTTCATTTAACCACTTAAGGACCACAGGTTTATACCCCCCTAGTGACCAGGCCCTTTTTTACAAATCGGCACTCCACAACTTTAGCGGTTTATTGCTCGGTCATGCAACTTACCACCCAAATGAATTTTACCTCCTTTTCTTCTCACTAATAGAGCTTTCATTTGGTGGTATTTCATTGCTGCTGACATTTTAACTTTTTTTGTTATTAATCGAAATTTACCGATTTTTTTGCAAAAAAATGAAATTTTTCACTTTCAGTTGTAAAATTTTGCAAAAAAAACGACATCCATATATAAATTTTTCTCTAAATTTATTGTTCTACATGTCTTTGATAAAAAAAAAATGTTTGGGTAAAAAAAAAAAATGGTTTGGGTAAAAGTTATAGTGTTTACAAACTATGGTACAAAAATGTGAATTTCAGCTTTTTGAAGCAGCTCTGACTTTCTGAGCACCTGTCATGTTTCCTGAGGTTCTACAATGGCCAGACAGTACAAACACCCCACAAATGACCCCATTTCGGAAAGTAGACACCCTAAGGTATTCGCTGATGGGCATAGTGAGTTCATAGAACTTTTTATTTTTTGTCACAAGTTAGCGGAAAATGATGATTTTATTTTTATTTTTTCTTACAAAGTCTCATATTCCACTAACTTGTGACAAAAAATAAAAACTTCCATGAACTCATTATGCCCATCACAAAATACCTTGGGGTGTCTTCTTTCCAAAATGGGGTCAGTTGTGGGGTAGTTATACTGCCCTGGCATTCTAGGGGCCCTAATGTGTGGTAAGTAGTTTGAAATCAAAATCTGTAAAAAATGGCCGTGAAATCCAAAAGGTGCTCTTTGGAATGTGGGCCCCTTTGCCCACCTAGGCTGCAAAAAAGTGTCACACATCTGGTATTGCCGTACTCAGGAGAAGTTGGGCAATGTTTTTTGGGGTGTCATTTTACATATACCCATGCTGGGTGAGAGAAATATCTTGGCAAAAGACAACTTTTCCCATTTTTTTATACAAAGTTGGCATTTGACCAAGATATTTATCTCACCCAGCATTGGTATATGTAAAATGACACCCCAAAACACATTGCCCAACTTCTCCTGAGTACGGCGATACCACATGTGTGACACTTTTTTGCAGCCTAGGTGGGCAAAGGGGCCCACATTCCAAAGAGCACCTTTAGGATTTCACAGGTAATTTTTTACACATTTTGATTTCAAACTACTTACCACACATTAGGGCCCCTAGAATGCCAGGGCAGTATAACTACCACACAAGTGACTTAATTTTGGAAAGAAGACACCCCAAGGTATTCCGTGAGGGGCATGGCGAGTTCCTAGAATTTTTTATTTTTTGTCACAAGTTAGCGGAAAATTATGATTTTTTTTTTTTTCTTACAAAGTCTCATATTCCACTAACTTGTGACAAAAAATAAAAACTTCCATAAACTCACTATGCCCATAACAAAATACCTGGGGGTGTCTTCTTTCCAAAATGGGGTTACTTGTGGTTTAGTTATACTGCCCTGGCATTTTAGGGGCCCGAATGCGTGAGCAGTAATTTGAAATCAAAATCTGGCCCCTTTGCCACCTAGGCTGCAAAAAAGTGTCACACATCTGGTATTGCCGTACTCAGGAGAAGTTGGTCAATGTTTTTTGGTGTGTCATTTTACATATACCCATGCTGGGTGAGATAAATATCTCGGCAAAAGACAACTTTTCCCATTTTTTTATACAAAGTTGGCATTTGACCGAGATATTTATCTCACCCAGCATGGGTATATGTAAAATGACACCCCAAAACACATTCCCCAACTTTTCCTGAGTACGGCGATACCAGATGTGTGACACTTTTTTGCAGCCTAGATGCGCAAAGGGGCTCACATTCCTTTTAGGAGGGCATTTTTAGACATTTGGATCCCAGACTTCTTCTCACGCTTTAGGGCCCCTAAAATGCCAGGGCAGTATAAATACCCCACATGTGACCCCATTTTGGAAAGAAGACACCCCAAGGTATTCAATGAGGGGCATGGCGAGTTCATAGAATTTTTTTTTTTGTCACAAGTTAGCGGAAATTGATTTTTTTTGTTTTTTCTCACAAAGTCTCCCTTTCCCCACCTTGGGACAAAAATTTCAATCTTTCATGGACTCAATATGCCCCTCAGCGAATACCTTGGGGTGTCTACTTTCCGAAATGGGGTCACATGTGGGGTATTTATACTGCCCTGGCATTTTAGGGGCCCTAAAGCGTGAGAAGAAGTCTGGAATATAAATGTCTAAAAAATTTTACGCATTTGGATTCCGTGAGGGGTATGGTGAGTTCATGTGAGATTTTATTTTTTGACACAAGTTAGTGGAATATGAGACTTTGTAAGAAAAAAATAAAATAAAAATTTCCGCTAACTTGGGCCAAAAAAATGTCTGAATGGAGCCTTACAGGGGGGTGATCAATGACAGGGGGGTGATCAGGGAGTCTATATGGGGTGATCACCCCCCTGTCATTGATCACCCCCCTGTAAGGCTCCATTCAGACGTCCGTATGATTTTTACGGATCCACGGATACATGGATCGGATCCGCAAAACACATACGGACATCTGAATGGAGCCTTACAGGGGGGTGAAAAATGACAAGGGAGTGATCAATGACAGGGGGGTGATCAATGACAGGGGGGTGATCAGGAAGTCTATATGGGGTGATCACCCCCCTGTCATTGATCACCCCCCTGTAAGGCTCCATTCAGATGTCCGTATGTGTTTTGCGGATCCGAAATATGTATCAGTGGATCCGTAAAAATCATACGGACGTCTGAATGGAGCCTTACAGGGGGGTGATCAATGACAGGGGGGTGATCAATGACAGGGGGGTGATCAGGGAGTCTATATGGGTGATCACCCCCATCATTGATCACCCCCCTGTAAGGCTCCATTCAGACGTCCGTATGTGTTTTGCGGATCCGATCCATGTATCAGTGGATCCGTAAAAATCATACGGACGTCTGAATGGAGCCTTACAGGGGGGTGATCAATGACAGGGGGGTGATCAATGACAGGGGGGTGATCAGGGAGTCTATATGGGGTGATCACCCCCGTCATTGATCACCCCCCTGTAAGGCTCCATTCAGACGTCCGTATGTGTTTTGCGGATCCGATCCATGTATCAGTGGATCCGTAAAAATCATACGACCACCACTGTCCTCTGGTGGTCGATCCAAGCAAAAGGGACCACCAGAGGACCAGGTAGCAGGTATATTAGACGCGGTTATTAAAACAGCATCTAATATACCTGTTAGGGGTTAAAAAAATCGCATCTCCAGCCTGCCAGCGAACGATCGCCGCTGGCAGGCTGGAGATCCACTCACTTACCTTCCGATCCTGTGAACGCACGCGCCTGTGTGTGCGCGTTCACAGGAAATCTCGGCTCACGCGAGATGACGCCTATTGGCGTTAGTGTGACCTGGGAGCGCCGCAGCAATGATGCCTTTCGGCGTTAGCTTGGCGGCAGGTGGTTAATGTTTCTGTGTGTCATTAAAAGATATCGATGGTATCCCCTATGACCTCTACAGCACCCCACCCCTTTAACAGTGAACTCCACAGTGCCCCGCCACTTTAAAATGGGACATTTACAGCAGCCCCTCCCTTGACAGTGACCTCCTCAGAGGCCCTCCCCTTAACAGTAACCTTCGCAGTGCCCTCCCTTTAAAAGTGACCTCCACAGTGCCCGCCCCTTTGACAGTGACCTCCAAAGTGTCCGCCCCTTTAACAGTGACCTCCAGAGTGCCGGCCCCTTTAATAGTGACCTCCACAGTGCCGTCCCCTTTAACAGTGACCTCCACAGTGCCTGGCCCTTTAACAGTGACCTCCACAATGCCGGCCCCTTTAACAGTGACCTCCACAGTGACGGCCCCTTTAACAGTCACCTCCACAGTGCCGGCCCCTTTAACAGTGACTTCCACAGTGCGGCCCCTTTAACAGTGACCTCCACAGTGCCCGCCCCTTTAACAGTGACCTCCACAGCGCCCGCCTCTTTAACAGTGACCTCCACAGCGGCAGCCCCTTTAACAGTGACCTCCACAGTGCCTGTCCGTTTAACAGTGACCTCCTGCCCCTTTAATGCTAGGGCTACACGGCGACATGTGTTGCGCAAAATTTTGTCTCAACAACTTTAATAATGATAGGCTATGGTGTCGCACCGCGACATGCGACATGCTGCGACTGCGACACGATAGTCGCAAAAGATCCATCCAAAACGGATGCACGTAGCAGCTTAGTTGTGCCCTAAGTGTCGTGCGACTTTATTGTCATCCTGTAGCCCTAGCCTAAAGCTGACCTACAGCAGTGAAGAAAAATGGCTGGGTTGTAAAGTAAAACTGTGTGTATGGCAGTTGGGATTTGAAGAGAAAGACTTGCAGGCTTGCATTGGCTAATGCAGGTCATTTTTTGGGAATATCTCAAGAACGGTACGTTCTAGAGAGCTGAGACACCTGATGAACCTGTGTGCCAAATTTGGTGAAGATCAGTTCAGTCGTTTTGTCGTGCATAAAGAACAGACACTTAACTCCACAGTGCCCGCCCCCTTTAACAGTGACCGCCCCTTTAACAGTGACCTCCACAGTGCCTGCCCCTTTAATAGTGACCTCCACAGTGTCCACCCCTTTAACAGTGTCCTCCACATAGCCCATGCCTTTAATAGTGCCCGCCCCTTTAACAGTGACCTCCACAGTGCCAACCCCTTTAACAGTGATCTCCACAGTGCTGCCCCCTTTAACAGTGACCTTCACAGTGCCTGCCCCATTAACAGTGATCGCCGAACTGCCTGCCACTTTAACAGTTACCTCCACAGTGCCCGCCCCTTTAATAGCGACCTTCACATTGCCCATTCCTTTAATAGTGACCGCCCCTTTAACAGTGACCTTCATAATGGCCTCCCCTTTAACAGTGACCTACACAGTACCCGCCCTTTTTACAGTAACTTCCACAGTGCCCACCCTTTTAACAGTGACCTCCACAGTGCCTGCCCCTTTAACAGTGACCTCCACAGTTCCCGCGCCTTTAACAGTGAACTTCACAGCGCCCGTCCATTTGATGATGGCCCCTGCCCCCCATGCATGTAGCAGTGTAGTTGTGCCATCATACGTCATATGACTGCATTTTTAAGGACCTGCGAACTGCTAAAACCTGTGATCAGTTGTTATGGCAACCTGAAGTAGGAAATGCGAGCTTCTATTGGCTAATAAGGGACCTGTAACCGTGTAAATGGCAGTTCGGATTTAAGTGAAAGGCTTGCTGGCTTCTATTGGCTAATGCAGGTCATGTTTTGGCAATATTTCAGGAACGGTACGTCCTAGAGAGCTGAAACCTTCTCAGACACCTGATGTACCTGTGTACCAAATTTGGTGAAGATCTGTTTAGTCGTTTGGTCGCGCATAAAGAACAGACAGACTTCCAGACAGACAGACAGAAACTCATTTTTATATATATAAGAGACTAGCAGAAGGACCCGGCTTTGCACGGGTATATTTAATCTATTTAATTTAATGTTTCTGTGTGTCATTAAAAGATATTGACAGTATCCCCCATAAAAGTGACTTCTACAGCACCCCGCCCCTTTAACAGTGAACTCTACAGTTCCCCCCCCTGACCCCCCCTCCACAGTGCCCCACCACTTTAAAATGGGACCTCCACAGCAGCCCATTCCCCGTCCAGTCATTTGGTCGTGCATAAAGAACGTCCAGATAGACAGACAGACGTCTAGACAGACAGAAACTCATTCGCCGAATTTGGCACACAGGTACATCAGGTGTCCGGAAAGGTTTTAGACCGGGCCTCAGCTCTCTAGAACGTACCGTTCCTGAGATATTCTTAAAAAAGGACCTGCATTAGCCAATACAAGCCTGCAAGTCTTTCTCTTCATATCCTAACTGCCATACACACGGTCACATGTCCCTTATCAGTCAATAGAAGCTTGCAGGCCCTTAGTCTACACATACACACAGTTTTACTCCAGGTTTCCATAACAACCCAGCCATTTTTCTTGACTGCTGTAGGTCCACTTTAGGCTAGGGCTACATGACGACAATAAGTCACACAAAACATAGGGCACAACTAAGCTGCTACATGCATCCATCTTGGATGGATTTTTTGCGACTGTCGTGTTGCAGTCGCAGCATGTCGCATATCGCGGTGCAACACCATTGCCTATCATTATAAAAATTATTGCGCAAAATTGGTACGAAAAAATGTCACGTGATACATGTTGTCATGTAGACCTAGCCCTAAAAGGGCAGGGTGCTGTAAAGGTCACTATTAAGGAGGCGGGCCCCTGAGGAGGTCAAGGGAGTGGGGTGCTATGAAACTCACTGTTAAAGGGGCGGGCTGCTGTGAAGGTCAAAGTTAAGGGGATGGGCTGCTGTGGAGGTCCCATTTTAAGGAGGTGGGGCACTGTGGGGGGTCAGTGTTAAGGGGTGAGGGGCTGTGGAGTTCACTGTTAAGGGGGCGGGGTACTGTAGAGGCCACTGTTATGGGGGATACTGTCGATTTAACGACACACACAAACATTAAATTAAATAGATGAAATATAGTGGAAGCTATCGATCATCTCCCAGATGCCTAGGCCCCGGGCCTGGACGAGTTTACATATCAATACTACAAAGCCTTTAAGTTGGATCTACTCCCTCATATGTTTTCCCGCTTTAATTTCTACAGCACAGCTTGGTTCCTACCTCCATGTTCCACTCCTTTGGTACGTTAATTCCAAAGCAAGGGAAAGATCACAAATAGAATTTATCCTGTATTAAGGCAGTCATATATTTCATTGTTCTAATATCTGCAACTCTAGCGTACAGATAGGGGAGTGTTGGTGGGTCTGTGCATTTCCAGAAGAGAGCAATAAGGCAAGGGGTAACAGGTGATCTCTACTAGTAGTGAAGTAGACCCACACCTGTGTCACAAGCTCTCCCTTTTGTATCTGTGTTCGTTCTGTTGATTGTCTTTTGTTCCTTTTAAGTTTCTCCTTGTCTCATTAGTCTGGTATTCACTTCATTTGCCTCTAATGTGTTGATTTCCATGAACCACATATGCTGGACTTTCAATGACTGTCCTTTTATTCAGCCAATGTAAAACAGTCTTGCTAACTATGACTTAATTTTTGATCCGGCTGGAATAAGCTTTGCAAGGCCACTTTTGGTTCTGGTATGATATACCCTTTTATTTGATGTAATCTGAATATCGTTACATATTGTACAAACCGGATTCCAAAAAACTTGGGACACTAAACAAATTGTGAATAAAAACTGAATGCAATGATGTGGAGATGGCAAATGTCAATATTTTATTTGTAATAGAACGTAGATGACAGATCAAACGTTTAATCCGAGTAAATGTATCATTTTAAAGGAAAAATACGTTGATTCCAATTTTCACGGTGTCAACAAATCCCCAAAAAGTTGGGACAAGTAGCAATAAGAGGCTGGAAAAAGTAAATTTGAGCATAACGAAGAGCTGGAAGACCAATTAACACTAATTAGGTCAATTGGCAACATGATTGGGTATAAAAAGAGCTTCTCAGAGTGGCAGTGTCTCTCAGAAGCCAAGATGGGTAGAGGATCACCAATTCCCACAATGTTGCGCAGAAAGATAGTGGAGCAAAATCAGAAAGGTGTTACCCAGCGAAAAATTGCAAAGACTTTGCATCTATCATCATCAACTGTGCATAACATCATCCGAAGATTCAGAGAATCTGGAACAATCTCTGTGCGTAAGGGTCAAGGCCGTAAAACCATACTGGATGCCCGTGATCTCCGGGCCCTTAAACGACACTGCACCACAAACAGGAATGCTACTGTAAAGGAAATCACAGAATGGGCTCAGGAATACTTCCAGAAACCATTGTCAGTGAACACAATCCACCGTGCCATCCGCCGTTGCCAGCTGAAACTCTACAGTGCAAAGAAGAAGCCATTTCTAAGCAAGATCCACAAGCTCAGGTGTTTTCACTGGGCCAGGGATCATTTAAAATGGAGTGTGGCAAAATGGAAGACTGTTCTGTGGTCAGACGAGTCACGATTCAAAGTTATTTTTGGAAATCTGGGACGCCATGTCATCCGGACCAAAGAGGACAAGGACAACCCAAGTTGTTATCAATGCTCAGTTCAGAAGCCTGCATCTCAGATGGTATGGGGTTGCATTAGTGCGTGTGGCATGGGCAGCTTGCATGTCTGGAAAGGCACCATCAATGCAGAAAAATATATTCAGGTTCTAGAACAACATATGCTCCCATCCAGACGTCATCTCTTTCAGGGAAGACCCTTCATTTTTCAACAAGATAATACCAGACCACATTCTGCATCAATCACAACATAATGGCTGCATAGGAGAAGGATCCGGGTACTGAAATGGCCAGACTGCAGTCCAGATCTTTCACCTATAGAGAACATTTGGCGCATCATAAAGAGGAAGGTGCAACAAAGAAGGCCCAAGTCGATTGAACAGTTAGAGGCCTGTATTAGACAAGAATGGGAGAGCATTCCTATTTCTAAACTTGAGAAACTGGTCTCCTCGGTCCCCAGACGTCTGTTGAGTGTTGTAAGAAGAAGGGGAGATGCCACACAGTGGTGAAAATGGCCTTGTCCCAACTTTTTGGGGATTTGTTGACACCATGAAATTCTGATTCAACATATTTTTCCCTTAAAATGGTACATTTTCTCAGTTTAAACTTTTGTTCCGTGATTTATGTTCTATTCTGAATAAAATATTAAAAGTTGTCACCTCCAAATCATTGCATTCAGTTTGTATTCACGATTTGTATAGTGTCCCAACTTTTTTGGAATCCGGTTTGTATGTACTTTTTGGATAATCTTCCAGAAACACACAATTATAATAAAAAATAAAATATTAGGATAGGGTAGTTGTTTTTGCACAACAGATCAATGTGTTGAGATAGGGTGTTGAGACTCCAGGAGGGCTGATCACACAGGTTGTACTAAATCAGCTGGTAGATAGTGTCACAGTCGTTACCTCTGGCTGTGACCTTCTGTCTATGCTCTCGCTGCAGCTCCGTTCCTGTGTGTCATTTGTGGTTCTTTATGGGTTAACTCCCCTGTGTGCCTATTAGGAGTTAATCCTCTCTCTGCTCCATGGCTGTGGCCTCTCTGCTGCACCCATGGAACCTGTATATAAGGCTGAGGTTTCCTCAGTTCTGTGTCAGCTCTCCTGGTGTGTGTTGTCTTGCCCTGCTCTGCTCCTGGTTTGTACTCTCTCTCCCATGCTGCTGACCCATGGGATCCGTGTCTGTCTGTCTGTGCTCTGTGGGTTTCCCTAATTGTTCATTCCCGTCCTCTTTGACGTCCTCTTTCCCGTCCTCTTTCCTGTCTTTTTGTTATCTGTTCTGCCAGTTATGTTTGAGTCACCTTGTGTTATGTTATATGTCTCTGCTCTGCAAGCCCTTGCTGCACCTTTCTTTGCAGCAGAGTGGCATGCGCAAGGCCACGCAGTACACCACTGGTGGAGCAAGTCCTTCTCTGCTCATTGTCACTCCTGTTTCCTTGCTATGTATTTCTGCTTGTGTTATTAGTTGCCCTGTTTTGTATTTGCCTGTCTGTTATGTTTGCCTATGTGCCGTCGATACCTTCTGGTACCTGTTGTCCATTCGTTCCTGCTGTCACTGTCTAGTGTCACAGTCGTTACCTCTGGCTGTGACCTTCTGTCTATGCTCTCGCTGCAGCTCCGTTCCTGTGTGTCATTTGTGGTTCTTTATGGGTTAACTCACCTGTGTGCCTATTAGGATTTAATCCTCTCTCTGCTCCATGGGTGTGGCCTTTCTGCTGCACCCATGGAACCTGTATATAAGGCTGAGGTTTCCTCAGTTCTGTGTCAGCTCTCCTGGTGTGTGTTGTCTTGTCCTGTCCTGCTCCTGGTTTGTACTCTCTCTCCCATGCTGCTGACCCATGGGATCCGTGTCTGTCTGTCTGTGCTCTGTGGGTTTCCCTACTTGTTCATTCCCGTCCTCTTTGACATCCTCTTTCCCGTCCTCTTTCCTGTCTTTCTGTTATCTGTTCTGCCAGGTATGTTTGAGTCACCTTGTGTTATGTTATATGTCTCTGCTCTGCAAGCCCTTGCTGCACCTTTCTTTGCAGCAGAGTGGCATGCGCAAGGCCACGCAGTATACCACTGGTGGAGCAAGTCCTTCTCTGCTCATTGTCACTCCTGTTTCCTTGCTATGTATTTCTGCTTGTGTTATTAGTTGCCCTGTTTTGTATTTGCCTGTCTGTTATGTTTGCCTATGTGCCGTCGATACCTTCTGGTACCTGTTGTCCATTCGTTCCTGCTGTTACTGTCTAGTTCACGCTCCAGAGTGGACCCTGGCAACTTCCTGCAGCAAAGCCTAACCCTACCTTCTGGGGCCCTAGTGAATACCAGGAGTTACTTAGTCACGCCCCTCTGGAGTATTACTAGACAGTGGCGCAGTGGGGGTTTTCTCCCACTGTGCTGATGGTACATAGAGCTCATGTTTTGTCTGTGCTGCCTTCCCTGGTTTTTGTTTGTGCAATAAACTCTTATGTGTCTGTACCTGATTTCCGTTTGTTTATTGCTTGACGACGCGGTGGTCTCTCCTGGGACCTCCAACTCGTGACAGATAGGAAGGAATGCACAAACAGCAGTGTGCACAGATAGAAGAGGGAATTGCATGCTCTTCAGAGTCTTCACCATTATTTTCTTCAGCACAAGAGAGATCAGTCATGGGCTGCTGTAGAAGAAGAAAGTAGTACAGGAATGAATTTGTGCTGATGCAGCTTTGTCACATAGGCACATATTGCTTACATCCAACATGCAATACTGGGAGCAACGCACCCATTTGAGAAAAGTATATTAGGAATAAGTTAAAAATGGAATTTCCAGGGTGTCTGGAAATGAATGAAGGAATGAATATCCCAGCCCAGAACAAAAAAAAACTAAACAAAAAAAACAAGATATCTTCATAACATTTGTTAAGTCATTTTTTCAATATCAAAGGTGTCGATAGCCTTCATTAGATTTTTATTACTTAATCTAGAGAACAGTATTCCTGGATCTTCTTCACCTATTTATATATGTGGCTCTATAATTATCAACATATGAAACTTGTCCTGTAAGATACATTCAAAAGCCAAAAAACTGCTGTCATCACACCATCATCTCTGAGATCTGCTTTTGGGGACTGATTTCAGCAACCATGTAATGTGACTGCTAAAAAGCAATTTTTGCCTTTAATAACTGCAATGTATAAGACATATAAGAAAACTAAATTCTGTATAAAATGGATACACCATATGTATACTTCTGATACAGTTGCAACCTCTGTTGTTGCTTTTTCATCATAATTGAAATTAAACAATTAGCATTGCACCGAGCGAGCATCTTTCCTAACTATTCGAAAATATGCTGAGACAACCACATTTTCTACTCCAATAAACAAGTCATCATGTAAATGTTCTAATACAGACTCCACAATCTGATCATTATGTGTTTGCATATTCCAGATAATCATCCTGAATATTATTCTATCTATTGCTATGCGTGGAGCACCTCTGGATCTGCTTTTATTTACAAGCTATAGTTCACAATAATAAGCAGGTTTGTAATTTAACTAAAGTATAATGTATCTTAGACATGCCATTTCCTTCTGAATCCTGCTCGTGCATCGTCAGTAAATAACCATACTCTGAAAATTGTAATTTTGTTAATAAAATTTTCATTTCTTGTGGAAGATGAACCTTTTACCTTGGTGCATTTTGTCTGTAATGGCATTTGTGTCTCTTGCCATTGATCAATCTTAAAGGGAGAGCTGTCACATTAATAGACAGGCTATCTTTATTTCTTTTAGGTGACAGATGTAAGGGCAAAGGAAGGGCAATTGCCCTTCTGTGCCATTGACAATATACTGCTTAAAATTTATGGTAAGTAGAGATGAAAAAATCCTTGAAAAAGCACGTCGCCAGTGTTTGACCAGTAGGAAAATTTCCTTTTATGGAACCATATTTTGTGCATATAGAACAATGGAGGCTGAAATACTTTAATAAAGATCCCTATTTTACACTCTGCACCTTCTACAGAAGAACTATGGTAACGCTCCTGAGCAAGCAAACCACTCAATAGCTACAAAACCAAAGGTTCTTGGCTCCCTTTGACCTCTAATTACAAACACCTAAAATGCAATCCCGGGAATGTGGAAACCAATGGGCTAAAAAATAAGCACCCATACCCATGATTACCATCTGTCATTGCCTATTAGGTCATGTTTTAGGCATGGCCTAATAAGTGGATGCTAGTTTTTTGCTGACAGTGATGCACTGGAGTGCCCTTTGAATGAGAATGGCTGTGCTTTGCAAATAAAGTAGAGCACCATGGTGGTCAAGTTGGGGGTACTGGCTACATCTGTGTGTATATATATATATATATATAAAAAAAGAAAAACAATGGCGGCACCGGAAGAACAACACAGAAAGGGTGCTATGTCCAGGGATGTAGCAGCTTACCCCGTCAATAGTAGATGAAAAACGGACAGCACTCCAGGTAAAAGTAGATGGTGTTTATTCACCCATGTGGATGGCAACGTTTCAGCTCATATATATATATATATATATATATAGATGAAAAACGGACAGCACTCCAGGTAAAAGTAGATGGTGTTTATTCACCCATGTGGATGGCAACGTTTCAGCTCATACAAGAGCTTGACAAAGGCTCTTGTATGAGCTGAAACGTTGCCATCCACATGGGTGAATAAACACCATCTACTTTTACCTGGAGTGCTGTCCGTTTTTCATCTATATATATATATATATATATATATATATATATATATATATAAAAAAGCATCTGGAAACAAAAAAGGGTCTGTTGGAATGAAGTGAGGTTAACAAAACATTTCCTCAAGTCTAAAATAGATTTCACCCTTAAAGAGAATCATGAAAATGCAGTGCAAGCTAGCTGGTTGCTTGGGACAGCATGCTGGCTTCAGTGTAGTGTGTGAACTGTGGCCTGTGTTTATGGTCTCTGGTGCCGTGCAGGCTGGCTGCATGCGCTTTGTATACTGGCTGTGGGTATTCCCATGCATGCTGGTTCTGCGATGTGTGCTGGCTGTGGCCTTGTGTGTGAACATGGCCTTGTATGGAGGCATTTCTGTTTGTGTCACGGCTTGTTTGTGCTTGTTTGTGCTCTGGCCTACTGCTTCTGATCCTTGTCTGCCTGTAGTTCCTTTCTGCTTCTGTTCCTATCCCGTGTTTGTCCTGCCTTTGTGAGAGGGTTTCCTGGGTTCTCCGGAGGGAGGATCTCGAGTCTGTGTAAATCTGTAGTCTGTGTGCAGCTCTGCCTGAGACCACCATGCTTCCATTCCGCTTGAGGTCCAGGCATCTGCTTCTGTGATGGTTCCCATTCATCTTGTTGTCTGTTCCATGTCCTGTGTTTCCTTGGGTTCCAGTTTTTTTGTCTTTCCTCTAGTGGTTTCACCAGCCTGGTTCTCTGCAGGTAGGGGCCAAGTGTACCGGGACCTTCCTGGAGGTGCAACCAGTGAGCCCTTGGCCGTTCATCCCCACCACCAGGGGCTCTGTGAAGAATGGGGCTCACTGGCTCTCCGCTCTCTGGGTTTGCCTCTGGTCTGCTGGTGAACTTGGTTCTGTGGTAGTGCTACCACTATTGCCTAACCTGCTTACTGGGCTGGCATGTGCTTTTATTAAACTTGCAATAAAGTTCTCTGTGGATCCTTGGTCTGTTTTGCCTGTGTCATGTTTGCATGACGTCCCAGAGGTCTGCCTTGGGCCTCCGGCACATGACAATCCCATGTATGCTTGAAATTACTGACTGCTAGAATCGAACTCTACTTCATAGAAAGTGTAAAATTTATGAAAATTAGTTTCACTTGCATTTATTCTTAAAGCAGTATTCCCTTACGTCCTCAACAGCAGCACAGATGGGGTTAACTGCCCCTGTGGACTGGTAGGACCGGCGGAATTTTAATGAGCCCAAGAACCAATAAACGATCTTCAGCTCCCTGAAAGGGAGGAGATCACCCCCCAGCCCACCGTGTTTTTTTCTGTCCTCTGGACAGGTGGACTGGCGTGTCGCTCCCTCTCTGGGAGCTGAAGATTGCTTAGGGGTTCTTTTCCCCTCCTTAAGCTTAGCTCGCTTTCTATGGATCTCAGTGCCTTTATTTTAGGCCTGATCATGGCGATTTCGGTCTGGGGTACCGTCGGGGAGGGGGGCGTCCCCTCCCCTCTTCTCTCATCATCTGTAGACGGTGCTCCGTCCCTCCGTTACCGCATGTGTGCGGCGCTATGGGCGCCGCCATTTTCCGGAAGTGACGCGCCCTAGGTGCGCTACGTCACTTCCGGTTTTCCGAAGCATTGCGGTGATGTATAAAACTCACCTTTCTTTTAAACTGGCTCCCTAGAAGGACATCCTGGACTTAGGATTAGTCTGGGGAGACAATTTTCGTATAGGTAGAGCCAGTATAGGCTCTGGTTTTTCTACAAGAGAAAAAAAAAAAAAAAGGGAGTGGTGCTGATCTCGTTTCAGGAACCCGCCCATTGGGCGGGGCTTCCTCCTTTTAAGCGCCCAGAGCCCATCAGTCAGTGCTCTAGTTGCGTTGCTTTCACAAGTTAGCTCCAGAGCTCTCCTGTGCTTTGTGATATTCCTGCAGTATTGCTTTGCTTGGGTTTTGTACTTCCTCTTCTTTCAGCTCTATTTCTTCTAGTGCTGGTGGGCCCCCTTAAGGTCTGGTTTTCTCCACCTCCTGATATTGTAGGTGTTATGACCTGTTTTGTTTCTTCCATTACAGACTATGGCTTCCCCTAAGGAGCAGGATCAGCGGAAGGCTGGGGCCAAGAGGAAGCATTTGGCATGTTACGAATGTAACACACCCCTAGATGACAGCTGTCCTTACTCCAGATGTGAGAGTTGTCGCACGGCATCCACGGAACCCACGATGCAGGAGATGTTCCAATGGACCAAGACATACGTGGATGATTTCATCAAGGGAGTAGTTCAGCTGCTTAATGAGAGGCTACCAGGTCCCTCTCAGACTCCCATGGAGGTGGTCGCACCGGTCGAAAGACCTACCCCCTGTTCAGTGGGGTCTTCTTCTTCTGAGGAAGAAGAATCTACTTCTTGCTTTTTCCCTCCAGAAAAGACGCAGAAGTTACTCAAGTCCATCAGGTCGGGGGACCAGGATGTTGACATGGGGGAGTCCTCCGATCCCGCCGGTCGGACACAGCGTGTCTTTAGAGTGGATGAGACCCTCCTCTCTGTGATGCGCACAGAGTGGAAAAAGCCTGAGAAGGGTCCAGTGCTTACCAGAAAATTCAGACTCATGTACCCGATGGCTAAACCCTTGGTGGAATCGTGGGGTTCCGTTCCCAAGGTGGACATGGCTATAGCCAAGTTGTCCCGGCGCACTCTAGTCCCTGCAGACGATGGGTCTAGCCTGCAGGACCCTCTAGACCGGAGGGCAGAGTGCACCCTTAGGAGGGGTTACGCGGCGGCCGCTGCCTCCGCATCTACTTCCATTGCGGCCACTGAGGTAGCCACCTATCTACGCTCTAGGCTTAATCAAATCCAGACGGATGTGGACCAGAGCGTATCAAGAGACGACATCCTGGCAGCCTTCAAGTCAGCCAACCTGGCTATGGACTTTTTAGTTGATTCCTCCCAGATGCAGCTGAAGCTGGCCGCCAAAACTATGGCCCTAGTTTCAGCTGCCCGCAGACCACTCTGGCTGAAACCGTGGATCGCGGATAACGCATCCAAGTTTAACCTTTGTGGGCTCCCCTTCTAACCAGATAGGTTATTCGGGTCCGAATTGGACAAAATAATGGAGGGGCTCTCCGATAAAAAAGGGAAGAGCCTCCCCCAGCAGCCCTTTCGGGGACGCCCCAGACAGGAAAAGAAGGGAGGAGGTCGTCCTGGCAGCAGTCTGGGCGCAGAGATTGGGGGGGGCCGTCTCGTAAATATCCGAGACGCCCCCGCAAACCCACCAGGGAGGCAAAACCCTCCTGACTATGGGCCTCCTCGAGGCTCTTGGATAAGCCCTGCTGCCCCTGCAGTGTCTCCTCTAGATTTTCCAGTACCCCTCCCCCAGATTCCCGTGGGGGCCGTCTTACCCATTTCAAAGACTCTTGGAGCCGGTTGATTGCAGACCCCTGGGTCCAGGACATAGTTTCCGCCGGGTACCGGGTAGATCTTATCTCTCTCCCCCCAGAGAGATTCATCGCCACACGAAACTTCGGGTCTGCCAAACAGGTGGTCCTAGAATCTTACATTCAGGACTATATTTCCAAGGGAGCCCTAGAGGAGGTACCGGCAGGGGAGAGGGGCCTAGGGATTTATTCACCAGTGTTCCTGTTTCCCAAGAAGACAGGAGATCTCCGGATGATCATCGATTTGAGATTCCTCAATCGATTTATAAGGAAAACAAGGTTTCGCATGGAAACCATAAGGTCAGTCAGCCATATCCTCAATCCTGGGGACGTCATGGCTACTCTGGACCTCAAGGATGCGTACCTTCACATTCCGATCCATTCCGCTTCCCGGAAACTCCTCAGGATCGCGGTCCAGATTTCAGGGGTTTGCAGGCACTTTCAGTTCGCCGTGCTTCCCTTCGGCATCTCTTCTGCCCCCCTTATCTTCACCAAGGTGGTGGTTTCGGTGGTGGCAGCTTTGAGACTCCAAGGACTGACTATTATTCCTTATCTGGACGATTGGCTTTTCATAGCCTCTTCAGTTCCGATCCTTACCCACCATCTTCAGGTCGCAATCTCTTTTCTCTTCCGCCTAGGCTGGATTATCAACTGGCAGAAGTCGAATGTGAGCCCATCGACTTCAATCCATTACTTAGGATTCGTGGTCGACTCTGTGGAGATGTCCCTCCGGTTGACTCCAGAAAGGAGAGTGCGGATTCAGGACCTGGCAAAGGTCCTTTATGTCCCTCGTCGAGTCTCTATCCGGACTCTCATGAAGATGCTGGGGCTCATGTCAGCGGCTGCGGATGCGGTCCCTTGGGCGCTATGGCACCTCCGTCCTCTTCAGTCGGAGGTCTTACACCTATGGAACGGCAGCCCTGCGGGACTAGATTCCCTGTGCTCCCTGTCCGGTCAAACCCGAAATTCCCTCAGATGGTGGTTTCAGCTACCAGCAGGGAAGTCTATGACCCAACCAGCTTGGGTCATATTGACTACAGACGCGTCCCTTGTAGGCTGTGGCGCTCACCTGGACGGATCCCCAATTCAGGGATCTTGGTCTCCTCTGGAGTGGCATCTTTCCTCCAATCTTCGCGAGATGCGAGCTATCCGGCTAGCCCTCCTTCACTTTGCGCCTCAGATCCGGGGCAAAGCAGTGAAAGTCCAGTCAGACAATATGACTGCAGTTCTCTATATAAACAAACAGGGAGGCACAAGATCATTGCCCCTTCTGTCAGAGATCGGGGTAATTCTTCGGTGGGCAGAGCTGAACCTTTCCCATCTATCTGCCGTTCATATTCGAGGCTCCCTCAATATGATAGCGGACCGCTTAAGTCGAGGATTACCGACCATGGAGTGGTCTCTGCATCCGGAGATCTTCAGGCAGCTAGTTCACAGATGGGGTATGCCAGAAGTGGATCTCATGGCAACCAGGTTCAACGCCAAGGTGATGAGGTTCTGTTCCCTTTACAGGGAAGACAACCCCCTGGCGATAGATGCTCTGTCAATACCGTGGAGGTTCAGGCTGGCTTACATCTTCCCTCCCTTTTCCATGATACCGAGGGTATTGATGAAAATCCGTCAGGATCAGGCCTCGGTAATAGCCATCATACCGTTTTGGCCCAGAAGATCCTGGTTTACCCAGCTCATTCAGATGAGTCGGGGACAATACTGGAGACTCCCCCCGGAGCAGACCCTGGTGTCGTGGGACACTCACCTCTGCCTAGATCTGCACAGGTTCAACCTGACAGCCTGGAGGTTGATCAGTCCCTTCCCAACATAGAAGGGCTTTCCGAGTCGGTCCTGAGAACTTTGTCGCATTCCCGAGCAGAGTCTACAAAGAAGGCCTACTCCAGGATCATGAGAATCTTCGAGGCATGGTGTGATTCCAGACAGGTGGCGTCTGCAGATCCGCCCCTTCCTGCGATACTTCAATTTCTTCAGGATGGATTAGATAGAGGCCTATCTCCAGCTACCTTGAAGGTACAGGTTTATGCCATCTCGGCCTGTCTCAACAGGCCACATTCTCGGGACCCACTCATCAAACGCTTCCTGAAGGGAGCTGAAAGACTAAAGCCTACTATACTGAAACCTATCCCCCAGTGGGATCTTTCAGTAGTGCTCAGGGGGCTAGCATCTCCCCCCTTCGAGCCCTTGGAGGAGGTAAATTTTAAATTTTTGACTTTAAAGATGGTCTTTCTTCTGGCTATAGCTTCAGCCAAAAGAGTTTCTGAATTGCAGGCTTTCTCCGCAATTCACCCGTACATTATTTTTCTACAGGATAGAGTACTCCTGAAGTTTTTACCTTACTTCAGGCCTAAGGTGCCTACTTTCCAGAACATCAATCAGGTAATATCTTTACCAGTTTTGTTTACAGCCTCCTCCTCTGATACTCCAGCTAGAGACCAGCTGGATATTTCAAGATGCCTCCAGATCTATGTGGATAGATCTAGTGAGTTCAGGATAGATGAGAATCTTCTTATCCTGTTTGCCGGTAAGTCTAAAGGCCGTAAAGCGTCTAAAGCCACCATTAGTCGCTGGATCAAGGAGGCCATTATGGAAGCTTTCGTCTCCCAATCCTTAGATCCTCCTGAGTTTGTGAGGGCCCATTCTACTAGGGCGGTCTCCACCTCGGTTGCGGAGAGAAGACTCCTCCCCTTAGAGTTGATCTGTAAGGCGGCCTCCTGGAGCTCTGAATCAACCTTCATCTCCCATTATAGGATAGATGCTAGGATGGCAGAGTTTTCGGCTTTTGGGCAGACTGTTCTTAGTTCTGCCAGGCATGAGGACCCTCCCTAGGGGATTCTTCTTGCTATCTCCCCATCTGTGCTGCTGTTGAGGACGTAAGGGAATCGTTAATTTCTAACGATAATTTGTTTTCCCTTAGTCCTAACAGCAGCACACAAATATCCCACCCTAAATACATTATGCTTGTTAAAAACACGGTGGGCTGGGGGGTGATCTCCTCCCTTTCAGGGAGCTGAAGATCGTTTATTGGTTCTTGGGCTCATTAAAATTCCGCCGGTCCTACCAGTCCACAGGGGCAGTTAACCCCATCTGTGCTGCTGTTAGGACTAAAGGAAAAAAATTATCGTTAGAAATTAACGATTCCCATCTCAAAAATTGAACTGTAGACTTGAAACAAACAAGGGGTTGGCCACTTTCGGGCTACTGTTGATTAATGGCGCTTACTATATGGCACTTACTAATATAGCCTTTGTTTATATTCTGCACCATTTTCTATATTTCATAAGGTATGCCCCCTTGTCAGACAAGTCTTTTGTGCTGTCCACACAGAGATCCTGTCCATAAAATGGCCACTGATGAAGGCTCATGTGACCAGACACATCACTCCACCTACTCCATTCCAATAACATCACTGAGTCTCCTCCATTCAAATATACTGCATCTGCACTTGCACTGTTGGAAGTTAAGTCCAAGTGCAGTATGTTAGAATGAAGAGAGCTGGGTGATGTGTCTGGTTACATGACCCTCTATCCGCCACCATTTTGTGGTCGGAGCCTTTGCGCAAACAGCACAGAAGATTTCACCAACAAGGGACATGGCTTATGAAATCTAGCAAACGGCACAGAATATCAACAAAGGCTATGTTACTATGTGATGTATAGAAGAAATAAACTTGTGGCACTCACCAGTTTTCTTTGCAGCTTGTTTATTCGAGTTTAAAACATGGTCGCTGGTGCAGGCACTCACTCAGCGACAGGCGATGGCCGTTTCGTGCTATCCATGATTCGTCTGGTGTCATTACTATGGCAACGATACACAAACCTATATTTAAAAACAAAGCACTGTTACACACATAGTTAAATGAAAGCTTCTAAATCGTTCTTGTCATTAAAGCCTAGTGGCTCCATTGCGTTCGTCTTAATTATCCAAGAGGCTTCTTTTTGAAGTAGTGCACAATGTCTATCTCCTCCATTTATTAGTGCTCCCACTATTTCTATTCCTGCACATGTAAGGACATCACCATCCCCCCATGTGCTTCTCTAATATGTTCTATTAATCTGGGTGAGCCAATTCCTGTCTCAATGGATGTTTAATGCTCTCTAAATCTTATATATAGACATCTTATGTTTCTTCCTATATAAAATCTCCCACATGGGCAAAATATAACGTAAACCATATTCACATATAACGGCACATCACAAATATACATAGAATGACCATTGATACATTGGAAGCTTTGCGGCACCAGTGGAGCATTGCCGAAGATAGTCGTGAGGCTGACGAGCGTGAATCCGAAAGCTTTCGGATTCACGCTCGTCAGCCTCACGACTATCTTCGGCAATGCTCCACTGGTGCCACGTGATCGTCACTTGCGTTCCAGCCTGAAGCGCGGCCGGATATCTGGTTTTGTGGTGGGTGCTTTCTCTGTGACTGCTTACATCCATGGTCACGTCTTCATTATGTTGTAAGCTTGCTTGCCCCCTCCTACTTCTCTTTTATTACAATTTTGTTAGGCCATATTAGTCTATTGTTCTTTTCTTTTCATTTGAACTTATGAACCTGAGGGAGGTCCCTTTTATGTTACAGGAAGTGATCTTGTGTGTTCCAGTTGGAGCGCATGCCATGAACTTTCTGATTCACATGTGTGGCCACACATGCATAGGTATTCACACATATTTCTCTAATTCTCCTTGATTATTATGCTATATAAGATCAGCAGTAGGGTTGAGCGAACCGAAGTTCGTACCTAACTTTAGGATTTTTAGACCCCAGACCCGAACCCGAACATTTCAGTAAAAGTTTGGGTTTGAGTTCAGTGTTCGGCTATTTTATGGCACTTTTTGAAAGGCTGCAGGGCAGCCAATCAACAAGCGTTTAACTCGTGTGCCCTTAGAAGCCATCACAGCCATGCCTACTAATGGCATGGCTGTGATTGGCCAGTGCAGCATGTGACCCAGCGTCTATGTAAGCTGGAGTCACGTAGCGCCACACGTCACTCTTCTCTTACTAGTGTAGGGATAGGATGCTGCTGCTGTGAGGGAGAGAATAGGAAAGAATCTATCTGAAATATCACCATGGTAGGCGCATAAAAGAACATCGAAAGTTGATAGAGCAGATATCCAATTGGATCGTGGACATCACGGGGACGTGCGACATGGTGGAGCAGTATGTGTGCACACGCCTACACGTACTGACTGATTGGTCTGTCCCCTTCAACTTCTGGGTCTACTAATTGGGCACATGGTCTGAGCTTGCCCTTTACGCCTTGGAAGTCCTGGCCCGTGTTTAGCACGGCAGGAGGGGGTTATCAAAAAGAAGCGCAGCCACCTGTTCACAGCCAATGTGGACAAGTTCATGTTCATTAAAATGAACCAGGCAGGGATCCCAGAGGACTTGTCCGTACCTTGTGCAGAATAGACATGTATGCCGGCCTCACCCAGTCATTGTGGTACTCCAGCGCACTTTCTCTTTGTTTTATTTTTTATATTTCCCAATGTTTTGGGGTCTACTCAAATTTGAAAAAAATAAATAAAATAATAATAAAATAAAAAACAAAAACAAAAAACTGTGTTGGCTACCTCCTCCTCCTCCACTGCCGCTTCCACCTACACCGGCACATCCACCGCCTCCTCAACTTCCTACTCCATATGGACCTTGTCCTCCTAGATCAAGATTATTATTTTTTATTTTTACGTATTTTGTTATTTTATATCATTTCTCTATCCGCATTTGTTTGCAGAGCACTTGCCATGCTCTTAAAGGGAACCTGTCATGTGGATATTTGATTATTATCTAACTTATTATATACAATCATTAACTACTAAAAAGTACTTTAGATGTATTTACTTACTGGTTTGACAGATGGTTACTTCATAATATATATACAAACTTGCCACATGCCGTATGCTAATGAGCTGATTTGAGTCCAGCGTTTATTTAATTAACAGCTATAGCCACTCCCCTGCCCACCTGCTGCTGATTCATATGGAAAAAAGAGCAATCAGCAGCAGGTAGGCGGGGAGAGTCAGGAGCTCATAAATATTCATGACTCATCATTATCAGCTGGAGCTTTTCAATACAAGATGTTGGCAGATTGACTGGGTCAATTAAAGAAAGTGACCCAGCATTTTGCTAAGAGAATCAGTCACTTATCTATATTGCAGTTAGTTAGGACACCATAAAACTGGTGACAGGTTCCCTTTAACCACATTTTGCTGCCTTTTGCAGCCCTCTAGCCCTTTCCATGACTTTTTTAGAGCCATTTTAGTGCTCCAAAGTTCGGGTCCCCATTTACTTCAATGGGGTTCGGGGCTCAGGGTCAAGTTCGGGTCCCGAACTCAAACTTTTTTGTGAAGTTTGGCCGAACCCATGAAACCTGAACATCCAGGTGTCTGCTCAACTCTAATCAGCAGCACAGTATGTTTTCTTCCCCTGAGGAAGCGATACGCGAAACGAGCATCGGGGTCTGAATCATACAGGTTGGTATTATTTATGTCATGATATTCTCCCCTATGGTTTTGGTATTAGTTGCTTGGCACTAGGCACTTTATGTTTATGTTATATGTGGTAGTTGTTCTATTCCCCTTGCTTGTTCGTATCTCCATTGGAGTTTACTATATATTAAGGTGAGTTCCAGTTACATTAGATGTATTTTATATTATGGGCATTGAGACTCCACACTAATACCATACTTTTAGAGGCAGCAGTGCGGACGCCAAAATCACCCTTTATATAAGATGAAGGCTATGTTGGCAAGTGCTATATAGTCATCTAACCTACACATTGGTCACATGGTTTATAAACAAGCTAATACCTCATATAATATGCAACCAGAGGTGCTTAGCAGATATATTTTTGATCAAAAAGTATCTGGACCCATCCACCAGCAGCAAGGTGACCTTGATGTGGATGGGTACCTAACTCTAAACCTATTTCTTTGCCCTTCATGGGCATCTACTTTCAAGGAGAGCTCAACCCATAAAAACACTGACTGCTATCATTATTACCTCTCAGGGTGAGCAGGCAATGACCTGTTGTGTCATAGGTGCCAGCAGACCTTCCATGAGCAGGAGGTGCATGTTCAGCAATGCACATGTCTATCCTAAGATAAATAGGATTATCTCTATAGAGTGTGGAACACATCTTAGCTTCCTCATTTTTCCACCCACTCCACATCTTAGTGCCCCAACATTGTTATTCTGCTGCTTTCCCCAATACTGTGCCCACTGTGCTCTCCAATGCCTCCAAATACCATGATACAGAAATAATAGTGCCATAAAGATACTTCCCTCATAGTAAGAGTGCTCCCCAAAATCCCAGAAATAGTAATTATTAGTGTTGATCACAAATATTCGAATTGCAAATTTTTATCGCGAATATAGGCACTTCGAGAATTTGCGAATATTTAGAATAGTCATATATATTCGTAATTTCGAATATTCAAGATTTTTTTTAATCATCACACATGATCCCTCCCTGCTTCTTGCTTATGGACCAATGAGTCATTGGCCCACAAGCAAGAAGCAGGGAGGAATCATGTTTTTACTCTGCAATTGAAAAATTTGTGCTAAAAATTTGTGTTACAAAAATTTCCATTATGAAAATTTGGATTTTTGCATATTACGCGATTATTACCATGCCGATTTTTCGAGAGAAAAAAGGTAGAATATAACGAATATTCGAATTTGCGAAAATTTAACGAATATTCTACAAAATATTAGCAAAATATCACGAATTCGAATGTGACCCCTGCCGCTCATCACTAGTAATTATCTCCCAGAGTGCCCAAATTAGTAATAGTGCCCCCTACATTGCCTCCATTAATAGTAGCACTTGTGATGACATCATTGAGCTACTACAGACCCGCTGCTGGTGGTCTTGATGATTTTATCACTTCTCAACCCCACCTGTACCACTTTACTGTTTCATAGGCATTAGGCCTAGTCGCCTGTAGCTGATGAATATGATTGGTAGGGATGTACTCTGCCACTGCAGGGCACAATCTGGGTCTGAAGCCCTGGATGTTTTAGGCTGGAGATGGCAGGACTGTGATGGGCCCAAAATGCCCTATACTAATCTGCCATTGATAGAAAGGACGTATAGAAGGTACTGCACAAGAAAACAGCCTAAGGACAGCCTTTCTTTCTAGTCATTTTTCCATTGGTAATCTAGACTTCCATGTAGGGTTGAGCGAACCCAAACTGTAAAGTTCGGTTTCGTACCAAACTTTAGGATTTTTGGACCCCGAACC
The DNA here is from genome assembly GCF_905171765.1 of Bufo bufo. Lineage (NCBI taxonomy): Eukaryota > Metazoa > Chordata > Amphibia > Anura > Bufonidae > Bufo > Bufo bufo. The sequence goes on along the minus strand of NC_053392.1, from coordinate 194,815,974 downwards.
CGAATATTTCAGTAAAAGTTCGGGTTCGGTGTTTGGCGATTTCTTGCCGCTTTTTGAAAAGCTGCAGTGCAGCCAATCAACAAGCGTTTAACTGTGTGACCTTAGAAGCCATCACAGCCATGCCTACTAATGGCATGGCTGTGATTGGCCAGTGCAGCATGTGACCCAGTCTCTATATAAGCTGGAGTCAAGTAGCACTAAATGTCACTCTGCTATTACTAGTGTAGGGAGAGGATGCTGCTGCTGTGAGGGAGAGAATAGGAAAGAAACTTTAATCAGAACAGCAATTGAACTCAGCGATCTATATAGATTTAGCTGTGTGGGTGCAGTGCACAATCTTTTTACCCTGCCCTGAGCCCAGTGACAGAGAAATAGAACTTTTATCCGTCTGTTAGTTAGGTAGGCAGCGGCGGCCATTTTATACAAGCTCAGTGCTCCAGAACTGCATATGTGCTTTTGTGACATTTAAATCCAAGCTTGAAATACTGCAATAATAATCTAGGCAGTGGCGTAACTATCAGGGAAGCAGGGGAAGCAGCTGCTTCGGGGCCCGAGCTCAGAAGGGGCCCGGGAGCAGTCACTGTACTTCGTCACCCTGGGCCCCTGTCAGAGCAGCTGACTTCTCCTGCACTTGCACCTCTGCCCTGACATCAGGGACATCGCTCCGCCTCTCCCCCTCCTCAGTTCTTATGATGGACACTGACCAGCAACAGGACGGCCCGATGTGGGCGGAGCTATAATAGCCCTGCCCCTTTTCTACCCGCGATTCCTGCAGCTTGAACCTTCCATGCCCGGCAAGCTGAACATCAGTTGCATTGCCACAACTGCACCAGTGATGTGAGTGGCAGGGGAACTGGGGTTATATTCAGCTTTCCCAGACTGTGCACATGTGACCTGCAGTACAGTGGGAAAGCTGGGTGAATTATATTATAAAATGTCATCCAGCTTCCCTGCTATCCTGCATGGCACAAGTGCAGAGGCATTAGAGTATGGCGGAGAGGCACAGCAGGAAAGCTGGGTGTCTATATATGTGTAATGTATATGTGTGCGTCCATGTATGTGGTGACTGTGTGTATGAGTGCGCCCCTGTATGTGAAGAATATGTGTATGAGTGCGTCCATGTATGTGGAGAGTGTGTGTATGAGTGCGTCCATGTATGTGTGGAGAGTGTGTGTATGAGTGCGCCCCTGTATGTGGAGAGTGTGTGTATGAGTGCGTCCATGTATGTGGAGAGTGTGTGTATGAGTGCGTCCATGTATATGTGGAGAGTGTGTGTATGAGTGCGTCCATGTATGTGGAGAGTGTGTGTATGACTGCGTCCATGTATGTGGAGAGTGTGTGTATGACTGCGTCCATGTATGTGGAGAGTGTGTGTATGACTGCATCTATGTATATGTGGAGAGTGTGTGTATGACTGCGTCCATGTATGTGGAGAGTGTGTGTATGAGTGCGTACATGTATGTGGAGAGTGTGTGTATGAGTGCGCCCCTGTATGTGAAGAGTATGTGTATGAGTGCGTCCATGTATGTGGAGAGTGTGTGTATGAGTGCGTCCACGTATGTGGAGAGTGTGTGTATGAGTGCATCCATGTATGTGGAGAGTGTGTGTATGTGTATGTGGAGAGTGTGTGTATGAGTGCGTCCATGTATATGGTGAGTGTGTGTATGACTGCATCCATGTATGTGTGGAGAGTGTGTGTATGAGTGTGTCCATGTATGTGGAGAGTGTGTGTATGACTGCGTCCATGTATATGTGGAGAGTGTGTGTATGAGTGCGTCCATGTATGTGGAGAGTGTGTGTATGAGTGCGTCCATGTATGTGGTGAGTGTGTGTATGACTGCATCCATGTATGTGTGGAGAGTGTGTGTATGAGTGTGTCCATGTATGTGGAGAGTGTGTGTATGAGTGCGTCCATGTATGTGGAGAGTGCGTGTATGAGTGCGTGCATGTATATGTGGAGAGTGTGTGTATGAGTGCGTCCATGTATATTTGGAGAGTGTGTGTATGAGTGCATCTATGTATATGGTGAGTGTGTGTATGAGTGTGTCCATGTATATGTTGAGTGTGTGTATGAGTGTGTCCATGTATGTGGAGAGTGTGTGTATGAGTGTGTCCATGTATGTGGAGAGTGTGTGTATGACTGCATCTATGTATATGTGGAGAGTGTGTGTATGAGTGCGTCCATGTATGTGGAGAGTGTGTGTATGAGTGCGTCCATGTATATGTGGAGAGTGTGTGTATGAGTGCATCTATGTATATGGTAAGTGTGTGTATGAGTGTGTCCATGTATATGTTGAGTGTGTGTATGAGTGTGTCCATGTATGTGGAGAGTGTGTGTATGACTGCGTCCATGTATGTGGAGAGTGCGTCCATATATGTGGAGAATGCGTGCATGACTGCGTCCATGTATGTGGAGAGTGTGTGTATGAGTGCATCTATGTATATGGTGAGTGTGTGTATGAGTGTGTCCATGTATATGTTGAGTGTGTGTATGACTGCGTCCATGTATGTGGAGAGTGTGTGTATGACTGCGTCCATGTATGTGGAGAGTGCGTCCATATATGTGGAGAATGCATGTATGACTGCATCCATGTATGTGGAGAGTGTGTGTATGACTGCGTTCATGTATGTGGAGAGTGTGTGTATGACTGTGTCCATGTATGGGGAGAGTGTGTGTATGACTGAGTCCATGTATGTGGAGAGTGCGTGTATGACTGCGTTCATGTATGTGGAGAGTGTGTGTATGACTGCGTTCATGTATGTGGAGAGTGTGTGTATGACTGTGTCCATGTATGTGGAGAGTGTGTGTATGACTGCGTCCATGTACGTGGAGAGAGTGTGTATGACTGCGTCCATGTATGTAGAGAGTGCGTGTATGACTGCGTTCATGTATGTGAAGAGTGTGTGTATGACTGCGTTCATGTATGTGGAGAGTGTGTGTATGAGTGCGTCCATGTATGTGGAGAGTGTGTGTATGACTGTGTCCATGTATGTGGAGAGTGTGTGTATGACTGCATCTATGTATGTGGAGAGTGCGTGTATGACTGCACTATGTATATGTGGAGAGTGTGTGTATGACTGCGTCCATGTATGTGGAGAGTGCGTGCATGACTGCGTCCATGTATCTGGAGAGTGTGTGTATGACTGCGTCCATGTATATGGAGAGTGCGTGCATGACTGCGTCCATGTATCTGGAGAGTGTGTGTATGACTGCGTCCATGTACGTGGAGAGTGCGTGTATGACTGCGTCCATGTATGTGGAGAGTGTGTGTATGACTGCGTCCATGTATGTGGAGAGTGTGTGTATGACTGCGTCCATGTATGTGGAGAGTGCGTGTATGACTGCGTCCATGTATGTGGATAGTGTGTGTAAGACTGCGTCCATGTATGTGGAGAGTGCGTGCATGACTGCGTCCATGTATCTGGAGAGTGTGTGTATGACTGCGTCCATGTACGTGGAGAGTGCGTGTATGACTGCGTCAATGTATGTGGAGAGTGTGTGTATGACTGCGTCCATGTATGTGGAGAGTGTGTGTATGACTGCGTCCATGTATGTGGAGAGTGCGTGTATGACTGCATCCATGTATGTGGAGAGTGCGTGCATGACTGCGTCCATGTATCTGGAGAGTGCGTGCATGACTGCGTCCATGTACGTGGAGAATGCATGTATGACCGCGTCCATGTATGTGGAGAGTGTGTGTATGACTGCGTCCATGTATGTGGAGAGTGCGTGTATGACTGCATCCATGTATGTGGAGAGTGCGTGCATGACTGCGTCTATGTACGTGGAGAGTGCGTGTATGACTGCGTCCATGTACGTGGAGAGTGCGTGTATGACTGCATCCATGTATGTGGAGAGTGCGTGCATGACTGCGTCCATGTATCTGGAGAGTGTGTGTATGACTGCGTTCATGTATGTGGAGAGTGTGTGTATGACTGTGTCCATGTATGTGGAGAGTGTGTGTATGACTGCGTCCATGTACGTGGAGAGAGTGTGTATGACTGCGTCCATGTATGTAGAGAGTGCGTGTATGACTGCGTTCATGTATGTGAAGAGTGTGTGTATGACTGCGTTCATGTATGTGGAGAGTGTGTGTATGACTGCATCTATGTATGTGGAGAGTGCGTGTATGACTGCACTATGTATATGTGGAGAGTGTGTGTATGACTGCGTCCATGTATGTGGAGAGTGCGTGCATGACTGCGTCCATGTATCTGGAGAGTGTGTGTATGACTGCGTCCATGTATGTGGAGAGTGCGTGCATGACTGCGTCCATGTATCTGGAGAGTGTGTGTATGACTGCGTCCATGTACGTGGAGAGTGCGTGTATGACTGCGTCCATGTATGTGGAGAGTGTGTGTATGACTGCGTCCATGTATGTGGAGAGTGCGTGTATGACTGCGTCCATGTATGTGGAGAGTGTGTGTAAGACTGCGTCCATGTATGTGGAGAGTGCGTGCATGACTGCGTCCATGTATCTGGAGAGTGTGTGTATGACTGCGTCCATGTACGTGGAGAGTGCGTGTATGACTGCGTCCATGTATGTGGAGAGTGTGTGTATGACTGCGTCCATGTATGTGGAGAGTGTGTGTATGACTGCGTCCATGTATGTGGAGAGTGCGTGTATGACTGCATCCATGTATGTGGAGAGTGCGTGCATGACTGCGTCCATGTATCTGGAGAGTGCGTGCATGACTGCGTCCATGTACGTGGAGAATGCATGTATGACCGCGTCCATGTATGTGGAGAGTGTGTGTATGACTGCGTCCATGTATGTGGAGAGTGCGTGTATGACTGCATCCATGTATGTGGAGAGTGCGTGCATGACTGCGTCCATGTACGTGGAGAGTGCGTGTATGACTGCGTCCATGTACGTGGAGAGTGCGTGTATGACTGCATCCATGTATGTGGAGAGTGCGTGCATGACTGCGTCCATGTATCTGGAGAGTGCGTGCATGACTGCGTCCATGTACGTGGAGAGTGCATGTATGACTGCGTCCATGTATCTGGAGAGTGTGTGTATGACTGCGTCCATGGCTGCATTATGAAAGGTACAGAGGCTAAAATACTTGTGGATATGTAAAGGTAAATCAGACATGTCTATTACAATTGCAGCGCAGGTTTTAAAGGGGTTGAGTTGAATACAAACTCTGTCAGCAACTGTAAATATTAAAATTCAAAGTCGTGCTAAAAATGACAGTAAATACAGTAAATAAAAAGTCACAAAATAGCCATTTAAGAGGGGTTTGCACAGGAGGAGGCGGTTTGTGAAGAAGCATGTAAGTGTGTGTGGGGGGCCCCGTACAAAAATTTGCTGTGGGGCCCAGTCAGTTCTAGTTACGCCTCTGAATCTAGGTTTAAAAAAACACCAATTTTTGGCAATATCCTACATCTGTTGCCTTTGCAGCATTAGTCAGTGTGCAATTTAAGCTAGAAATACAGCAATAATTTTCTGGGTTTTAAAAAAACACCCTTTTTGGGCAAGATACAAAATTTTACAGCCCTTGCTGTATCTGTACGTGTGAAATTCAAGCGTTATATACTCCTGTCATATTCTGTTAGTAAAAAAAAAACATCCTTTTTTGGCAAAGTACTTAATATTGCAGCCTTTGCTGCATCTGTTATTGTTAAAACAAGCTTTAAATACTTCAACAATTTTCTGGCTTTGAAAAAACACCCATTTTTGGCAATACCCTCCATCTGGGGCCTCTGCAGCATTAGTCAGTGTGCAATTTAAGCTAGAAATACAGCTATAATTTTCTGGGTTTTAAAAAAACACCCTTTTTGGGCAAAATATTCAATTTTACAGCCCTTGTTGCATCTGTACGTGTAAAATTCAAGCGTTATATACTGCTGTCATATTCTGTTATTAAACAAACACCCTTTTTTGGCAAAGTACTTAATATTGCAGCCTTTGCTACATCTGATATTGTAAAAACAAGCTTTAAATACTTCAATAATTTTCTCGGTTTTAAAAAACACCCTTTTGGGCAAAGTACTTAATATTGCAGCCTTTGCTGCATCTGTTATTGTTAAAACAAGCTTTAAATACTTCAACAATTTTCTGGCTTTGAAAAAACACCCATTTTTAGCAATACCCTCCATGTGGGGCCTCTGCCACATTAGTCAGTGTGCAATTTATGCTAGAAATACAGCAATAATTTTCTGGGTTTTAAAAAAAACCCTTGTTGGGCAAAATATTCTATTTTACAGCCCCTGCAGCATCTGTGCGTGTAAAATTCAAGTGTTATATACTGCTGTCATATTCTGTTATTCAAAAAACACCCATTTTGGGCAAAATACTTAATATTGCAGCATTTGCTGCATCTGTGATTGTTAAAAACAAGCTTGAGATATTTAAATAATTTTCTAAATTAAAAAAACACCAATTTTTGGCAATACCCTCCATCTGCCGCATTAGACAGTGTGCAATTTAAGCTAGAAACACAGCTATAATTTTCTGGGTTTTAAAAAACACCCATTTAGGGCAAAAAACTTAATTTGCGGCCTTGTCTGCATCTGTCAGTGTGAGATACATGCTTTAGATACTGCTGTGCTATTCTGGCATTAAAAAAACACCAATTTTTGGCAATACCCTCCATCTGGGGCCTCTGCCGCATTAGACAGTTTGCAATTTAAGCTAGAAACACAGCTATAATTTTCTGGGTTTTAAAAAACACCCATTTTGAACAAAGTACTTAATTTGCGGCCTTGTCTGCATCTGTACGTGTGAAATTCAAGCGTTATATACTGCTGTCATATTCTGGTATTAAAAAAACACACATGTAGGGCAAAAATCTTAATTTTGCGGCCTTTGCTGCATCTGTCATTGTGAGATACATCCTTTACATACTGCTGTGCTATTCTGGTACTAAATAAACACCCATTTTGGGCAAAAAAAATAATTTTGCAGCCTTTGCTGCATATGTCATTGTGAGATACGCCGTTTAGATACTGTTGTTCTATTCTGCTATTAAAAAAACACCCATTTAGGGCAAAAATCTTAATTTTGCAGCCTTCGCTGCATCTGTCATTGTGAAATACACCCTTTACATACTGCTGTGCTATTCTGGTATTAAATAAACACCCATTTTAGGCAAAATACTTAATTTGCAGCCTTGTCTGTAGCTATACGTGTGAAATTCAAGCGTTATATACTGCTGTCATATTCTGGTATTAAAAAAACACCCATTTAGGGCAAAAATCTTAATTTGTGGCCTTGTCTGCATCTGTACGTGTGAGATACACCCTTTAGATACTGTTGTTCTATTCTGCTATTAAAAAAAACACCCATTTAGGGCAAAAAACTTTATTTTGCAGCCTTTGCTGCATATGTCATTGTGAGATACACGCGTTAGATACTGTTGTTCTATTCTGTTATAAAAAAAACACCCATTTTGGGCAAGATCCTAAATTTGAGAAATATGAGGAGAGCGTCAAATAAGGGATGTGGCCCTGGTCGTGGTGCTGCTGGTGGAGCTCCTGTTGCATGGAGAGGATGTGGTCGATCTGTGCCAGCTACACGCACAAGTGAAACACCTTCCTCAGGTGCGAGTAGGCGACAGAACCTTCAGCGGTATTTGGTTGGGCCTAATGCGGCTCTAAGAATGGTGAGGCCAGAAGTACAGGCGATAGTAGATTGGGTTGCTGACAGTGCCTCCAGTTCCTTCACATTGTCTCCCACCCAGTCTCCTGCAGCCGATGTCCATCAGTCTTTCACCTCTCCCCCTTGCAAATCAGCCAAGCAGTCTGAGCCCCAAGTCATGCAGCAGTCTCTTCTGCTTTTTGATGACTCCGTTAGCAGGGTTTCCCAGGGCCATCCACCTAGCCCTGCCCCAGAAGTGGAAGAAATTGAGTGCACCGATGTCCAACCACTTATGTTTCAAGATGAGTACATGGGAGGACCATCGCAACACGTCTCGGATGATGACGAAACACAGGTGCCAACTGCTGGGGCTTTCGAAAGTGTGCAGACCGACAAGGAGGGCAGGGGTGAAGACTGGGTGGAAGATGATGTGGAGGACGATGAGGTCCTTGACCCCACATGGAATCAAGGTCATGCGAGTGACCTGTGTAGTTCGGAGGAGAAGGCGGTGGTCGCACAGAGCCACCAACACAGCAGAAGAGGGAGCGGGGGCAAAAGCGGAGCAGCCGTCCCCTAGACAGTACACCTGCTACTGCCCAACGCAGCAAGGGATTGAGCACACCAAAGCCAGCTCCAAGGAGTTCCCTGGCGTGGCAGTTCTTCAGACAATGTGCTGATGACAAGACACGAGTGGTTTGCACGCTGTGCAATCAGAGCCTGAAGCGAGGCATAAACGTTCTCAACCTGCATGATCAGGCGTCTAAGTGCAAAGCTCGAGCTGCAGTGGAGTAGACACCTCAAAAAACAAGAAAGGTCTCTGGCTCCTCCTGCTTCCTCTTCTGCTGCAGTCTCGGCCTCTTCATCCACCTCTGGAGTGACAGTGCCACCTGTCACCCCTCAAACAGAGGATTTGCAGCAACACCACCATCTGGGTCACCAAGCATCTCCACAATGTCCCACGGAAGCGTTCAGCTCTTCATCTCCCAAACACTGGAGCAGAAGAGGAAGTACCCCCCTACCCACCTGTGATCCCTGGCGCTGAATGCCAGCATTTCAAAATTACTGGCCTTTGAAATGCTGTCATTCCGTCTGGTGATGACGGAGAGTTTTAAAAGCCTTATGGCGGTAGCTGTCCCACAGTACGTTGTGCCCAGCCGCCACTACTTTTCTCCAGGCATGCAATCCCTTCCCTGCACAACCAAGTGGGGGACAAAATCAGGTGTGCACTGCGCAATGCAATCTGTGGGAAGGTGCACCTCACTATGGATACGTGGACCAGTAAGCACAGTCAGGGACGTTATATCTCCACAACAGCACACTGGGTAAATGCAGTGGCTGCTGGGCCTGAGGCGGATAGCAGTTTGGCGCATGTCCTTCCACCACCGAAGATTGCAGGGCGCTTCAGTTTGCCTCCTGTTGCTTCCTCCTCCTACTCCGCTCCCTCATCCTCTAGCGTCTCCTCATCCGGTCAGCCTAACACCTTCACCACCAACTTCAGCACAGCCAGGGGTAAACGACAGCAGGCAGTTTTAAAACTTATCTGTTTGGGGGACAAACCCCACACCGCGCAGGAGCTGTGGACGGGCCTTGAACAACAGACCGATGAGTGGTTGGTGCCAGTGAGCCTCAAGCCCGGCCTGGTAGTGTGTAATAATGGGAGAAATCTCGTAGCAGCTCTGGGACTAGCCGGTTTGATGCACATCCCTTGCCTGGCGCATGTGCGGAATTTGGTGGTGCAGAGATTCCTTAAAAATTACCCAGATATGTGAGAGCTGCTGCATAAAGTGCGGGCCGTCTGTACGCGATTTCGGCGTTCTCACCCTGTTGCTGCTCGCCTGTCAGCAGCATAACTTCGGCCTTCCCGCTCACCGCCTCATATGCGACGTGCCCACAAGTTGGAACTACACCTTGCACATGCTGGCCAGACTGTGCGAGCAGCAGCAGGCGATAGTGGAGTTTCAGCTGCAGCACGCACGGGCAAGTCGCTCTGCAGAACAGCACCACTTCACCACCAATGACTGGGCCTCCATGCGAGACCTGTGTTCCTTGTTGCGCTGTTTCGAGTACTCCACCAACATGGCCAGTGCCGATAACGCCATTCTCAGCGTTACTATTCCACTTCTATGCCTCCTTGAAAAAACGCTGCTGGCAATGATGTAAGAGGATGTGGCACAGGAGGAGGAGGAGGAAGAGGGATCATTTCGTAGGGTTTCCGGCCAATCATTCACAAGTGGATCCGAGTGTGGGTTACTGCACCCACAAATGCCAGGTACACAATTGTCCAGCCAGGGCACAGTTCTGGAGGATGATGAGGCAGAGGAAGAGGAGGAGGAGATGCAGTAGCAGGCATCCAGACCAGCTCATGGCCATCACTGGTGCGTGGCTGGGGGGATACAGAGGACACAGACGATACACCTCCCACAGAGGACAGCTTTTCGTTGCCTCTGGACAGCCTGGCACACATGAGCGATTACATGCTGCAGATGCACGAGTACAAGCGCACGCTGGTAGACGCGCTGCTGGTGGCATTCCCACCTGACAGCGGGGGCACAGTGGAAGCACAAGGCGAAGGCAGAGGAGGAGAAAGAGGTCGCCAACGCAGCTGGGGCACCGCCAGCACTTCAGAAGGCAGGGTTAGCATGGCCAAAATGTGGAAACGCTTTGTCAGCATGCCACAACAACCAGCACCACCAGCTGATATGGAACGTCTTAGCAGGAGGCAGCATTTCACCAACATGGTGGAGAAGTATGTGTGCACACGCCTACACGTACTGAATGACGGTTCTGCCCCCTTTAACTTCTGGGTCTCCAAATTGGGCACATGGCCTGAGCTTGCCCTTTATGCCTTGGAGGTGCTGGCCTGCCCTGCAGCCAGTGTATTATCTGAACGTGTGTTTAGCACGGCAGGGGGCGTTATCACAGACAAGCGCAACCACCTGTCCACAGCCAATGTGGACAAGCTCACGTTCATTAAAATGAACCAGGCATGATTCCCACAGGACTTGTCCGTACCTTGTTCAGAATAGACACGTATACCAGCCTTAACCAGCCATTGTTATACTGCAGCGCAATTGATCATTCTTGTATTTTTGATATTTCACACTCATTTGGTGTGTACCCTAATAAAAAAAATAATAATAATTAAAACCAAAAACCAGTGTTGGCTACCTCGTCCTCCTCCACCGCTGCTTCCACCTGCACTGCTACGTCCACCGCCTCCTTAAACTTCTACTCCATATGGACCTCCACCTCATAAATAACGTTTTTCTTTTTTTATTTGTACGTATTTTATTTTATGTCATTTCACTAATTTGTCTGTTACATTTTCGGGTGAAATTCTCAAAATTTTTGGGTGTGATATACAACTGCTGTACCTAGTAGACAGGTAAAAAAAATCACAAATTTGTCTGTTACATTTTCGGGTGAAATTCTAAAATTTTTGGGTGTGATATACCACTGCTATACCTAATAGACAAGTAGAAAAAATTCACAAATTTGTCTGTTAAATTTTCTGGTGAAATTCTAAACTTTTTGGGTGTGATATACCACTGCAATACCTAGTAGACAGGTAAATAAAAAATGTATTTAGAGAAGGCTCCCCTCCTAGACAAAAAATGGAGTGGGTGCACCTACAAAGAAGGTTACACTCAATCTTCAAGAAAATTGTATAGATAAATTGAAGGAGTAGGGCACACCTTCATTCAGATACACATGGAAGAGTTTTTCTAGACAATAAATTTATTTATACCAGAAAAAAATATATATACAGTACAGACCAAAAGTTTGGACACACCTTCTCATTCAAAGAGTTTTCTTTATTTTCATGACTATGAAAATTGCATGATTTTCCTATTTTATGACGTAAAGTCATGATTTTATTAAAGACACGGAGGCGAGTATTGTAGATTTGGAAGGGGTCCGGGTGGCTGACGAGTTAGAAGGGTTTTCCCCTCCGCTTCACCCCCCTTCTAATGTGTGTCCGGAGGCTAATACTCCTGGGTCTGGTCTTCTCGGTGTTGATGACGAATCCCAGACCTGTAATAAGAGACATTGCGGCCTGAAGGTGAGTTAAAAGCTCCGACGGGGATTGAGCCATGAAGAGGATATCGTCCAGGTAAATCACAAGACGGATACCCTGACCGCGAAGCCAAGCCACCACCGGTCTCATCAATTTGGTGAAACACCAGGGGGCTGACGATAGGCCAAACGGGAGGCACGTGAACTGGTATAAGAGGTCGTGCCAACGAAACTGGAGAAGTGTTCTGGACTGAGGAACCACAGGGACCGTCAGATAGGCATCCTTCAGGTCGAACTTCACCATCCAGTCTCCAGGCAGTAAGAGGTCCCGGAGCAAATGAATACCTTCCATTTTGAAATGGCAGTAGCATACAAATCTGTTCAGATTCCGCAAATTTATCACCGGTCGGAATTGACCTCCCTTCTTTTCTACTAAGAAGATATTGCTGACCACACTCATTGAGTGAGGAGGCGCTCTCTCTATTGCTCCTTTGTCCAAAAGGGAACGGAGCTCTTGGTCCATGCAAAAACGGGCCGGTTCTGAGAGTATTAGAGGATGAGGCTCTGGGAATGACAGATGAGAAACCACAAGATCAATTTAAAATCCCTGGACTGTGGCCAGCACCCACGGATCGGAGGAAATCCGGTTCCAAGCGGGTAAAAAATGTTGGAGTCTGCCCCCGATACAAGGGTTGGAAAAAACACACAGGTTTTGAGGACTTACCGAGTGGACGTCTGGATCCAAGGTTGCCTCTGAATCCTCTGGAGCGAAACTGCTGACCCCTGGATGGGAAGAACGAAGATTGTTGTCTTTGCTCTTGGAATGATGGTCTTTGATTATAGGGACCTCGAGCGTTTCCACGCGTCTGGAAGTGGACACGGCCGGACAGTCGGCCCCTGAAACTGCCGGCCCTATTAGAGACACGCCCGTGGAAAACCCTACGCATGGAGCTCTGAGCTTTATCAAGCGCAGTAAAAGCTCCCACAAATTTTCCTAGGTCTTTAATAAAACTATCGCCAAAGAGGAGCCCCTGAGCCTCCTTACCCGTCTCCGTTAGAGCCATGTTAGTGAGTTTGGGCTCAATCTTCATGAGCAATGCTTTCCTTCGTTCAATGGATAATGAGGAATTAACGTTTCCTATTAAATAAATGGCGCGTTGCGCCCAGCCACTGGGCTCTTCTGGGTCTATGGTCGTACCCTCAATTCTGGCAGTTTCTGCCAATTCAAATATTTTTGTCATGGGACCTAGACTGTCCAAGAGCTTGTCCTGACAAGCTCGAAGAGCGGAGTCTAGGCCCTTACGGGGGTTAAAACCCGATTTAGAAAGGAACTGGATCATTTTAGGATCCACATTGGGCGTCTCAGCCACCTTATTCGGAATCAAGGGACGGGGGCATTCAGCCTTTAATTTATTTCGGGTTTCCTTGGAAAGGGGTTTCCTCACCCTATTCTCTAGATATTGTGCCACATGTGGAATGGGCAACCATTCAGCCGACCTTGGATGGTGGAGGCTGTCTGGATCAAATAGTGGTTCGCCCTGCGGGTCAAACAGGGAACCAGACCCAGGAGTATTAGCCTCCGGACCCACATTAGAAGGGGGGTGAAGCGGAGGGGAAAACCCTTCTAACTCGTCAGCCACCCGGACCCCTTCCAAATCTACAATACGAAGCCTCCGTGTCTTGGTATAAAATTGCAGATTCACACTGAAGGCATCAAAACTATGAATTAACACATGTGGAATTATATACATAACAAACAAGTGTGAAACAACTGAAAATATATCATATTCTAGATTCTTCAAAGTAGCCACCTTTTGCTTTGATTACTGCTTTGCACACTCTTGGCAGTCTCTTGATGAGCTTCAAGAGGTAGTCCCCTGAAATGGTTTTCACTTCACAGGTGTGCCCTGTCAGGTTTAATAAGTGGGATTTCTTGCCTTATAAATGGGGTTAGGACCATCAGTTGCGTTGAGGAGAAGTCAGGTGGATACACAGCTGATAGTCCTACTGAATAGACTGTTAGAATTTGTATTATGGCAAGAAAAAAGCAGCTAAGTAAAGAAAAACGAGTGGCCATCATTACTTTAAAAAATGAAGGTCAGTCAGTCAGCCGAAAAATTGGGAAAACTTTGAAAGTAAGGTCTATTTGACCATGAAGGAGAGTGATGGGGTGCTGCGCCAGATGACCTGGCCTCCACAGTCACCGGACCTGAACACAATCGAGATGGTTTGGGGTGAGCTGGACTGCAGAGTGAAGGCAAAAGGGCCAACAAGTGCTAAGCATCTCTGGGAACTCCTTCAAGACTGTTGGAAAACCATTTCAAGGGACTACCTCTTGAAGCTCATCAAGAGAATGCCAAGAGTGTGCAAAGCAGTAATCAAAGCAAAAGGTGGCTACTTTGAAGAACCTAGAATATGACATATTTTCAGTTGTTTCACACTTGTTTGTTATGTATATAATTCCACATGTGTTAATTCATAGTTTTGATGCCGTCATAGTCATGAAAATAAAGAAAACTCTTTGAATGAGAAGGTGTGTCCAAACTTTTGGTCTGTACTGTACATAAAATATTATTAAACATATATTTGCATGCTATATAGACTTATAGTCACGTTAAAATTTTTAAAATTGCAAACATCCATAAAAAGCAACACTAAAATATAAAATTATGTGAAAAATCCTAGGGAAGAAATGTCCTGAATAGAGTCTCAAATTTTTCTGTTATTTTCTATTACTCTGAATGTCCGTGTTACATTAATTGTCCAGTGGACCTGATATCCACGCTATTTGGACGCAGTCAGTGGTTCCACTGAGGAAGGAGTCCAGTTAACTCCGAAACGCGTCTGGTGAAGGATAACCCCATGAGACTAAATATACATTGAAGCGCTTCAAATCGACCAGGAATAGTGGGATCGGTATCCAAAAAATTTGGTAGAGAAAAAACCTGAAATCAGCAGCCGCAGTGACATCTGACCTGCTTGCTGGATTGAGCACCTGTGCAGGAACTAAACCACACAAAACCACTGAGATGGCACTCCTACAGTTGATTGCTGCAGATCCCTGAATCTATCTCCTGGAAACTACATCGCAGCCTGTAAGCGTACTAGACGTGGGACGCCACGTCAACCGCAGTACAGCCGGCATAAATCTATAGAACTGTAAGTAAAACCAATGCCGTATGGATGTATACACAGGCAAAGTAATTGGATGTATTGCTAAACTTGTAGCAAAAGAAATGTGAGTGACTCAACCACACATCCTCACTTCGGCTACATTGAAACTAACCTGTGAACTTCCTAAAATCCTGATTACCACAGACTGCGTCCAAATAGCGTGGATATCAGGTCCACTGGACAATTAATGTAGCATGGACATTCAGAGTAATAGAAAGTAACAGAAAAATTTGAGACTCTATTCAGGACATTTCTTCCCTAGGATTTTTCACATAATTTTATATTTTAGTGTTGCTTTTTATGGATGTTTGCAATTTTAATAATTTTAAAGTGACTATAAGTCTATATAGCATGCAAATATATCTTTAATAATATTTTATGTATATATATTTTTTTCTGGTATAAATAAATTTATTGTCTAGAAAAACTCTTCCATGTGTATCTGAATGAAGGTGTGCCCTACTCCTTCAATTTAGGTTAAAAAAATCACTAATTTGTCTGTTACATTTTTGGGTGAAATTCACAAATTTTTGGGTGTGATATACCACTGGTATACCTAGTAGACATGTAAAAAAAAATTCACTAATTTGTCTGTTACATTTTTGGGTGAAATTCACCAATTTTTTGCTGTCATATACCCCTGCTCTACCTAGTTGACAGCTTAATAAATGTAACTAACTTTTCTGTTACATTTTCGGGTGACATTCAGCAATTTTTGGCTGTGATAGACCCCTGCTCTACCTAGTAGACAGGATAATAAATTTCACAAATTTTTCTGTTACATTCTTGGGTTGACAATTTACAATTTTTTGCCGTGAATAAACCCCTGCTCTGCATAGGTGACAGGAACTTAAATTTCTAAAATTCGTCTTTAATGGGCCCTTTCATTCGATCCTTCTGCTTTAATAACTTGTGCCACATTTCCGCTCCATCCCATTGCAGCCATTGCCCTCCCTTGGATGAGGTCTCCCTTTCTCATTCTCCCTCTCTGGCGTGGAACCCTGATTCGCCGATAACCGTGATCAACATGGTAGGCTCATAAAAGAACATCGAAAGTTGATAGAGAAGATATCCAAATGGATCGTGGACGTCACAGGGACGTGCTATCAGGCAGACGTTATCTATAGTCAACAAAGCGGCAGCAGGGCATCTCCTGTCTAGCGTTTCCAAATCCAAAATACCCCAGTGACATTCCCTGTAATTTTTTAATAATCATTACAATAACAGAGTCCTGTATTGTTATTTATCGCCACTACCTTCCTGAGGTGTGGGAGTGGGTAATTGCTGTGCGTTTCCCCTTCTTTACTTGGATACTTCTGCTTCAATAATTTGTCCCACATTTCTGCTCGATCACATTTCATTTCATCCATTGACCTCCCTTGGATGTGGTATCCCTTTCTCAAGCTCCCTCTCCGGCCTGGAACCCTGATTCCCCGCCACCCGTGATCACCATGGTAGGCGCATAAAAGAAAATCGAAAGTTGATAGAGAAGATATCCAATTCGATCGTGGACATCACGGGGACGTGCGACATGGTGGAGCAGTATGTGTGCACACGCCTACACGAACTGACTGATGGGTCTGCCCCCTTCAACTTCTGGGTCTCCGAATTGGGCACATGGCCTGAGCTTGCCCTTTACGCCTTGGAGGTGCTGGCCTGCCCTGCAGCCAGTGTATTGTCTGAACGTGTGTTTAGCACGACTGTAGGGGGCTATAACAGGTTATAGTTCCCAATGTTTTGGGGGTGTACCCTAATTTAAAAAAATTTAAATAAATTTAAAACCAAAAAGCAGTTTAGGCTACCTCCTCCAAATCCACCGCAACTTCCACCAACACCGCCACATCCACCGCCTCCTAAACCTCCTACTCCATATGGACCTCGTCCTCCTAGATCAAGATTATTATTTTTTATTTTTACATATTTAATGTTATTTAAAGTCATTTCCCTATCCACATTTGTTTTCAGAGCACTTGCCAGAGCACTTGGCATGCTCTTAACCACATTTTGATGCCATTTTCAGCCCTCTAGCCCTTTCCATGACATTTCTACAGCCATTTTAGTGCTTAAAAGTTTGGGTCCCCATTGTCTTCAATGGGGTTCGGGTTCGGGGTCAAGTTCGGGTGCCGAACTCAAACTTTTTTGTGAAATTCGGCAGGACCTGTCGAATCCGAACATCCAGGTGTCCGCTCAACTCTACTTCTATGCATACTGGGACAAACTGCAGTCAATTAACCTCTTCCCCACATCCTGGCATCCATTCTGGACACCTGGGGCTAATTGCAG